>NC_089492.1:250120381-250785694 GCF_036850765.1 Saccopteryx bilineata | reverse complement strand
ACACCCCAGATGAGCAAAGCATCATCCCTAGTGAGCATGCCAGGTGGACCCCGGTCAGGTGCATGCAGGAGTCTGTCTCTCTGCTTCCCTGCTTCTCACTTCAGAAAAATACAAAAAACAAACAAAAAATATATAGTAGTTGCTTTTTTGTTGTAATTTTTAAAAAGTTATTAATTTTAGAGAGAGCAGAAGGGGGGGAGGGAGAGAGAGAAACAGAAACATCAGCCTGTTTCTGTATGTGCCTTGATCAGGGATTGAACCAGCAATCTCTGTGTATCCAGACGATGCTCTAAACAACAGAGCATTGGGCCAGGGCTATTTTGTTGTAATGTATATTTGAGATGGTGTCATCTATTAGATTCCTATTGTTTTTTATAGTGATCTGATATAAATTTCTTACTAATCTCTAGATTACCAATGTTCTAAAATCTGGTATAATTTAGTCTAAATAACTTATGGTGTTTTATAAGCAGAAATTTTGTTAATATTCATCTACTTCTAGGAGTTTTAATGGTAATTTTTTTCTCTTGTAATCATAAGGTCAAAAGTACTATTTGGGGTCTGACCAGGCAGTGGTACAGTGGATAGAGCACTGGCGTGGTATGCTGAGAACCCAGATTCAAAACCCCGAGGCCGCTGGCTTGAGCACAGACTTACCAGCTTGAGAGCGGAGTCTCAGGCTTGAGCATGGGATCATAAACATGACTTCATGGTCGCTGGCTTGAGCCCAAAGTCGCTGGCTTGCGCAAGGGGTCTCTGACTCTGCTGTAGTGCCCCCTCCCTTCAAGGCACATATGAGAAAGCAACCAATGGACAACTAAAATGCCACAACCATGCCTGACCTGTGGTGGCGCAGTGGATAAAGCGTCGACCTGGAAATGCTGAGGTCGCCGGTTCGAAACCCTGAGCTTGCCTGGTCAAGGCACATATGGGAGTTGATGCTTCCAGCTCCTCCCCCCTTCTCTCTCTCTCTCTCTCTCTCTTTCTCTCTCCTCTCCCTCTCTCTCCTTTCTATAAATGAATAAATAAAATAAAATAAATTAAAAAATATTAAAAAAAAACTTATTAAAAAAAAAAAAATGCCACAACCATGAGTTGATGCTTCTCATCTCTCTCCCTTCCTGTCTGTGTCTCTCTCCCTCTCTTGCTAAACAACAACAACAAAAGAACAACGAAAAAAGTACTATTTGGGAATGTGTATGAAAAACCAAATTTAGAAGAAACTGAACTACAGTAAACTTTTAACAGAAATGCAATTTGAGGATTTAGAAATTTTTTTTAATGACACAAGAAATAAGCATTTCTCCTAAGAAGCCACCTGTAACACATTAAGTATAAATCATAGTTTCTCAAGTGCTGTTTTGGGACCTTTATGTTGCAATTCCAGATGCATAAGTTAACTTGATTAAGCAAGGGTATTGTTGCATTTGGGGTGAACAAAAACAAAGTGATGAAAGACAGGCCTTCAAATAAGTTAGGGGAGAAACACTTTGGAATTTAAACTTGATGTAGAGTAAAAGTGTGTGGGGGGAATAACAAAGTATTTAAGATTTGAATGTATAAATATATACATAGCAGAGAATCATTACTTTACTGATCTTATTAGATCTATTATTTTTAAGTTGTGGCATGAAAAGATTCTCTCATTTAAAAATATAACAAAACAATACCAAATAGTTAAATTAGAAGAAAAACTATGTGTTTTAACATTTAAATTCACCATATAAAATAGGGAGTTCAATCTTAACCTTAAAGCCTCTTAAAACTTTTACTAAAAACACTCAATATTTTTATTATTTTATTATTTTTTATTATTAATTTTAATGGGGTGACATTGATCAATCAGGGTACATAGGTTCAGAGAAAACATCTCCAGGTTATTTTGACATTTGATTATGTTGCATACCCATCACCCAAAGTCAAATTGTCTTCTGTCACCCTCTGTACTGGTACGTAAAGACACATGCAGCCCCATGTTCACTGCAGCATTGTTCACAGTGGCCAAGACATGGAAACAACCAAAAAGCCCTTCAATAGAGGATTGGATAAAGAAGATGTGGTACATATATACTATGGAATACTACTCAGCCATAAGAAATGATGACATAGGATTATTTACAACAACATGGATGGTCCTTGATAACATTATACTGAGTGAAATAAGTAAATTAGAAAAAACTAAGAACTATATGATTCCATACATAGGTGGGACATAAAAATGAGGCTCAGGGACATGGACAAGAGTGTGGTAGTTATTGGGACAGGGCGGGGAGGGAGGCGAGTGAGGGGGTAGGGGTAGGGGAAAAAAGAAAACACTCAATATATTTAACAACATTTTTATAATGCTCACAAACTGTCAGTTACTGTTCTAAGCACTTTACAAATGTGAAGTCATTAAATCTTTATAGTAGTCTCATGAGGTAGGTACTAGTATTCTCATTTTACAAATGAGAAAACAAATTGCTTCTGGCTGGGTAAAACCTCCACAATATTGATGATAAGTAACTTGCCCATGGTCACAATGCTAGGAAGTGTTAGAACCAGATCTAAACCCAGACAATCGCTTCAAAGACTATGATCATATCTACTATATACTATGTTGCTTCCCCAATGCCTAATATTAAGTCTTCAGATTAACTAGTACTATGTGTAGAACCAAACTAAAATGGAGTTACTTATGTCAAGGACCAAATAACAACAGTCAGTGCAGGCACATAAAGGAAAGTTAACCCAACCTTACAAGAATTTATTGCTCTTCTTAGAAATCAGCAGACACCAGTCAATAACCAAATGCCAAGTCTGTTCATCTTTGGACTTCTTTGTAGCCCTGTGTTTAGCTACCCTGATCCAAATAAGAAAGAAGATCATTAAGCAACTAACCAGCTGAAAAAGCCAAATAACTTCTTTATTTATCCCATACAAATCCCTTAGTCTGTGAGCAACTCAGAACTCATTACTCACAGAGTCTTTAGTTTCCCAGCTTGCAAGTCAAAACCCTTGTAATAATCTCATCTTTCTGCTTTGTTTTATTCATTATGCAGAGGTTGGTTTTTACAAAGGAAATAATAATGTTTTTTGAAAAAAAAATTTTTTTTTTTAGGAATCCAAACATTCAGTTTCTTAAACTAAGGCAGTGAAGCCATAGCATGAAATAAAGCTGCAGTCATTTGAAACAAATGAATGATTTTATAAAGCCAAAATCAAAAAACTTAAAACATGAAAAATTCGTTAAGTATGAGGAAGTAATGAAACACAAAAGTAACTACAGAATTACACATATATTTAAATCTCAGACCTGGGAAACGGACTATACACAGCCTTCTAGGGGAGAAGAGAAGCGCCTTATATGTTCTGACAGTACTGCACCTTTGGCTTATTTTCAGTGGTTGGTGGAACATGAATAGGAACCACATTGTTGCTTGGAGACATGTCATTTTCATGTCTGTCTGACATTTGCTTCTGGGAAACAATGTGGTATATCTCTGTCAGAATAGTCTGAAAAGCAGCTTCTACATTTGTAGAGTCTAGAGCAGATGTCTCAACGAATGACAAACCATTCTTTTCTGCAAAAGCTCTTGCTTCATCTGTAGGATCTGCCCTGAGATGGCGCAAATCACTCTTATTGCCCACAAGCATGATAACAATGTTACTATCGGCATGATCTCTCAGTTCTTTCAGCCATCGCTCTACATTTTCATATGTGAGGTGTTTAGCAATGTCATAAACCAATAAGGCACCTACAGCTCCATGATAGTATGCTCCATGATGTTATTGCTTGATATCGCTCTTGCCCTGCTGTGTCCCATATCTGTGCCTTTATTGTTTTCCCATCAACTTGGATGCTTCTGGTGGCAAACTCTACTCCAATGGTGCTCTTGCTTTCAAGATTAAACTCATTTCGAGTAAATCGAGGCAGAAAATTACTCTTTCCAACACCAGAATCTCCAATAAGGACAAGTTTGAAGAGGTAGTCATACTCGTCGTCGCGGGTGCCCACTGCGCGGCCGAGGAGTTTTGAAAATTTTTAATTAAACAAAATGTCAAAGAATATAAAGGCTAGCCCTGGCTGGATGCCTAATGGAAAAAGTGTCTTCTGGGCGTGTGAAGGTCGCAGGTACCATCAGTCTGGTATGTGTTTCTGGCAAATACCAGAAACAATCAATGAGTGCACAACTAAATGGAACAACTTAAGTGGAACAAGAAGTTAATGCTTTTCTCTTTCTCTGTCTCTCTCTCCCTCTCTCCCTCTTCCCTCTGACTCCGCCCTCTAAACAGTGGGGAGAAAAGAATATAAAGACTAATGGCATTAACTACATTCAACTAAAACTTCCCATAAATACTTGAATTCCTCGTGATCTTCAACAAATAATCATAGAAATTTTACTTGAACACTGCCAGTGACGGAACGCATATTGAGGTAGACAATTTTATTTTCAGAAATTAAGTATATATTTTTCTGAAATCTTCCTCCTTCACAACATACTTTCATCCTATTGCTACCCTATCTTCAAGTCACACAAAATTAATCTCATTTTTCTTTACACTGCTGCTCTTTAAATATGTGAGGAAACATTATGTTCTAATTTCCCCTCACCCAGGCTAAACATTCCATTTCCTTCAAAATTTCTTCATGTACACAATGGAGTTTTCTCACATTTCCAGTTTTTCTTTTCTGGACATGTTCCAGTCTGTCTTGTTTTTTTTTTCTCTAAAAAACAAACAAACAAACAAACCAAATTCTGTATTCCAGTAGTATTTTGACTACAATTAAGAAAATTACTTTTCATTTTAAATGCTGTTAATATAAATGAATATTGACCTTTTTAGACATCAAAAACTATAGACTCACATCAAGTTTCTAATAAAATAAAGCTTTTAAGATTTTTGTTTTACATATGCTGCAGCTAACAAACATGCAATTGATTTTTTGGACATAAATTCACAATAATTTAACCTTATGAAATTGCATCTTATTGTTGATGATTCCGTCATTCCAGTCTGTTGAGATCTTTTAAAATCCTGATTATCTCATTTAACAAATAAACTAACTTTTCATTTTTCTCAATCAAACTTGATTGATACATTATGTTTCTCCAAGATAGTGAATTAAATACCAAACATGAGAAAACAAAAAGCTCTAGCACTAGCTTTAAAAAATTATTTATTAAATAAACTACTTATTTTATAACAGTTTTAGATGTACTGAATTGATACTAAAATTGTACAGAGAGATATCCCACATCCAGTTTCCCCAATTATTGACATCTTCCATTCTTCGTATGGTGTATTTGTCACAATTAATGAGTCAATATTGATAAATTATTATTAAGTAAAGTCCATAGGTTATTCAGATTTCCTCCATTTTTCCCTAATGTCCTTTTTGTGTCCCAGGATTTCATTTGGGATACCACACTATATTTAGTCGCATCTCTTTAGAATCCTCTTGGTTATGCCAGTTTCACAGACTTTGTTTTTATGACCTTGACAGTTTTGAGGAGTGCTGGCTAAGTATTTTGTGGTATTTGCCTGATATTTTCCTCATGAATATACTGAGGGTATAGGTTTTGGGGAGGAAAACCATAGTGGTAAAATGCCAATCTTATCAAATCATGACAATATGACTACTATCAATGCTATACATATGACTTATCATTGTTGATGCTAGTTTGGCCCCATGGCTAGAGATACCATTTGTCAGGATTCTCCACTATAAAGTCATACTTTCTGTTTTAAAAATAATCTCTTTTCATAATTTATTCTATGGAAGAAAGTCACTAGTTGCAACCCACACTTACAAAATGGAGATTTATGCTTCATCTCTTTAAAGGTGGATTATCTACATAAATTATTTGGAATTATTCTACATGAGATACTTGTCTATTTTCTTATTCATTTATTCATTTATCTATTTATAACAATATAGTGTTATGAATATTAATTTTAGACTTGGGGTTATAATCCAGTACTACTTTATTTATTTTGTTGTTCAAATTGCCCCAGCTTTGGCTATTGGCAGCTCCTTCCATTGGCTACTGTATCCCTTTGACATACCTCCTTCATTGTAGGTGTTAGCTTGAGTGTTTTCTTACTTTTCAGCACTGCTTTCTTTTTTTATTTTAAACATATTTTTAATGACATACAATATTATATAAGTTTCATGTGTACAACCCAGTGACTAGACATTCTATAATTTACTAAGTGATCACTTCAAAAATCTAGTACCCATCTGACACCACACATAGTTATTATAGTATTGTTTGTTTGTTTGTTTATTTATGTGAGATAAGGGGAGATAGTGAGACAGACTCCCCCAGGGCCCCCTACCAGAATCCACCCAGCAATCCCCATTTGGAGCTGATGCCAGAATCAACCAAGATATTTTTAGCCCTTGAGGCTGCCATTCAGACCAAATGAGCTATCTTCAGTGCCCACGTTCAAATCAATAGAGCTACTGGCTCTGGGAGGAGAAGAGGGAAAGAAGGGGGAGATAGAGGGGAAGAGAAGCAGATGGTCTCTTGTCTTGTGTGCCTTGACCAAGAATCAAACCTGGGATGTGTATATGCTGGGCTGACACTCTATTCACTGAGCCAACCGGCCAGGGCCTATAATATTTTTTTTTTTAATAAATTTTTATTAATGTTAATGGGATGACATTAATATTTCAGGGTACATATATTCAAAGAAAACATGTCTAGGTTATCTTGTCATTAAATTATGTTGCATACCCCTCACCCAGAGTCAGATTGTCCTCCGTCACCCTCTGTCTAGTTTTCTCTGTGCCCCTCCCCCTCCCCCTAACTCTCTCCCTCCCTCCCTCCTGCGTCCTCCCTCCCCCCACCCCTGGTAACCACCACTCTCTTGTCCATGTCTCTTAGTCTCGTTTTTATATTCCACCAATGTATGGAATCATGTAGTTCTTGTTTTTTTCTGATTTACTTATTTCACTCCGTATGATGTTACCAAGATCCCACCATTTTGCTGTAAATGATCTGATGTCATCATTTCTTATGGCTGAGTAGTATTCCATAGTGTATATGTGCCACATCTTCTTTATCCAGTCTTCTATTGAAGGGCTTTTTGGTTGTTTCCATGTCTTGGAGGGGCCTATAATATTATTGACTATATTCCCTACGCTGTACTTTACATCCCCATGACTATTCTGCAATTGCCAATTTGTTCTTCTAAATCCCTTCATCTTTTCCTCCCTCTCCCAACCTTCCTCCCATCTGGCAACCGCCAAAATGTTCTCTGTATCTATGAGTCTGTTTTAGTTACTTGATTATTTATTCTGTTTTTCAGATCTATTTTTGTCTGGTGTAAGTATCGCTACCTCAGGTTTTGTTTGTTTCCATTTTCATGAAATATCTTTTTCCATCCCTGTAGATTCAGTCTGTGTGTGTCTTTTGATCTGAAGTGGGTCTCTTGCAGACAGCATATGTAAGGGTCTTGTTTTGCTATCCATTCAGCCTCCATATGTTTTTTGATTGGAGCATTTAATCCATTTGCATTTAAAATAATTGCTGACAGATACGTATTTCTTGCCAATACATTACTCACATTTTTTATCTTCTTCCTTTAAAATGTTTTATTGATTGATTTATTTTAGAGAAATGTAGAAGGGGAGGGAGAGAGAGAGAGAGAAGCATTCATTAATTGTTCCACTTAGTTGTGCATTCACTGGTCACTGTCTGTTTGTTCCCTGACTGAGAATCAAACCTGCAATCTTGGGGTTTCAGGACCATGCTTTAACTAACTGAGCTAACTTACCAGGACTCTTCTTATTCTTCTTTTTCTTCTTAAAGATGACCCTTTAACAATTCTTATAATATTCATTTGGTAGTGATGAACTCCTTTTGCTTTTTCTTGCAGGAAGCTCTTTATTTCTCCTCCAATTCTAAAAAATATTTTATTGATTGATTTTTAGAGGGGGGGGGAGAGAGAGAGAGAGAGAGAGAGAAGGGGGAGGAGCAGGAAGCATCAACTCCCATATGTGCCTTGACCAGGCAAGCCCAAGGCAACCTCAGTGTTCCAGGTTGACGCTTTATCCCACTGTGCCACCACAGGTCAGGCATCTCCTCCAATTCTAAATGATAGTTTAGCTGGGTAGAGTAATCTTGGTAAGCAAGTAATCCTTGCTTTTCATTACTTTGAATATTTTCTGCCAATTCCTTCTAGCCTGAAATGTTTCTCTTGAGAAAACAGCTGACAGTCTTATGGGAGTGCCATTATAAATAAGTAACTGCTTTTTTTTTCTTTTTTTCTGCTTTTAAGATTTTCTTTGTCTTTAACTTTTGCCATTCTAATTATGATGTATCTTGGTGTGAGTCTTTTTGGGTTGATCATGTTTGGGACTCTCTCTGCTTCCTGGACTTGTATGTCTACTTCCTTCACCAAGTTAAGTAAGTTTTCTGTCATTACTCTTTTCAGACACATTTTTAATTCCTTGCTCTCTCTTCTCTGTCTGTTACCCCCCTGGTGTAAATGTTAGTACATTTGAAGTTGTCCCAGTAGCTCCCTATACTATCCTCATCTTTTTGAATTTCTTTTTTCTTTTGCTGTTCTGATTGGGTGTTTTCTGTTTCCATATCTCCCAAATTTGTGATTTTACCCTTTGCTTTATCTACTCCACTGTTGATTCCCTGAAATGTAGTTTGTATTTCAGTTATATATTCTTTATCTTTGACTGTTTTTATTTCTATCTTCTCTTTGTTTCCTATCTCTTTGTTTAAGTTCTCACTAAATCCGCCTACTCTTCCCCTAAGCTTACTGAACATCCTTATAACCAGTGTTTTGAACACTGCCTCAAGTAGATTGCCTGTCTCCATTTTGCTTAGTTTTTTTTCTGGGGTTTTGTTCTGTTCTTTCATTTGGGACACACTTATTTATTTCCTCATTTTGGTCATCTCCCTGTGTTTGTTTCTATGTATTAGGTAGAGTTGTTATGTCTCCCAGGCTTGGTAGAATGACCTTATATATGTCTGGTAGGGTTTAGTGGCACATCTTCCCCACTCACCCAAGCTAAGTATTCCAGGTACACCCCCTGTGTGGGCCGTGTACACTCTCCTAGTGTAGTTGTGTTGGGTTTTTTTGTATTTTTTCTGAAGCTGGAAATGGGGAGGCAGTCAGACAGACTCCCGCATGTGCCCGACAGGGATCCACCCGGCATGCCCACCAGGGGGCGATGCTCTGCCCATCTGGGGCATCGCTCTGTTGTGACCAGAGCCACTCTAGTGCTTGGGGTAGAGGCCAAGGAGCCATCCCCAGCGCCCGGGGCCATCTTTTGCTCCAATGGAGCCTCGGCTGTGGAAGAGAGAGACAGGGAGGAAGGAGAGTGGGAGGGGTGGAGAAGCAGGTGGGTGCCTCTCCTGTGTGCCCTGGCCGGGAATCGAACCCAGGACTTCCGAATGCCAGGCGGACGCTCTACCACTGAGCCAACCGGCCAGGGCCTGTAGTTGTGTTTTGATTGCTGTTGGTACCTCAATAGGAAGAATTTACCTTCAGGCTGATTCACTGCAAGGACTAACTACAACCTCCAGGGACGATCAGCTGTACAGGGATCAACCCCACAGAGCCGGACTTACTTCAGCAGGGGTTTGGTGCCTGCTGAGTCTGCCCCTTGGGCTAATGATTAGTTCTATAACATCAGGCAAACAAAGGTTTTAGAGAAAGCTTACAAGATAATAAATATGAAGTGGTTGAGAACTAGAAATTAATAGTACAGGTTAAAAACCACTATATTACTCTAGAGAAAATAAATAGGGTTATTTAATAGTGCCCTTGAAGACTAAGACACTTATTTCAGTACCTAAAGAGATCTAGACATTACTGAAAACATGATATGGTTTTCATATCAAAGAATCACTTGATATGGTTCATTGTTCAGGAAGACTTAGGATACCGATTTAAGATTCTAACCAGGGGTCCCCAAACTTTTTACACAGGGGGCCAGTTCACTCTCCCTCAGAGTGTTGGAGGGCTGGACTATAAAAAAAACTATGAACAAATCCCTATGCACACTGCACATATCTTATTTTAAAGTAAAAAAACGAAACGGGAACAAATACAATATTTAAAATAAAGAACAAGTAAATTCAAATCAACAAACTGACCAGTATTTCAACGGGAACTATGCTCCTCTCACTGACCACCAATGAAAGAGGTGCCCCTTCCAGAAGTGCAGCGGGGGACGGATAAATGGCCTCAGGGGGCTGCATGTGACCCATAGGCCGTAGTTTGGGGACACCTGTTCTAACCCATCTGTCTCTCTGGAGATCAAATTCAGGGTGCAGGGAACTGCTGCTCTTTGAGTTTCACTGTGCCACCCAATGACAACAAGAAGAAAGATGCCAGAAAGGTGGCTAAGAAAGACAAAGACCCAGTGAACAAATCTGGGCAAGGCCAGAAAGAAGTCTAAAAGCAAATTTTGGGACAAGCTCAATAACCTAGTCTTGTTTGACAAAGCAACATATGACAAATTATGTAGGTAGTTCCCAACTATAAGCTTATAAACCCAGCTGTTGTCTCTGCAAGACTGAAGGTCCATGGTTCTTTGGCCAGGGCAGCCCTTCAGGATCTCCTTAGTAAAGAATTTATTAAATTAGTTTCAAACACAGAGTTCAAGTAATTTCTACTAGAAACGCCAAGAGTAAGAATGTCCCAGCTGCAGGTAAAGATGCATGAACAACGGGTTCCACAAGCTGTACATTTTGAAAAATAAAAGCTATTTTGATTGTTAATGTATTAAATTTATAAATTAATAAAGGAAGAAATAGCATTTTTCTATGCTAATAAAATATATATTTTTGTTTAATTTGTTTATGTCCATCAGGTCTATGCTTTTCAATATGTTTTGCATGGTTCTTATAACTGGATATTCTTCAGACTGATTTTTTGGTGATGTTTGTCATCAGTGTTTTGTTACCATACATAGTATATGATAATATGGTTTTTATATAAGGTTGTATTATCATATATAGTAAAATTTTATTTTTACCTATTTATTTTATAGACTAGTTTAGTAAAGTTCCTCAAGCTTTTAAAAATTTTTAATTGATTCTCCCAGATACTCTAGATATTCAATCATATTATCTGCAAATAATACTTTTGCTTCTTTCTTCCTGAATCATTACCTTTTATATTGTATTTCATCTCTATATATTGACTATGACTATCACAAACCTATATGTGCTTATACCAAAACCTTCCAAGATATAAGATATCTATGTAGCATATAGTGAAACTGGAAATAAAACAGTTGACTGAAATTATCTATGAGCAGCTGTTCTAGTCCTTTAGATACTACTGGAAGGTCATGTTATGCCAACAAGTTGGTTTTGAATTTGTTTTACTTTTATTTTTATTTTTATTTTTTTTCATTTTTCTGAAGCTGGAAACAGGGAGAGACAGTCAGACAGACTCCTGCATGCGCCCGACCGGGATCCACCCGGCACGCCCACCAGGGGGTGATGCTCTGCCCATCCTGGGCGTCGCCATGTTGCGACCAGAGCCACTCTAGCGCCTGAGGCAGAGGCCACAGAGCCATCCCCAGCGCCCGGGCCATTTTTGCTCCAATGGAGCCTCGGCTGCGGGAGGGGAAGAGAGAGACAGAGAGGAAAGTGCGGCGGAGGGGTGGAGAAGCAAATGGGCGCTTCTCCTGTGTGCCCTGGCCGGGAATCAAACCCGGGTCCTCCGCACGCTAGGCCGACGCTCTACCGCTAAGCCAACCGGCCAGGGCTTGTTTTACTTTTAGACTTAAATTCCAAGTGATTGAAGTAATTACATCCTGGTTATTATGAAAAGTAAGCATAAATTCTTTTTGGAGAAAACAATCTTAATTTAGATCTTCATAATTCTATATTTTGAATTTAATAAATTATATGAACTCACAATACCAAACACAAGAAAACAAGTCACCATGAGTAAGAGCAAAACAGCAACAAATTTAGACCTCTAGTAACTTCATATATTAAAAGATTATATTAAAATACAAAATACATACATTATTATATTTAAAATTATCAATAAACAAGATACAATCAAAATGATCAAGTAAATTTAAAAGTAAATAGAACTTGTATAAATAAAAAAATTAAATTGAAAATTAAAAAAAATTTTAAACACAGTTTATATTCGAAACTATTTTAAACTAGCTTCAGATGTATAGCAAAGTGACCAGAAAAATGTGCACTCTACAGGGTGGCCTCCTCATTGACATAAGCACCCACCTGCCCCCATATCCAGCTATCTCAATATTGACTATATTCCCCATGTAGCAATTTGAATCTCTGTGGCTATTATGCAACTACCAATTTATAATGCTTAATCCCATCACTTTTTCACCCAGTCCCCCAAACCTCTTCCCCTCTGACAGCTCTCAGTCTGTTCTCTACCTCTATGAGTCAGTTTCTATTTTGCTTGTTTATTTTGTTAATTAGATTCCACATATGGTATTTGTCTTTCTCTGACTGGCTTATTTCACTTAGCATAATACCCTCTAGGTCCATACAGGCTGACACAAAAGATAAGATTTTCTTCTTTTTAATGGCCAGGTAGCATTCCATTGTGTAAATGTACCACAGCTTTTTTTATCCACTCACTTGGGATTCTTTGATATCTTGACTATTGAAAATCACGCCCTGGCCGGTTGGCTCAGCGGTAGAGTGTCGGCCTAGCGTGCGGAGGACCTGGGTTCGATTCCCAGCCAGGGCACACAGGAGAAGCGCCCATTTGCTTCTCCACCCCTCCACCGTGCCTTCCTCTCTGTCTCTCTCTTCCCCTCCCGCAGCCAAGGTTCCATTGGAGCAAAGATGGCCCGGGCGCTGGGGATGGCTCTGTGGCCTCTGCCCCAGGCGATAGAGTGGCTCTGGTCGCAACATAGCGACGCCCGGGAGAGGCAGAGCATCGCCCCCTGGTGGGCAGAGCATCGCCCCTGGTGGGCGTGCCGGGTGGATCCCGGTCGGGCGCATGCAGGAGTCTGTCTGACTGTCTCTCCCTGTTTCCAGCTTCAGAAAAATGAAAAAAAAGAAAAAAAAGAAAAAGAAAATCACACTACAATGAACATAAGAATGCATGTATTATTTTGATTTAGTCTTTTGGGTTTCTTTTAGTATATTCTCAGAAGTGGAATTGCTGGGTCATAAGGCAATTTCATTTTTAATTTTTTGAGAAAATTTCACACTGTTTTCAATAAAAAAAAAGTGAAGGGTCTGACTAGGTGGTGGCGCAGTGCATAGAGCATTGAAATGGGATGCAGAGGACCCAGGTTTGAAACTCCAAGGTCACTGGCTTGAGTGCGGACTCATCTGGCTTGAGCACAGGCTCACCAGGTTAAGTGCAGGGTTACCAGCTTGAGCGTGGGATCACAGACATGACCACATGGTCACTGGCTTGAGCCCAAGGTTGCTGGCTTGAGCAAGGGGTCACTTGCTTTGCTCTAGCACCCTGGTCAAGGCACATATGAAAAAGCAATCAATGAACAACTAAATTGCCACAACGAAGAACTGACGCTTCTCATCTCTGTCCTTTCCTGTCTGTCGATCCCTATTTGTCTTTCTCTCTGACTTTCTATCTCTGTCACACACACACAAAAGAGTGAAGGCCTGACCAGATGTTGGCACAGTGGATAGAGCAGCAACCTAGGACAGTGAGGACCCAGGTTCAAAACCCCGGCTTGAGCATGGGCTCATCCTGCTTGAGCGTGAGTTGACTAGCTTGAGCACAGGGTTGTTGGCTTGACTGTGGGATCATAGATATAACCCCATGATCACTGGCTTGAGCAAAAGATCACTTGGCTAGGCTGGAGCCCCCTGGTTAAGGCACATATGAGAAAATAGCAATGAACAACTAAAGCACCACAACTGCTAGTTGATGCTTCTCATCCAGTGGTAGGATTGAAATAATTTAACAACTGGTTCTCTGCCCAAATGACTGTTTTAAGTATAAAAAAAAACTATATAGGGCAGGGGTCGGGAAACTTTTTGGCTGAGAGAGCCATGAATGCCACATATTTTAAAATGTAATTCCATGAGAGCCATACAATGACCCGTGTACGTTACGCATTATCCAATAAAAATTTGGTATTGTCCCAGAGGACAGCTGTGATTGGCTCCAGCCACCCGCAACCATGAACATGAGCAGTAGGAAATGAATAGATTGTAATACATGACAATGTTTTATATTTTTAACTATATTATTTTTTTATTAAAGATTTGTCTGCGAGCCAGATGCAGCCATCAAAAGAGCCACATCTGGCTCGCGAGCCATAGGTTCCCAACCCCTGATATCGGGAGTACTCTGGTTATGATAGTCTCGACATACAACATTTCAAGTTTAAGATGCTCACTCCTATAAAACTTGAAAAAAAATTGAGACATGAGTGTTTCAGTTTATGCCGTTAGCATTGTACTTACAGACTACATGGACAAACTATTTTGGTTGCTTGTGTGAGGGAGTTGGCATCCCCCAGTACGCTTACCTATGCTTTTTTGGACTGTTAAAACACAGTGTTCCATTTATTGCTTTGTTTGGTGATTTTTGGCCCTTATCATGACTCCTAAACAAAAGTCAGAGTCTTCAGATGGTTGTGCTTCAAAGAAGAGGAAAGCCACCATGATGGATATCACAGAGCTATTGGTATCACATGGAAAGGAACCGTCTGTTGAGGACTTCATTCATCTGGAGAAGCAGCTGATTGAAGAGAAAGAGATAGTAACCCCAGACCCCAAGATATTTACTACCAAGGGTTTGGCAGAGTGGATTGGCAAAATTTCAGCCTGAGGACCCCAGCAATGACAGATCCGGTAAGGTCTACCAAGCTGTTTATGAATGCCTTGCAATGCTATAGGTAGATTTTGGAAGAGAAGTCATCAACCTTCCAAACTATCCTGGAACAATTCTTTAAGAAGGTAGACAGGCCTGCAACAGATCCTGTACCCTCTACATCAGCTGCTTCTCAAGATGAAACACCTGTAGTGCAGGTAGAATCATCTCCAGTGTCTCCTGCATGTTCCTTAGGTAATCCTGATTCACCTGACCCAGTAGCTCCAGCACCTTCTGCAGGTTCTCCTGCCTCTCCAGCTTCCTCCTCCCAATAGGTCACTCTCTCCCACCTTGCAATGCTCCTTCCAGTGTGCAAGCCAACCACAGGAATAAAGGTAAGGAATTTTTTTACACTCATTTGTCATTTCTTTTCTGTTACTATAGTACAGTGTACAGTACAGTATATTTTTCATTTTCCTTTTTCTGTGGCTTAGCTGTGTTTTTATGTTCTAGATAATAATTTTACAACTGTGTTAGTATAGGTGTCTGCACATCTAGGCTGTGTTTTGACTTATGCCAAAAATCAGGTTATGTCACTGTCATAGGAATGGAATGGTGTTGTAACCCAAGGACCCCCTGTAGTTTAGTATTTCATGAATTTAATACTTAAATAAGAACAAGAAAAGAGGTACACAAAACTAGATTACATTATGAGTTTTAAAATATTAATGAAAAAATAATAAATAATACCTGACAAAAAACAATAAAACTGTTATTTAAGATATTTCCATATTGCTTCTTGATTGGCATCCTCCCTTGCAATTTTCTTTGCTTTTATCCAAGCATCATCAGCTGTGTGATTTATCCTAAACTATCTTTTCACTGTAAGAGTAGAATTTCATTTCTTTACCTATGGACGGAATACACATTACTACAGGCACTTAGAATATGCTGTTGCACAGAGGAACATAAAAAATAGTAAGGAATGTGATTTCCACGTTGGACAGATGCCCAGGAGCCCACCATAGAGAGAACCTTAATTACAAGTGCCATTTTAATAACCACTTTGCCAAACTCAACAAAAAATTAGGTATTGGTTCTGCCAAACTAGTGTGAACCAGTTGAATCCCACCACTGTTCTCATCTCTCTCCCTTCCTGTCTGTCTCTGTCTCTCTTGCTTGCTAAAAAGAAAAAAAAAAGAGTGAAGGACTTTTAGTTGTGGCAGAATAAAAATTTTTACCAATCCTTTTATCACAAAACAACTATAAAACTGGACAAAAAATTTAAAAACAATTTTTACAGCTCTGGAAATAGATCAGAGGGAATTAACAAATTGAGAAGTGTTTGTAACAAACAAACAAACCCAAACTGCTGAATGTTAAGAGTGTGTAAAGTTCTTGTTTGGGTCTGCTTGCATCTATATATAAGTAGGACATTATTATCCATACTCAGGAAAAATGCAGTCAACAGAAATTGAATCCAGGTGGATCATGATATCAGACTTAACATAAAATGACTTCAGAGTAGGTATTATTGAATATAAATAAGTCAAAAGAATCAAAGCTAACTATGTTTAAAAAATTAAAGAAAAATCTGATTAAAGGACAATGAGTGAACAAATAAAAAATATCAATATAAGTAGAAATTATTAAAAAGAAGTAAATGGTAATTTTAGAGTTGAAAAGTAAAATAGAAGCAAAAATTTATAAGTGAGCTCAACTGTATATTTAAGTGTAAACAATAAGAATCAATGGACTTGCCTGACCAGGAGGTGGCGCAGTGGATAGAGCGTCAGACTGAGAAGCTGAGGACCCAGGTTCGAGACCCCGAGGTCGCCAGCTTGAGCATGGGCTCATCTGGTTCGAGCAAAATCTCACCAGCTTGAACTCAAGGTCGCTGGCTCAAGCAAGGCGTTACTCAGTCTGCTGAAGGCCCATGGTCAAGGCACATATGAGAAAGCAATCGATGAACAACTAAGGTGTCGCAATGTGCAACGAAAAACTAATGATTGATGCTTCTCACTTCTCCATTCCTGTCTGTCTGTCCCTGTCTATCCCTCCTCTGACTCTCTCTCTGTCTCTGTAAAAATAAAAAAATAAAAAAAAAAAATTAAAGAATCAATGGACTTAAAGTTAGACCAATAGAAATAATTCAAATATAAGAAAACATAGTAAAGTTCTTGAATAAAGAATAACAGGGGTCCCTGGCAGGTTGGCTCAGCGGTAGAGCATAACCCAGGCGTGTGGAAATCCTGAGTTTGATTACCAACCAGGGCACACAGGATAAGTGCCCATCTGCTTCTCCACCCTTCCCCTTCTCTTTTCTCTCTATCTCTCTCTTTCCCTCCAGCAGCCAAGGCTCTATTGGAGCAAAGTTGGTCTGGGTGCTGAGGATGGCTCCATGGCCTCCACCTCAGGCTCTAGAATGGCTCAGCTTGCAACAGAGCAATGCCGCAGATGGGCAGAGCATCGCCCCCTAGTGGGCATGTGGGTGAATCCCAGTCGGGCACATGTGGGAGTCTGTCTGTCTGCCTCCCTGCTTCTCACTTCAGAAAAATACAAAAAAAAAAGAATAACAGGGCTTCAGAGACCTGTGCAACATTATCAAGTGTACCAACACACATGCAGAAGAATTTTCAGGATAAAACATGGAAAAACATGCAGAAAAATTATTTAAAGAATAATGGCAGAAACCTTCAGAAATTTGATGAAGAAATCAAACAAACATTAACTGTGAACTTAAGAGAAGCCCCCAAACCAAAGGTATCAAGAGGAAAATCATGAAAGAAGCAAGAGAAAAAAATTAACAGGCATAAGGAAACAACAATATGATTAACAATTGACTTCTCATCAACAATGACAGAGAACAATAGCAGTGGAATGACATATTCAAAGTATCTGGGGGAAAACTATTATAAAAAAATGTTATAATAAAATTTCAGCCTGACCAGGTGGTGGTGCAGTGGATTGAGTGTCGGACTAGGATGTGGAGGATCCAGGTTCGAGACCCGAGGTTGCCAGCTTGAGCATGGGTTCATCTGGTTTGAGCAAAGCTCACCAGCTTGGACCCAAGGTCGCTGGCTTGAGCAAGGGGTCACTCACTCTGCTGTAGCCCCACGGTCAAGGCACATATGAGAAAGCAATCAATGAACAACAAAAGTGCCGCAATGAAGAATTGATGCTTCTCATCTCTCCCTTCCTGCCTGCCTGTCCCTCTCTCTGACTCTCTGTCTCTGTCAATAAAAAAAATTAACCCCCCCAAAATTTCAGTTCACTTAAATGTGGAATCTAAAAAACAAATGAACAAACAAAACAAGACAGAAATGAACTCATAGGTACAGAGAATAAACTGATGATTGCCAGATAAGGGGAGGTAAGAGAGATGGGTGCAAAATGTAAGCAGCCTGTATAAAAGCAGTCCAGTGTCCATTCCCTGTGAGTAAGGAAGAAGTCATAGTGATGCTTTCCCATATGAATTAATATTTTGTGATTTTTAATTTGCTGTGTAAGACACTCATATTTTGCCTTCTTGGGTGTAAGAGATTGCTGTGCAGCAGCTTCTTAATGCACAGGTTCAGTGGCCTCAGCAATAGTTGCCCCATAGAGTATCACTTCAGGCTTATTTTAATAGTAATTCCAGGATGTTTATTCAAGATGCTGCTCCTTTGACTCCCCAAAGATTTTGTAAGCACCTAGTTCCCTGTATTAAATTACTTACTGTTTAAAATATCAAGTGTTGTTTCTGTTATCTGGACCAAACCCTGACTGATAAAGTGTATCAGAAATCGGTGACACTATAATAAAATTACTTAAATATGTAACATTTTCTTAGTAGTCTAGCAGTAGATAAAAATAAAACAATTGCATATTGGAAAGTTAATTATCTGCATATGCCATGGCAAAACATTTGGTGAAATTGTTGTCTCTGATACCTTAGAAGTAAAATTATATATTGACAGAATCTGGAGCTCTAGAAGAAGCTATTGGAGAATATGAGAATACCAGCATATAGTGTGTATTGGCTATTCCTTGCTTGCAGCAAGATATTACAGGAAAGAAATATGTTCAGACAAGAATTAGACAATTTTCAAGCAAAGATTAAAGAGAATTCAATTCTGTTCAGAGAGATTCTCTGCCTTTGAACCTTAATCTAAGTTGACTCATACCCAGCTGGGTTGAAAAAGTCCAACTGCTTATATTCCTCCAAATAAGAGAGCATATGGTTTCATATTTTTCTCAAATGTCTTCAATTAAGACTTCTGTTCCAGAAGTAAAGCTGTCACTACTTGTGGACTACATGGTTTTATATATAGAAAACCCTAAAGACTATACCAAAAAAATTTAAAATAATAAACAAATATAGTAAAGTTGCAGGGTACAAAAATTAATACATAAAAATCTGTTGTGTTCCTATCAGAAAAAGAAACTAAGAAAACAATCCCATTTACAATTGCAACAACAAAAAATACCAAGGAAAGTAAAATACCTATACATTGAAAACTATAAAACATTACTGAAAGAAATTAAAGAAGACACACAGAAATGGAAAGACATTCCATGCTCATGGATTAGAAGAATTAACATTGTTAGAATGTCCATATTACCTAAAGCAATCTGCAGATTCAATGCAATTCCTATCAAATCCCAATAGTATTTTTCACAGAAATAGAAAAAAAATTCCTAAATTTTTGTGTATGTTTATTGAATTTTTAAAATAAAAATAGTTTACATTGGAGAACTTCCTAGGATCTAATCAATGGTTCAATGGCTTCTTAAAAAAATAATAGTTGTATTAAGGTAAAAGTTATATAACACAGAGTCACCCCTTTCATGTATTTAATTCGGTAATTTTTAGAAATATCAAAGAGTTGTGCAGCAATTATACCTACCTAATTTCAGGACATTTCTATTACCCTCAGAAGGAACCAATATCTGTTAACATTTACTTCCATTCACTTTTCTCCATCCCTTGTCAACCCCCAATCTACTTTCAGTTTTTATGGATTTGTTTATTACACACATTTCAATTAAGTGGGATCACATATTGTGTGACTTTTTCTATCTGGTTTCTTTCACTCAGAATAATATTTTCAAGGTTCATCCATATTGTAAGAAATGTGTTTCACTTGGATAATGAACCAGATTGGGTAGAAAAATAAAGGGGTGTATATTTCAGTTTAATAAACAAAAGAAATGGTGCTTAGTTTTCTCTTCAAGTTTGACCTAGCTGGGTAGATCCAAATGTCTGCCATAGTTTATTATCATTTCTCTAAATCTAGTCATCCATCACAACTCAGCTCAACTAACAGTTTTTTAGGGAAGTCCTCCTTGACCCTACAGACCAGAGTAATTCCTCTTAATCCAAACTTTCTGAGCATATTTTACTATCTCATCATAATATTAAAAAAACTTGCATCAAATTGGTAGATACTTATTACTACTAGATGGGAAATTCTAAGAGAGTAAGGACAGTGTTTGTGTTAGTTACTACTAATTTCCACTATCTAAAGCAGTACTTAGGACATTAAGCACAATAAATATAAAAATAAATTTGTAATTTGCTCATGCCCTTGTAACTGAGGAAGTTTTCCTAAGTAGGGCACATAAGTTTCTACACATAAAAGAAAATAAATGAGAATGCAATAAAGTTAATAACTTCTGTGCATTGAGGCACCATTGAAAATGCAAAGCAAGAAAATTTACCAAGTTACATCAGAGAAATAGCGGCGTGAGAGATATTCCCGATCTCTTCCCTTGAAGTTTCAACAAACTCAACAACTATACACAGAGAAAAAACTCCAGAAGCACCTGAAATATACGCAAACCAGATAAAGGTATGATTTGATGAGAAGACAGGCCAAAGATAGAATCTGCTCATGGAGGAAAAAAGTTGGAGGTCAGAGTTTTTCTCTTTCTTCACTAATCTGAGGGAGGGAGGCACTTTTAGCATGGGTTTTGTTTCAGAGCCGGGAGAAGTGGAGAGACTGAGGGGCAGAGGGGAAAGAGCTGAATTCAAATGGACATGCAAACAAGAGCAGGCACTTGGCCAGTCTGGCATCTTCTTGCATCAGTGGGCTCCATTTGCGATCACAGGCACTGAGCACACACATAACCTGTGCGCACTCCCAAGATTGGTGCGTGAATAGCCTGTGGAGAGTGGCCTGCAGGACACTGAGGTGTTCTCCATCTGCCCATCTGCTGGCGCAGCCCACGGAGTTTGGCCTGCGTGGCATGGAGGATCTCTTGATCTGCAATCTGTGTACCAATCATCCTGCTCCCAAAGCTTGGGCAGGTGCTGGCTTCAGGTGTGCTGCCACACCCTGACCAAGACCACTTTGAGTAGTATTGGAGGAAGAACTCAGCTGTGTCTACCCCAGTATCCCAAGTCCCTCATTGCTCCCTTACTGTGCGAACAGTGGCAGTAGGGGATCCCCCACAGCTGAGTCTCCAGGTCCCTCTCTCCTGTGAGAGGCAAAAGTGTCACATGTTTTATCCCCTGCTCTGTTGGGACATGGGGAGAGACCCCACAAAACCTGAGATGGCCATTGCTAGAGCCATAAAATTGCAAAGCCCTAACGACAAGCACCTTCTACTAATGCAACTGCAGCCCTACCTACATTGTTACCACAGCCACCCCTCAGTAGAACTCCACGCAAGAATCTCACAGAGGTAAAACTTGTAGTATAGCGCCACCTGTCAGAAAAGGGGAAAACTTACCTCTTAAAACTGGAAAATACAGGGTTTTTTTTTAGCTTTTTTTCATTTTTCCTTCTTTCCTTTTCCTTCTTTCTTTTTCCTCCATTTGAACTTCATTATCCTTAGTTGTTATATTATTTTTTATTCCTGTTTTATGCGAGGGTTTTACTTCTGACACATTCTCTTTTATTTCTTTCTTCCCTTTTCTTCTTCCTTTTTTTCTTTCCTTTTTTCTTCTTTTCCTCTCATCTGAACATCATTTTTCATCAAATTATTATATTTTGGGACTCATATTTTTTGTAGCATTTTGTTTGTTTTTTATTTTATTTGTTCTCTCTTTTTTTATTTTTCCTCTATTCCTGCTCCTTGTTCTCTGTAGTTTTTGTTCTACTTATCATTATTTATAGAATTATCATTTTTTCACTGTATTTTTTCAATTTTTATTTTTATTATCTCTTGTTAGTGTTAATAACAATACCACTCTCAAATACCATCAAGGAAAAGGAAATCAAATATCATGGATACACAAGAAAGAGATGTAGCTCAGATAGATGATGAAAAATCTCCAGATAAAATCTCAGTTACATGAAAACCTTGGAGTCAAATGATAAAGAATTAAAAATTGAAGTTCTAAAAATATTCAGTGAGATACAAGAAAACACTGAAAGGCAATTTAGTGAGCTCAAAAAACAATTTAATGAACAAAAGAGTACTTCACCAAGGAAACTGAAACTATAAAAAAGAACCAAACAGAGATGAAAAACTCAATACATGAACTGAAAAATGAGGTAACAAGCTTAGCTAATAGAAGAGGCAAGATAGAGGAAAGAATTAGTGACATTGAAGACAGGCAACTAGAGATATTCCAGAAATAATAAGAGAGAGACTCATAAATTTAAAAAAAACCAAGAAGCTCTACAAGAATTGTCTGACTCCATCAGAAAGAGCAATATAAGAATAATGGGTATATCAGAAGAAGAGGAGAGGAAAAAAGAAATGAAGAACATATTCAAACAAATAATCGATGAGAACTTCTCAAGCCTGTGAAGTTAGAGCCTTGAATCCAAGAAGCAAACAGAATACTGAGTTACCTCAACCCAAACAGACCTACTCCAAGGCACATCATAATGAAATTATCACAAATCAATGATAAGGAAAAAATCCTCAAGGCAGCTAAGGAAAATAAGAATATAACAAATAAAGAAAGGCCCATTAAGCTATCATCAGATTTCTCAGAGAAACTGTACAAGCCAGAAGAGAGTAGACCCCAACATTTAAAGTACTGAAAGAGAGGAACTACCAGCCAAGAATACTATATCCACCAAATTATCCTTCAAATATGAAGGGGAAATAAAAACATTTAAAGACATGAAGAAGCTGAGGGAATTTACCACCAGAAAACCTCCACTTTATGAAATACTAAAGGGAATTATCTAACCATATACAAAGGGAGGAAAAGAAAAATACAAAGAACAAAACGAAACAAAAGTACAAGTAAAAACTTCAACAAGACTGCAATAAAAAAATTTGTGACTATATAACATAAAAGGAGAGAGGACAAAGATCAGTAGTAGCAAAGGAGGATTGGGTGCAGAAGCACTCATGAGATAATGGACTCTAATGAATATGATAATTATTCTTTTAATAACCTAGTTGTTATTAAAACAAAACAAATATATACCACCAAACAAAAACAAATGACAGAAAAACAAAAGAGAAGAACCAAACAACACACAGAGCTACCAGAAAACAATATATAAAATGGCAATAGAAAACCCTCAAGTGTTAATAGTTACATTAAATGTAAGTGGATTGGCCTGACCAGGTGGTGGCGCAGTGGATGGAGTGTCGGACTTGGATGCAGAGGACCCAGGTTTGAGACCCCCAGGTCGCTAGCTTGAGCGCTGGTTCATCTGGTTTGAGCAAAGCTCACCATCTTGTACCCAAGGTCGCTGGCTTGAGCAAGGGGTTACTTGATCTGCTGAAGGCCCACAGTCAAGGCACATATGAGAAAGCAATCAATGAACAACTAAGGTGTTGCAACAAAAAACTGATGATTGATGCTTCTCATCTCTCTCTGTTCCTGTCTGTCTGTCCCTATCTATCCCTCTCTCTGACTCTCTCTCCATCTCTGTAAAAAAACAACCCCAAAAATAAACAAACAAAAAAAATGTAAGTGGATTGAACTCACCAATAAAGAGGCACAGAGTAGCAGATTGAATCAGAAAGCAAAATCCAACTGTATGCTGCATTCAAGAGACACATCTAAGCTATAAAGATAAAAATAGATTCAAAGTGAAAGGTTGGAAAAACGATTCTCCAAGCAAATAATATCCAAAGAAAAACAGGTGTAACTATACTCATATCTAATATTGCTGACTACAAGACAGCAAAAGTAACCCGAGACAAAGATGGTCATTTTATAATGATAAAAGAGACATTGTATCAAGAAGGCATAACACTTAATATATACGCACCAAACCAGGGAGCACTAAAATATATAAGACATCTATTAACTGATCTAAAATTAGAAACTGACAAAAATATAATCATACTCAGAGATCTCAATTCACTACTGATGGTGCCAGATTGTTCATTAAAACAGATAATCAGTAAGAAAATATCGGCCTTAAGTGAAACACTAGAATAAATGGATATAATAAACATCTACAGGACATTTCATCCCAGAATGTCAGAGTATACTAAGTATACATTTTTCTTCAGTGTACATGGAACATTCTCAAGAATAGACCATATATTGGGCTACAAAGCTAACATCAACAAATTCAGAAAGGTTAAAATTATACAAAGCATATTCTCTGACCATAAGGCTTTGAAACTAGAATACAACTTAAAAAAAGAAGTAAACAAACCCACAAAACTGTGTAAATTAAACAATATACTTCCAAAAAATGAGTGTGTCTAAGAAGAAATAAAAGCAGAGATCAAAAGATATATATACAGACAAACAAAAATGACAACACGACATATTAGAATCTCTGGGATGCAGCAAAAGCAGTAATAAGAGGGAAGTTTATATCATTACAGGCTTATATAAAAAAAAACAAGAGAGAGCCCAAGTAAACAATTTAACATCATATCTTAAGGAACTATAAAAAAAAGAACAAAAGCAACCCAAAACCAGCAGAAGAAAGGAAATAATAAAAATTAGAGCAGAAGTAAATGAAATAAAGAACAGAAGAACTATAGAAAAAGTTAATACAACAAAAAGCTGGCTCTTTGAAAATATCAACAAAATTGACAAACCCTTGGCAAGATTCACTAAAGAAAAAAGAGAAAGGACTCATATAAACAAAATCCAAAATGAAAAAGGAGAAATTACCACAGATATCATAGATCATTATATAATACTATGAAAAAGTATATGCCACCAAATTCAACAATCTAGAAAAAAATGTATAAATTCCTAGAACTATACAATCTTCCTAGAGTGAATCACAAAGAAGTGGAAAGCCTAAATAAACCAATAAGCAGGGAGGAAGTAGAAACAACTCTCAAAAATCGCCCCAAAAATAAATATCTGGGGCTAGATGTCTACACTAGTGAATTCTACCAAACATTCAAAGAAGATTTGGTTCCTATCCTCAAAGTCTTCCAAAAAATGGAAGAAACAGTACTTCCAAACACATTTTATGAGGTCGACATAACCTTCATACCAAAACCTGGCAAGGGCAATACAAAAAAAACAAACAAAATAAAACACTACTGACCAATATCTCTAATCAATACAGATGCAATAATCCTAAACAAAATACAAGCAAATCAATACAAAAACTCATTAAAAAAATAATACATCACGATCAAGTGGGATTCATCCCAGCAGCACAGGATGGCTCAACATACATAAAGTGATTAACATAATACACCATATCAACAAAACAAAGAATAAAAACCATATAATCCTATCAATAGATGCAGAAAAGGCATTTGATAAAACATAACATCCTATTATGATTAAAACACTCAATAAACTGGGTATAGAACTAAAATACCTCAACATATTAAAGGCCATATATCATATAACAAACCATCAGCTAACATTATACAAAATGGTAAAAAGCTGAAAACTTTTCCTCTAAAATCAGGAACAAGACAAGGTTGCCCATTCTCTCCACTCCTATTCAACTTAGTGCTGGAAGTTCTAGCCAGAGCAATCAGACAAGAGAAAGAAAGAAAAAGCATTCATATTGGGAAAGAAGAAGTAAAGGTTTCATTTTTTTGCAGATGATATGATCCTGTACATAGAAAACCCCAAAGACTCCACAGAAAGACTATTAGAAACAATAAACCAATACAGTAAGGTTGCAGGATACAAAATTAATATACAGAAATCCATTGCATTCAATATACACCAACAATGAAACTTTGGAAAATGAACCCCCCAAAATAATTCCTTTTACAGTTCCAAAAAAATACAAAACCTAGGAAAAAACATAACAAAGAATGTAAAGGACCTATATATTGAAAACTACAAAGCATTATTAAAGGAAATTGAAAAAGACACAATGAAATAGAAAACTATTTCATGTTCTTGGATGGAGAAAAAAAAGCCTCTTTAATAAATGGTACTGAGAAAATTGGAAAGCCACATACAAAAGAATAAAACTTGACTACAGTTCATCCCCTTGCACAAAAAATTAATTCAAAATGGATCAAAGACCAAAATATAATATCTGAAACAATGAATTACATAGATCAAAATATAGGTACTAAACTCATGGACCTTGGCCGTAAAGAATATTTTATGAATTTTTTTTCTATTTTTCTTTTTTTTATTTAATTATTTTTATTTATTTATTCATTTTAGAGGAGAGAGAGAGAGAGAGAGAAAGGGGGAGGAGCAGGAAGCTTCAACTCCCATATGTGCCTTGACCGGGCAAGCCCAGGGTTTTGAACCAGCAACCTCAGCATTCTAGGTCGACGCTTTTATCCACTGCGCCACCACAGGTCAGGCTATTTTATGAATTTGACCCCAAAGGCAAGTGAAGTAAAGGCAAAAATAAATGAATGGGACTGTATCAAACTAAGAAGCTTCTGCACAGCAAAAGAAACTGACAACAAAACAAACAGACAGCCAACTCAGCAAAAAACAAGCAAACAATCCAATAAAAAGATGAGGAGAGGACATGAACAGACACTTCTCCCAAGAAGAAATACAAGTGGCCAATAGATATATAAAAAGATGCTCATCTTCATTAGCTATTAGAGAAATACAAATCAAAACTATGATAAGATACTACCTCATACCTGTTAGATTAGCTATCATCAAGAAGACACGTATTAAGAAGTGTTGGAGAGGATGTGGAGAGAAAGGAACCCTCATTCACTGTTGATGGGAATGTAAAATAGTACAACCATTATGGAAGAAAGTGTGATGGTTCCTCAAAAAATTAAGAATAGAATTACCATATGAACCAGCAATCCCTCTACTGGGAATATACCCCCAAACTCAAAAACATTGGTACGTAAAGATACATGAAGCCCCATGTTCATTGCAGCATTGTTCACAGAGGCCAAGACACGGACACAACCAAAGTGCCCTTCAATAGATGATTGGATAAAGAAGATGTGGTACATATATACAATGGAATACTACTCAGCCATAAGAAATGATGACATAGGGTCATTTATGACAACATGGATGGACCTTGAGAACATTATACTGAGTGAAATAAATAAATTATAAAAAGCTAAGAATTGGCCCTGGCCGGTTGGCTCAGTGGTAGAGCATCGGCCTGGCGTGCAGTAGTCCCGGGTTCGATTCCTGGCCAGGGCACACAGGAGAAGCACCCATCTGCTTCTCCACCCTTCCCCCTCTCCTTCCTCTCTGTCTCTCTCTTCCCCTCCCGCAGCCAAGGCTCCATTGGAGCAGAGTTGGCCCAGGTGCTGAGGACGGCTCTGTGGCCTCTGCCTCAGGCGCTAGAGTGGCTCTGGTTGCAGCAGAGCAAAGCCCCAGATGGGCAGAGCACCGCCCCCTGGTGGGCGTGCCGGGTGGATCCCGGTTGGGCACATGCGGGAGTCTGACTGCCTCCCCGTTTTCAACTTCAGAAAAAAACAAAACAGAACAAAAAGCTAAGAATTGTATCATTCCATACATAGGTGTAACACACAACTGAGACTCATGGAGATAAATAAGAGTGCAGTGGTTACCAGGGGGAGGGGGAAGGGGGAGTGGGAGGAGGGTGAGGGATGGGGAGGGACATACAGAGGGGCAAATATAAGATGACGGAGGATGGTTTGACTTTGGGTGATGGGTATACAACATAATCGACTGTCCAAATGATGTGGAGATATTTGCCCACAATCTATGCTCTCTAGTTGACCAATGTCCCCCTGTTAAATTTAATCATCTAAATAAAAATTTCAAAAAAATGCAAGGCAATAATGGAGGAGATATTTGACATCTCTATATGTGTCAAATGACTCTATAGAGAAAATAGTCAGGAACTCCAAAAATCAATAAGGAAAACACAAGTCAACTTCATAGAAAAATGTTTGAACAGGTATTTTAATAAGAAAATGGAATCCAAAACACTGATAAGCCTATAAAAAGTATTCAACTGTACCTGACCAGGCAGTGGCTCAGTGGATAGAGCATTGGCCTGGGACACTGAGGACCCTTGGGGTTCAAAACCCCAAGGCTGACCGCTTGAGCATGGGCTTTCCAGCTTGAGCCCAGGGTCGCTGGCTTGAGCATGGGATCATAGGCATGACCCCATGGTCACTGGCTTGAGCCCAAAGGTTGCTGACTTGAAGTCCAAGGTTGCTGGCTTGAACCCAAGGTTGCTGGCTTGGGCAAGGGGTCACTGAATAAGCTGGAGGCTCCTAGTCAAGGTACATATGAGAAAGCAATCAATGAACAACTAAAGTGCTGCAACAACTTGATGCTTCTCATTTCTTTCTCCTCTTGTCTGTCCTGTCTGTCTTTACCCACCTCCTCTGTCTCTCTCTCTCAAAAAAGAAAAAAAAATCATCAGGTAAGTGCAAATTAAAACCACAATGTCAACCACAAATATTAATAATGACTAGGCTTAGCAAAAGAATAAGGGAAACAAAATAATCATATATTGCTTAAAGGTGTGTAAACTGAGATAGTACTTTGGCAAACACTTGGTTAATGTATTATGACCTAACAATTCACTCCTAGTTACACACCAAATAACAATGCATGCATATCATAAAAAGAATGTGCAGTGTCTTCATGTTGGCAGTATTTATGCTTACCCAGCTGTAAATAAGTAATTGTGGTACACTCATATGTGTACCACATGATGTGGTACACTCATCAATAGTAAAATAAGTAATTGTGGTACACTCATATAATGGAATACTCTTATGGATTCCACGGACTTCTAAGAAAATTATTTTCTCCCATCATCTGGAGTGGAAAAAGGGTCAGAGGGAGTAAACATTGTTTAGGGACTGTCCTTCTACAAAGTCTTAGAAATCCAAGGAGGTTCTGGTGGGTTTGAGTGGACTCCAAAAAATCCTAAAATTTATATTAAATTCCAAAAGACTCCATAAGAGCCAAAGCATTCCTCTGAAAAAAGAACAGAGTCAGAGGATCACACTCCCTGCCTTCAAATTATACTGTTATACAAAGCCATAATAACCAAAATATTATGGTGCTAGAAAAAAACAGACTGATGGATTAATAAAACAGAATCAATAGCCCAGAAATAAATTCACACATATATGGACAACTATATAATTTATGATAGAAGAGCTAAGAACAAGCAATCGAGAAAGGAAAATCTCTTCAATAAATGGTGTTGGGAAAATTGAAAAGCCAAATGCAAAAGAATGAAATTAGACCACTATCTTATACCATACACAAAAATGAACTCAGAATGGCCTGAAATCATAAAATATATGAAGAAAACATAGATGGTAAGCTTCTTGACATCATTCTTGTTGGTGTTTTTGTGGATTCAATTCCAACGGCAAGGGTAACAGAAACAAAAATAAACAAATGGGACTACGTCAAACTAAAAATCTTTGTACAGCAAAGGAAACTATCAACAAAATTAAAAGGCAACCTACCAAGTAAGAAAAGATATTTGCAAATCATACATTTGATAAGAAGTTAATATCCAAAATATAAAGAATGCATACATCTCAACAACAACAACAACCAACCCCCCCCAAACTAATTAAAAAATGGGCAGAGAATCTGAATAAATATTTTTCCAAAAAAGTTACACAGCCTGACCTGTGGTGGCACAGTGAATAAAACCTTGACCTGGAATGCTGAGGTCACCAGTTCAAAACCCTGGGCTTGTCTGGTCAAGGCACATATGGGAATTGATGCTTTCTGCTCCTCATCCCTTTCTTTTTCTCTCTCTCCTCTCCAAAATGAATAAATAAAGTCTTCAAAAAATTATACAGATGGCTAATAGGAACATGAAAAGATGTTCAATATCACTAATTACTAGGAAAATGCAAATCAAAAGCACAATGAGATATCACCTCACACCTATTAGAATGGCTATCATTAAAAAGACAAGAAACAGCCCTGGCCAGTTGGCTCAGCGGTAGAGCGTCGGCCTAGCGTGTGGAGGACTCGGGTTCGATTCCCGGCCAGGGCACACAGGAGAAGCGCCCATTTGCTTCTCCACCCCTCCGCCGCGCTTTCCTCTCTGTCTCTCTCTTCCCCTCCCGCAGCCGAGGCTCCATTGGAGCAAAGATGGCCTGGGCGCTGGGGATGGCTCTGTGGCCTCTGCCTCAGGCGCTAGAGTGGCTCTGGTCGCAACATGGCGACGCCCAGGATGGGCAGAGCATCGCCCCCTGGTGGGCAGAGCATCGCCCCATGGTGGGCGTGCCGGGTGGATCCCGGTCGGGCGCATGTGGGAGTCTGTCTGACTGTCTCTCCCTGTTTCCAGCTTCAGAAAAATGCAAAAAAAAAAAAAAAAAAAAAAAAGACAAGAAACAAGTGTCGGAGAAGATGGAGAAAAGGGAACCCTGTCCACTGCTGATGGAAATGTAAGTTAGTATAGCCACTATGTAAAACAGTATGGAGAGTCCTCAAAAATTAAAAATAGAACTACTTAGCCCTGGCTGGGTGGCTCAGTTGGTTAGAGCATCTTCCTAATATGCCAAGGTTGTTGGTTTGATCTCTGGTCATGGCACATACAAGAATCAACTACTGAGTATATAAATAAGTGGAACAACAAATAGATGCTTCTATTTCTATCTCTAAAAAACCATAACCATTAATTTTTAATGTATGTCTGTAGTAACAACTTTAAATATCATTTCATTATTTAATATTCCCTTTGAAGAAAAATACTTACAAAGAATAAAAATTTGGGTACTAAAATGTAATAATTAAAAAAATTGAAATGCATGAATATTACAGCAAATGAATGAAAATTTGATGGCAATTTTATCATATATAATGGTGTGTCAAACACTTTCTCCCTTCTAGTTCTTAAATTCTCATGATAACATGTTAACCATGGCACCATCTTGTGGATATTTTATCAAATAGCTGAGCTATGCTAACATTTATATGGAAACATGGAGAATGAAGGCATTTGTGGAAAAATAAAAATAAAAATATTTTTCAGATTAAATTCTGTAACTTTTTTTAACACTATTGGTATGACTTTATTTTATAAAGCCATACAACTTTTAAGTGTACAGCTAAACAAAACATCATCTGCACATTGTATCATGTGAAATTTTTTTTATTTAATTGATTTAAATTTATTGTGTTTACATAGATTTAAGTGTCCCACTGAATACATCCACCCCACCCCCATGTTCCCCTCGACATTCCCCTTGCCCCACTTCCCCCAACACCCTCCAACCTTCCCTCCAGGATTTGCTTTCCTGCTCTCTATACGCTGTGTTATGTATATATAATTTCACCAATCTCTTTCCCTTCTCTGATCCCATCCTCTCATCCCCTTTTCCTCTGCCTGCTTTTCCTCTGGTCCCTTTGATCCCGCCTCTGCCTCTATTCCATTCCTCAGTTTACATTGTTCATTGGATTCCTCAAATGAGTGAGGTCATATGATATTTTTCTTTCTCTGCCTGGCTTATTTCACTTAACATAATAGTTTCCAGGTCCATCCATGTTGTTGCAAATGGTAAGATTTCCTTCTTTTTCATGGCCCCATAGTATTCCATTGTGTATATGCACCATTGCTTTTTTTTTTTTTTAATTTTATTTATTCATTTTAGAGAGGAGAGAGAAGAGAGAGAGAGAGGGAGGAGGAGCTGGAGGCATCAACTCCCCTTTGTGCCTTGACCAGGCAAGCCCAGGGTTTCAAACCGGAGATCTCAGCATTTCCAGGTCGATGCTTTATCCACTGCGCCACCACAGGTCAGGCATTCACCATTGCTTTTTAATCCACTCGTCCACTGACAGACACTTGGGCTGTTTCCAGATCTTGGCTATTGTAAACAATGCTGCCTTAAACATGGGGGTGCATTTCTTCTTTTGAATCAGTGTTTTGGTGTTCTTAGGATATATTCTTAAAAATGGGATGGCTAGGTCAAAAGGTAGTTCCATTTTTAATTTTTTGAGGAATCTCTATACTGTTTTCCACAGTGGCTGCACCAGTCTGCATTCCCACCGGCAGTGCAGGAGGGTTCCCTTTTCTCCACATCCTCGCCAGCACTTACTATGCGTTGTTTTGTTAATGAGTGCCATTCTGACTAGTATGAGGTGATATCTCATTGTGGTTTTAATTTGAATTTCTCTAATGATTAGTGATGTTGAACATTTTTTCATCTTCCTATTGGCCATCTGTATGTCCTTTTTGGAGAAGTGTCTGTTCATTTCTTTTGCCCGTTTTTTGATTGGATTATCTTGCTGGTGTTGAGTTTTACAAGTTCTTTATAAATTTTGGTTATTAATCCCTTATCAGATGTATTGTCAGATATGTTCTCCCATTGTGTGGTTTGTCTTTTTATTTTGTTCATATTATCTTTAGCTGTGCAAAAAGCTTTTTAGTTTGATATAGTTTCATTTGTTCATCCTGCCCTTTATTTCCCTTGCCTGTGGAGATAAATCAGCAAATATATATTGCTGCGAGTGATGTTGGAGAGCTTACTGCCTGTGTTTTCTTCTAAGATGCTTATGGTTTCCCGACTTATATTAAAGTTTTTATGCATTTTGAGTTTATTTTTGTGAATGGTGTAAGTTAGTGGTCTAGTTTCATTTTTTCTGCACGTAGCTGTCCAATTTTCCCAACACCATTTGTTAAAGAGATAATCTTTACTCCATTGTATGCTCTTACCTCCTTTGTCAAATATCAATTGTCCATTAAGTTGTGGGTTGATTTCTGGGTTTTTTGTTCTGTTCCATTGATCTATCTGCCTGTTCTTATGCCAGTACCAGGCTGTTCTGAGTACAATGGCCTTGTAGTATAACTTGATATCAGGAAGTGTGATACCACCCAGTTTATTCTTCTTTTTCAAGATTGCTGAGGCTATTTGTGTTCATTTTGGTTCCATATGAATTTTTGAAATATTTGTTCTATATCTTTGAAGTATGTCATTGGTATTTTAATAGGAATGGCATTGAATTTCTATATTGCTTTGGGTACTATAGACATTTTAATGATGTTTATTCTTCCTAACCATGAGCACGGTATATGCTTCCACTTGTTTGTATCTTCCTTGATTTCTTTTATCAATGTTTTATAATTTTCTGAGTACAAGTCTTTAACCTCCTTGGTTAAATTTACTCCTAGGTACTTTATTTTTGTTGTTGTTGCAATAGTGAAGGGGATTGATTCCTTAATTTCTGTTTCTGACAGTTCATTGTTCGTGTATAAAAATCTAATTTTTATTTTTATTTTTCTGAAGTTGGAAACGGGGAGGCAGTCAGACAGACTCCTGCATGCACCTGACCGGGATCCACCCACCACGCCCACCAGGGGGCGATGCTCCACCCATCTGGGGCGTCGCTTTGTTGCAACCAGAGCCATTCTAGCACCTGAGGCATAGGCCATAGAGCCATCCTCAGCGCCCGGGCCATCTTTGCTCCAATGGAGCCTTGGCTACGGGAGGGGAAGAGACAGAGAGGAAGGAGAAGGGGAGGGGTGGAGAAGCAGATGGGTGCTTCTCTTGTGTGCCCTGGCCGGGAATCAAACCTGGGACTCCTGCACGCCAGGCTGACGCTCTACCACTGAGCCAACCGGCCAGGGCCACCTCTGATTTCTGAGTATTAATTTTATATCCTGCCACCTTGCTGAATTCGTTTATTAGGTCCAGTAGTTTTTTGAGACTTTAGGGTTTTCTATATACAGTATCATATCATCTGCAATAATGATAGTTTTACTTCTTCTTTTCCAATTTGGATGCCTTTTATTTCTTATTCTTGTCTGATTGCTGTAGCTAGGACTTCCAGTACTATGTTGAATAAGAGTGGCGAAAGGGGGCAACCCTGCCTTGTTCCTGATTTTAGGGGAATTGCTTTTAATTTTTGTCCATTAATTATAATGTTGGCTGTGGGTTGGTCATAGATGGCCTTTATCATGTTGAGGTATGTTCTCTGTATTTTCACTTTGCTAAGAGTTTTGATCATAAATGGGTGCTGGATTTTATCAAATGCTTTTTCTGCATCTATTGAAATTATCATATGGTTTTTCTCCTTCCTTTTGTTTATGTAGTGAATCACATTAATTGATTTACGAATGTTGTACCATCCTTGCCTCCCCAGAATAAATCCCAGTTGATCATGATGTATGATTTTTTCAATGTATTGCTGGATCCGGTTTGCTAATATTTTGTTGAGGATTTTAGCATCTAAATTCATCAGGGATATTGGCCTATAATTTTCTTTCTTTGTGTTGTCTTTGCCTGATTTTGGAATCAGAATTATGCTTGCCTCATAAAAGGAACTTGGAAGTGCCCTGGCCAGTTGGCTTAGCGGTAGAGCGTCGGCCTGGCGTGCAGGGGACCCGGGTTCAATTCCCGGCCAGGGCACACAGAAGAAGCACCCATTTGCTTCTCCACCCCCCCTCCTTCCTCTCTGTCTCTCTCTTCCCCTCCCACAGCCAAGGCTCCATTGGAGCAAAGATGGCCCGGGCACTGGGGATGGCTCCTTGGCCTCTGCCCCAGGCGCTAGAGTGGCTCTGGTCGTGGCAGAGTGACACCCCAGAGGGGCAGAGCGTCGCCCCTGGTGGGCGTGCCGGGTGGATCCTGGTTGGGCGCATGCGGGAGTCTGTCTGACTGTCTCTCCCCGTTTCCAGCTTCAGAAAAATACAAAAAAAAAAAAAAAAGGAACTTGGAAGTGTTCCTTGCTCCTGAATTTTTTGAAATAGTTTGAGAAGGATAGGATTTAGTTCTTCTTTGAATATTTGGTAGAATTCACCAGTGAAGCCATCGAGCCCAGGAGTTTTGTTTTTTAGGAGCTTTTTGATAACTGTTTCGATCTCTTTTGTTGTAATTGGTCTGTTTAGGTTTTCTGATTCTTCCAGATTGACTTTTGGAAGATTATATGTTTCAAGGAATTTGTCCTTTTCACCTAGGTTGTTTAATTTTTTGGCATACAGTTCTTCATAGTATTTTCTTACAATATTTTGTATTTCTGTTGTGTTGGTTGTTATTTCTCCACTCTCATTTCTAATTTTATTTATTTGAGTCCTCTCTCTTCTTTTCTTGGTGAGTCTTGTTAAAGGTTCATCTATCTTGTTAAACCTTTCAAAGAACCAGCTCTTGGTTTCATTGATCCTCCATATTGTTTCTTTAGCTTCTATGTCATTTATTTCTGCTCTGATCTTTATTATTTCCTTCCTTCTACTACCTCTGAGCCTTACTTGCTGTTCTTTTTCTAGTTCTTTTAGATGAAGCATTAGGTTGTTTCTTTTTGTGTGTGTGATAGAGACAGAGAGAGTCAGAGAGAGGGACAGATAGGGACAGACAGACAGTAATGAAGAGAGATGAGAAACATCAATTCTTTGTTGCAGTTCCTTAGTTGTTCATTGATTGATTTCTCATATGTGCCTTGACCAGGGGGCTACAGCAGACCAAGTCACCCCTAGTTCGAACCAGCAACCTTGGCCTCAAGGTGGTGAGCCTTGCTCAAACCTGATGAGCCAGCACTTAAGCTGGTGACCTTGGGGTCTTGAACCTGGGTCCTCCACGTCCCAGCCCGACGCTTTATCCACTGAGCCATCACCTGGTCAGGCGAGTTAGGTTGTTTATTTGAGCTTTTTCAAGCTTCTTAAGGAATGCCTGTAGTAGTATGAACTTTCCTCTCAGGACTGCTTTTGCTGTGTCCCATAAATTTTGAGTTGTTGTTTGCTCATTATCATTTGTTTCTAGAAATTTCTTTTTATTTCTTCTTTGATTTCATTGTTAACCCATTCGTTATTTAATAACATGCTATATAGTTTCCATGTGTTGGAGTGTTTTTCAGTTTTTCTGTTGTGGTTGATTTCTAGTTTCATGCCATTGTGATCAGAGAAAATGCTTGATATGATTTCAATCTTCTTATATTTGTTGAGACTGCTTTTGTGTCCTAACATGTGGTCTATCTTAGTGAATGTACCATGAGCACTTGAAAAGAATATATATTCTGCTGCCTTAGGGTGAAAGGTTCTAAAGATATTTATTAAATTAAGTTGATCTAGTGTGTCCTTTAAGTCTGCTGTTTCTTTGTTAATTTTCTTTCTTGAGGATCTATCTAGTGATGTTAGTGGGGTATTGAAATCTCCTACTATTATAGTATTGCTGTTGATCTCACCCTTTATATCCATCAAAGTCTGCTTTATATATTTAGGTGCTCCTATATTAGGTGTGTAGATATTTATGATGATTACATCTTCCTGTTGGATTGCTCCCTTTATCATTATGTAGTGACCTTCTTTATCTCTTACTATAATCTTTGTTTTAAAGTCCATTTTGTCTAATATAAGTATTGCTACCTCAGCTTTTTTTTCATTTCCATTTGCATGAGATATTTTTTTTCATCTTTTTACCTTTAGTCTATGTGCATCTTTTGTTTTAAGGTGTGTCTCTTGGAGACAGCATATGTACAGGTCCTGTTTTCTTATCCAAGCAGCTACTTTATGTCTTTTGATTGGATCATTTAATCCATTTACATTTAAGGTTATTATTGATATGTAGTTGTTTATTGCCATTTTATTCTTTAAAGCTGTATTCCTCTTTTGCTATATTCTTTTCCCACTTTGATCTGTTTACAACAGGCCCCTTAACGTTTCCTGCAGCATTGGTTTGGTTGTAATGAATTCCTTGAGTTTGTTTTTTTTTTGTCTGAGAAGCTTTATATTTCTCCTTCAATTTTAAATGATAGCCTTGCTAGATAAAGTAGTCTTGGTGGTAGGCTCTTGTTCTGCATTACTTTGAATATTTCTTGCCATTCCCTTCTGGCCTCAAGTGTTTCTGTTGAGAAGTTGGATGACATCCTTATGGGGGTTTCTTTGTAGATGATAACCTTCTTTTCTCTAGCAGCTTTTAATATTTTCTCTTTATCGCTTAGCTCTGGTATTTTAATTATGATGTGTCTTGGTGTAGGTCTTTTTGGGTTTCTCTTTAATTTTTCTTTTATTTATTCATTTTAGAGAGGAGAGAGAGAGGGAGAGAGACAGAGAGAGAGGGGGGGCGAGGAGCTGGAAGCATCAACTCCCATATGTGCCTTGACCAGGCAAGCCCAGTGTTTCGAACCGGCGACCTCAGCATTTCCAGGTCGACGCTTTATCCACTGCGCCACCACAGGTCAGGCTTGGGTTTCTCTTTAATGGAGTTCTCTGTGCTTCTTGAACTTGTGAGACCCTTCCTTGCATCAATTTAGGGAAGTTTTCAGCTATGATTTGATTGACTAAAGTTTCTATCCCTTGTTCTTTCTCTTCTTCTTCAGGAACCCTTATGATGTGGATGTTATTTCTCTTCATGTTGTCACAGAGCTCTCTCAGAGTTTCTTCAGACTTTTTGAGTCTCTTTTCTTTTTCTGCTCTGCTTCCATGCCTTTGTTCATCTTGTCCTCCAACCTGCTGATTTGATCCTCAGCTTCATCCATGCTGCTTTTAATTCCTTCTATTGTGGTCTTCATTTCTGATATTGTATTTGTCCCCTCTAACAGATTCTTTTTTAATATTTCAATGTTCTTTTTTATACTTGTTATCTCTTTTTTTTATCTTATTTTTTATTAATTTTAATGCAGTGACATTGATAAATTAGGGTACATATGTTCAGAGAAAACATCTCCAGATTATTTTGACATTTGATTATGTTGCATACCCCTCACCCAAAGTCAAATTGTCTTTTGTCACCTTCTATCTGGGTTTATTTTGTGCCCCTCCCCTCCTCCACCCCCCCTCTCTCATTCCTCACCCCCTCACCACCCCTTACCCCACCCCTTGTTACTATCACATTCTTGTCCATGTCACTGAGTTTCATTTTTATGTCCCATCTATGTATGGATTTATATAGTTCTTAGTTTTTTCTGATTTACTTATTTCACTCCATATAATGTTATCAAGGTCCATCTACGTTATTATAAATCAGCGGTTCTCAACCTGTGGGCAGCGACTCCGGCGGGGGTCGAACGACCAAAACACAGGGATCGCCTAAAGCTATTTCTGTGTCTCTGCCTTTCCTACCAGCTCAGTGTGGTTCCTTTGGTGATGTTTGGTTATAGATTCCTCTTAGTTTAGTTCAAAGTTGGTTTTTCAAGATGATTGTTCCTAAGTTAAGTTGTAATCCACTTTGGTTCTGGGAGATGGGAGTTGTGATGTCCACCTACTCCATCACCATTTTTTTCTCCGAGGTCTTTATTTTTAATGTAAGCATTTCTCACTGTAAACTTTCCTCTAAGTATTGCTTTTGCTGCATCTCATCATTTCTGGCATGTTGTGTTTTTTGTTTTCATTTATCTCAATATGTTTTCTAATTTTCTTTTGACTTATTCTTTGACCGTATGAGTGTGTGTTGTTTATTTTCACATATTTGTATATTTTTCAATATTCCTTCTGTTATTGATTTCTAGTTTTAGTCCATTGTGGTTGGAAAAGATACTTGGTGTAATTTAAATCTTAAATTTGTTAACACTTTTTTGGGGACCTAACATATCATCTGTCATAAAGGATGCTCCATATACACTTGAAAAAATGTGTATTCTGCTGTTGTTAAATAGACTTTTCTGTGTATTCCATTAGGTTCATTAGGTCTATAGTTTTGTTTAAATCTGTTGCTTCCTTGTTTCTTTTCTGTTTGGATGTTATATTCAGTTTTGAAAGTGGGATAATGAAGTCTCCTACTATTATTGTATTACTCTTTATCCCTCCTTTAATGTCTGCCCATGTTTGTTTTGTATATTGAGACATCTAATGTTGAGTGTGCATATATGTGCATAATTGTTATAGTGTCCCTTTTTATCATTGTAGAATATTTTGTCTTTGTCTCTTATGGTAGTTTTTTTGTTTCTTTGTTTGGGTTTTTTTATCTTATGGTAGTTTTTATAAGTTTTTTAAAATTTTTATTTATTCATTTTAGAGAGGAGAGACAGAGAGGAGAGAGAGAGAGAGAGAAGGGGGGTAGGAGCTGGAAGCATCAACTCCCATATATGCCTTGATCAGGCAAGCCCAGGGTTTCGAACTGGTGACCTCAGCATTTCCAGGTTGACGCTTTATCCACTGCGCCACCACAGGTCAGGCCTTATGGTAGTTTTTAAATTAAACCAGCCCTTGGGTGATGCACTAAAAGACTGGGTATGGTGTGGGCATTCTTGACTCTTTCCCCTCCATTCTGAGAAAGAAATCTCAGTTATGTGCTTTTTTCCAATTTTGCAGAGCCATGCCAGCTGCAGGAATGTGTCCATTTCCTTAACTACCAAAAGCATATGGACTATGACAGTTCTTTCAGTGATCTTTGTGACATGAGACAGAAGTGGCCCCTTTACAAGTGCAATGAAAGGCCAGAGAGTTGGAAGTTGCCCCACTCTCTCTACCCCACCCCAAAGGAAAAGTCACAATCTATTGGTGCTGAGCTGTGATATAAATAAAATGAAATTTCTCTTTTACCCATTCAGCAACTGATTTCAGCTTTGTGCTTGTGTAGAATATTGCAACTTCTTAATTGGAGTCTGTACTTCTCATAATGGTATTTTGTTACATTGTTGTTAAATCTTTAGGAATCAAGGGCTAAAACTTCCTATTATCATCTATTATGAAGATAAATATGCTGAAGGTAAATATTTTATAGGGTTGACAGAAATTGTTCAATTTTGTTCTGTGTTATATATACAGTAAGGTCACTGTAGCTACCACATATAAGTATAATAATTATTTCTTATGAATTTCCCCAACTGTTTTTTGGAATACTTTTTGAAAATAATCTAAACTTAAATGACATAAGTATTTTCTGGTCTATGATATCAGTAAAAAAGAAAAAAAAAAAGCATCTTGAAACTAATTTTTTTTCTTTTAAAAAGTCTTTAATCAACAGACAGCTCACAGAAAGAAAATGCAAATACTTCAAACACATGAGTAAAAAAAAAAAATTTCCCCCTAAGAAAAAGACATTATAACTAAACTATGATATCATTTCCCTACATCAGCCAAAAAAAAAAAAAAAAAAAGGAAGTGGGGAAATAGAGGCATTCTCATACATTATTTTAATTGAGCATTTTATATGATTCCATTTTCTCTTTCTTAGCAATCAATTATACATATTTTTACATTCTTTTCATGCCCTAGAGATGGAATATATATTTACAACTAATCCAAGTCCACTTTCTACTAACACTATAAAACTTCATGGGTAGTGTGAGTACCATATAATAATACAATATCCTAATTACTCCCTCCCATTCCTTATATTATTGTCATTCATGTTACTTATATATAAGTATACACACATATAGAAATAATTGACTACATTTGGTATTATTTTAAATATACTGTTATATGTTGGGTCAATTGAGAATAATAAAAGTAAAAGTTTTTTAATTATTCTTTATTCTTTCTCTGATGATTTTCCTTCTCTCTAAGGACCTTCTTTAAATATTGTTTGCAAGGCAGACTTACTAGCAACAAATTTTCTCAATTTTTGTCTGAGAAATTTTTACTCTTCTTCACTTTTTCTTCTTTTTCTCCTTCACTTTTTTTTTTGTATTTTTCTGAAGCTGGAAACGAGGAGGCAGTCAGACAGACCCCCGCATGCGCCCGACCGGAATCCACCCGGCACGCCCACCAGAGGGCGATGCTCTGCCCATCAGGGGCATCGCTCTGTCATGGCTAGAGCCACTCTAGTGCCTGGGGCAGAGGCCAAGGAGCCATCCCCAGCGCCCGGGCCATCTTTTGCTCCAATGGAGCCTTGGCTGCGGGAGGGGAAGAGAGAGACAGAGAAGAAGGAGAGGGGGAGGGGTGGAGAAGCAGATGGGTGCCTCTCCTGTGTGCCCTGGCCGGGAATCGAACCTGGGACTTCCACACACCAGGCTGACACTCTACCACTGAGCTAACCGGACAGGGCCCTCCTTCACTTTTAAAGGATAATTTGCAGGATACAGAATTCTAGGTTGATGGTTTTTCTTAACACTTTAAAATTTTCTCTCCACTCTTTTCTTGCTTGCACGACTTTTTATGACAAGTCAGATGTAATTTATCTTTGTTTCCTTAAAGGTTAAGTTTTTTTTCCCTCTGGTTTCCTTCAGAATTTTTTTTTTATCTTTGATTTTCTTTAATTTGAAAAAAAATACCTATGAGTAGTTTTTTCATCCTGCTTGATGTTATCTGAGTTTCTGAATCTGTGACTCGATGTCTGGCATTCATTTGAGGAAGTTCTTAGTCATTATTTCAAATAATTTTTTTCTGTCCCTTTCTTTCTTCTCCTCCTGGTATTCATTCCAATGGCACATGTTAAGCTTCTGCATTTATCCCATAGTCCTGTTGTTTTTCTTTCTTCAGCTTTTTTTTCTCTTTGCTTTTCAGTTCTGTCGTTTTCTATTGATATATCTTCAAGCTCAGAGATTATCTGCTCAGCCGTATTCTGACTACTAATAAGCCCATCAAAGGCATTATTCATTTCTGTTATATGTTTTTAATCTTTAGCATTTATTTTTGGGTCTTGCTTAGGATTTCCTTCATTCTGTTTACATTGCACATCTGTTGTTCTATGCTGTATATCCATTAGTTCTCTTAGCATATTAATCATTGTTGTTTTAAATTCCCATTATGATAATTCCAACATTTCTGTCATCTCTCATTCTGATGCTTTCTCTGTTTCTTCAAACTGTATTTTTTGCCTTTTAGTATGCCTTGTAATTTTTTTCTTTGTAGCTGGACATAATGTATTGAGCAAAATAAACTGCTACAAATAGGCCTTTATTATAATGTAGTGGTATGATGTCAAGAGAGGAGAAGCAGTCTATAGTCCTATAATAAAGTCTCAATCTTTTAGTAAGCCTATGCCGTGAATGTGAACTTCACAAGTATTTCTCAGTTTACTTCTCAACCCTCAGGTGAAGTGGGATGGCTAAATGGGGTTGGAGTTGGGTATTTCCCTTCTCTAAGAACATTTAGGCTCTGATAATATCCCAGCAGGTTAGTCTCTAGCTAATTGTTTTTTCCTCAGAACTGACCCTGTCAAGAACAGAGTAGTCTGGCATATTTCAAAATGGTTCCTTTTCTCTTCCTCCTGTTGCAAAAATGAGATTTTTCTCCAGTTCTTACTGTGGAAACCTGGATGAATTCTAGGAGAGAAATCTCACGACTTTGTGGGGGCCCTCCTATGATTGATTTTACTGAAGTTTTCAACTCTCAGATTTGTCTACATTGAGCCTCCAGAAATTAATCAATTACAGTTTAGGTTTTCTTAGCCTGGCACTGGTTCCTGTTGTGGTTTCCCATCATGAGTCACCGCACTGGTAAGCTTTGACTCACTGTGTCACTTGTCTGTCTCTCTAATCTTGGGGGTGGGGATAGTTTTCCCTGTGTCCTCCCCTCTTTTATGGATCTAAATTGAGTTATTTGTTTTTCAATCTGTTCAGTTTTTTACTTGTTGTTCGGATGCAGTAGTGACTTCCAAGCTCCCTACATGTGTAACTGAAAACCAGAAGTCCTCACACATTGTTAATGGAAGTATATGATGGTATTTTCATAGAAGAAGGTTTGGCAAAATTTATAAAAATTGCAAATGTATATATCCTTTTAAATAACAATTCTATTTATATGAATTTATTCTACAAATTTATTTGCAGATATATACTGCTCACAAAAAATAAGGGATATTCCAAAATGAATATGAAGCTATAAAATATCTCCTAATTTTTGTGAGCAGTATGTGATATAACATGTAAAAGGTTATTCACTGCAGCAGAGTTTTATATTCATCAACTGGAAGCTTGTTATGTTCATACATTCATATAATGAAAAACTAAGCAGCTATACATATGAAACTAACACTAGTTACTTGATGATAAGGGAATGAAAATGGAAGACAGATATTTCATTATTCACCTAATTGTATCTTTTATATGTTGAACAACCTGAGTTTATAACCTTTAAAAATATATGTAACAGAATTAAGCCCTCTGCATTTGCAAACTTTGGTTCCCCAAATAATTCAGACCCAAGATAGGCATATCTAGGGTGACACATATGCACCCTGGAGATCAACTACACTGTGTGGATGATCTCTGCAACACAGTGGCATTATGGTCCCTGACTACTTGTAAAATCAGCCTCTCCAAGCTCTGATATACTAGGTAGACTCATAGTTACAACTGGTAGTTTGAAAATGCTGATTTGCCCTGGCCAGTGACTCAGTAGAACATTGGCCCAGCATATGGATGCCTCAGGTTCGATTCCTGATCAGGGCACACAGGAGAAGAGACCATCTGCTTTTCCTCCACTCCCACTCCCCCTTCTCTCCCTTTCCCCCTCCTGCATTCAGTGGCTTTATTGGTTTGATCGTGGCCCTAGGTGCTGAAGATAGGTCCATTGGAACACATCAGCCTCAAGTGCTAAAAATAGCTTGGTAGTCAAGCATTGTCCCCAGAGGTATTTTCTGGGTGGATCTTGGTCAGGGTGCATGCGGAAGTCTACCTCACTATTTCCCCTCCTTTCACCTAAAAAAAAAAAAAAAAAGAAAGAAGGAAAGAAAAAGTAAAAAGAAAATGCTGATTCAAGTTTACATGGATCCAGAGTGGAGTTGTGTCTTGCCCAAGGTCATGCAACCAGTACAGTCCCAGAACTATGTCACCTGTCTTCCAGACTGGTCTTTTTCTTTGCCCCCATTAAATAATTTTGCTTTTTGCAAATAAATAAAGGAATGAACAAATAGATAAATAAACAATCTCTAAATATTGAAGAATGCCAAGATTCACTTCTTAGTTCACTCCTTTTTTTTCTTTCTTTCTTTATAACTCCAGACTGGACTTTTCCTTTGAACTCTAGACATGTTTATCTAATCAATTCCTTTCCATGTTTGTTTAGATATTTAATATTATATGAAAATTAATATGTTAATTCTCTTTTTTTTAGATTCTTTTTTATGTATTGATCTTTTGAGACTGGAGGAAAAGAGAGACAGAGAAGGGGGAGGAGCAGGAACCATCAACTCATAGTAGTTGCTTCCTGTACATGCCTTGACCGGGCAAGCCCAGGGATTCAAACCAGTGACCTCAGTGTTCCAGGCCAATGCACTGCATCACCACAGGTCAGGCCTGAAAATTAACGTTGAAAACTGGGATTAACCTGCTGATTTTATATATTTGGTATTCTAATTAGCTCAACTGATTCAACTAATTAAGGACATTTAACTTTTTCTTTTTTAAGCAAAGGCTATCTTGCTATGTGTGTTGTTAAATGGAATTTAAGAGGGTGGAGATGTTGGAGGGGGGAATAAGGGTAAGAACAAGACTGAATTTCCATTATAGTAAGGTGACCAACCATCCTTTTTTAGGGAGGATAGTCCTTGTTTTGTAAGTTCCATCCTCTCTTGAAAAGTGTCCTCCTACATGTCCTCCTTTTTGATATTGGAAGACTAATCTGTAAATGTCCGTATTCGATTGATGCAGAGTCAATCCATTGCATGTGATGTGATGTATTTGTATCTAAATGAGTACTTTTTCTTACAATTATTATTAAAAATTAATAGTCATGTAAGCATTATTACAATTTAAAATATTACAAATGTTTTTATTATGCATTTATCATATTAGAGTGTATTATTGTTGCAGTTAATAAAATGTTTCTTTTATTTATGATATTTTTTTCTTCAATTTATTTTTGTCCTCCTTTTCATTTTAAAAAAGTTGGTCCCCTTAATTAAAGACCCAGGCAGCAGCCAGGACAGCAGAAGAAATGTGCTGATGCCTGGCTTCATGGAGTAAAGGGTTAAAACAGCCTTTGCCTTCAAGAAGGGCAAAAACAGGTTCATGCAATGATGCAACACTATAGTACTGGTGCCTGCTGAAACTTCATATAAGTTGTATTAAGAACAAGCAGGCAGCCTGACCTGTGGTGGAGCAGTGGATAAAGCCTCGACCTGGAATGCTGAGGTCGCCGGTTCGAAACCCTGGGCTTGCCTGGTCAAGGCACATATGGGAGTTGATGCTTCCAGCTCCTCCCTACCTTCTCTCTCTGTCTCTCTCTCTCTCCCTTTCTCTCTCCTCTCTAAAATGAATAAATAAAATTAAAAAAAAAATTGTTTGCCTGACCTCTGGTGGCGTAGTGGATAAAGCATCGACCTGGAAATGCTGAGGTTGCTGGTTTGAAACCCTGGGCTTGCCTGGTCAAGGCACATATGGGAGTTGATGCTTTCAGCTCCTCCCCCCTTCTCTACCTCTGTTTCTCTCTCTCTCCTCTCTAAAAAAAAAAAAAAAAAAAAAAAATATATATATATATATATATATATATATATATAACAAGCAGGCCTTGTGTTGGTTCACAATGAAATTGAACCATAAACCATCCAGCCTTTTACACAATACGACCTTTGTTACAATGAAAAAGATTGCAGCTTTGCAACAGAATCTTTGCAATTTCAAAATGTGTTTAACTGAAATCTATTTTCAAGACAACTCTGTGCTCTAGTAAACTTGGCAATGGAGCAGGAAGACTAGTGCAAGCTGTACTAGGGAACTGGCTAGATTTACAGTGGAAATAAAAAATGTGGTGTCAGGAAAAAATATCTGGGCTTGACCCCATTCTCTGGACTCCCTCTTGCCCCACCCAATGGAGCTTACACCCTGCTGAGGAGTACAGCCAGAGGTTCTTTCAGTGACTAAGCCTAACAGGCAGCTGGCAGGCGGAGGCAGATGTCAGGATGCCTTGGGACTTTTGATGACATTCCCCTGGCCCCAGTGCTGGTAAAGAGTGGGCTTGGTGCACAGCTTGGTCTTGATTGCTCACACCCCGGCCCAGCAGAACCAGCCACAAACTGTGGATTGCTAGTGGCTCTAAACAGGTTGCCAAAGCCCAGTCACAGACAGCGTCTGACATTGGCCTGCACCAGAGTCCCTCCCAAGAGGCCCAGAACCAATACACCCAGTGGCCAGATTCAGACAACATTAGAGCAAGATGCAATAAGCTGTACAAGCAGCATATCCAAAAGGTGATATCAGCAGACACCAAACCCTGTTGTGTTGAATTCCGCTTCGGTGAGGGTTGAACCTCACAGTCAGCCAGCCTGAGGGTCTATCCCATGTATGAACAAGCCAATAGCAATCAAGACCCAATTATAATAGGAAGGTCTACTTAACTCACACAAGGGACATAACTGGAGCGTCCAGTCAGTGATCAAGGAGATAGCACCAATGGGTCCCACAAGACACCTAGTACATAAGGCCAGCCCACAAAGACTTGGAGTCATAGCAGATCTACCTAATACCTAAAAATAAACACAAAGAGGCAGCCAAAATGGGGATACAAAGAAACAGATCCTAAATAAAAGAACAGGAGAAATCTCTAGAAAAAGAGCTAAATAAAATGGAGGCAAGCAACTTATCAGATATAAAGTTCAAAGTAATGGTTATAAGTATGCTCAACAGAATGAAAAAGAACTTAGTAACCATAAAAAAAGGACCTGTCAGAAATGAAAAATACAATATTTGAAATAAAGAATACACTTGAAGGAATAAATAGGTTGGATAAAGCAGAGGATCAAATCAGCAATTTAGAAGACAAGGTAAAAAAAACAAACAAACCACACCCAATCAGAGCAACAACAAAAAATAATTTTAAAAAATAAAAATAGGTCTTGGCTGCTAGCTCAGTGGATAGAGCATTGGCCCAGTGTATGGACATTCAGTTCGATTCCCAGTCAGGGCATGCAGGAGAAGTGACCATCTGCTTCTCCCTCACTCCCTCTCCCCCTTCTCTCTCTCTTCTCTTCCTACAGCCAGTGGCTTGATTGGTTCCAGTGTGGCCCCAGGTGCTGAGGATAGCTCCATTGAAGCGCATCAGTCTCAGGTGCTCAAAATAGCTCAGTAGTCAAGCATTGGCCCTAGACAAGGTTGCCAGGTGGATCTTGGTTGAGATGCATGTGGGAGTCTGCCTTACTATCTCCCCTCCTCTCACACACAAAAAAGAATAGTATAAGGAAACTTTGAGACAAAATGAAGTATAACAACATCCACATCAAAAGGTACCCGAAAGGGAAGAGAAAGAGCAAGGAATCGAGAACCTATTTGAAGAAATAATGACAGAAAAGTTCCCTAACCTGGTGAAAAAAAAAAAAAAGACACACAAGTCCTGGAAGCATAGAGAATGCCAAATAAAACAGACCCAAAGAAGCCTACACTAAGACACATAATTAAGCCTGACCAGGCAGCAGCACAGTGGACAGAGCGTCGGACTGGGATGCTGAGGACCCAGGTTTGAGACCCCGAGGTTGCCAGCTCAAACGCGGGCTCATCTGGTTTGAGCAAAAGCTCACCAGCTTGGACCCAAGGTCACTGGCTTGAGCAAGGGGTTACTTGTTCTATTGAAGGCCCGCGGTCAAGGCACATATGAGAAAGCAATCAATGAACAACTAAGGTGTTGCAATGCGCAATGAAAAACTAATGATTGATGCTTCTCATCTCTCTCTCCATTCCTGTATGTCTGTCCCTGTCTATCCCTCTCTCTGACTCTCTCTCTGCCTCTGTAAAAAAAAAAAAAAAAAGACACATAATTAAAATGGCAAAAGTTAAAGACCAAGAGAGAATCTTAAAAGCTCCAGTAAAAAGACAGTTACCTATAAGGGAGCTGCCATAAGACTGTCAGCTGATTCCTCAACAGCAACATTTCAGACCAGAGGTACCAGTGTAGTTTGTGGATCTCCTTTTGGGGGTGACGCATACTACTCTGGCCCATGGGAAACAGGGCACACTACTCAGGCACTCTGGTCATGTGATGCAGCTGCTCTGGCCTGCAAGAGGCAAGGGTATGGGCACTCTGGGTGTGCAGCATAGCTACCCTGGCCCATGGGAAGCTGGGCACAGCTTCTCTGGCACTGTAGGCAGCTACTTTGGTCCATGGGGCAGGGTGTCACATGTGATGCCACTGCTCTGCTGGGCTATGGGAGGGAGGGGAAATGGCCTCTACCCCAGAGCCAAAAACTCTCTGTCTCTGAGTTCATCCTCAAGATACCTTCAAGATAGTCTATACCACAGGCTCAGGCAACAGACTGCTCTGAAGGGCAGAGGGTGTGAACTCAGCTGGGTGGTGCAACAGGGAGCTAGGAGTGTAGGGCTTGTACAGTCCCCCCAGGTTGATGCAGTTTGGAAGGGAATGCTTACCTCAGGAAAGATGGTGTTTGTGGGAGGTATGGAAGAGGGACACAGAGCAGAGACCTAGTGGTTTTCCCTTCAGATTTCACTAGAAATACACACCCCAGTCTTACCTTGCAAGACTCTAGTCTGCTTTGAGCCACCTCCTCTCTGCTGGAGTGTTGGGTGAGTGGTTGTGAATGAAATTTTGTGTACTGGCTCTTGAAGAGTGCACCAGCATTTTTAGCAGATTTTGGTCTCTCCCTGGCAGTTAGAATCCCTGCTGATTTTCACAGCCAGATGTCATTTAGGCACCTCTTCCAGGCACTGTTGCTCCATGGTAGGGGTCCCATGGATTTGGGAGTTAAGACCTTACACTCCTCAGAAGGCACCTTTGTAGCTGAGATATTCCTCCTGACTCTCAGGCACCACATGCGGGTACAGGGTCAGCCATTTCTGCATCTCTGCCCTTCCTGTCAGTCTCAGTGTGGCTGCTTTTGTAAGTTCTTGGTTATATAAATTCTTTTGAGCTAGTCTTCAGTTGGTTATTAAGGTTGATTGTTCTATTGTTTAGTTGTAGTTCCAGTTTGGGCTGGGGCAAAGGTGAGTGTAACTTCCACCTACTCTGCCACCATCTTCTTCCTTTCCTTAAACAATGATTTTTGCCTGACTGGGCAGTGGAGCAGTGGATAGAGCATCAGACTGGGATGCAGAGGACCCAGGTTTGAAACTCTAAGGTAGCTGGCTTGATCATGGGCTCATCTAGTTCAAGCAAGGCTCACCAGCTTGAGCCCACAGTCGCCGGTTTGAGCAATGGGTCACTCAATCTGCTGTAGCCCCCCAGTCAAGGCTCTGCCCCTCCGGGGCATCGCTCTGCTGCGACCAGAGCCACTCTAGCGCCTTGGACAGAGGCCAAGGAGCCATCCCCAGTGCCTGGGCCATCTCTGCTCCAATGGAGCCTTGGCTGCGGGAGGGGAAGAGAGAGACAGAGAGGAAGGAGGGGAGGTGGAGAAGCAAATGAGCGCTTCTCCTATGTGCCCTGGCCGGGAATCGAACCCAGTTCCCCCACACACCAGGCCGACGCTCTACTGCTGAGCCAACCGGCCAGGACCTTATTATTTTTATTATTAATTTTACTAGGGTGACATCAATAAATCAGGGTACATATGTTCAAAGAAAACATGTCCAGGTTATCTTGTCAATCAATCATGTTGCATACCCATCACCCAAAGTCAGATTGTCCTCTGTCACCTTCTATCTAGTTTTCTTTGTGCCCCTCCCCCTCCCCCTTTCCCTCTCCCTCTCCCCCCACCCCCCGTAACCACCACACTCTTATCAATGTCTCTTAGTCTTGCTTTTATATCCCACCTACATATAGAATAATGCAGTTCCTGGTTTTTTCTGATTTACTTATTTCACTCTGTATAATGTTATCAAGATTCCACCATTTTGCTGTAAATGATCCGATGTCATCATTTCTTATGACTGAGTAGTATTCCATAGTGTACATGTAAAGTGGCACTGTTTATATCATATTTTACAATACTCATCATGGGTATCATAGGAGAGGAGTGCAAGAATGAGAAATAATTTCTTCATTATCTGAAAAACTAATGGCTGAAAAATTCCAAAATTTTAGGAAAGACATAAATGAATATAAGTTCAAAAATCTCCCTTTAAGATGAACTAAGAGACTCAAACCAAGACACATTATAATCACACTTTCAAAAGCCAAAACCAAGGAGCAAATCTTAAAAGCATCAAGCAATAAGCAAATCATCACATATACGTATTCCTTAATAAAAAGATCAGCAGATTTCACAGTAGGCCTGAAAACAACAGGCTAATATATTCATAGTGCTAAAAAAAAATATGTCAATCAAGAATCCTGTATCTGACAAAACTGCCCTTGGAAAGTGAGGGCAAATCAAGACATTCCCAGACAAACAAAAGCTGAGGGAGTTCATGACCACTAAACCTGCCTTGCAAGAAATACTCAAAAAAGTCTTGCAAGGTGAAATGAAAGGATACTAGAAAGTATCATGATGTTGTAAAGACAAATAAAGATCTTAATGTAGGCAAATACATTGGCAATTATAAAAGCTAGTATCATTGTAGCAATGGTTTGTAACTGTACTTTTTGTTTTCTACATGATTTAAAGGAATAATACATTTAAAATTTAAAAAATTATTACTAAAAAAGTAGCATTACTATAACTGGTGTCTCTAAATTTTTTTTCTACATAATTTAGGATGCCAGCACAATGAAAAACAATTATTAGTTTATGTTTTGGGGCAAACAATGTATAAATACGGAATTTTGTGACATCAACAACCAAAAGGGGTAAGGATGGGTATGCAAAGCAGCAGTTTTTGTATGTTGTTATAGTTAAGCTGCTGTCCATGTAAGGGTATCCAAATCTGTAGAAAATTTTTATGAGTTTATATGAGCAAAACAGAGGACACACCTAGAAGTAAGATTTCAATAGACTGAGAAAATTCCCTGGAAAATGATGGTTTTTCAATTTCGTAGTTTTTTTTTTTTAATGCATTTGGGATTAAGGAGAGAACTAACAAAGAGTACATGAAGGTAGGACAAAGCAAGGCAGGGAAATCTCTATGATTGGATTACAAAATAGTTAACAGGATTATGTGCTCCCTGAACAGTGGCTAGCCTCCTAGGGGTCTGAAAGAGTATTACAGTATTCTGGCATTTCAAAGTTGTATTAACCTAAATGCAGAAGAACAATGGACAGATCTTCCTTAAGGCAAAAAAAAAATAATAATAAATTTTTTTATATGCCTGGGTATGATTGCCCACCATAACCTGCCAGTTATGAACTTAATAATTAGACGACTCTATGAAGTTAATTTCAGTCAGCTTTATTACAGACCCTTTTTAAAATCCACCCTGATATAAATTCAAATTAAATGTTCCCACTTTAGGATATTAAATGTAACCCTAATGGTAACCACAAAGACAATAGCTACAGAATTTACACAAAAGGAAATTAAGAAGAAATTTTAACATTTTACTACAAAATAATCAATAAACACTAAAGAAGAAAGAAATCCATGAAACGAATAAAAACTATAAGACATATAGAAAACAAATAGTATTGATACAATAACAGAAGTAAATCCTTCCTTATTGATAATTGCTTTAAATGTAAATGGAGTAAACTTCAATCAAAAGACAGAGATTCATTAGACAATCACCTAGTTTACAAGTATTCCTCCCCCACAACCCATTTATATATCTAGTACCCATCTGGCACCATACAGTTACCATAATACTATTGACTACATTCCCTATTTTGTACTTTACATCCATGTGATAATTCTGTAACTATACATTTGTACTTCTTAATCTTTTCACTTCTTTCACCCAGTCTCAAACCCTACTCCCCTCTGGCAACCAGCAGTCCGCTTTCTGAGTCTATGAGTCTGTGTCAGTTTTGTTTGTTTATTCATTTTATTCTTTAGATTACACATATAAGTGAAATTATATGTATTTCTTTGACTAACCTATTTCACCGAGCATAATACCTTCTAGGTCCATTCATGCTGTCACAAATGGTAAGATTTCATTCTTTTCATGACAGAGTAATATTCCATTGTGTGTGTGTGTGTGTGTATGCTATCGCTTTTAAAATTTTTATTTTTAACTTATTGTGTTGAAATGGTTTCAAGTGTCCCACTCAATATAACACTCTCTACATCCCAATAACATGCCCCCCATGTCCCATGCAAAGCCTCTTCCCACCCTCACTTCCCCCCTCTCTCCATACCTTCACCCCCACTTTTGTACTACCACTTTTTTATCCACTCATATATTGATGGACACTCAGGTTGCTTTCATATCTTGGCTATTGTAAATAACACTGCAATAAACATAGGTGTGCATGTATAGTCTTTCAAAATAGTGTTTAGAGTTTCTTCAGATATATACCCAGGAATGGAATTACTGGGTCATATGCTGTACACCTGAAACGAATAAAAAATAATATTGAAAGTAAACTGTAATTGAAAAATAAATATAAAAAGAAAAGGTTAAACATGAAGGAAAAAGTAAAAAGTGAGAATTTATAATAAAATTTACTTTGATTATGTAACTAAAAGTAACATTTTGCCAGAAAATATTCTGAACACAGTACAATGTTGAATTTGGTGGAAGCTCTGGTATATGATAATTCTACTATATATTTTATACAAAAACAAATAAATGCTGAAATTTTAAAGAAATATTCTAAGCCATGCAAAATTTTTCTCATCTACAATTTTAAAAAATATTTTATTTATTGATTTTTTTTTTGAGAGAGAGAGGAGAGAGAGAGAAGGGGGAGGAGCAGGAAGCATCAACTCTCATACGTGCCTTGACCAGGCAAGCCCAAGGTTTCGAACCGGCGACCTCAGTGTTCCAGGTTGACACTTTATCCCACTGCGCCACCACAGGTCAGGCTTCATCTACAATTTTTTTTTAAAAACTGAAAGTATATTAATTTGTGTCTGAGGATATGACTAGGATGTGAGTATTTCTGAATCTCAACAGAAATATGATTCAGCACAACTGAAATTTGTGCAACTGGAATAATGATAATTTTCTTTATCTTGATTGTAATATTGGCTACAGTGTTTACATTTGTCAAAACTCATTAACGTATTCAGTTAATATTTTCACATTTAACTGTGTATAAAATATACTTTGTGTTGGTCAAATATGATATATATATTTGCTCGCTTGTAGTTTGCATTGGGTGTGGGAGACAGGCTGTAAGCAGGCAAGGTCCTTATAGCCTAAGGCTTAGTTTTAAGTCTAAGCTTTTCCACACACCCTTGACTGTTGCATGATAGGGGGTGGTGCACTCTTATGAGGAATCCCATTTATGCCTCAGATAAGTGACTTTGTATCAGAGACTTCCTTGTTTGTATATTGGATTAAAGGTTTTTGATTTCTACACTATAAAATGGGGCAGAGGAGCCCATACTGGAGGAGGGCAGAGAAAGGCAGAAAGGCCACATGGAGGAGAGGAGAAGCAGCCAAGATGGTAGAGTGTTGAAGGAGAAGCCAGTTTGTGCAGAGAGAAGGAGATAGGGAACAGAGGTGAATAAGCCTGGTGAGGTAGAAACCTTTGATTCTAGGAAACTCGGATAAGTCAGGTGCTTTAGGAGCCCTGAATGGAAAGGGAAGTGTTTTCCCACTGAGTGTATTTCTTGCCCGCCGGTGCAAGCTAGAATTAAAGCTAACGGCTCACTGTTCTTGGCTCTGTTGTTTCATTACCGTCTGTCCGAATCAAGTGCGAACCTGCATGGGCCAGGCTGTTATGATGGTGGCCGTGGCTACTGGCTTTACACTTTGATAAAAATTAAGTTGGAAGAAAAGGAAAAAAAGACAGAGATTGGAAGAATAGATTAAAAACACATGACCAATTATATGTTGTTTACAAGAGACTTAAGATCAAAAGACAAACAGGTTGAAAGTGAAAGTATGGAAAAACATAGTCCATGCAAATACTAATTAAAAAGATCCAGAGGGACTATAACAATATTATACAAAATGACTATTAAACCAAAAAAGTTTACAAGAGACAAAGAATAATATTACATATTAATAAAAGTTTCAGTACATCAAGAAAATATAATAATTATAAAGCATTTAGGTACCTATGACAGTCTATCAAAACATATGTACTGCCTGACCAGGTGGTGCTGCAGTAGATAGAGCATTAAACTGGGATGCAGAAGACCCAGGTTCGAGACCCCGAGGTCGCCAGGTTGAGCGCAGGCTCATCTGGTTTGAGCAAAAGCTCACCAGCTTGAGCCCAAGGTCGCTGGCTTGAGAAAGGGGTTACTCAGTCTGCTGAAGGCCCACGGTCAAGGCACATATGAGAAAGCAATCAATGAACAACTAAGGTGTTGCAATGCACAACGAAAAACTAATGATTGATGCTTCTTATCTCTCTCCGTTCCTGTCTGTCTGTCCCTGTCTATCCCTCTCTCTGACTCTTTCTCTCTGTCCCTGTAAAAAACAACAACCGATATGTACTGTACTAATAATGACAGGCCATCAAATCCTTATTGTACATCAAAAGGCACTATCCATTGAGTAAACAGGCAACCCACAGAATGGAAGAAATATCTGCAAATCATATATCTAATAAAGGATTTTGAGTAGATAGAGAACTCCTCAAACTCAATAATTAAAACATTTTTTCAAAAATGCACAAAGCACCTGAATACACATATCTTCCAAGAAGATGTACGAGGCCCTGGTTAGTTGGCTCAGTGTATAGAGTATCGGCCCAGCATGCAGATGTCCCAGGTTCAATCCCCAGTCAGGGTACACATGAGAGGTGACCAGTGACCATCAGCTTTTCTTTCCCTCCCTCTCCGATTTCTCTCTCTCTTCTCTCACAGCCAATGGCTCCATTGGTTCAAGCATTGGCCCCAGGCACTGAAGATAGCTCAGTTGATTTGAGCATAGACCTCAGAAAGGGGTTGCCAGGTGGATCCCAGTCAGGGCACATGTGGGAGTCTGTCTTGCTATCACGCTTCCTCTCACTTAAAAAAAAAAAAAGAAGAAAAGAAGAATGGCCAATAAGCACATGAAAAGGTCTTAATATCACTGATCATTAGGAAAATGCAAATCATACTACAATGAGATATTACCTCAGACACATAGGATGGCTAATATAAAAAACAGAAAACAACAAATGTTGACTAGGATGTAGAGAAACTGGAATCATTACGCACTGCTGACGGGAATGTAAAATGGCACAGCCACTGTGGAAAATAGTATGAAGTTTCCTCAAAAAATTAAAAATAAATTACTATATGGCTCAGCAAATCTACTTCTGTGTATATACCCAAAAGATTCAATAGGAGGGACTCATTGAAATACCTGTACACCCATTGTCATATCAGCATTATTCACAATAGCCAAATATAGAAACAACCTAAATGTTTATCTACAGGAAAATGGGAAAAGAAAATTTGGTATATACATACAATGAAATATTTTTCAGTATTAAAAGAAATGAAATTTTGCAATATGTTACAATATGAATGAGCCTTTGTGGTATTATGCTAAGTGAAACAAACCAGTTGCAAAAAGAGAAAATACCACATAATTCCACTTATATGAGATATTTAGTCAAATCATAAAAACAGAAAGTACAGGAGTGGTTGCCAGAGGTTAAGGGGTGGAGAGAATGGACAGTTACTGTTGAATAGGTATAGACTTTCCATTTTACACAGTGAAAAGTGCTATAGGAACGGAGGGTATACAACCATACCACCCTAAAAGCGCCAGATCTCATCTGATCTCGGAAGCTAAGCAGGGTCGGGCCTGATCAGCACTTGGATGGGAAAGGAGGGTGTCAACAACTGCCCAACAATGTGAATGTATTTAATACTACTGAGCTGTATACTTAGAAATGGTTAAGATAGTAAATTTTATGTTTATTTTACCACAATTTAAGAAAGCTCATAAGTCAGATCAGGTTACCCATCAGTTCAATATCCTTCAGTAGTTTCCATCTCAATCAGAATAAAAGTCAAAGTTCTTATTATGACCCACAAAGCCCTTCATGATTTGAATCCACTCTCTATCACTCTAACTTCACTTTACTATCTACCTCTCTCACATTCTGTTCCTGCCTCACTGTCCTCAAGGCCTCTGCCCTTGATAATCTACCTATTGGAATGTGCTCCCCATAGATATTAGATTGGCTCCTTTCTTTATCTCCTTCAGGTAAGGACCTCCTTAGGCACCCTACCTAAAACTGCAACAATCCTTACCACACACTTCTTATCTACATTCTCTGCTTTAATTTTCCAGCTAACATTTATAATCTGATGTGCAACGTATTTTGCTGATATACGTTTATCTTTTTATTAACTACATCTCCAAACAGAATGTAAATTCCATGAAGACAAGGGTCTTCTCTCTGATTGATACTATGATTTACATAAAATAATCAACCAATATTTATTGGATTAATAAAAGAATATGGTTTAAGAAATTAATCTAATATCTTACATGTATTAAAAAATGATTCATCTAAATCAGGCGTCCCCAAACTACGGCCCGCGGGCCGCAAGCAACCCCCTGAGGCCATTTATCCAGCCCCTGCCACACTTCAGGAAGGGGCACCTCTTTCATTGGTGGTCAGTGAGAGAAGCACTGTATGTGGCGGCCCTCCAATGGTCTGAGGGACAGTGAACTGGCCCCCTGTGTAAAAAGTTTGGGGACCCTGATCTAAATACTAGCATGGGTTATTAATTATAACTTAGAACTGTGCCTGTTTCACTAGATGTTTTCTTCTTTTCCTCTATGCCATAAATGAGAAATGAAATTGCAAGCAAAGGCCCAAATATATAGAAGTACATAGACTTTAGATTCTGACAAACCTGGATTTATATGTCAGATACTTCACTTGATAATGTAGGATTTTTCACCTCTATGTGCTCCATTCTTGTGTAGACAGTGTAAAAGAGTGAGGAAAGTACTTTAGCTTAAGGATCTGAATCTTGGGTTCCAATGTAGTTGCAACTTTGGGCAAATTGTTTAATATAGCACTCAGTCTCAATTTCCTTATCTATAAATTAAGGATAATATCTTCTTCATAGGGTTCTTGTAAAAATGTATAGTAAAGCACCTGACACAGAGGGTGACCAGTAAATGTTCATTTCTGTTACTAATATAGGATAAGTCATTAATTTTCTGCCCAAGATAATTCTGTTCATTGATGAAAAAGAATCCATCCTAAAGGGTTTTGTTGTTGTTGTTTTCATGACTTACCCTTCTAACAAGTCTAGGGAGATTGTGTTTCAATATAACTAGTAATCTATATCACTAGAGACTAAAACCAGAAGCATATTCCTATTAGCAAGATTTTACCAACAAATATACATTCTTAAGGGAATGGAAGGCAATAAATAGCAAGCACCACCACTGTCTGTTTTCTATTACAGGTGGAATCTCATTTTAATGAATACCATTTTAAACATCTGTTTCTAAACAGTGAGGCTATTTTTGTGTTCTAGCAGATGGGCCACAGGGACTGTGTTTTGTTGACTTGACTAAAACAAATTCTGAAAAAATGAACATTCTTTCTTACAAGTGCTATCTATGCAGAAACAAGTATATTAATAAGCAGAAATGATCACTTTTGTAAGTGATATACTCTGACCTAGGATACTTCTAAGAAAACAGAACAAGGGCTGGGTGGATTGAAGGCAAAGGGCACTGGAGAGCAAGAGAAAACTGGAGCAAAGCCCTCAAGTGAGAGCTGTAAGAAAGTAAGAACTTAATGCCAGAACTCCACTTATAAATGTAACCCCTCTTCTTCCATGGCGTACTTCACATGCTACCTTCTCTACTAATCCTTTCCAATTCCCTCTGTACATATAACTCAGTTCTCTGTCTCCTGTACTCTCAACACTTGTTCTGAATCTGTGTAGTAGCATTTACCAATGTTCATCTTACACCTTTAAAGATAATTGTTTTCTGTTCCTTTCCCTCACCAAGACTGAGTTCAGATCTCTAGGACAAAGAATGATTCAACTTACTATGACCAATACCTAGTATAAAGCCTAATACATAATAGATATTTAATAAGTTATTGACTTTAATATATATGAAGGAATATTGATGTGCTTCAGTTTTTGGGTTGTTTTTTTTTTAACCTATCTTGGATGTTCCTTGAAAGGAAAACGTGTTTCATATCTACAGGATTTGACATACAAATTCTCATTGCCACATGTTACTTGAAAAAGTATTACTGCAATTAGTATGCCAAAGTTGGTAAAAACCAAAGTCAAAATTTTGAACTTTAATCTCTTTCAGTACTTGGATACGCACATAAGTATACTACACATTGCCAAATCAAGCACTAATAGTAAATGACTAAAATATACTGTATGCTTTAGGGCAGTGGTCCCCAACCTTTACTGGGCCATGGACCGGTTTAATGTCAGAAAATATTTTCACAGGGCCCTGGCCGGTTGGCTCAGCGGTAAAGCGTCGGCCTGGCGTGCGGGGGACCCGGGTTCGATTCCCTGCCAGGGCACACAGGAGAAGCGCCCATTTGCTTCTCCACCGCCCTCTCCTTCCTCTCTGTCTCTCTCTTCCCCTCCCGCAGCCAAGACTCCATTGGAGCAAAGATGGCCCGGGCGCTGGGGATGGCTCCTTGGCTTCTGCCCCAGGTGCTAGAGTGGCGCTGGTCGCGGCAGAGCGACGCCTTGGAGGGGCAGAGCATCGCCCCCTGGTGGGCAGAGCATCGCCCCCTGGTGGGCAGAGCTTCGCCCCTGGTGGATGTGCCGGGTGGATCCCGGTCTGGCCCATGCGGGAGTCTGTCTGACTGTCTCTCCCCGTTTCCAGCTTCAGAAAAATACAAAAAATATATATATATATATTTTCACGGACTGGCCTTTAGGGTGGGACAGATAAATGCACAAAAAAAAATTATGCGACCGGCATAAAAACTGGTATTTTTAAAATATAATTGCCGAACTTACAAGACCAGTGTCAAGAGTGAGTCTTAGACGGATGTAACAGAGTGAATCTGGTCATTAAAAAAAAATAAAACATCGTTCAGACAAATATAAATAAAATGGAAATAATGTAAGTTATTTATTCTTTCTCTGCAGACCAGTACCAAATGGCCCACGGACCGGTAGCGGTCCACGGCCCAGGGGTTGGGGACCACTGCTCTAGGGGAAACAAAATCAGCTTAGGTCTCTACATTCTCATGGCCGGGTGGGAGAGGGAAGGGGGAGTAAGAAGAGGTAGAGACAAAGGCGATGGCTCCCCAGGACAGGGACTTGGAGGGGCCTGACACAACAGGCTGCCCGAGTGGGTTACTCAAAAGAACCAGAGGCCAGTACAGAGTGCGGAAATTGAGCTCCAAGGAGCCCACTGGAAGGACAGTGGAAACTAACAACCCAGGGGCTGGAGCCAACTGCCAACAGGAGCCACAATCCCCAACGAAGGTCCAGCTTCCGACCGCCCAGTCCCCGACTGCTCAGCCCCAAGTCTGTGACCCTCCACCCTCGTGGTTGGCTTAGTGCAGTGTGCTGGGCCCAGGCTTTCTGGCCTCATGGCTCCAGCTTCTGGTCGTGAAAGCGCAGAAGACTCGCCTCCCCTCCCAGCCAACGGAAGAGCAGGCCAGCGCTGCGGGTGGCCTTGCTGGTCTGCCTGCTCTTCACTTGCCCTTGCTGACAAGCTCTTGTATCTTTCACCCTTCCTAATGCTCCCAGCAAGCTTCAGACCCTCTGAGGGGGAAACGCCCCTGCTCCTCTCACTCCTGTGGATGTTCCGGTGGAGTCTCCCACTGCACGTCTGAGTTAGCAACATGTCACCATTATCGCCCCTGTTTCCTCTCGCTCCATTTCTTGGCACCCACTGGGCTTTGGAGCTTTGGAGTCGATGACTTCCCTCTCCGACCTAGAGTTCCAGGAAGAGCGTGTGCTTTAGTTGACTCCTCTGGCTTGCAATGAGGGTCCCCTTGCCCTGTTTATAAGGGAAAAGCCTGATTTTTTTTTAAAGGATGAAGAAAGTGCTAACTTTATTTTTTTAATTAAAAAATTTTTTTTGTGTGTGTGTGACAGAGACAGAGAGAGGGACAGAGACAGGAAGGGAGAGAGATGAGAAGCATCAATTCTTTGCTGCAGCTCCTTAGTTGTTTATTAATTGCTTTCTCATATGTGCCTTGATGGGTGGGGGGGGTGCTACAGCAGACCGAGTGACCCCTTACTCAAGACAGTGACCTTGGGCTCAAGCTGATGAGTCTTGCTCAAACCAAATGAGCCCGCGCTCAAGCTGGCGACCTCGGAGTTTTGAACCTGGGTCTTCCACGTCCCAGTCTGACACTCTAATCCACTGCGCCACCACCTGGTCAGGCAGTGCTAACTTTAAATTGAAAATGTTGCTCTATTCTGCTCTTCAGAATGGCCTTTGGTATAATGAGATAACCTCTTTCCCCCTGTTCCTTACAGCTAAGCACTTTTTAGAAAAAAAATTAATTTCCTACCACCTGCTAATTAAGGGAAAGGTCTAGACTGTAATGGTAATGAAGCATAGACACTTTGGGGGTACAAAGTAATATCTATGACTAACTTATTCCAAAATTAAGATTTGCTGAACCTCAAAAAGAATAAAGTGGCCCTGGCCGGTTGGCTCAGCGGTAAAGCGTCGGCCTGGCGTGCGGGAGACCCGGGTTCGATTCCCGGCCAGGACACATAGGAGAAGCGCCCATTTGCTTCTCCACCGCCCCCTCCTTCCTCTCTGTTTCTCTCTTCCCCTCCCGCAGCCGAGGCTCCATTGGAACAGGGATGGCCCGGGCGCTGGGGATCGCTCCTTGGCCTCTGCCCCAGGCGCTAGAGTGGCTCTGGTCGCGGCAGAGCGACGCCCCGGAGGGGCAGAACATTGCCCCCTGGTGGGCAGAGCTTCACCCCTGGTGGGTGTGCCGGGTGGATCTCGGTCGGGTGCATGCGGGAGTCTGTCTGCCTGTACTCCCCGTTTCCAGCTTCAGAAAAATACAAAAAAAAAAAAAAAAAGAATAAAGCATAGAACATGAAAAAAAGCAACCGGTTCTACTTATTATAACCAAATGTTTTTCAAAAGGAAATACGATTTTTTTCAGTCAAGAATGTGTATTTAAAGTTAGTATTCTATTTTTGAACCTCTATATTTATACTCTTCTCTGACTATATGCCAAATATAAATTTAACTGTTAGCCTATCTAATGTAATATACCTAATAAATAAGAAAAAGAAAGTTCAGTCAAAATAACCTAGAGATGTTTTCTCTGAACATATGTACCCTGATTTATCAATGTCACCCCATTAAAATTAATAAAAAAAAATTTGTCTCAGGGCTAATTCAGGCAGTTAGAAGAATAGTATAAGGATGCTAATTCTGCTTCTCAGGACACATCCTATAAAAGGGGCCCCAAGAAAATTGGCGATTTGGCTCCTCTGATATTGCCAATTGGATTTAAAAAAATAGGTCAGGAATGCCCTGAAATGGAACTAACAATACAAGGGCATAAATTTAAAGGACTTTTAGATACTGGAGCTGATATATCTGTTATTGCTAAGCTACATTGGCCTCCTTCCTGGCCCATTCACGCAGTGGCCACAGAATTACAAGGTATAGGGTAGAGTAAATCCCCTCAACAAAGTTCTAGTTTTCTACATTGGGAAGATTAAGAAGGTCATTATGGATTTTTTTAAAGCCTTATGTGCTCCCTGGATGGCCAGTTAATTTGTGGGGTAGAGATGTTTTGAAAAATACGGGCGCGCCTGACCAGGCGGTGGCGCAGTGGATAGAGTGTCGGACTGGGATGCAGAGGACCCAGGTTCGAGACCCTGTGGTCAGCAGCTTGAGCGCAGGCTCATCTGGTTTGAGCAAAAGACCACCAGCTTGGACCCAAGGTCACTGGCTCGAGCAAGGGGTTACTCAGTCTGCTGAAGGCCCGCGGTCAAGGCACATATGAGAAAGCAATCAATGAACAACTAAGGTGCTGCAACGCGCAATGAAAAACTAATGATTGATGCTTCTCATCTCTCTCCATTCCTGTCTGTCTGTCCCTGTCTATCGCTCTCTCTGACTCACTCTTGGTCTCTGTAAAAAAAAATACGGGCGCGTTGCTTGTCAGTCCTAATGGTTTAGTCAGTACTCAGATGCTTGATCGACGATTTTTGCCCACTAAGGGACTAAGGGAAAGATCAGTGAGGAATTCTCACCCCCATAGAAATGGCACTCAATACCAGAAGATGTGGATTAGGATATCAAAATTTAGCATAGGGGCCTTGGTAGCTCTTGCTAACTCACTAATGCATTGTACAGACCCAATTACTTGGAAATCAGATAATCCTGTATGGATAGACTAATGGCCCCTTTCTCAGGAGAAAATTAGGGCAGCGGTTCAATTGGTACAAGATCAGCTACAGCTTGGGCACATTGAACCATCTAATAGCCCATGGAATACACTTCCATATTCTGATATTGCCACCTCCTTGATTATCAAGGGGAATAGGTGACCCTTACAGCTTATCAGTTTTGAGCCTCAAAATTATTGTTGTTCCTTTTTTCAAAGGATCAACAACAATGGCTCTGGGAAACTTCCACTAAATGGCAAATCGCTCTTGCAAATCAATAGACAACTTTATACTGAAACTGTCAACTTAAAATCAGCTCAAAGACTAGAATTATATGACATTATCATGGCTTTTCAGCATTTGCCATATTCCTCCTTTAATCTATATACCGACAGCAAATATTTACTTATAGTCCACTATAAAGACTGCTGTCTTAGGGACAACTGCTGATGAACTATTTCAGCAGTTCCTCTTTCTTCAAAGACTTGTATGTCAACATAGAGCTTCATGTTTTATAGGACATACTCGAGCTCACTCCATGCTCTCTGGAACTTTAGCATAAAGGAATGCCCTTGTTGATCAAGCTACCCAAAAGAAAATTATTTGGAGCAACCATGACAGATCAAACAATTTAGTCTCATACTATTCATCACTAGAATGCTGCAGCCCTGTGTAAACAGCTTCAACTCTCTCGGGAAGCAGCACAGCAGATTGATAAATCTTGTCCAAGATGTCCTATACTACAATCTGTCCCTTCACTTGGAGTTAACCCTCAAGGACCCCTACCAGGACAACTTTGGCAAATGGATGTTACTCATATACCTTCATTTGGCAAACAGTCCTATGTCCACATTACAGTGGATACCTATTCTGGATTTATAGTAACCTCTGCCAGAACAGGAGAGGCTGTTAAGCAGGTCATAGCTCATTGTATGCATTGTTCTATTATTGGATTTCCTGAACTGGTTAAAACCGACAATGCTCCTGCATATGTAGCAAAAGCATTTACTGTATTTTGTCAAACCTTTCAAATTATGGGTATTTCTTACAATCTTTAAAGTCAAGGTATTATTAAAGCATACCCAGCAAATATTTTAAGGTCAATTTAAAAAATTTAAAAAGGAGGAGTCATATCCTGGAACTCCTACAGGTCTACCATATCATGCTTTTTACTTAAAAAAATTTAAATTTCTTTTGAATGCTGATGAACAGGAGACACCAAATCTTCTTCTCCTGCAAACTTCTACCTTCTTTATTTGATCCAGCTAATAACACTGTTTTGTCTTTTCCCAAATAGCTCCAGATATACAGAAAAGGTTTATATAGGTGGATGGGGATCCTCAAACCCCTCAGTGAGATCTTCTGAGCATTGCTTTTAAGATACCAAGAGGCAGAAAAAGCCCAATAGAGATCAGGGGAACTGCCAGATTTTAGGATATGCCCTTAAAGGCTCCAACACCCCAAAGGGGTCTCATAGGATGCCATCTGGGTCCTGCTTCAATAGTGAAAAGGAAGGTCATTGAGCTAAAGCCTGCCAGGCTTACATGCCTCTGCTGTCAGGAAACAGGGACACTGGAAGATAGGCTTCCCCCTCGCTCCTCTAAGGGAGGGTTCAGTCTCTTCCAGCCCTGCTCCAGCCACCTATGACCTAACCTTGCCCAGAATGCTGGGGTTTGCCACTGAAGGCTGAAGGGGCCCAGCGCCGTCGGCCCCATCTACGACATGAGCTTAGGGTATTTCTTCCAAGAAGCAGGTAAACTGATCTCATTTGCACAAGGGCCACTTAACTATGTCTTGCCTGAATAGTTAGGTTTTTTATTCTTCCCTCAAAGATCTCTGTTGTGGGTGTTGATAGTCCTATTTTCTGCTGCTTTGTTTAATATAGAGTGTTTCCTTTATTCCTCCTACCTCAATGCCCCACTCATATTTCAAGCTGGGACCCACTCCTAATTTAAAGCTCTCTTTCCCCCTTTTGCCAACTTTTATTGTGAATTTACCTTTGCCATCCAGCTTAGTGTATCCCAAGGTTCTTTTTACCACACCACAGTTGCAGAGCTCTAGGGGAAAGCACCCTGGTCTCATCTCTCCAGGCAGAGGAGAACAGAAGCTCCATCTCCACACATGCTGCAGATGGCTTTCCATTCTACCTGAATCATTACCAGCTAGAAGCAGCGATCATTGGGACTTGGACATGAGCTGCAAAGTATAAAATTGTGACAACAATCCCCGTGCCATGCAGACTTTTCCTGGATGTGGACTTTTCCTGGACTCCTGCTCCTTGTGACAGCTCCTAACGAACTGAACTGGGGTTGGGTTGCCTTCTCAGGGATTTGGAATGGTGTTGTGCCAACTTGGACTCGGTGAACATGTTAAGGACACTACTCTTTTATGGATTCTTGTTGTATTGACCAAGAGTTTGCTTAAAGACTTTAATCAGTGTAAAAAAAAAAAAAATATATATATATATATATATGACTGGATAAAGGTGATGTGGCACATATACATTATGGTATACTACTCAGCCATAAGAAATGATGACATCAGATCATTTACAACAAAATGGTGAGATCTTGATAACATTATACGGAGTGAAATAAGTAAATCAGAAAAAAACAAGAACTTTAAAATTTAATTAAATTAAATAAATTTAATTCTTGGATGGTAATGATGGTTGTACAACAATGAGAATATATATGATTCCATATATTGGTGGGACATAAAAATGAGACTAAGAGTCCTGGCCGGTTGGCTCAGTGGTAGAGCATTGGCCTGGTGTGCAGAAGTCCCGGGTTCGATTCCTGGCCAGGGCACACAGGAGAAGCGCCCATCTGCTTCTCCACCCCTCCCCCTCTCCTTCCTCTCTGTCTCTCTCTTCCCCTCCCACAGCTGAGGCTCCACTGGAGCAAAGATGGCCCGGGCACTGGGGATGGCTCCTCGGCCTCTGCCCCAGGCGCTAGAGTGGCTCTGGTCGCAACAGAGCGAGGCCTCGGAGGGGCAGAGCATCGCCCCCTGGTGGGCGTGCCGGGTGGATCCCGGTCAGGCGCAAGCGGGAGTCTGTCTGACTGTCTCTCCCTGTTTCTGGCTTCAGAAAAACACAGAGAAAAAAAAGAAAATGAGCTAAGAGACATGGAGAAGAGTGTGGTGGTTACGGGGGGGGGGGGGGGGGGGGGGGGGGGCGGGGGGAGGAGGGAGACGGGAAGGGGGAGGGGGAAGTGCACAAAGAAAACTAGATAGAAGGTGACAGAGGACAATCTGACTTTGGGTGATGGGTATGCAACAAAATTGAATGACAAGATAATCTGGACATGTTTTCTTTGAATATATGTACCCTGATTTATTGATGTCACCACATTAAAATTAATAAAAATTTATTTATAAAAAAAAGAAAGTTCAGAACAAATTAGGAGGTTGTACAAACATAGTAAAGTTGAGTAATGTAGAGTCAGATGGACCTCTAAAAAGCTATTTATTAGCAATGTATGACTTAAAGTAACTTTTTTATCTTAAATTTGGTTCTCCCACAACTAAGACCCTAAGTCAAGGATTACGGTACAAAGAACTTTATTTGGTTCTGTGTGAGATTGCTTGTAAAGTATGGTAAGGAAGTGAGACAAGGGAAGAAAGCCCATATAAAGTGTGTTAGTGAGCAAGTTACCACTGCAGGAAATAAATTTAATTCTTGGATGGTAATGACGGTTGTACAACAATGAGAATATATTTAATGTCACCAAACTGTACATTTAAAATGGTAAATTAAAAAAAATGTATTATGCTTTTCAGGTCAAAGAAAAGGGAATTAATATCAGTGCTGAACTAAACTACTTACACTGGGCAGCTACCATCTTCAAATTTAGAGGAGACTCTAACTCAAAGAATTTAATGTATTAAAGTGTTAAAAAGGAAAATGATTTTATGAGTATTAGAAAAGTAAAAAGTTTCAACAGGAAATATGAAACAAAGGCGATAATTGGCAACAAAAACTTTTATTTGGAAATATTTTAAGAATGATTTATAAGGTAAACAAAAAATATTAGTGAAATCATAAAAGCATCTATTTTAAAAAGATAAACAAGAAGAAATAAACTCAGTTCTACTTTATTAGCAAAAATAAGTTGGAAACCATAAGAAGTTTGACACAAAATATCAGATTACATGATATAAAGGAATTTTAAATTACTTTAACTCAGAAAGAAGGCAGTTAAAAAATACCAATTCTACATACTTTAAATATTAACAGTGTGATCTGACACATGTTGGTGAATGCATTGAGAAAAGCTCATGGGAATAAAAAAGACTTAGTAAGCATCTAAGTATTAAGTTCAAGCAACTCTCTTTGGGACAGTGAAAACAATCATTTCACACTAAAAATGAAATAGGTATGGTTTTAGTATGTTAAAGATTTTTAAAGATAATTCATTAGCATTTCAGATAGAAACCATATGAGCTGTTTAAATCACTGTATTCGAAAAATGTTTTATGTGTTAAACAGAAAATAAAAAGGGAAAAGCTCCACATTGTTTTATTTAAAGCATATTGTGGAGGATTATGATTTTTAAGTAGTTTAATAAATGGTAGAAACACTTGGCGCGTATTCTCAAAAAATTCACTTACCAGAATTTACCCAAAAGGGAAAGTAAAAGTTCTCTATTCTTCTCTACTTTTGTGAAACAAAAAATCAACCAAAATTAAAGAGTCACCAAATTACAGAAAGTTGTACAAACAGTACTTCAAGAAATCTTTAAAATAAAATAAATAATAGATTTTGGAAGTTATTTAATTTGTTTTTAAAAGCAAAGTAGAATAGCACTTTCAGAATTTATTTTTAAAAAGCTAAAATTCCTATGTTCATTTAAATTGGCAAACAATATGAGATTTACATGTGGTCAAATAATGGAATCTCCAGAACATTTTGAAAGAATTTCTCCCAGATCTACAAAACAATGAGTTCCTATATCCAAATGGAAGATGTCACAAATGATTCAAAAGTTGTATATGACATATTTAAATTGATAAGTGACAGAAATGAATCACAAAAAAGACTGGTATCTAGGGCAAAACATTCTGGAAAGAAGAAAAATGTAAATCTAGAGCTGTGAATTTCTAGTCAAAATCACATTTGAGTTATTACATCACATTCAAATAAAGCAAGTATATGAAAAAGAGTAATCACTACTTTCATTGGTAAATTCATGACAGTCTTTTCTCAAGTTGAATATATTACTGAAAGCTAAAAAACTGATCTTTCCATAAATACAGTCTTTTTTCTTTTTTAACTACAAAATTGCAGCATTGAGGGAAACACAGGAACATCTTTCACAAATGTAAAGCATAAATTATTCTGATGGATTTAAAACTTGAAGGTCAAGCAGTCTTATGCCAGATAAACAAAATGAGAAAATTAATTGTTAATTTTACATACTACTTAATGAGATGGAATACTTACCATCACAATTGAACTTTCATAGCCTGTTGCTTCAAGTACATTAAGTAAAAGAAAGAAGTGCTCCATAGGTCATGTTGCCACAATAAATTTAATAAGCTTTAGATCACAATGTTTTTCTTCATATTGTTAGTATTTTTTATGTTATTTCTTTTTTCTTTTTTTAGTGAGAGAGAGAGAGAGAGAGAGAGAGGGACAGACAAGGATGGACAAGAAGGGAGAGAGATGAGAAGCATCAACTCATAGTTGTGACACCTTAGTTGTTCATTGACTGCTTTCTCATATGTGCCTTGACTGGGGGGCTCCAGCCAAGCCAGTGACCCTTGCTCAAGCCAGCGACCTTGGGCTAAAGCCAGCAACCAGTGGGGTCATGTCTATGATCCTACGCTCAAGCCAGCGACCCCACACTCAAGCTGGATGAACCTGCGCTCAACTTGGTGACCTCAGGGTTTTGGGGTTTTTTTGTTTTGTTTTGTTTTGTTTTTTCAGAGACAGAAAGAGAGAGAGAGGGATAGATAGGGACAGACAGACAGGAACAGAGAGAGATGAGAAGCATCAATCATTAGTTTTTCGTTGTGACACCTTCGTTGTTCATTGATTGCTTTCTCATATGTGCCTTGACCGCGGGCCTTCAGCAGACGGAGTAACTCCTTGCTGGAGCCAGCGACCCTGGGTCCAAGCTGGTGAGCTTTGCTCAAACCAGATGAGCCAGTGCTCAAGCTGGTGACCTCGGGGGTCTCGTACCTGGGTCCTTCTGCATCCCAGTCCGATGCTCTGTCCACTGCACCACCACCTGGCCAGGCATAGGCTATATTTTTGAAAGTTAAAAAATTCTACAATTTTCATTATATAAGCTTATGTCATTGCATTAAAATACGTGTCAGGTTGATAGAGAAAAGTTTCTGGAGACATTATTTCTCTATGTGTAATATAAAAGAACTGTAATGGGGAATATTGTTACCTGAGACTTCCTTATACACCTTGAGAGAGAAATGAAGTTTCCAAGTACTTTTTCCTCTCCCTGAAGTTTCTATCAATTTATGTGTGAAGGTACTGCACATAACAGGGACTCCTTTAAATATGGGATTAAGCAGAGTATGAAGGAATATCACAGTGAGGTTGTAACAAGTCTTCTTTCTGGCAACAGATTATTTCTCTGTTGAAAAAATATATAAAATAGTTTTGGAATGCCTATGACTATTTCTTTTTCATTACATTAAACATAATGTAGCTTCCACCACAAATATGCTGGCAATCTTTTCTTTACCCATGTACATTTTAGAAAACAGAAGAATATTTGCAGAATAAGCAGGCCAGATGAGCTCCAGGACAGATGATCTTTTTTTCCCTTTCACCTACTCCAAAGGTGCTATATACACTGATTGGAAAAGGGAATGAAGATGCTCCCTTCTGTTATGATTGAACAAATAAGGAAGCCCAAACAAGGTTCAATTAGTTCTGCACTCATTTCACAGTGTTAAAATCCAAATCATGCCAAATATGCATGAGAAAGATGAAAAGTTGATCTGGGTCCCCCTAAATTCAGCTCCTTTTGTACAAAGCATGTGTCTGGGGGAGCACTCCTGGCCATTCCCTCTACTGTTAAAAAATACCCCTCAGGGACCTTTTTCTTCCTTAAATACCTTCTCACCTCTTCCTGTGGCTGGCACATTTTAACTCCTGGTTCATTTCTTCCACAACCTAAGACACCCCCAAACTTCCCTCGTCCCCTCTCTTCCAGGTTTACCTCTTTAACCTAGATTTATGTCTAGGAAATCATGCCTCAGTCACACTATGGTGCCTTCTTTCCATCTCTCTTGCCTTTTTCCTCTGCTGAATAAAGAGCAGATTAAACTGCAAGTTTTTTCTTCCCATTCCCTTTTGTTTATATACTGTTGATTGCTATTGGATATTTTAAAAATCAGATATTTCTCACTGTGAAGATTAATCTTTTATCAATAGCCCTCATTTGGCATGCATATTACATTCATATTCTTTACTAACATAATTCTTAGATATTTTTATGCTAAAAGAGCATCTGTCTCTACCGACCTTGAGCTACATTGCAAAGCCCTAGTATACTATTAACTTTGCCTTTCAAAGTGCCATGCCCAGTTGCCTCTTCCTGATTCTTTCTTTCTTTCTTTCTTTTTTTTTTACAGACAGAGAGTGAGTCAGAAAGAGGGATAGACAGGGACGGAGAGAGATGAGAAGCATCAATCATCAGTTTTTCATTGCGCGTTGCAACACCTTAGTTGTTCATTGTTTGCTTTCTCATATGTGCCTTGACCGCAGGCCTTCAGCAGACCGAGTAACCCCTTGTTGGGCCCAGCGACCTTGGGTTCAAGCTCGTAGGCTTTTTGCTCAAACCAGATGAGCCCGCGCTCAAGCTGGCGACCTCAGGGTCTCGAACTTGGGTCCTCTGCATCCCAGTTCGATGCTCTATCCACTGCGCCACCGCCTGGTCAGGTGCCTCTTCCTGATTCTTAAAGGGTTTTTTTTGGTTTGCTTTTGTTTTTCCTTGAGTATAGCAAATAGGGAGTACAGTAAGGGCGTTCTGCTCCTAGCTCTGAAAGACTTTACAATATAGTAGAAGAAAGCATCTTCCAGGAGCAGGAGCTCCTATATTTCCTTAAAGAGAGGGAGCTTAAGCATAGGCATTCTGGTTGGAAGTGAAACTTAAAGAACTTGTATTGAAGGTGAGCCCACGTAGCAAAACCCCAGTTTTTATTTTTTACCTTAATTTTTTAAATTTAATTAATTGTGTTTACATAGATTCTAGGGTCACCTCGAATGCAACCCCCTCCCCCTATTCCCCTCAACATCTCCCTTGCCCCCCTCCCTATAGCACCCCTCTTCCCTTCAGGTTTATCCCATCCTATCATCCCCTTTCCCTCTGTCCTCTTTTCCTTTGTTCCCTTTGATCTCTCCTCTGCCTCAAATCCATTCCTCTGTTCACATTGTTTTTTGGATTCCTCAAATGAGTGAGGTCATATGATATTTTTCTTTCTCTGCCTGGCTTATTTCACTCAACATAATAGTTTCCAGGTCCCTCCATATTGTTGCAAAAGGTAATATTTCCTTCTTTTTAATAGCACCATAGTATTCCATTGTATATATGTACCATTGCTTTTTAATCCACTCGTCCACTGATGGACACTTGGGCTGTTTCCAGATCTTCGCTTTTGTGAACAATGCTGCCATAAACATGGGGGTGCATTTCTTTTTTTCAGTCGGTGATATGGTGTCCTTGGGATATATTCCTATAAGTGGGATGGCTGGGTCAAAGGGCAGTTCCATTTCTAATTTTTTGAGGAATGTCCATACTGTTTTTCACAGTGGCTGCACCAGTCTGCATTCCCACTAGCAGTGCAGGAGGGTTCCCCTTTCTCCACATCCTCGCCAGCACCTATCGTGTGTTGTTTTGTTAATGAGCACCATTCTGACTGGAATGAGGTGGTATCTCATTGTGGTTTTAATTTGCATTTCTCTAATGATTAGTGATGTTGAACATTTTTTCATTTGTCTATTGGCCATCTATATGTCCTCTTTGGAGAAGTGTCTATTCATTTCTTGTGCCCATTTTTGATTGGATTGTTTGTCTTCCTGGTGTTGAGATTTACAAGTTCTTTATAAATTTTGGTTATTAATCCTTTATCAGATGTATTGTCGAATATGTTCTCCCATTGTGTGGTTTGTCTTTTAATTCTGTTCATATAGTCTTCAGCTGTGCAAAAGCTTTTTAGTTTGATATAGTCCCATTTGTTTATCCTGACTTTTATTTCATTTGCCTGTGGAGATAATTCAGCAAAGATATTGCTGCGATAGATGTCGGTGAGCTTACTGCCTAGGTTTTCTTCTAGGATACTTATGGTTTCATGATTTACATTTAAGTCCTTTATCCATTTTGAGTTTATTTTTGGGCATGGTGTAAGTTGGTGGTCTAGTTTCATTTTTTTGCAGGTAGCTGCCCAATTTTCCCACCATTTGTTGAAGAGGCTTTCTTTACTCCATTGTATGCTCTTACCTCCTTTGTCAAATATCAGTTGTCCATACAAGTGTGGGTTTATTTCTGGGTTCACTGTTCTGTTCCATTGATCTATATGTCTGTTCTTATGCCAGTACCAGGCTGTTTTGAGTACAATGGCCTTGTAGTAAAACTTGATATCAGGAAGTGTGATACCACCCACTTTATTCTTCTTTTTCAAGATTGCTGAGGCTATTCATGTTCTTGAAAAACTCCAGTTTTTAGATTGTATGTTTATTTGTGATGACTTGGGTAGAAGCCAATTGAAATTAAGAAAGGACTAATGTGACCAAATTTCTTCTGAGACTTTTAATATCTTTCAGGTTCCAGTTCTGACTCTATGTGATTTTGTGATACATTTACATGTAGGAGATAGGCTTATGGTGCTATACATAAACTACAAACAACCAAAGTAGGAGAGGGGAAGCAAAATTCATTCCAACAGGTGAAATATGTGATAGCTATATAAAGAAGGTGGCATTTTTACTAAACCTTGAAAAACAGGCAAGCTTTCAACAGGCAAAACAGTGAGTGAAAAACATTCTAGAAGAGCACAACTAGGTAAGTGATGACCAAAGATGGGAAACCTGGATATATTCAGGAAGTGAATATTCTGATGTGAAAAGCATGCATATACCTCAAATAGATGCATTGGGAGATAACTGAAGCAAAATCTAGTTTATTAATTAAGGTAGCAATGCTGTTAAGTATTGCAGTACAGACTTGAATTCAAATCCCATGTCTCCAAATCCTACATTCATCTGCTAGACCATGTTGCCTGCTTGAAAATAAGGAATTAGTAATGTCTTGGCACATTGTATGCTTTCTTTATTCATGGAAGATCTGGAATCCTATGCTAAAGTTTGAACTCTAAAGAGATATTGAAACTATTTGAGCAGGATTTTTGTCTTTTTTATCTTGCTGGCATCATGTATCTCAGTCTGCTTCAGAAATCTCCTTCGACTGTGAATTTAATATTTTGCTTTTTTTTTTTTACCCATGTGTAAGAATACTTCATGTCTTAGATATCTTCATTATTCCCTTTGTGAACCCTGAGAAAGAAGTATGTCCTAAGAAGGTCTCCTGGTGGTTAACTCTTCTCAAATTTTAAAAAAACAAAACCAACCAACAAACAGCCTAGTAGCCATTTCTACACAAGGGGCCTTCACACAAACTACACTTCAGGTAGAAGCCTGCTCTAAGATGCCTGCCTCCTGTACTGAACTGCATGCTTGCAATGTGTTCCTGCCATCTGAGCCAGCCCTTATAAAGGAGTTCCTGGAATTCTATTGCAGCCAATATGGCCGAGGCTTTCCCCTTCCAATTGGAGCTATGCAGTTTCAACCAACCAGAGCAGCTCTATTTTGACCAATCAGGATAGTGCCTTTGGACCAATCAAACTGCGAAGATTTAGAGTCCTTATTTGCATGAAGACAAACCAATCAGGGACCCAGGGTGGGGACTTTTGTCTATATAAGCCAGCTTCCATCTGGCTCTGGGAGCAAGATGTTTCCCTGGCTGAGCTGAAACACTAAAGATGTCTCACATTAGCAGAATGAAACCTGCCAGCACCTGCATGGAGCACAATAGAGGTGTCTAGCTAGAGAGGGGCTTGGCCCCAGAGCTATCTCACAACTGTGCTGTATCACAGTCAAGCTGTTTTGTACTGAATAAAGTTTCCTTCTTCTCCGCACTCCAAATTAGAGATTACTGTTGGCAATCAACTAATGCCAATGACTATCGGTTGACACCTTGAAGCAGAGATAAACTGTCATCCACTTCAGCTCTTCACTCTCCAAAGGTGAGGTGAGTGGATAGGTAGTTTGAGTGTTATATATCCCCCAAATAAATGTAAATTCTGAAGAAAAATTTTGTTAAATTTTTAATTTCATATGAAATGGTGTATTTGTTTTTGATTGTTAAAAACTTAGCATGGCTCAGTGGTAGAGCGTCGGCCTGGCGTGCAGAAGTCCTGGGTTCGATTCATGGCCAGGGCACACAGGAGAAGCGCCCATCTGCTTCTCCACTCCTCCCCCTCTCCTTCCTCTCTGTCTCTCTCTTCCTCTCCTGCAGCCGAGGCTCCACTGGAGCAAAGATGGCCCAGGCGCTGGGGATGGCTCCTCGGCCTCTGCCCCAGGCGCTAGAGTGACTCTGGTCGCAACAGAGCGAGGCCCCGGAGGGGCAGAGCATCGCCCCCTGGTGGGCGTGCCGGGTGGATCCTGGTCGGGCGCATGCGGGAGTCTGTCTGGCTGTCTCTCCCCGTATCCGGCTTCAGAAAAATACAGAAAAAAAAAAAAAAACTTAGCATCTTAAAACAACATAAATTTGTTATTTTGCAGTTACAGTTCTGCGTATTTTCTGAATAACAATGCGTTATTGGAACTATGCTGTAATAAAACCGTACATAGGGTAATATATCAGTTGCTTTTGCTGATTTTTGGCAGCTCCAAAGTAACAGAAAATAGTTGTCTGTGATAGAACTACAGACCCTATAAACAACTATTATTGATACTTGTTTTAACCATATTACCTTGAATGAGGCCAGATGTAGATCAAGAGAGAGAAACCAGAGGAGTTTTACAGTTTGTTAAACTCACAGTTCCCTGGAGAGAAACAGTATGTCACATAGGCCAACTCAGGTCAAGCACCAGGGTTGGTCAAGAGGCAGAGGGCGAGAGGGGAACAATGGGCAGGTGCCTCTATTTTGGTTTCTGCAGAAAGGAACTGAATGAGGCAGGGTTAGAATTAGCTAGTTTGAATCATTTCAGCAGGCTTTGTAATGTAGAAACTGTTCTTAGTCATCTGGTACCTAGCCCTGGAGCAGTTAAGCTGAATGTACAGTGGCCTGGAGTATCCCAGCCCCTTCAGGAAGGTGGTTGGGGCTATGGGCTTAATCGGCTGCTCAAGAAAGGGAACTGACTGGCCTCTAGTCAGGGCCTGGAAACTGGGTCAAGACAGTATATATAAAAAACTATATCACAACACTGAATATAAGGAAATCTTTCACATATGTAGCTTCATGAATGGAATGATATAAAATGTATTTAATGTATCAGACACACTTATAAGGTTGCTTATATGTAATAAGATGTGCTAATTATGTAGTATTGATCTGATTCGCTAAGACTTGGAAGTTTCAGATTGTTGTGGAAAAGATTAGCCTTTTTTTTCCTTTTTTTTTTTTTTTTTGGCCAGTTTTTAATAGATTAATTTATAGTCATATTTGATCATTTCAGAATGTACAATGAGATTAAATACAATAATTGCTCTTTTCACTTCAGAATTTCTTACTGGGATTAGAAAGAAATGGTAGAAAAATGGTAGCAGGACTTAAACAGTGATAACATTTCATGGCGTTGTAAAAGGGGAGTTCAGCCCATTCAGTAAACAGTTTACCATGGAAACTTCAGGAAAAGATTCACATTTTCAGTAGCAATCAGATGAACAATCTTAGAGAAAGAGTTTATTTAGGGTAGGAGAGATTTACAAACTTGAATTTGCCAACGAGTAGCAGCCTTTCAAGATATTTTGGAGTAGTGTTAAGATTACCCTGGAGCCCTGGCTGGATATCCCTGTTGGTTGGAGCATCTACTGGTAGAACATAGGTTGCTGGTTTGATCTCCGGTCAGGGCACATACAGGAACAGATTGATGTTCCTGTCCCTTTCTCTCCCTTCCTCTCTTGCTAAAATAAATCAATTAAATTTTTTTAATTAAAAAAATAAATAAAATTAACTAGTAATTAAAAAAAAAAGAATACTTTGAAGACTGTCTTCTAGGCTGGCTAAGCACTTACCTTATATTTGAAGTTTTGTTCTCTGTGCCCAAACAGCAGTTATAATTGCTCATGTGATAGAAACTTGGAAACTCCAGAATACCCTTCTTAGTTCATAAGCATTTGATTTCCTCCTTTATACTTACCCTCAGGTTACAAATCCATTAAGTTCTGACTTCGGTCCCATCTCCTTTTCAGTTGTATTGATATAATAAGTATTTTTTTTTAGATTTTTTTCATTTATTCATTTTTATTGGAGAGAGAGAGAGAGAAGAGGGGAGGAGCAGGAAGCATCAACTCCCATATGTGCCTTGACCAGGCAAACCCAGGGTTTCGAACCAGCAACCTCAGCATTACAGGTCGACACTTTAACCACTGCGCCACCACAGGTCAGGATATAATAAGTATTCTTGATGTGACAGCCATGTGTAATTTACTCTCCTGACAAACACTCCCATCCTCTCATACTGAAATCTCAGAGCTTTGGAGTTTGCAATGAATCCCATTGTCATGACTTTGTCTTTGTTCTGTTGAGACCCTTCCACTTATTACAGGTATCCTTAGGAAGCAGCAACATCTATAGTTAGAAGGGAATAGATTTCAGAAGTAACATTAATCTTCAACTTTATCTTATATGTTCTATAATATATTATCAATACTTATTTATGTGATTAAGTTCTAAAGCACCCTATAATAACTAAGGATTTCTTCTATTTGTTTTCTTAATTATAGTATTTATTTTATCAATTTTATATCACTCTTAGAAACAAATAATTTTTGTCCCTTTGGATAAAAAATTATATTTAAATAACTTGTTATACCTTTTCCAGTTGGCTTTTTAATAGTTTTATATGGATAATAAATGTACATGGAGTAGAAGTCAAAATATATTATACAAATGGATAGCCACAGTTAGAGAAGCTAAATTACATGAGAAATTTGTTTTCCTCTTAAAATTCAAATTAAAGACTTTCCAGAACAATGTATTAACATTTATTATTAGCAGTGTCAGTATTATTTGTACTTTGTAATTGCATATCTCTCAAGATTTTTTTTTAAGTGAGAGGAAGGAAGATAGAGACAGACTCCCACATGCACCCCTTCTGGGATCCACACAGCAACCTCTGTCTGGGGCTGACACTTTGCCCATCTGGGGCCATGCTCCCAACCAATCTGTTTTTAATGCCTGAGGTGGAGACTCCATGGAGCCATCCTCAGCGGCCAGGGCTGATGCACTTGAACCAATAGAGCCACTGGCTGCAGGAAGGGAAGAAAGAGAAAGAGAAATAAGGGGGAGGGGGAGGGAGAGGGGAGGAGATGCAGATGTCACCTTTTCTATGTGCCCTGGCTGGGAATTGAACCTGGGACATCCACATGCTGGGTGGACACTCTACCACTGAGCCAACCAGCCAGGGCCCAGATGTTTGTTTAAATCTGACAAAAGGCACTAACATAATGCTTTGTGAAGTTGATAATTTAATGAAAATAACAAAGTACTACATATTTTGTTCCTGTGCTAGACACTCCAAAAATCTACTTCTCAAAAACTATATTATATAGTTAATATTATATAGTTATATTATATATATAATATAGTTTTATATTAAGTAATTAATACCCACCAGAGAATGATACAACTACATGAAGAAAAGCAAACAGTGGTCTCTTGATGATATCACACCTGTCTAATTCAAGTCAGAAAAACTAATGCTTAAGTATTTGTCTTAGCTGGTGATGCATGTTTTTTTTGTTTTGTTTTTTTGCCTATGACCCAGTTTCCTTTTGGAAAAAGGTTGCAGTGAAAAAAATCTAGGAAAATGCAGAGGAAACATAAGGGGTAAAACTAGAAGTTTACCTTAGTGAAAGTCAACAGGCTATTCTGTTGTTTGCATAATAAATTTAATAACATAATTACCTATGTTATGTATGCTCTACTAATATAATGTTCAACATTATCTGCTTCTACATTCTTAAACAAAACTCCCTTGATACTGTAAAAAAAAATACTCCCAGTGATTGAATTAGTGACAAATATAGGCAATATCCCTTTATTGACAACTTAATCATTTTATGGATGGTAGTATGAAAATATACATTATCCTGAGGTAACCTTTTTAATTTACACTTGGTTATTAGGTGATTTCCTCAATACCTCTATCACTCTTATTTGCTTATGTGTTTATTATTTGCTTATCTTATTCTTATTTGCTTATGTGTATCTTATTTACTTATTGTTTGCCCCTCCCACTAAATTATCAGTCCCAGGACCCTCTTCTCTTCACAGTATTACTGGCTTCTGGACAGTGTCTGGGACATAGTAGGTGCTCAGTAAATAATCCTGGAGTTAATGAATCCCACTTCTATTGTGTAGCAATTCTTCAAATGATAGTATGAACCATTCATAGTTAAATCCCTACTGTGTGCTAAAGTACGAGCAAAATTTAAGAATGAATTTAAAAGAAGTGTCAAGGGACACAAGAGTGAATAATATATGGCCCTTTTCTTTATAGTACTAACAAAATTCCAGCAAGTTTTTAAAAATGTATACCTTTCTTACTTTCAGAAAGGATTTAAAGTAGTTTTCAGTGAAAGTCACAGAAATAGAATTGATAAAGCTATAAAAGATAAAATCTAGAGAAAAAATGGATGTCATAAAGTTAAAATTTGAGTATTGGAGTTAACATAATTCCATAATCAGGCATGAATTTTTGTTTGAACTTTCTAATATTAAGGCAAAGAAACTCTGGGTATTCTTATTATCTGATAAACACATGGTCAGTGGTCTGAAAAGAATATTTCTTGATTCCAAATTCTAAATGAAGTTTGTCACAGCATCTTTATACTGTATAAGGGACGCTTAGAATAATGTGATGGATAATATAGTTAATGTTTAGATGATTATTCCCTATGCCTATACAATCATTTCTCTATTATATCCTTGCTATAAAGACCTTGCTAGTAAGGTTCTGCCGTTGGGCTTGGCAGCCTTGGGATGGGCTCGCCCGGGTACCGGGCTCACTCCTGGCCCAGCCTTCCGGAAACCGAGTGAATTCCTCGGTCTCCTAGCAACGAGGGACAGACTGCGGACTAAAACCTGCGGTGCAGCCCAGATCGCCCGGCCCAAACGGGAGCCGAAAACCAGAGCTTGAAGGAGTAAGCAGGAAATGGCGGACCAGGCGTTGTTTTTGCTTCTCCATAGCGATATGATGTCAGGAATGTATAAGTACGCGGACCAGGGGAGGTGGAAAAAGGACGTTATTTCTAAGCTGGAAAACATAGGGTTTCGAGTGGGAGAAGGATTTTTGGAAAGGTTTACAAAAGATACCGCCAAGGTTCAAGAATGAATTAGGTATCATGAAGTTCTTTTGTAAAGATTTCTGGACTACAATATTGAAGAAACAAATCGACAATATAAGGACAAATCATCAGGGCAACAAATTTCATCTGCTAACTCAGAGGTCTGCAGGAAAACAGTAATTAGAACATGTATCTAAGTATTTAGTATTTGCATGTGGCTTAATGAGAGGTGACTTATCAAACTTGGTGATAAATAGTATTCTAACAAGAGGGAGAGGGTTGGGGGAGGGGAGGGGCACAAAGAAAACCAGTTGGAAGGTGATGGAAGACAATTGGACTTTGGGTGATGGGAATGCAGCTTAATCAAATGTCAAAATAACCTAGAGATGTTTTCTCTGAACATATGTACCCTGATTTATCAATGTCACCCCATTAAAATTAATTTTAAAAAAAGTATTCTAACAGCTGACTTGTCTTCAATGCCTGCCTGTGATGATAAAGAAGTTATAGAACATACTGAAATAGAAGGCTTCAATAGTGTAAAGAGTTAAGTTATTCACATGTAAAATATTTCAAGTAGCAATGATTTAATTACATTCTTGGACATTTATGCTGATATAAGCTACTTGCTAATTTATATATTGAAAGATGAGTCCTTAAGCAGGAGTAAGGCTGTATTTTATCAATGTAACGTCGACCAGGTTAAAGCAGATAAAGAGACATACAATAACATACTTTACTCAAACTATTCAGAATGAAAAAACCTGATCGTTATTTTGAACATTTTTATTTGCTTAGAGCAGCGGTTCTCAACCTGTGGGTCACGACTCCGGCGGGGGTCGAACGACCAAAACACAGGGGTCTAAAGCCATCGGAAATGTATTTACGATGTTCATTGATTGAGAAAGCAATCAATGAACAACTAAGGTGTCGCAACGAAAAACTGATGATTGATGCTTTTCATCTCTCTCTGTTACTGTCTGTCTGTCCCTATCTATCCCTCTCTCTGACTCTCTGTCTCTGTTAAAAAAAAAGATATCTTTGTAGAGATACTAATACATTGTGGCTTAGATATACTTTCTAATAGTGTCACTTATTGCAAGTAATATTTGATTATATTTGTATATCCTTACTATTTCAAGTTTCATTTGTCTACACCAATGGTCCCCAACCTTTTTTGGGCCACGGACTGGTTTAATATCAGAAAATATTTTCATGGACGGGCCTTTAGGGTGGGACAGATAAATGTATCACGTGACCGAAACAAGCGTCAAGAGTGAGGCTTAGATGGACGTAACAGGGAATCTGGTCATTTTTTAAAAATAAAACATCGTTCAGACTTAAATATAAATAAAATGTAAATAATGTAAGTTAGTTATTCTTTCTCTACGGACCGGTACCAAATGGCCCACAGACCAGTACCGGCCCATGGCCTGGGGGTTGGGGACCACTGGTCTACACTGACTTTGTGAAGAGCCAGATAGCCGTCAGTTCAAGATAATTGTCTGACAAGGATGCAATCATTTATTATTTCCTAAAGAAAAATATGTATTTTATATGATAAAAAAATAATAAAGCATATGCTCTGTTTTAAAAAATTAAGGAGATTGACTTTTACTCTCTCCAAATTAATACCATATTTGATAACCTTTTCCAGGTTTTAATATGTTTTCTGTTCATTAGCTAATTTAATCTTTCCAAACCCCCTAAGGTAGATGTAGTGGGAATGCTGGATCATATGATAGTTCTAATTATAATTTTTTTGTGGAATCTCCATACTGTTTTCTATAGCAGCTGTACCATTTTGCATTCCAACCAACAGTGTAGAAGAGTTCTAATTTCTCCATATTCTTGCCAACACTTATTATTGTTGGTTTTTTTTAGATGGCTATCCTAACAGGTGTGAGTTGATACCTCCTTGTGGCTTTGATTTGAATTTCTCTAATAGTAATGTTGAACATCTATTCATATACCTGTTGGCCATCTGCGTGTCTTCTTTGGAGAACTATCTATATAAGTCTTTAGCCCGTTTTAAAATTGGGTTATTAGTTGTTTTTTTTATATAAGGTGTAGCTTTTATATCTTGGAAATGAACAGACCCTTATTGGCTTGCAAATATTTTTTTTATTCTGTATGTTGACTTTTACTCTGTTGATTATTTCCTTTGCTGTGCAGAAACTTTTTAGTTTGATGTAGTTCCACTTGTCTATTTTTGCTTTTGGTATCAAATTTATGAAATTACTGCCAAGACTCATGTCATCAAACATTTTTCTTATTTTTTTCTAGAAGTTTTGCAGTTTCAGAAGATAATTGGTTTTTTATATAGTGATCTTGTATCCTGCAATCTTGTTAAACTCAATTTTTCTTGTTTATGTAAAATTCCACAGGTTTTTCTACATATATAATCATGTTCTCTGTGTCTCTTAGTTCATTTGAGCTGCTATAATAAAATGCCACAGTCCCTGGTCAGTTGGCTCACTGGTAGAGTGTTGGCTGGGCGTGTGGATGTCCCAGGTTCAATTCCTGGTCCGGGCACACAGAAGAAGTGACCATCTGCTTCTCCATCCTTCCTCCTCCCCCTTCTCACTCTCTCTCTCTCTCTTCTCCTCCCACAGCCATGGATTGGTTCGAGTGCATCGACTCTGGGTGCTGAGGATAAGTTGGTGGGGCCTCCACCTTAGGCACTAAAGATAGCTCAGTTACGATCATGGCCCTAGAAGGGCAGAGCATAGGCGGGGGGGGGGGGGGGGGGAGGGGTCCTGGTCGAGGCACATGTGGGAACCTGTCTCTCTATCTCCCCTCCTCTCATTTGGAAAAAAAGAAAAAAGTCACAAACTGGGTAGCTTATAAACAACAGAAATTTATTTTTCACTATTTGGTGCCTGGAAGTCTGAGATTAAGGCATCTGCATGGCCAAGTTTCATACCTGAAGAGATTCCTCTTCTTGCTGTTTGCTGTGTCCTCACATGGTAGAAGGGACAAGAGATCTCTGTGGGATCTTTTTCATAAGAGTACTAATCCCATTCATGAGGTATCCATTTTCATGACCTAAGTACTTCCAGAAGAACCCATGTTCTAATACTCATTAAATATAATACATACTAATATCACACTGGGCATTAGGATTTCAACATATGAATTGGGGGGGGGGCACAAAAATATTCAGATGATAACACTGAGAATATAAAAATTTCTTCTTTCTTAATCAAGATGTTTTTATTATTTTTTCATGCCTGGTTGCATTGTCTAGAACCTTCAGTGCAGTATTGAATAGAAATTGTGAGAGTGGGTGTCCCCATGTAGCTCCTGATTTTAGGAAGAAAGCATTCAGTCTTTTACCATTAAGTCTGATTTTTTTTTGGTAAGTGTCCTTTATCAGGTTGAAGAGCCTGATAACTAGGATTAAGTTTCCCTTCTATCCTAGTTGCTGAGAGGTTTGGTTTTTTTTTTTAAATCAAGAATAAATGTTGTGAGTTACATCAGAGAAGTGGCACCATGAGGGGTGCTCCCGATATCTCCCCTTGAAATTTCAACAAATTCAACAACTAAAGACAGAGAAAAAATCTCAGGTGCACCTGAAGTATATACACATCAGACAAAGGTATGATTGGGCGAAAAGGTGGCTGAATATATAACCCACTCTAAAGGAAACAAGACAGAGAATAGGGTTTTTCACTTTCCTCAAGAAAGGAGCGCTTTTGTCTGAAGCCGAACAAAGCGGAGGGTAGGAGGCAGAGGGAGGAAGGTGGGTTAGAGTGGATGATCAAGCAGAAGAAAGACCCTGCTAGCTCTGCCTAAAATCGCAGACAATGGGGCACACATGGGTGGTAAGCTCCAACAAAGGTTACCACTGTGGGGTGCCCGTGGGAGCTGGCACTGGTGCCAGCAGCTTTGTGCACTCCCAGCTCCACAATCACGGGCGGTGTGCAAGTGGCTCCACCTGGCACCACTGGCGTGGGCATGCAAACGCACGGACTGGAGGGCTTAGCCTGAGTTTATCGGCAATAGACATCTGCATGGGCTGTTGCCAGCATCTTTGTGCATTCCCAGCTCCACCACCGGCACGGGATGTGTGCAAAGGCCGGGATCCCTGAGCCTGGGACTGTAAGGGCAAGGTACCTCCAAAGGCCTGCATTCCTGGCTCTGACTGAGATCACAGGTGCTGTCCGCCTAAGTAGGCGGGTGCAAGCCTCTGTGTGCACTGCTGGAGTCATGGGGGCTGGCGCACAAGTAGCTTGCTGCAGGGTACTGTGCACAAGGGAGAAACCTGTGGAGATTAGACTCGCAGAGCGCTAAGGTGTACTAGGCCTTCTGGGGGGCCCTTAGAAAGGCGTTTGACGTCGGCCTAGCGTGCGGAGGACCCGGGTTCGATTCCCGGCCAGGGCACACAGGAGAAGCGCCCATTTGCTTCTCCACCCCTCCGCCGCGCTTTCCTCTCTGTCTCTCTCTTCCCCTCCCGCAGCCAAGGCTCCATTGGAGCAGAGATGGCCCGGGCGCTGGGCATGGCTCTGTGGCCTCTGCCTCAGGCGCTAGAGTGGCTCTGGTCGCAATATGGCGACGCCCAGGATGGGCAGAGCATCGCCCCCTGGTGGGCGGGCCGGGTGGATCCCGGTCGGGCGCATGCGGGAGTCTGTCTGACTGTCTCTCCCTGTTTCCAGCTTCAGAAAAATGAAAAAAAAAAAAAAAAAAAAAAGAAAGGCGTTTGATCTGCAATTGGCTCCCAGCCTACAGCACACTAAGATGTGCTAGACCTGTCCGCCAGCCCTTAGAAAGGTGCTGGGTCGGCAATCGACTCCCAGCCCTGCCTGCTTTTGCTGGTGGCTCTGGTTGGCACAGCCTTGCCCAGAACTGTGCTTTGAGTGGTACTGGAGGAAGGACCTGGCTGCTCTTAGAGGCTCTTGCTCTGCAAGCAGTGGCTGAGGCAAACCTCACAGCTAAGTCCTCAGGTTGCTTGCTCATGTGGGAGAGATGTGGGGAGAGGCACCTGGAAAATTGAGCCTTCCATTGTCAGAGATACCAAGCAACATAATAGCAAACCTCTGACCAAGAGCCCCACACTGTAGTACAGTGCCACCTGCCAAAAAAAAAGAGAAATAGCTACCTCTCAAAACCAGGAAAAAATTACATTTTTATAAATTTTTAAATCCACTTTAGTCACCTTATCTTCTTTCTTTTTTATTCTTTCCATTTCCTTTTGAACTTCATTATCAATAGTTGTTACATTTTTCATTCTTGTTTTTTATGAGGATTTCATTTCAAAAACCTTTAATTTTTTTCTTTCCCTTTTTCTTTTCCCCTTATTTGTCACTAATATTATGTTTTGGATTCATAATGTTCTTTGTGGCATTTTGCATGTTTTTTACTTATTTTTTTTTATCTTTTGTCATCTTTCCACAGTTCCTGCACCTTGTTATCTGTAGTTTTTGTTCCACTTCTCATTATACAATTTTCATTTTTCCACTGTATATTTTCAATTTTTATTTTATTTTTAAATTATCTTTTATTATTAGTGTTATTAACAATACCATTCTCAAATGCCATTAAGGAAAAAGGAATCAAATATCATGGATACAAAAGACAGAGATGTAGGCCCTGGCCGGTTGGCTCAGCGGTAGAGCGTTGGCCTGGTGTGCGGGGGACCCGGGTTCGATTCCTGGCCAGGGCACATAGGAGAAGCGCCCATTTGCTTCTCCACCCCCCCCTTCCTCTCTGTCTCTCTCTTCCCCTCCCGCAGCCAAGGCTCCATTGGAGTAAAGATGGCCCGGGCGCTGGGGATGGCTCCTTGGCCTCTGCCCCAGGTGCTAGAGTGGCTCTGGTCACAGCAGAGCGACGCCACGGAGGGGCAGAGCATCGCCCCCTGGTGGGCAGAGTGTCGCCCCTGGTGGGCGTGCCGGGTGGATCCCGGTTGGGCGCATGCGAGAGTCTGTCTGACTGTCTCCGTTTCCAGCTTCAGAAAAATACAAAAAAAAAAAAAAAAAAAAAGACAAAGATGTAGCTCAAATAGATGAAAAATCTCTAGAAAAAAATTTCAATTGCTTGGAAAGCTTAAAGTTAAATGACAGAGAATTAAAAATTAAAGTCTTAAAAATACTCAGGGAAATACAAGAAAGCATGGAAAGGCAATTTAGAGAGCTCAAAATACAATTTAATGAACAAAAAGAATACTTCACCTAGGAAATTGAAACTATAAAAATAAACCAAACAGAAATGAAAAACTCAATACATGAACTGAAAAATGAGGTAACAAACTTAGCTAATAGAACAGGCCAGATAGAGAAGAGAATTAGTGACATAGAAGACAGGCAACTAGAGATACTACAAAAAGAAAGTGAGAGAGACTCATGAATTTAAAATAAATGAGAAAGCCTGACCTGTGGTGGCGCAGTGGATAAATCCTTGACCTGGAATGCTGAGGTCACCGGTTTGAAACCCTGGGCTTGCCTGGTCAAGGCACATATGGGAGTTGATGCTTCCTGCTCCTCCCCCTGTTCCCTCTCTCTCTCTCTTCTCTGAAATGAATAAATAAAATAAAAAGTAATTTTAAAAAGTAAATGAGAAAGCCCTACAGGAACTGTCTGACTCCATCAGAAACAGCAACAAAAGAATACTGGGTATATCAGAAGGAGAAGAGAGAGAAAATAGAATGGAGAACATATTCAAACAAATAATTGATGAGAACTTCCCAAGCCTGTGGAAATAATTAGAGCCTTGAATCCAAGAAGCAAACAGAATACTGAGTTACCTTAACCAAAACAGACCTATTCCAAGGCATACCGTGATGAAATTATCACAAACCAATGACAAAGGAAAAATCCTCAAGGCAGCCAGGGAAAAGAAGAATACAACATATAAAGGAAGGCCTGTTAGGTTATCATCAGATTTCTCAGCAGAAACTCTACAAGCCAGAAGACAGTGGACCCCAATATTTAAAGTAATGAAAGAGAGGAACTTCTAGCCAAGAATACTATACCTATCAAAGCTATCCTTCAAATAAGAAGGGGAAATAAAAACATTCACAGATATAGAGAAGATGAGGAAATTTATCACCAGAAAACCCCCACTTCAGGAAATACTAAAGGGGGTTATTCGACCAGATACAAAAACCAAAACAAAACAAAATCACAAGTAAAAACTCCAACAAGATCACAATAAAAACCAGATTAATCTGTGACAACAAAAACAAAAAAAGGAGAGAGGAAAAAGATTAACAGTAACAAAGTAGAATGGAGTGCAGAAGCACTCATGAGATAATATACTACAATGAATATGATATATATTCTTTTTATTACCTAATGGTAACCACCCCTGAATAAACCATTTCAGAAACACATGACATAAAAAAAGAAGAAACAGAGGAAAGAAGTTTGGAATACCACCAAACAAAAACAAATGATAGAAAAATGAGAAGAACCAAACAAGATACAGAGCTATCAGAAAGCAATATATAAAATGGCAATAAGAAACCAGGCGGTGGCACAGTGGATAGAGCGTCGGACTGAGATGTAGAAGGACCCAGGTTCGAGACCCCGAGGTCGCCAGCTTGAACACAGGCTCATCTGGTTTGAGCAAAGCTCACCAGCTTGAGCCCAAGGTCGCTGGCTCAAGCAAGGGGTTACTTGGTCTGCTGAAGGCCCACATTCAAGGCACATATGAGAAAGCAATCAATGAACAACTACAGTGTCACAACAAAAAACTGATGATTGATGCTTCTCATCTCTCTCCATTCCTGTCTGTCTATCCCTGTCTATCCCTCTCTCTGACTCTGTAAAAAAAAAAAGAAAGAAAGAAAGAAAGAAACCTTCAAGTCTCAATAATTACATTAAGTGTAAATGGATTGAATTTACCAATAAAAAGACACAGAGTAGCAGAGTAGATCAAAAAAGAAAATCCAACTGTATGCAGCCTTCAAGAAACACATCTAAAGAGACAAGATGGCCATGGATTAGGTGGACGTTCCAACTCCCACATCCCAGAACCAAAGTGTATTACAACTTAATTTTGAGAACAGTCATCTTGAAAGACCAACTTTGGACTAAACTAAGAGGATTCTATAGCCAAGGACCACCAAAGAACCCACACTGAGACTGGTAGGAAAGGCAGAGATGCGGAAAGGGCTGCCCCACTTCCAGGAGTGAGCAGCAGCTTGGAGGGATTCTCGTGGTGGGGAGGATTGTCCAGTGAGTTATGGGTTGTGGGTTCTCAGCCCCAGAACTGGAGTTCTAGCCTATAGCCCTGAAGCCTGGAAGGGGCGAATGGACTATTTGGCTAAGGAGCCTAGATACTATTTGAGAGAAGGAGATAGAACTCTTGGATCGAGGTTCCATATTAAAGGGACCGCACAGAGCCTCTCTCACAGTCACCAGCCCGGAGCTCCAGCAACGGGGAGCACTGGGAAGACTGGAGTTTCCAGGGAAGAGTGTGGTCTCGGAGGCACAGGGGGAGACACTTTGAGGGATGGACATCCTAACTCCTGGGCTGAATCACTCCCCAAATGTAAAGTGAACAGTTTTCGTCAGGGCAGCAACACTAGCAAAGGGAAGAAATTAGTCCGTCCACAGGAGGCTTTCCTGCTCCAGTCAGAACACAGAGGTACTTAGATGCAGGCAGCACGTTAGGGACACAGGTAGTGAGTGCTGAGGTCTGAGCTACACTGCCCCCCAATGCTGCTGAGTGCTGGCCAGAGCTGGCAGGCTGGCTGGTGGTAGCAGGGCGTGGCTGCAGGAGTCAGACAGAGCGAGTGCGTGAGGGCACGCCCATGGAGGCAGGAGCCACAGCAGCAGACGCAGAGGTTGGAGTGAGCGTGCAAGCCCGCCTGTGGCTGAGCCCAGGTGCCTGCGAAGGTGGTCTGCGCAGGCACACACGGGCCTGTCCCTGAAGGTGGGAGCGGAGGCGATAGCCATGGCGGCCGCTGTGGAGGTTCAAGGTCACGTGCAATCCTGCCTATGGCGTGAGCCCGCCTTTAGCAGCGGCTGGGGCTTGGGCGACAATGGAAGTGGTCCAAACAGGTGCATGTAGGCTTGCCCACAGAGGCAAAGCTGCCCTGGCTGCTGCCGAGTTCCAAGCTAGCATGCAATCCTGCCCGCAGCATGAGCCTGCCCTTGGCGGTGGCTGGGGCCTGGGCGACCTAGAGGGCAGTCTGAGTAGATGTGTGTGGGCCCACAAGGGGCAACAGGAGCCGCAGTGGCAGGCTGGCACTAGCAGCACCCGAGGCAACAACAGCGGCGGTGGGGGGGGGTGGGGGGCTGGTGAACAAACCACATATTGGGAGCACAGAGTACACACCTACTGGAACTCTGAGACCACACCATTCAGGGTTCTGAAAAAGAAAAAAACAAAATAAAATAAAAAGTCTGGATAGAAAGACATTGGAAGCTAAGAGGCAAGCCACATCCAATACCGTACCTAATATCTGAATTACAGTACTGAGCCCAACAAGTAGCCAGCAAAAAGAGGCAGCAGGAAGTGGATCTCAGGGGAATTTGAACTTTTAAAGGAACTTCTCCTAGGCCAAGAGTAGATAAAAGCTAGTTTAGGAGTACAGCTAAGATGTACAACAGCAATGGGCCCAGCAGAGGCAGCCACAATATCTGGATTGCCTGTAGCTCCAGAAAGTTTGATAAGGGCCAGTCATAGGCAGTGACCCCCACTAAACATAGCTAGGCTTGGAGTACAAGATGGCAGCGGAGTAGGCGGATGCCCAGACGCCCAGCTCTCACCACCAAACTGGAATACAAATCAATTTAGGAAAAATCAGCATGAAAAACCAACTCTGAACTGCAAGAACAGCTCTCAAAAACCAAGGAACAAAGAAGAAGCCACAGTAATCCTGGCAGAGAGCGCCTGAATCTACTCTGCTTACAGGAATGGAGGGGGGGGGGGTGAAGCTGAGAGCCCAGAGGGGATCCCACATAGGGAAAAGAGCAGAAACTACTGCTCACAGCCACTTACCTGGTGACCAGGGAGCGAGGTATGTTGAAAAGACCAGCTTATCTCCCAAGTGGAAAGGACAGGGAGAGGGACAGACTGTGAGGGGCTAAGGAATGCAGGAAACGAACTTAAAAAGCTGACTCATCCATGCTGGAGGCGGCCATAGCTGGGGGAGGGACTGAACCTTTCACAAAACAGAGCTGAAGTGCTTTGGGAGCAGAGATCTCCGGACATCTATCCAGCTCCAATCAGCGCAACAAGACACAGCTGAAAACAAGAAGTGGGGAGGAGGGGCAGTAACTCAGGTCTCTATGGAGTACATGGAGATACACCTCCCCCTACTGAAGCTGAGAAAACACCCTGCCCCCAGTGAGATTAGCTGGCTGAAGAGGCCTTCAGAGTCTCAGGTTACATCCATCGCATTCCTGGATACAGTTTCAAGGAAGCCCCCTGCTGAGATCAGTAAACAAGACTATCACCTGTTAAGAAAACAAACAAATCAAGACTTCAAAGCTGCCCAAATCCGAAAGTGGATTACAGATAATGGCTGATACCAACCCAAGAAGACCTAGAAATAACACAACTGAAAACTGGAGGCAGACAACACCAAGCCTAGACTCAACCAACTCTACAAATAAAACACCCAAACACAATAAGAAGACAAAAAAGTGCAATCCAAATGAAACCACAAGTGACACCTTCAGGAGATGAACTGAGTGATATGGAAATAATCAAACTTCCAGATGCAGAGTTCAAAATAATGATTGTAAGGATGCTTAGGGATTTTAGAACAACAATGGATGGTCACTATGAACACCTAAATAAAGAAATATCAAGTATAAAAATGAATCAGTCTGAGATGACAAATACAATATCAGAAATAAAGACCACAATGGAAGGAATTAAAAACAGGATAGATAGAGCAGAGATTCGAATCAGCGAGTTAGAGGACAACTGGAATGAAGGCATGAAAGCAGAGAAGAAAAGAGAAAAGAGACTCAAAAAGTCAGAGGAAACTCTTAGAGAGCTCTGTGACAACATGAAGAGAAATAACATCCGCATCATAGGGGTTCCTGAAGAAGAAGAAAAGGAACAAGGAATAGAGATGTTGTTCAATCATATCATAGCTGAAAACTTCCCTAAATTAATGCAAGACAAACTCTCACAAGTCCAAGAAGCACAGAGGACTCCATTAAAGAGAAACCCAAAGAAACCCACACCAAGACACATCATAATTAAAATACCAAAGCTAAGCGATAAAGAGAAAATATTAAAAGCTGCAAGAGAAAAAAAAGTTATCACCTACAAAGGAGCCCCCATAAGAATGACATCCGACTTCTCAACAGAAACACTTGATGCCAGAAGAGAATGGCAAGAAATATTCAAAGTAATGCAAAACAAGAACCTACAACCAAGACTACTTTATCCAGCAAGGCTATCATTTAAAATCGAAGGACAAATAAAAAGCTTCCCAGACAAAAAACAACTCAAAGAATTCATTACAACCAAACCAATGCTGCAGGAAATGTTAAGGGGCCTGTTGTAAACAGATCAAAGTGGGAAAAGAATATAGCAAAAAAGAAATACACCTTTAAAGAAGAAAATGGCAATAAACAACTACATATCAATAATGACCTTAAATGTAAATGGATTAAATGATCCAATCAAAAGACATAGGGTAGCTGCATGGATAAGAAAACAGGACCCATACATATGTTGTCTACAAGAGACACACCTTAGAGCAAAAGACACACATAGATTGAAGGTAAAAGGATGGAAAAAAACGTTTCATACAAACGGAAATGAAAAAAAAAGCAGGGGTAGCAATACTTATATCAGACAAATTAGACTTTAAAACAAAGGATATAGTAAGAGATAAAGAAGGCCACTACATAATGATAAAGGGAGTAATCCAACAGGAAGATATAACTATTATAAATATCTATGCACCTAATATAGGAGCACCCAAATATATAAAGCAGACTTTGATGGATTTAAAGGGCGAGATCAACAGCAATACTATAATAGTAGGGGATTTCAATACCTCACTAAAATCACTAGATAGATCGTCAAGAAAGAAAATTAACAAGGAAACAGCAGACTTATTGGAAACACTAGATCAACTCGATTTAATAGATATCTTCAGAACCTTTCACCCTAGAGCAGCAGAATATACATTCTTTTCAAGTGCACATGGTACATTCTTTAGGATAGACCACATGTTAGGGCACAAAAGTGGTCTCAACAAATTTAAGAAGACTGAAATCATATCAAGCACTTTCTCCGATCACAACGGCATGAAACTAGAAATGAATCACAACAGAAAAGCTCAAAAATTCTCAAACACATGGAAACTAAATAGCAGGGTGTTAAATAATGAATGGATTAAGAATGAGATCAAAGAAGAAATAAAAAAATTCCTAGAAACAAATGACAATGAGCATACAACAACTCAAAATTTGTGGGACACAGCGAAAGCAGTGCTGAGAGGGAATTTCATAGCACTACAGGTACACTTTCAGAAGCTAGAAAAAGCTCAAATAAACAACTTAACTCTGCATCTAAAAGAATTAGAAAAAGAACAGCAAGTAAAGCCCAAATGTAGTAGAAGGAAGGAAATAATAAAGATCAGAGCAGAAATAAATGACATAGAGGCTAAAGAAACAATACAGAGGATCAATGAAACTAGAAGCTGGTTCTTTGAAAAGGTAAACAAGATTGATGAACCTTTAACTAGACTCACCAAGAAAAAGAGAGAGAGGACTCAAATAAATAAAATTAAAAATGAGAGAGGAGAAATAACAACTGACACAACAGAAATACAAAATATTGTAAGAAAATACTATGAAGAACTGTATGCCAAAAAACTAGACAACCTAGATGAAATGGACAAATTCCTTGAAACGTACAATCTTCCAAAAATCAATCTGGAAGAATCAGAAAACCTAAACAGACCAATTACAACAAATGAGATCGAAACAGTTATCAAAAAACTCCCAACAAAGAAAAGTCCGGGGCCCGATGGCTTCACAACGGAATTCTACCAAATATTCAAAGAAGAACTAACTCCTATCCTTCTCAATCTATTTCAAAAAATTTAAGAGGAAGGAAGACTTCCAAGCTCCTTTTATGAGACGAGCATAATTCTGATTCCAAAATCAGGCAAAGACAATACAAAGAAAGAAAATTATAGGCCAATATCTCTGATGAATATAGATGCTAAAATCCTCAACAAAATATTAGCAAACCGGATCCAACAATATATGGAAAAAATCATACACCATGATCAAGTGGGATTTATTCTGGGGAGGCAAGGCTGGTACAATATTCGTAAATCAATCAATGTGATTCTTCACATAAACAAAAAGAAGGAGAAAAACCATATGATAATTTCAATAGATGCAGAAAAAGCATTTGATAAAATCCAGCACCCATTCATGATCAAAACTCTCAGCAAAGTGGGAATACAGGGAACATACCTCAAAATAATAAAAGCCATCTATGAGAAATCCACAGCCAACATCATACTCAATGGGCAAAAATTAAAAGCAATACCCTTAAGATAAGGAACAAGGCAAGGGTGCCCCCTTTCACCACTCTTATTTAACATGGTCCTGGAAGTCCTAGCAACAGCAATCAGACAAGAAGAAGAAATAAAAGGCATTCAAGTTGGAAAAGAAGAAGTAAAACTATCATTAATTGCAGATGATATGATATTGTATATAGAAAACCCTAAAGTCTCAGTCAAAAAGCTACTGGACCTGATAAATGAATTCAGCAAAGTGGCAGGATATAAAATCAATACTCAGAAATCAGAGGCATTTTTATACACCAACAATGAACAGTCAGAAAGAAAAATTAAGGAAACAATCCCCTTTACAATTACAACCAAAAAAATAAAGTACCTAGGAATAAACTTAACCAAGGAGACTAAAGACTTGTACTCGGAAAATTACAAAGCATTGATAAAAGAAATCAAGAAAGATACAAACAAGTGGAAGCATATACCGTGCTCATGGTTAGGAAGAATAAACATCATTAAAATGTCTATATTACCCAAAGCAATCTATAAATTCAATGCAATACCAATTAAAATACCAATGACATACTTCAAAGATATAGAACACATATTCCAAAAATTTATATGGAACCAAAAGAGAACACGAATAGCCTCAGCAATCTTAAAAAAGAAGAATAAAGTGGGAGGTATCACACTTCCTGATATCAAGTTATACTATAAGGCCATTGTACTCAAAACAGCCTGGTACTGGCATAAGAACAGGCATATAGATCAATGGAACAGAACAGAGAACCCAGAAATAAACCCACAGCTCTATGGACAACTGATATTTGACAAAGGAGGTAAGGAAATACAATGGAGTAAAGACAGCCTCTTTAACAAATGGTGTTGGGAAAATTGGACAGCTACCTGCAAAAAAATGAAACTAGATCACACCACTCACAAAAATAAACCAGCTTACACCACTCACAAAAATAAACTCAAAGTGGATAAAAGACTTAAATGTAGGCCGTGAAACCATAAGCATCTTAGAAGAAAACATAGGCAGTAAGCTCTCTGACATCTCTTGGAGCAATATATTTGCTGATTTATCTCCACGGGGAAGTGAAATAAAAGACAGGATAAACAAATGGGACTATATCAAACTAAAAAGCTTTTGCACAGCTAAAGACAACAAGAACAGAATAAAAAGACAAACTACACAATGGGAGAACATATTTGACAATACATCTGATAAGGGGTTAATAACCAAAATTTATAAAGAACTTGTAAAACTCAACACCAGGAAGACAAACAACCCAATCCAAAAATGGGCAAAAGAGATGAATAGACACTTCTCCAAAGAGGACATACAGATGGCCAACAGGCATATGAAAAAATGCTCAACATCACTAATCATTAGAGAAATGCAAATTAAAACCACAATGAGATATCACCTCACACCAGTCAGAATGGTGCTCATCAACAAAACAACACAGAATAAGTGCTGGCCAGGATGTGGAGAAAAGGGAACCTTCCTGCACTGCTGGTGGGAATGCAGACTGGTGCAGCCACTGTAGAAAACAGTATGGAGATTCCTCAAAAAACTGAAAATCGAACTGCCTTTTGACCCAGCTATCCCACTTTTAGGAATATACCCCAAGGACACCATAGAACAGCACCAAAAGGAGAAATGCACCCTCATGTTTGTGGCAGCATTGTTCACAATAGCGAACATCTGGAAACAGCGCAAGTGTCAGAGGACGAGTGGATTAAAAAGCTTTGGTACATATATACTATGGAATACTACTCAGCCATAAGAAATGATGACATTGGATCATTTACAATAACATGGATGGACCTTGACAACATTATACGGAGTGAAATAAGTAAATCAGAAAAAAAACTAAGATGAATCCATACATAGAAGGGACATAAAAATGAGACTCAGAGACATGAACAAGAATGTGATGGCAACAGGGGTGGGGGTTGGGGGGAGGGGGGATGGGGTGAAGAAGGAGAGAGGGGTTGGGGGAGGGGAGAGGCACAAAGAAAACCAGATAGAAGGTGACAGAAGACAATTTAACTTTGGGGGAGGGGTATACAGCACAATCAAATGTCAAAATAATCTAGAGATGTTTTCTCTCAATATATGTACCCTGATTTATCAATGTCACTGCATTAAATTTAATAAAAAAAATAGCTAGGCTCTGGCCAGGGAGTTCTAGGGCAGGTATATCCAGTGGCCAGATACAGAGAGCATCAGTTCAGGACCTAACAACCCTTGTTAGAGCTGGAGCTTAAGAAAGGGCTCCTCACACCTGAACCATCTAAGAACTTAGAAAATGCCAACACAAATAGCAAAAAGAATAGTGATAGCAGATAAATAACCCACAGCAGATTAGAAACAACAGCTGATACCAACCCTAGAAGACCTAGAAACAACACAACTGAAAATTTGGAAGCAGACAATACCAACCCTAGACTCAGCTACCTACACAAAAAACACACCCAAAAGAAGAGTATATACACAGACAAAATGGGAAGACAAAGAAAAATGCAACCCAAATGAATCAACAAGAGAAATCCCCAGAAAAAGAACTGAGTGAGATGCAAATAACCAAATTACCAGATACAGAGTTTAAAATAATGATTGTTAGGATGCTCAATGATCTTAGCTGATATTTGACAAAGGAGGTAAGGAAATACAATGGAGTAAAGACAGCCTCTTTAACAAATGGTGTTGGGAAAATTGGACAGCTACCTGCAACAATGGATGGACATAATGAACACCTAAGTAAAGAGATAACAAGCATTATAAAAGACACTGAGGCCTGACTTGTGGTGGCGCAGTGGATAAAGCGTCGACCTGGAAATGTTGAGGTCACCGGTTCAAAATCCTGGGCTTGCCTGGTCAAGGCACATATGGGAGTTGATGCTTCCAGTTCCTCCCCTCTGTCTCTCTCTCCTTTCTCTCTCTCTCTCCCTCTCTCTCTCCTCTCTAAAATGAATAAATAAAATAAAATTTAAAAAAAATACTGGTGCTGCATTAAAAAAATAAAATAAAAAATAAAAGACATTGAAATCATAAAAAAGAACCAGAGACAGAAATGACAAACACAATATCAGAAATAAATACTACACTAGAAGGAATTAAAAGCAGGCTGGATGAGGCAGAGGATCAAATAAGCGACTTAGAGGACAAGATAAGTGAAAGCATGGAAGCAGAACAGCAAAAAGAAAAGAGGATAAAAAAGTCTGAGGAAACTCTAAGAGAGCTCTGTGACAACATGAGAGAAACAATATCCACTTAATAGGAGTTCCTGAAGGAGAAGAGAAAGAACAAGGAATAGAAATCCTGATTGAGGAAATTATAGCTGAAATTTTTCCTAAATTGATGCAGGAAAAAGTCACAAAGGTTCAAGAAGCAGAGAGAACCCCATTAAAAAAGAACCCAAAGAGACCCACACCAAGACATATCATAATCAAAATACCAAAGCTAAAAGATAAAGAAAGAATACTAAAAGCTGCAAGAGAAAAACAGTCAATCACCTACAAAGGAACCCCCATAAGGATGACATCTGACTTTTCAACAGAAACACTTGAGGCTGGAAGAAAATGGCAAGAAATATTCAAAGTAATGCAGAACAAGAACTTACAACCAAGACATCTTTATCCAGCAAGGCTATAATTTAAGATTTAAGGAGAAATAAAAAGCTTCCCAGACAAAACAAAAAAAACCTCAAGGAATTCATCATAACCAAACGAATGCTGCAAGAAATGTTAAGGGGCCTGCTGTAGACAGAACAAAGTGGGGGAGGGGAGAATCTAGTAAAAGAAGAATGTAGATTTAAAGAAAAATATGGCAATAAACTACTATATATCAATAATAACCTTAAATGTAAATGGATTAAATGCTCCAATCAAAAGACATTAGGTCTCTCTTCCCCTCCCACAGCTGAGGCTCCTCAGGTGCTAGAATGTCTCTGGTCACAACAGAGCAATGCCCCAGATGGGCAGAGCATCGCTCCCTGGTGGGCATGCCAGGTGGATCCCGGTCAGGCGCATGCGGAGGTCCGTCTGACTGCCTCCTCATTTACAACTTCAGAAAAATACAAAAAAAAAAAAAGACATTAGGTAGCTAAATGGATAAGAAAACAGGACCCATACATATACTGTCTACAAGAGACCCACCTAAAAACAAAAGATACACATAGACTGAATGTAAAAGGATGGAAAAATATTTCATGCAAATGGAAATGAAAAAAAAGCTGGGGTAGCAATACTTATATCTGACAAAATAGACTTTAAAATAAAGACTATAGTAAGGGATAAAGAAGGTCATTACATAATGATAAAGGGAACAATCCAACAGGAAGAGATAACCATTATAAATATATATGCACCTAATATAGGAGCACCTAAATATATAAAGCAGATTTTGGTAGACATAAATGGTGGGACTAAAAGCAGTACTATAATAATAAGGGATTTTAATAACCCACAAACATCACTGGATAGATCCTCAAGAAATAAAATTAATAAAGAAACAGCCGAGCCTTACCAGGCAGTGGTGGAGTGGATAGAGCATTGGACTGGGATGTGGAAGAACCAGGTTCAAGACCCTGAGGTCGCCAGCTTGAGTGTGGGCTTATCTGGTTTGAGCAAAGCTCACGAGCTTGGATCCAAGGTCTCTGGCTCGAGCAAGGGGTTACTCGGTCGGCTGAAGACCCACAGGCAAGGCACATATGAGAAAGCAATCAATGAACAACTAAGGTGTCGCAATAAAAAACTAGTGATTGATGCTTCTCATCTCTCTCCATTCCCATCTGTCTGTCCTTCTCTCTCTGACTCTCTCTGTCTCTAAAAAAAAAAAAAAAAAAAAAAAAAAAAAAAAGGAACAGCCAACTTAAGGGACACACTAGATCAACTGGATTTAATAGATATCTTTAGAACCGTAAACCCTAAAGCAGCAGAATATAAATTCTTTTCAAGTGCTCACAGTACATTCTCTAGGATAGACCACATATTAGGGCATAAAACAAGTCTCAACAAATTTAAGAAGATTGAATTCATATCAAGCATCTTCTCTGACCACAATGGCATGAAACTAGAAATCAATTACAATAGAAAAACTGAAAAACACGCAAACACTTGGAAACTAAACAGCATGTTATTAAATAACAAATGGGTCAACAATGAAATTAAGGAAAATCAAAAATTTTCTTGAAACAAATGAAAATGAGCAAACAATGCAAAATCTATGGGACACAGCAAAAGCAGTCCTGATTGGGAAGTACATAGCATTACAGGCATACCTCAAGAAGGTAGAAAAATCTCAAATAAACAATTTAACCCTGTAATTAAAAGAAATAAAAAAAGAACAGCAAGTAAAGCCCGGAGGAAGTAGAAGAAAGGAAATAGTAAAGATCAGAGCAAAAATAAATGGTATGGAGACTAAAAAAAAATAGAGGATCAATGAAACCAAAAGCTGGTTCTTTGAAAAGGTAAACAAGATCGATGAATCCTTAGCCAGACTCACCAACAAAAAAAGAGAGAGGACTCAAATAAATAAAATTAGAAATGAGAGTGAAGTAGCAACTGACACAGCAGAAATACAAAGGATTGTAAGAAAATACTATAAAGAACTGTACACCAAAAAAATTAGACAACCTAGGTGAAATGGACAAATTCCTTGAAATATCTATATATAATCTTTCAAAAATCAATCTGAAAGAATTAGAAAATCTAATTAGACCGATTACAACAAATGAGATTGAAACAGTTATCAAAAATCTCCCAACAAACAAAACCCAGGGCTAGATGGCTTTACAAGCAAATTCTACCAAATATTCAAAGAAGAACTCCTATTTTTCTCAAGCTATTTCAAAAAATTCAAGAGGAAGGAAAACTTGCAAGCTCCTTTTATGAGGCAAACATAATTCTGATTCCAAAACCAGGCAAAGACAACACAAAGAAAGAAAACTATAGTCCAATATCCCTGATGAATTTAGATGCAAAAATTCTCAACAAAATATTAGCAAACCAGATCCAACAATACATAAAAAAAATCATACATCAGGATCAAGTGGAATTTATTTCGGGGAGGCAAAACTGATACAATATTCTCAAATCAATCAATGTGATTCATTAAAAAAACAAAAGGAAGGAGAAAAATCATATGATAATATCAATAGATGCAGAAAAAGCATTTGATAAAATCCAGCACTCATTTATGATAAAAACTCTCAGCAAAGTGGGAATACAGGGAACATACCACAACATGATAAAAGCCATCTATGACAGACCCACAGCCAACATTATACTTAATGGACAAAAGTTAAAAGCAATGCCCTTAAGATCAGGAACAAAGCAGGGGTGCCCCCTTTCACCACTCTTATTCAACATAATTCTGGAAGTCCTAGCCACAGCAACCAGATAAGAAGAAGAAATAAAATGTAGCCAAATTGGAAAAGAAGCACTATCATTATTTGCTGTTGATTTGATACTGTACATGGAAAACCCTAAAGTCTCAGTCAAAAAACTACTGAACCTGATAAATGAATTCAGCAAGGTGGCAGGGTATAAAATTAATATTCAGAAATCAGAGGCATTTTTATACACCAACAATGAACTGTCTGAAAGAGAAATTAAGAAAACAACCCCCTTCACTATTGCAACAACAACAACAAAATAAAGTACCTAAGAGTAAATTTAACCAAGGAGGTTAAAGACTTGTACTCGGAAAATTATAAAACATTGATAAAAGAAATCAAGGAAGATACAAACAAGTGGAAGCATATGCCATATTCATGGTTAGGAAGAACAAACATCATTAAAATCTCCATATTACCCAAAACAATTTATAAATTTAATGCAATTCCTATTAAAACACCAATGACATACTTCAAAGATATAGAACAAATATTCCAAAAATTCATAAGAAGCCAAAATAGAACACGAATAGCCTTAGCAATCTTGAAAAGGAAGAATAAAGTGGGTGGTATTACATTTCCTGATATCAAGTTATACTACAAGGCCATTGTATTCAAAACAGCTTGGTACTGGCATAAGAACAGGCATGTATATCAATGAAACAGAACAGAGAACCCAGAAATAAACCTGCACCTTTATAGACAATTGATATTTGACAAAGGTGGTGATAGCATACAATGGAATAAAGACAGTCTCTTTAACAAATGGTGTAGGGCCTGACCAGGCGATGGCGCAGTGGATAGAGCGTCGGACTGGGATGCAGAAGGACCCAGGTTCGAGACCCCAGGGTTGCCAGCTTGAGCGTGGGTTCATCTGGCTTGAGCAGAAAGCTCACTAGCATGGACCCAAGGTCACTGGCTCTAGCGGGGGGTTACTCAGTCTGCTGAAGGCTCGCGGTCATGGCACATATGAGAAAGCAATCAATGAACAACTACGGTGTCGCAACGAAAAACTGATGATTGATGCTTTTCATCTCTCTCCATTCCTGTCTGTTTGTCCCTATCTATCCCTCTATCTGACTCTCTCTGTGTCCCTGTAAAAAAAAAAAGGTGTACGGCCTGACCAGGTGGTGGCAAAGTGAATAGAGCACCAAACTAGGATGTAGAAGACCCAGGTTTGAGACCCCGAGGTTGCCAGCTTGAGTGCGGGATAATCTGGTTTGAGCAAAAGCTCACCAGGTTGGACCCAAGGGCACTGGCTTGAGCAAGAAATTACTCGGTCTGCTGAAGGCCTGCGATCAAGGCACATATGAGAAAGCAATCAGTGAACAACTAAGGTGTCACAACGAAAAACTAATGATTGATGCTTCTCATCTCTCTCCATTCCTGTCTATCCCTATCTTTCCCTCTCTCTGACTCTCTCTCTGTCTCTGTAAAAAGAAAAAAAAAATGAAAAAAAACCCAAATGGTGTTGGAAAAATTGGACAGCTACCTGCAAAAAAATGAAACTAGACCACTAACTTACACCATTCACAAAAGTAAACTCAAAATGGATAAAAGACTTAAATGTAAGTCGTGAAACCATAAACATCCTAGAGGAAAACATAGGCAATAAGCTCTCTGACATCACTCACAGCAATATATTTGCTGATTTATCTCCACAGGCAAGGGAAATAAAGGACAGGATGAACAAATGGGACTATATCAAACTAAAAAATGGGCAAAAGAAATGAACAGACACTTCTACAAAGAAGGCATAGGTCAATAGGCAGATGAAAAAATGCTCAACATCACTAATCATTAGGGAAATGCAAATTAAAACCACAATGGGATATCACCTCACACCAGTCAGAATGGCTCTCATTAACAAAACAACACATTGTAAGTGCTGGCAAGAATGTGGAGAAAAGGGAACCCTCCTGCATTGCTGGTGGGAATGCAGACTGGTGCAGCCATTGTGGAAAACAGTATGGAGATTCCTCAAAAAATTAAAAATGGAACTACTTTTTGACCCAACTATCCCACTTTTAGGAACATATTCCAAGAACACCACATCACTGATTCAAAAGGAGAAATGCACCGCCATGTTTATGGCAGCATTGTGTACAATAGCCAAGATCTGGAAACAGCCCAAGTGTCCGTCAGTGGACGAGTGGATTAAAAAGCAATGGTACATATACACAATGGATACTATGGGGCCAAGAAAAAGAAGGAAATCTTACTTTTTGCGACAACATGGATGGACCTGGAAACTATTATGTTAAGTGAAATAAGCCAGGCAGAGAAATAAAAATACCATATGACCTCACTCATTTGAGGAATTCAATGAACAATATGAACTGAGAAACGGAATAGAGACAGAGGCAGGATCAAAGGGTCCAGAGGGCAGGCGGACAGAGGGAAAGGGGATGGTAGGAAGGGATGAAAGCAGAAAAGTGTTGTGGGGAGGAGGGCAAGGGGGATGTGGTGGGGAACAAGGGGGTGGGGGTAGGTATTCAGGCGGACACAGGAATCTATGTAAACCCAATAAATTAAAATAAAATATAATTTAAAAAACCATCTAAGCTGCAAGGATAAAAACAAATTCAAAGTGAAAGGTTGGAAAACAATTCTCCAAGCCAACAATATCCAAAGAAAAGCAGGTGTAGCCATACTCATATCTAATAATGCTGACTACAAGACAGCAAAGGTAATTGTTGTCTTACCTTTGCTGAGACAAATTGGTCATTTCATAATGATAAAGGGGACATTGAATCAAGAAGATATAACACTTCTTAATATATATGTACCAACCAAGGAGCAACAAAATATATAGGACATCTACTACCTGACCTAAAAATAGAAAACCGACAAAAATACAATTATACTTGGAAACCTCAATACACCGCTGATGGCTCTAGATTGTTCATCCAAACAGAAAATCAATAAAGAAATATTGGCCTTAAACGAAACACTAGAACAATTGGATATGATAGACATCTACAGGACATTTCATCCAAAATGCCAGGGTACACATTTTTTTTCAGTATACATGAAATATTCTCAAGAATTGACCATATGTTGGGCCACAAAACTAACATCAACAAATTCAGAAAGATTGAAATTATACCAAGCATAATATTCTCTGCCCACAAAGCTTTGAAACTAGAATTCAACTTCAAAAAAGAAGTAAACCCACAAAACTGTGAAAATTAAACAACATACTTCTAAAAAATGAGTGGGTCAGAGAAGAAATAAAAGCAAAGATCAAAAGATATATACAGACAAAGAAAAATGACAATACAATATATCAGAATCTCTGGGATGCAGCAAAAGCAGTAATAAGAGGGAAGTTCATATCACTACAGGCTTATATGAACAAACAAGAGAAAGCCCAAGGAAACAATTTAACATCACATTTTAAGGAACTAGAAAAATAAAAACAAAAGCTACTCAAAACCAGCAGAAGAAAGAAAATAATAAAAATTAGAGAAATAAATGAAATAGAGAACAGAAAAAGTATAGAAAAAATAATACAACAAAGATCTGATTCTTTGAAAAGATCAACAAAATTGATAAACTCTTGGCAAGACTCACTAAGGAAAAAAGAGAAAGGACTCATATAAACAAAATCCAAAATGAAAAAGGAGAAATCACCACAGATATCATAGATATATGCAAAGGATTATCATAGAATACTATGAAAAACAATATGCCACCAAATTCAACAATCTAGAAGAAATGGATAAATTCATAGAACAATACAATCTTCCTAGAATGAGTCACAAAGAAATAGCCTAAACAGACCCATAAGCATGGAGGAAATAGAAGGAACTATCAAAAACCTCCCAAAAAATAAAAACCCAGGGCCAGATGGCTATACTAGTGAATTCTATCAAACATTCAAAGAAGACTTGATTCCTATTCTACTCAAAGTCTTCCAAAAAATTGAAGAAGAAGCAATACTTCCAAACATATTTTATGAGGCGAACATAATGGTTATACCAAAACCTGGCAAGGACAACACAAAAAAGAAAACTACAGACCAATATCTCTAATGAATACAGATGCTAAAATCCTAAACAAAATACTAGTAAATCAAATACAACAACAGATTAAAAAAATAATTCATCATGATTAAGTGGGATTCATCCTGGAATCACAAGGATGGCTCAACATACCTAAAACAGTTAACATAATACACCATATCAACAAAACAAAGAACAAAACCATAATACCCTATCAATAGAAGCAGAAAAGGCATTCGATAAAATACATCAGTTTATGTTTAAAACACTCAACAAAATGGGTATATAAGGAAAATATCTCAACATAATAAAGGCCACTTATGACAAACCATCAGCTAACATCATATTAAATGGCAAAAAACAGAAAACTTTTTCTCTAAAATCAGGAACAAGACAAGGCTGCCCACTCTCTTCACCCTTATTCAATGTAGTGCTGGAAGTTCTAGCCAGAGCAATCAGACAAGAGAAAGAAATAAAAGGCATTCATAGTGGGAAAGAAGAAGTAAAAGTTTCACTTTTTGCAGATGATATGATCCGGTACATCGAAAACCCCAAAGACTCCACAAAAAGACTATTAGAAACAATAAACCAGTACAATAAGATCGCACGATACAAAATTAATATTCAGAAGTCTACTGCCTTCTTATATGCCAACAGTGAAACTTCAGAAAATGAACTAAAAAAAAATAATTTCTTTTCCAGTTGCAACCAAAAAAATAAAATACCTAGGAATAAACATAACAAAGAATGTAAAGGACCTATATAATGAAAACTACAATGCATTGTTAAGGGAAATAAAAAAAGATACAGTGAAATGGAAAAATATTCCTTGTTCTTGGATAGGAAAAATAAATATAGTTAAAATTACCATATTACCCAAAGCAATATACAAATTTAATGCAATTTCCATCAAATTTCAATGTCAGTTTTTAAAGAAATGGAACAAGAAATCATCAGGTTTATATGGAACTATAAAAAAACCTGAATAGCCAAAGCAATCCTAAGGAAAAAGAACGAAGCTGGGCATTACAATACCTGACTTCAAATTATGTTATAGAGCCACAATAACTAAAACAGCATGGTTGGCAGAAAAATAGACACTCAGACCAATGGAACAGAATAGAGAGTCCAGAAATAAAACCACATATATATGGTCAAATCATCTTTGATAAGGGAACCAAAAACACAATGGAGAAAAGAAATCCTCTTCAATAAATGGTGCTGGGAAAACTGGAGAGCCAAGTGCGAAAGAATAAAACTCGACTACAGTTTGTCTCCTTGTATCAAAATTAATTCAAAATGGATCAAAGACCTAAATATAAGATCTGAAACAATAAATTACATAGAAGAAAACATAGGTACTAAACTCATGGACCTTGGCCATAAAGAATATTTTATGAATTTGACTCCAAAGGCAAGGGAAGTGAAGGCAAAGATAAATGAATGGGACTACATCAGACTAAGAAGTTTTTCCACAGCAAAAGAAACTGACAACAAAACAAACAGCCAACTAAATGGGAGATGATATATTTTCAAACATCAGCTCAGATAAGGGCCTAATATCCAAAATATACAAAGAACTCACAAAATTCAACAACAAACAAGCAAACAATTCAATAAAAAATGGGAAGAGGACATGAACAGACACTTCTCCCAGGAAGAAAAATACAAATTGCCAATAGATATATGAAAAGATGCTCATCTTCACTAGCTATTAGAGAAATGCAAATCAAAACTACAATGAGATACCACCTCACACCTGTTAGATTAGCTATTATCAAGAAGACAGGTAATAACAAGTGTTGGAGAGGCTGTGGAGAAAAAGGAACCCTCATACGCTGTTGGTGGGAATGTAAAATAGTACAACCATTATGGAAGATAGTACAGTGGTTCCTCAAAAAATTAATAGAACTACCATGTGATCCAGCAATCCCTCTACTGGGAATATACCCCCAAAACTCAAAAACATTGGTATGTAAAGACACACGCAGCCCCATGTTCATTGCAGCATTGTTCATGGTGGCCAAGACATGGAAACAACCAAAAAGCCCTTCAATAGAGGATTGGATAAAGAAGATGTGGTACATATATACAATGGAATACTACTCAGCCATAAGAAATGATGACATAGGGTCATTTACGACAACATGGATGGACCTTGATAACATTATACTGGTTAAATAAGTAAATCAGAAAAAACTAAGAACTGTATGATTCCATACATAGGTGGGACACAAAATTGAGACTCATGGACATAGATTAGAGTGCAGTTGTTACCAGGGGGAGGGGAAGGGATGACAGGGAAGGGGTGGGGAGGAGGTAGGGGCATAAAGAAAACCAAATAAAAAGAGATGGAAGGCAATTTGACTTTGGGTGATGGGTATACAACCTAATCAAATGTCAAAATGACCTGGAGATGTTTTCTCTGAATCTATGTACTCTAATTGAGCAATGTCACACCATTAAAATTAATTGTCTAAATAAAAATTTTTTAAAAAGAATAAATATTGCATCTTATAAAAAATTTTATGTCTATTGACATAGATACATATTGATTATGTGGATTTTTTCCAAACTTGTTAATATAGTGTATTTCTTTGATTGGTTTTAAAATGGTAAATCAACCCCATATTCTTAGGATAAACTCCACTTGGTCATGAGGCATTGCCCTTTTAATATGATGCATTTACTTGCTAAAATATTGTTTAGAATTTTTGTATCTTTTCATGATGCATAACATAGATGCATTTTGCATTTATGTTTAATTTATAATTTCCTCTCTTTCTCTTACTCTTACTTTCGCTGTTGTTCTTGTCTGGTTTTGGTATCAGAATAATGCTGGCCCCATAGAATGAAAAAGATGTTCTCTTATATTCAAATTTTTGGAAGTGTTAGTGTAGAATTAGTAATAATAATTCTTATTTAATACTAATCCTTGAATGTTTGGTAGAATTTACTAGTGAAGCAACCTGAACATTGAATTTTCTTTATAGTAAGAATTTTAACTACAATTTCAATTTCTTCAATGGATATGAGTCTATATCATATTAGCTATTTCTTCTTGAATAAGTTTTGGAAATTTATGCATTTTTTATTATCTTATATTTTATTTATTTTTTAAGTGAGAAGAGGGTAGATAGTGAGACAGACTCCCGCTTGTACCCCAACTAGGATCCACCTGGCAACCCCCATCTGGGGCTGACACTTAAACCAATTGAACCACTGGCTGTAGGAGGGGAAGAAGGAAAGAAGGGGGAGAGGAGGAGAAGCAGATGGCTGTTTCTCATATGTGCCTTAACTAGGGATCAAACCTGGAACATCTACACCCCGGACCCATGCTCTACCACTGAGCCAACTGTCCAGGGCTGGAAATTTATATCTTTCAAGAAATATTTCCATTTCATGTAAGTTGTTAAATTTAGTATAAAAGTATTCATAATATTGCCTAACTATCCTTTTATGATCTGTAGAATCTATAATAATGTCTCTCTCTAATTTCTGATATTGGTAGTTTTTTCCCTTTTTTAAAGGAGAATTTTTACTACTTTTATGTACAGAAAGCTCAACAGTGTACATGTATCCCAGGAGAGTGGTCAGTTATTTAGCCTTTGCCTTTTCCAGCTAGGAAGTATGAGTTACCAACTTTGGACTCAAGACATTTCCTCCCTAGTGGCAGCAGATTTCATTATATCTGCCATTGTAATTGATCCAGATAGCTTGCATCAGCTTAGCCAGAGCTCTTTTGTCTTTCAACTTAATGTGTGTGAAGGCAATGGTGGTACAGATCTTTCTGTGGACGAGACACCTCAGCCTGGCTTTCCGCTTGAAAAGCAGTAGGAAAACCCCACCTATGGCACAGGGTGGGCAGAAGGACAAGCAGCTCAATGGGATACACATCATGTGAGATCACTACCAGCTGAGACTTCTTCTTTGCCAACGTGGGGACATTGTTAATCCCTGCTAGGACAGGTGGCCTCTTGGTAGGGACATCCCCTTTGCCAGCAGCTTTTATTCCTCAGCCCGTCAACAATTTCTGAGTCTTCTCTTGCTGTGTCTCTCATTTGTACTGGTGGGCCAGCTTAAGCCTTTGAGGCTTGGTCTGTTTGGCAGACCAAGGTCTAGGTGAACATGGTTAATCGCAGGAAGCTCTTTCACAGACGTAGAAAGAATAGTCCTTTGCCTCTGAGGACAAATGTAGCTGAGCCATTTGACAAAGTGAGTGAGGTCTCTTAATGCCAGATTCTTGGGCCTTTTCTCAAACAGGGGATTTACTATCTTCTTTTCTTCCTGCTTCATGACAGCAAGGGCTGGTGTCACCTTTCCCCCCTTAACTGTCTTTCCTTTTGGCATCTTGGACGGCAGGAGGGGAGACCCTTTTTTCTTTTTATTGATCAGTCTCGCTAGAACATTTTTAATTTTACAGATCTCGAAGAACCAACTGTTGATTTTACTGCTTTTCTTTATTGTTTTTGTTTTCTATTTCACTGATTTTCACCTTAGTTTTCAGTATTTTTCTTCCATTTAGTTTGCTCTACTTGTTCTAGGTTTTTGTTTCCTTGTTTTTTAATTGTTCTAGTTTTGAAGAATTTTCACACATTTTTTCTAATACTGCAGTTTTTTGGTATTGATTTGTTTTTTCCCTAAGTACTGCTTTGGTGGCATCCCACAAATTCTGATATGTTTTCATTTTATTTGAGTTGAGTGTCAATTAGATTCATTAGGACACATGGCTTCCAAACTTCCCTGGGTATCATCTCCATCCCAGTTAAGCCTAAAGGAGAAAGAACACAGAGAAAGATGCTTGGGAGCTTTTTATGACATCACATCCACTCCAATTCCATTGGTTAGAGCTCAGTCACATGGCTTCACCTAATGGTATGGGAGGCTGGAACATGTAGTCTAGCTTTTTGCCTGGGAAGAAAAAGAAAATGTATTTGGACAAACAGTCAGCAACCTCTATTTTCTGGAAGACCTTGTATAAGATAAGAAATACTTGAATCATGGGTATACAGTAGAAATTATAAAGTTATTTGGGCCTGCTTTTTACTTTGGGGTTAATTTTGTAAATGCTGATTCAATTTAATGGATACATGTTCATTTAGGTTTTCTATTACTTCTTGAGTCACTTTTTGTAATTCATTTTTTAGGTATATATAACTTAGTATAATTTTTAAAACAGCATAAATTTGTTGAAAGAATTTTCTTATTCTAATCTTTGCTAAAACTGTATAGTCATTCATTTTTAATATTGTTTACTTATGCCATCTGTTACATTTGATTAATCTTAGTAGAGATTTGTCGTCTTATTTGTCTTTACCAAAAATCTTAATTTGTTAATTTAAAAATCTTAATTTTGTTAATTTATGTTCTTTATTTTTTTCCTTTACATTATTTGGGCTTATTTTGCTGGTCCTTTTCAACTTGTAATTTGAATGCTAAGCTCATTATTTTTCATATTCCTTTCCTAATATATGCATGTAATATATGTATATATGCCATACATTTCCCTTGAATTTGGCTCCAGCTTTGTTACTGCATTTACAGAGTGCTTTCATTATTGGTTCATTTTATGTATTTCCATTGATTTCTGCTTTAATGCATGAGTTATTTGCAGTGTAATTTTAAATTTCTACAAGTATGGGAACTTTAGAGTATATATTAGGTTATTGTTTTCAAAATTAATTACGTTATTTTCAGACAATGTGGTATGTGTAATAATGATCCCTTTATTTTTGTTTTTTTGTTTGTTTGTTTGTTTTTGTTTTTTTATTCAGCAAGAGGAGGGGAGGCAGAGATAGGTTCTCGCATGTGTCCGGACTGGTATCCAACCGGCAAGCCCATTAGGGAGCAATGCTCTGCCCATCTGGGGCATTGCTCCATTGCTCAGCAACTGAGCTCTTCTTAGTGCCCGAGGCAGAGGCCACAGAGCCATCCTCAGTGCTCAGGGCCAACTTGCTCCAATTGAGCCATGGCTGCAGGAGAGGGAGAGAGAGAGATAGAGGGGGGGAGGAGGGAGAAACAGATGATTGCTTCTCCCATGTGCCCTGACCGGGAATCAGACCCAGGATATTCACACACCAGGCCGATGCTCAACCACTGAGCCAATTGGCCAGGGTCAGTAATGATTCTGTAAAATGTCTTTAGTCTTGCTTTATAGCCTTATTTATACATGCTAAGTTTGATATGTCTTCTCCTTTATTATGTTCTTAATTCCTTGCAACATTATCTTGTTTATTCCTTATTCTAATTCTATGAGATAAATAGTATGACTCCCATTTTTCAAATAAGTACATTAAAATCCAATCAACATAGTAATTAACTTTTCCAAGTTTACACATCGACTAAGTCTGGTATTCATCCAAAGCAGACACCAACTAGAAACAATCAGTATGGTCAAGTTTTTATATTGGTTGCATATGAGCCCTGCCTATATTTCACTGCAGTCTTTTAAACATCGGGGCAAGGATTCATTCTTATTTAAATAGATTTTTATCCTTCACTTGCTGCCTCAATCAGTATCTCACACATATTTGGTGTTGAATAGATGTTTGTTGAATTGGAGTAAACCTGAAACTGAAATCTGGAAAAACCCTAAGAGTATAATAAATAGGTAACTTGTGAATACTCAAAAATAAAACATGATTTGTATTTCTGGTATAATTGCAAAAAATAATCTGAAAACACTCATGGTACAGATATGCAGTAATTCTGGATAAGATATAAATACAAATATATGTGTATATATGTAACATTTAGATCTATCTCTATTTATTTGTAATTTTTATATATCTATATCATTCATACATCCTTTACCATACCTATCTAGGTATAGATAAAGGATATATCTTTATTTCTACATATATATATATGTTAAAGGATATATGGGCAGGGAAAGAGAGACTTACAAAGGTAATAAAGGTATAGACAGAGAATAGGGAGGTATAGCGTTGAATTTAGTTTACTAATGCTAAGACAAGAGAGAGAGAATGGTCAATAATAGTGACCTTTTGATTTTGTGTCACTTAAGTTATTTAATGACCTTGGAAATAGAAGTTGTGAAAAGTAGAAAATTTCATTTTAAGAAGTTTAGCTGTAAATGGTAAGAAAAAGATCAATTAAGCTGGAGAGGGTGTGGGTAAAGAGAGAGGGTTTTGCTTTTTGTTTTTTGCTTTCTTTATTTTAAGAAAGAAGAGTCATGACCTGATTTAAGACAATCTATTTAGCTAGCTCTCTCTTATTCATTCTGTAAGATTTAGCTCAGGTGTTACCATTAGGAGACTGTTCCTGCACTGGTCAAATTGTTTCTGTTGTCTTAACACTGTCAAGAGGTCATTATCATAGAACTTAGACTATTTTAATAAATATATCAGTTTAAATGTCCTGTCTTTTCCAGATTTAAACTCTATGATTATGGGTTATCTTTGTCTAGCCAATTCTTGGCAAGGGTTCAACAACAGAAAGTTCTCAAACAATGTTTTACTAAACTGTGGAGCCTTTTTTTTTTATCTTTCTCCTATCTCTTAATACCTCTTTCTGTGTCTATATTTTGTACTTATTTCTTCCCTTATAATACTTTTTAATTACGATTATTCTTTTTTACATAACTAAACAACATGCTTTTTTTTTTTTTTATAATTTTATTTTTTTAATGGGGTGACATCAATAAATCAGGATACATATATTCAAAGATAACAAGTCCAGGTTATCTTGTCGTTCAATTATGTTGCATACCCACCACCCAAAGTCAGATTGTCCTCTGTCACCTTCTATCTTGTTTTCTTTGTGCCCCTCCCACCCCCTATCCCTCTCCCATTCCCCCCTCCCCCCCGTAACCACCACACTCTTATCAATGTCTCTTAGTTTCACTATTATGTCCCACCTACGTATGGAATAATACAGTTCCTGTTTTTTTCTGATTTACTTATTTTGCTTCGTATCATGTTATCAAGATCCCACCATTTTGCTGTAAATGTTCCGATGTCATCATTTCTTATGGCTGAGTAGTATTCCATAGTGTATATGTGCCACATCTTCTTTATCCAGTCATCTATTGATGGGCTTTTTGGTTGTTTCCATGTCCTGGCCACTGTGAACAATGCTGCAATAAACATGGGGCTGCATGTGTCTTTACGTATCAATGTTTCTGAGTTTTGGGGATATATACCCAGTAGAGGGATTGCTGGGTCATAAGGTAGTTCTATTTTCAGTTTTTTGAGGAACCACCATACTTTCTTCCATAATGGTTGTACTACTTTACATTCCCACCAACAGTGTATGAGGGTTCCTTTTTCTCCACAGCCTCTCCAACATTTGCTATTACCTGACTTGCTAATAACAGCTAATCGAACAGGTGTGAGGTGGTATCTCATTGCCGTTTTGATTTGCATTTCTCTAATAGCTAAAGAAGATGAGCATCTTTTCATATATCTGTTGGCCATTTGTATTTCTTCCTGGGAGAAGTGTCTATTCATATCCTCTTCCCATTTTTTTATTGGATTGTTTGTTTGTTTGTTGTTGAGTTTTATGAGTTCTTTGTATATTTTGGATATTAGGCCCTTATCTGAGCTGTTGTTTGAAAATATCATTTCCCATTTAGTTGGCTTTCTGTTTATTTTGTTATCAGTTTCCCTTGCTGAGCAAAAACTTCTTAGTCTGATGTAGTCCCATTCATTAATTTTTGCCTTCACTTCTCTTGCCATTGGAGTCAGATTCATAAAATGCTCTTTAAAACCCAGGTCCATGAGTTGAGTACCTATGTCTTCTTCTATGTACTTAATTGTTTCAGGTCTTATGTTTAGATCCTTGATCCATTTTGAGTTAATTTTTGTACAGGGGGAGAGACTGTAGTCCAGTTTCATTCTTTTGCATGTGGCTTTCCAGTTTTCCCAGCACCATTTATTGAAGAGGCTTTCTTTTCTCCATTGTGTGTTGTTGGCCCCTTTATCAAAAATTATTTGACTATATATATGTGGTTTTATTTCTGGACTTTCTATTCTGTTCCATTGGTCTGAGTGTCTATTTTTCTGCCAATACCATGCTGTTTTGATTGTCGTGGCCCTATAATAGAGTTTGAAGTCAGGTATTGTTATGCCCCCAGCTTCATTCTTTTTCTTTAGGATTGCTTTGGCTATTCGGGGTTTTTTATAGTTCCATATAAATCTGATGATTTTTTGCTCTATTTCTTTAAAAAACATCATTGGAATTTTGATGGGAATTGCATTAAATTTGTATATTGCTTTGGGTAATATAGCCATCTTGATTATATTTATTCTTCCTAGCCAAGAACAAGGTATATTCTTCCATCTCATTATATCTTTTTCGATTTCCCTTAACAATGGCTTATAGTTTTCATTATATAAGTCCTTTACATTCTTTGTTATGTTTATTCCTAAGTATTTTATTTTTTTTGTTGCAATTGTGAAGGGGATTATTCTTTTGAGTTCCTTCTCAGTTGTTTCATTGTTGGCATATAGAAAGGCTATTGACTTCTGTATGTTAATTTTGTATCCTGCGACCTTACTGTATTGGCTTGTTGTTTCTAGTAGTCTTTTTGTGGATTCTTTGGGGTTTTCGATGTATAGGATCATATCATCTGCAAAAAGTGATACCTTTACTTCTTCTTTTCCGATATGGATGCCTTTTATTTCTTTGTCTTGTCTGATTGCTCTGGCTAGAACCTCTAGTACCACATTAAATAAGAGTGGAGAGAGTGGACAACCCTGTCTTGTTCCTGATTTAAGGGGGAAAGCCTTCAGTTTAGTGCCATTTAATATGATGTTAGCTGATGGTTTATCATATATGGCCTTTATCATGTTGAGATATTTTCCTTCTATACCCATTTTGTTGAGAGTCTTAAACATAAAATTGTGTTGTATTTTATCGAAAGCCTTTTCTGCGTCTATTGATAAGATCATGTGGTTTTTGTTCTTTGTTTTGTTGATATGGTGTATTACATTAACCGTTTTACGTATGTTGAACCATCCTTGAGATTCTGGGATGAATCCCACTTGATCATGATGTATTATTTTTTTAATATGTTGTTGTATTCGATTTGCTAGTATTTTGTTTAGTATTTTAGCATCTGTATTCATTAGAGATATTGGTCTGTAGTTTTCTTTTTTTGTGCCATCCTTGCCTGGTTTTGGTATGAGGGTCATGTTGGCCTCATAAAATGTGTTTGGAAGTATTGCTTCTTCTTCAATTTTTTGGAAGACTTTGAGTAGAATAGGAACCAAGTCTTCTTTGAATGTTTGATAAAATTCGCTGGTATAGCCGTCAGGGCCTGGACTTTTATTTTTGGGGAGGTTTTTAATGGTTTTTTCTATTTCTTCTCTACTGATAGGTCTGTTTAGGCTTTCTGCTTCTTCTTGACTCAGTCTAGGAAGGTTGTATTGTTCTAGGAATTTATCCATTTCTTCTAGGTTGTTGAATTTAGTGGCATAAAGTTTTTCATAGTATTCTACAATAATTCTTTGTATATCTACGGTGTCCGTGGTGATTTCTCCTCTTTCATTTTGGATTTTGTTTATATGAGTTCTTTCTCTTTTTTCCTTGGTAAGTCTTGCCAAGGGTTTGTCAATTTTGTTGATCTTTTCAAAGAACCAGCTCCTTGTTCTATTAATTTTTTCTATAGTTTTTCTGTTCTCTAGTTCATTTATTTCTGCTCTGATTTTTATTATCTCCTTTCTTCGGCTGGTTTTGGGTTGGCTTTGTTCTTCTTTTTCTAGTTCCTTAAGGTGGGAAGTTAAGTGGTTCACTTGGGCTCTCTCTTGTTTGTTCATATATGCCTGAAGCGATATGAACTTCCCTCTTATCACTGCTTTTGCTGCATCCCATAGATTCTGATATGTCGTATTGTCATTTTCATTAGTCTGTATATATCTTTTGATCTCTGCACTTATTTCTTCTTTGACCCATTCATTTTTTAAAACTATGTTGTTTAGTTTCCACATTTTTGTGGGATTTTTTTCCTCTTTTTTGCAGTTGAATTCTAGTTTCAAGGCTTTATGATCAGAAAATATGCTTGGTACAACTTCAATTTTTCTGAATTTGCTGATATTGTTTTTGTGGCCCAACATATGGTCAATTCTTGAGAATGATCCATGTACACTGGAGAAAAATGTATACTCAGTCACTTTGGGATGAAATGTCCTGTAGATGTCTATCATATCCAGGTGCTCTAGTGTTTTGTTTAAGGCCACTATGTCTTTGTTGATTCTCTGTTTGGATGACCGATCTAGAGCCATCAGCGGTGTATTGAGGTCTCCAAGTATGATTGTATTTTTGTCAGTTTTTGTTTTAAGATCAATAAGTAGCTGTCTTATATATTTTGGTGCTCCTTGGTTTGGTGCATATATATTAAGAATTGTTATGTCTTCTTGATTCAGTGTCCCCTTAGCCATTATGAAATGGCCATTTTTGTCTCTAAGTACTTTTCCTGTCTTGTAGTCAGCATTATCCGATATGAGTATTGCTACACCTGCTTTTTTTTGGATGTTATTTGCTTGGAGTATTGTTTTCCAGCCTTTCACTTTGAATTTGTTTTTATCCTTGTTACTTAGATGAGTTTCCTGTAGGCAGCATACAGTTGGATTTTCTTTTTTAATCCATTCTGCTACTCTGTGCCTTTTTATTGGTGAGTTTAATCCATTTACATTTAGTGTAATTATTGACACTTGTGAGTTCCCTATTGCCATTTTATATCTTGCTTTCTGTTAGTTTTGTGTCTTGTTTGATCCTTCTCTTTCGTTTTTCTATCTTTTGTTTTTATTTGGTTGTATTCCATACATCTTTCCTCTGTTGCTATCTTTTTTATCTCATGTGCTTCTGTGGTGGTTTTTTCAATGGTGGTTACCTTTGAGTAATGAAAAGGGTCCCTACCCTGTTCATTGTAGCGAACTATTTTGTGAGTACTTTTGCACTCCATCGTCCTTTGCTACTGTTAATCTCCGTCTTCTCCCCCTCTTTCTTTTTGTTGTTGTCACAGTTTAAATTTGGTTTTATTGTGTTCTTCTTGGAGCTTTTACTTGTGGCTCTGTTTTTTTTTGTTCTTTGTATCTGATTGGAGAACCCCCTTTAGTAATTCCTGGAGTGGGGGTTTTCTGATGATAAATTCCCTCATCTTTTCTGTATCTGTGAATGTTTTTATTTCTTCTTCGTATTTGAAGGATAGCTTTGATGGGTATAGTATTTGTGGCTGAAAGTTCCTCTCTTTCAGGACTTTAAATATTGGGGTCCACTCTCTTCTAGCTTGTAGAGTTTCTGCTGAGAAATCTGATGATAATCTAATGGGCCTTCCTTTATATGTTGTATTCTTCTTTTCCCTGGCTGCCTTGAGAATTTTTTCTTTGCTGTTGGTTTGTGTCAATTTCATTATGTATGCCTTGGAGTAGGTTTGTTGGGGTTAAGAAAACTTGGAGTTCTGTTTGCATCTTGAACTTGAGGCTTTAGTTCTTTCCACAGGCTTGGGAAGTTCTCATCAATTATTTGTTTGAGTATGTTCTCCATTCCATTTTCTCTCTCTTCTCCCTCTGATATACCTATTATTCTTATGTTATTCTTTTTGATGGAGTCAGATAATTCTTGTAGGGCTATCTCATTTTTTTTAATTTTTGAGTCTCTTTCTTCTTCTCTCTGTTGTGCCTTAAGTTGCTTGTCTTCTATTTCACTAATCCTCTCTTCTATCTGACCTGTTCTATTAGCTAAGCTTGTTACTTCGTTTTTCAGCTCGTGAATTGAGTTTTTCATCTCTGTTTGATTTGTTTTTATAGTTTCAATTTCCTTGGACATATATTCTTTGTGTTCATGGAGTTGTTTTCTGAGCTCCCTATATTGCCTTTCTGTGTTTTCTTGTATATCTCGGAGGATTTTTAGGATTTCTATCTTGAATTCTCTGTCATTTAGCTCCAAGGTTTCCAATATATTAAATTTTTTCTCCATAGATTTTTCCTCATCTAGCTGTGTTACCTCTCTTTCTTTTGTATCCATGATATTCGATTTTCTCTTCCTTAATGGCATCTGAGGGTGGTTTTGTTGATAGTATTAATGAGATTTAATAAAGAATAAAAAGTTAAAAAAAATAAAAAAATAACAAATCGAAAAGAGTTGTTTTTTTTAAAAAAAATTAATAATGAAATAAAGAAAAATAAAATAAAATAAAAATTTTTTAAAAAAGGAAATTATTCCCCCCCTCTTTTTTTCCTCTCCTCTCCTCTCCCCTCTTTCTTGAGAAAATCTTGTGGTGGATTGTGAGTTATAACAAACAATGCCTGTGATGGAGGGCCTGAATTGGGGAAAAGTAATAAAGGGGCAAAAAAGAGAGAAAGAAAAAAAAAAAAAAAAAAAAAAAAGGAAAAAAAAAAAAAAAAAAAAGAGCGTATGGGCCCACAAAAAGCAAATAAGGAAAAAATTTGGGTCAAGAATAAAATGATTTGCTTTTAGGTGTTGGTTTTCTAAGAGTTATGATGAGAGGAATAAGAGGAAAATGGAAAAATGGGGGGACAAATTAAAAACTTACTATTGTATTTAGTGGAACAAGAACTAGATAATATGGAGAGCCAGGGATGGGAGCACTGCTAGTGAGTTAAAAAGGTGAAGTAAAAACCCCCCAAAATGCCACAAACATAGGTTTGAGTCCCAGATAAGATAATTTGTTTGTTATTGAGGTTTGAATGAGAGGAGATGTAAAGGAGAAAGGAAGAAACTAATATAGAAGGAGAAAAGAAAGAGAGAGAGAGAAAAAAAGAGGGAACCACTAAAAGAAGAAAAAAGAAAGGAGAGAGAGAGAGAGAGAGTTAAGGGTTTTGGAGTGCAACCCTCATAGAGAGAAAGGAAGAGAAGAGAAAAGATAATGGGAGATGTAACACTTATGGGTAGTGTAGTTCCAGGAGAGGAGAGAGTAAGACCGGCAGAGAGTTAATCGGCCAAATTGGAGGAGGAAAAAAAAGTCTCAAGAATGAAGATAAGAGAAACAAACGAACAAATATAATAAAATGGGATAGGTTATAAAGTCTGCAGATTATTCTTGATTTTGAGAGGTTATCTTCTTGCTTTTTCTTTTCTCTCCCTCTTCCTGGTCGATGACTCTGTACCCCGGGTTCTGCCCCTTTGGCACGCTCAGGTAGAGGTTTGCAGTTGATAAGTCTCTATGGCAATGTCATGTATTGTGCTTTATTCTCGTTGGGAGTCGAGGCTCATTAGCATTTATAGGCTCCGACAGTGAGAGAGTCCGTGTTCCTGGAGCCTTTCTCCTAGTCTTTCCTTCCTCAATTAGTAGCCTGATAGTCCAGGTATGGGGTTGCTGCTGCCTCTGCCTGGATAGTAAGAGGCTCAAATTGCTGGCAACTCCCCACTCTATTTCCACTCAGCACAGGGCTCTGGGTAAGGCTCAGTCAGTCAGAGCTGCTAGCATAATCAGGCGGGCTTTCCGCCCACTCGAAGACCTCTGGCTCTGCCACTCTATCCGGTAACACAAGCGGGCGCCCACTTCCGGGGCGCTTGGAGGAAACTCTCACTCACTGTCTGCAACCAGGATATCCGGCCAGCAGTCTCACGCTCTGAGTGAAACCCCCAACCGCAGGGAAAAGTTGCAGCGTTGGAATTGAGTCTCGCTCCGTCCCCGTGTGCAGCTTTTGCAAGGCGCTGGGGCGTCCCGAGATTCCGCTTTGGCCCACACAAAGGCCCCTGACTCTGCCCCTCTGTGCGATAACACGGGCGCGCACTGCCGAGGCACTCGGAGGAATCGCTCACTCCTTATCTGCGCGCGCAAACCAGGATATGAGGCCAGCCGCGGTTCCCTCTGAGTGAAATAGCCTCCAGCACGGAAAATCTCCACTGTTGGGATTAGTTCTCACTCCCTCCCGTGCGTGGCTTTCCCAGGGCGCTGGGGCTGCCCAGAGACTCTGCCCTCAGCCCACAGAAAGGCCTCTGACCCTGCCTCTCCGTGGGGCAACACGGGCACCCACTCTCGGGGCCTAGGAAGAAATTCTCGCCCACTAACTGCGCACCGACCAGGAGACCGGGTAAAATGGCCGCTCCGCTTGTCTTTCTTTGTTTGGGTTTGGCGCGAGTGTTAGCTTGTATTGCCCGGGTTGCCACAGGATCAGATTTTCCTCGGCTTGGATCTCTGAGCCACAGCCTGGTTCGGCCGTTTTTGCTGCGGCAGCCTGGATCTATTCACCCCCTTTGCCTGCCTCAGTTTCTATATTCACAGTTACCAGAGAAAGCCGCCCTGTTTAGGTTAGTGAGGAAGGCGGAGCATTTCTTACTCCCTATTTCCTTCGGGGTTTGGTTATATATTTAGCCAATTTTTCACTCAATCATACCTTTGGGTGTATTGCGAAGAATCTGGAAGCTCCAAGTATAGGTTTTTCTGTTTCTGGTTGAAGATCTTGTTGAGTTTTGGGGGAGATTTATCGGTATCGCTTCCTACTCCGCCATTACTCTGACGTCATCCTCCCAACATGCTTTTATTATTCATGTTTGTAATGCTGACATCTAGCACAGTGCCTATCATTCACTCATTGACTGTTTAATTATTTCTTGAGTAACCAGTCATTAATTTAAACTCTGAGAATATCCATAGTGAAAAAAAGGACTTATCTTCTTATAAAGGAAAAGAAACAACAGACAATAAACCAATAAGTAAAGAAGATTATTTATCATGGTAATCAATAAAAACAAAGAAACAGGTGATATGGTAGAATGACTGTTGAAAGTGAAGAGTCATTACTTTAGATAGGATACTTAAGGGCAGAGTCGAGAAAGTAAAAATACTACTTTTGTATATTATGTTTCTTTATAATATATATTAGCTAAATCTTCGAAAGTGAGAGGAGATCTTAATGATCTCAGAGTCAAGGCTTTTCATTTTACAGATGATTTAGAGTGAAAGGCGACTTTTGGAAGGTATTTAGCAAATATGTAATTTATCTTTCTCTTGGTAAAGTGGTTTGGAAACTTTCAGATTCTTTATACCTCATTGGAATTCCCCTGAGATGTAAATGACTCATTTAAATCAGGGACAGGAAAGGTGTACTAATCAAACCTATTTTCTTCCCTAATGAAGAATTTTAAAAAATAATATGAAAAGAAGGACTAAGATCTTCAGGAGAAAACTGAGTGGGCTATAAACACAATAATAACCATAGAGATGCTACAAGGAGATCTATAGTATCCAAGTAAAGGAGTCAGGAATTACAGATGAAGTTTCAAAAATTTTTTTCCTAACAGTTCTAATATACTCATGGTGGAAAATTCAAATATACAGAAAAGTCTGGAGTGCAAAATTATAACTATAAGCTCTTACCCCAGGGATAACTAATGTTGATTATTTTCCTTATACATGTTTCTTTTTCTCTTTTTATCAATTGAGATCATATGATTTTCATATTTTTTAATTATTTGAGAAAATAAGAATGAAAATAAAAACAGAAGGACAAATAATAAAAAACACCCGTGTTTCCTACTAAATAAATATTTTTGGTCATATAAACTTCATATCTTTAATTTTCTAAAGAAATGAAACATTGTAGTGTTAAGTTTATGTTTTGTTTATAGACTCATTCTCCTCATTTCTTCTCCAAACACAACTTGTATGCATTTGGTACCCAATTTCCTATTTAATATCTTAACACTACCTTATGTAATATCATTTGAAATATTATACCATTTAAATTTACCTAGAGATTAAAGATACATGCATAAAATAATCTTTTATAATTTATTTGTATAGATGTTTATAATCACTTAACCAATGTTCTGGCTGCTGGTACTGTTACTTTGGGGATTGGTTTCTTTGCTTTGGCATCAGCTTTGTGGTTCCTGATTTGCAAACGAAGGTAAGTTTTATCAGAATATTTTACTTTAAAAAAAAATTATGAAGACTTCTTCTAATGGTATAAAATCAAAATAACTAAAATAGTATTGGTTCTGTAATTTGAGGTTTGTTTATAGACCCTTCGATTGGGAGGGAAAGCTCTACATGTTTAAAATAGCCCGAAAAGCCTGACCTGTGATGGCTCTGTGGATAAAGTGTTGACCTGAAATGCTGAGGTCCCTCCCAGGTTGGAAACCCTGGGCTTGCCTGGTTAAGGCACATACAGGAAGCAACTACTATGAGTAGATGCTTCCTGCTTCACTCACTCTTTCTCACTCTATCTGTTTCTCCCCTCTCTCCAAAAATCAATCAATCAATCAATAAAATAGCTTGAAAAGAGACATCCTAGTAGCATCATTGTTCAAATAGTATAATAGCTATCTTCATGCATTAAGAAATATGAGATCTAGCCTGACCTGTGCTGGCACAGTGGATAAAGTGTTGACCTGGAAATGCTGAGGTTACCAGTTCGAAACCCTGGGCTTGCCTGGTCAAGGCACATATGGGAGTTGATGCTTCCAGCTCTTCCCCCCTTCTGTCTCTCCTCTCCCCTCTGTCTCTTCCTCTCCTCTCCAAAATGAATAAATAGAAATAAAATAAAATAAAAAACAAAAAAAAAGAGAAAGAAATATGAGATCTATTGTATTCTGTAGAAGATATACATTTGAAATATAAGGTTAGAAATTTAAACTTTTTTTTTCATTACTAATAGAAGTTAAAAACATATTTGATAAGAGGACTCCCTTTCTTCAGGAGATACTTAAGAAAAGAGCTGTAGTCTTTTGCCAGACACCTCAGCTCCTTTGAACCCTAAAATTTGGTGGGTTTTATTTTAATTTATTGAGTGGCATTAGTTAATAAAATTATATAGGTTTTAGGTGTACAATTTTAAATACACCATTTGTATATTGCATTGTGTGTTCAAGTGGCCTTCCATCAACATTTATTCCCCCTTACCCTCTTTGCCCTCCCCCCACTACCCTTTCCCTCTGGTAATCACCGTACTGTTGTCTGTGCCTATATGTTGTTGGGGTTTTTTTGTTGCTTAATCCCTTCAACTTTTTCTCCCATTCCACTCAACATTCCTCCCCTCTGACAGCTGTCAGTCTGTTCTCTGTATCTATAAGTCTGTTTCTATTTTGTTTGTTAGTTTAGTTTAGTTTATTTATTAGATTCCACATATATGTGATATCATATTGTACTTGTCTTTCTCTGACCGACTTATTTCACTTAGCATAATATTCTCTAAGTTCATCCATGCTGTCATAAAGGGTAAGATTTCCTTCTTTTTTTACGACCAAATAGTATTCCATTGTGTAAATGTACCACAGATTTTTTATCCACTCATCCACTGATGGGCAAGTGGGCTGTTTCCAAATCTTGACTATTATAAATAATGCTGCAGTGAACATAGGGATGCACAAATTCTTTTAAATTAGTGTTCTGGATTTTTTCAGATAAATTCCCAGAAGAGGAATTGGTGGGTCATAAGGCAGTACCATTTTTAATTTTTTGAGGTAACTCCATTCTACTTTCTGTAGTGGCTGCACCAATCTACATTCCATCAAACAGTGCATGAGGGTTCCCTTTTCTCCACATCCTCACCAGCCCTTGTTGTTTGTTGATTTAATGACAGCCATTCTGACAGGTGTGAGCTGATATCTCATTGTAGTTTTAATTTGCATTTCCCTGATGATTAGTGATGTTGAGCATCTTTTTATATGTTTATTGGTCATCTGTATGTCCTCTTTGGAGAAATGTCTAATAAAGTGTACTACCCATATTTAAATTGGGTTCCTTGTTTTTCTGGTGTTTAGTTGTTTGAATTCTTTATAAATTTTGAATATTAACCCCTTATCAGATTAATCATAGATGAATATGTTCTCTCAGTAGATTGTCTTTTTGTTCTGCAAAGTTTTTTAGTTTCTTATAGTCCCATTTGCTTATTTTTGTGTTGTTTTACTTGTCCAAGGAGCTAAATATATATAAATTCACCATAAGAAATGTCTGAGATTTTACTGCCTCTAGTTTCTTCTAGGATTTGTATGGTTTTGAAGTTAACATTTAAGTCTTTAATCCATTTTGAGTTTATTTTTGTATATGGTGTGAAAAGGTGGTCTACTTTTATTTTACTTTTTGCATGTCTGTTCAATTTTCCTAGCACCATTCATTAAATAAACTATCTTTACTCATTGTATGTTCTTGCCTCCTTTGTCAAGTATTAATTGACCATAAAGGGATGAGTTTATTTCTTTGCTCTCTGATCTATATGTCTGTTTTTATGCCAGTACCATGCTGTTTTGATTACCATGATCTTGTAGTATAGTTTGATATTGGGTAGCGTGATTCCTCCAACTTTGTTCTTTTTTCTCAAGATTGCTGTGGCTATTCAGGGTCTTTTGTGATTTCCTATAAATTTTTAAAATATTTGTTCTAGTTCTGTGAAATACACATTGATGTCTTGATAAGAGTGGTGTTGAATCTATATATCTATAGATTGCTTTGGATAATATCAATATTTAATTATGTTAATTCTTTTTACCTATAAACACAATATATGCTTCCACTTATTTGTATCTTCTTTAGTTTCTTTCTTTAATGTCTTATAATTTTCCAGGTACAGGTCTTTTACATCCTTAGTTAAATTTATTCCTAGGTTTTGGTTTTTCTTTTTTAAGCTATTGTGAATGGGGTTGTTTTCTTAGTTTCCTTTCTGATAGTTCACTATTGGTGTACAAAAATGCAACTGATTTCTGGATATTTATTTTGTATTCTGCTACTTTACTGAACTAGTAGATTTACTACTTTACTTTACAGTTCTAGTAGATTACTGGCAGAATTTTTAGGGTTCACTATATACAGTATCATGTCATCTGCAAATAATGACAATTTTACTTCTCCCTTTCCAATTTGGATGCCTTTTATTTCTTCTTGTTTGATGGCTGTGGCTAGGACTTCCAGTACTATGTTAAATAAGAGTGGTGAAAACAGGACCTGGCCAGGTGGCTCAGTGGATAAAGCATCGTCATTCTAGTGCACTGAAGAGGTGGGTTTAATTCTTGGTCAGGGCACATAAAAGAATCAGTCAATGAGTATTACAACTAAATGGAACAACTAAGTAAAACAACAAGTTGATACCTCTCTCTCTCTCTCTCTCTCTGTCCCCCTTCCACTTTCTCAAATCAATGGAAAAAAAGTGATGAAAGCTGAAATCCCTGTTTTGTTCTCAATCTTAAAGGAAACCATGTAGTTTTTGCTCAATGAGTATGATATTAGCTGTCAGTCTGTCATATATGGCCTTTATTACAGTGAGGTATGTTCCCTCTATTGCCTCTTTGTTGAGAGTTTTCATCATAAATGGGAGCTGAATTTTATCAAGTGCTTTTATTGCATCTATTGCTATGATTATGTTGTTTTTATCCTTCATTTTGTTTATGTGATGTATAATGTTTATTGAGTTGCAGATGTTGTACCAACTTTACGTCCCTGGAATAAATCCCAGTTGATCATGGTATATGATGTTCATGTATTGCTGGATTCAATTTGCTAATATTTTGTTGAGGATTTTAGCATCTATGTTCATCAGGGATATTGGCCTGATTTCTGGTTTTTGTAGTGTCTTTGTCAGGTTTTGGAATTAGGATAATTCTGGCCTCATAAAATGAGCTTGGGAGTCTTCCCTCCTCTTGAATTTTTTGGAATAGTTTGAGAAGGATAGGGGTTAGTTCTTCTCTGACTCTGATAAAATTCATCTGTGAAGTTCTCTAGTCCATGACTTTTGTTTGTTGAGAGTTTTTTTATTACTGCTTCACTTTCATTAGTTGTAATTGGTCTAGTCAGGTTTTCTGATTCTTACTGATTCGTTTATGGAAGATTGTATGTTTTTTAGGAATTTATCTATTTTGTCTAGATTGTCCAATTTATTGGCATATAGTTGTTTGTAACATTTTCTTACAATCTTTTGTTGTTCTTTGCTGTAAGCTATTATTTCTCTTTGATTTTTTATTTTATGTATTTGAATCCTCTCTCTTTTTTACTTAATAAGTCTGGTTCAAGGTTTGCCAATCTTACTTATCTTTTCAAAAAACCAGCTCTTGGTTTCATAATCTTTTGTACTGTTTTTTAGACTATTTTGTTTATTGCTGCTCTAATCTTTATTATTTCCTTTCTCCTGCTCACTTTGGGCTTTGTTTATTGTTATTTTTCTATTACCTTTGAGTGTAAAGTTAGATTGTTTTTTAAAGATTTTTCTTATTTTTTGAGATAGGTTTGTAATGTTATGAATTTCCCTCTTTAGATGGCTTTCACTGTGTCCCATAGATTTGGGTTGTTGTGTTCTCATGCTCATTTGTTTCAAGGTATCTTCTGATTTCTTCCTTGATCATTGTTAACCCATTCATTGTTTACTAACACGTTATTTAGCCTCCATGTGTTTGTGTGTTTTTAATTTTTCTGCTTGTGATTTGTTTCTAGTTTCATACCATCATGGTCAAAGAAGATGTATAATATGATTTTTTTTTTTAAGTGACAGGAGGGCAGATAGTGAGACAAACTTCCGCATGTGCCCTTACAGGGATCTACCTGGCAATCCCTGTCTGGGGTGCTTCTCAAATCAACCGAGCTATTTTTAGCACCTGAGGCTGCTGTGCTCAGACTAACCAAACTAGCCCCAATGCTGGGGGCTGAGCCTCAAACTAATCAAGCCACTGGCTGTGGGAGGGGAAGAGGGAGAGAATGGGGAGATGATCACTTCTCTTGTGTGCTCTGACTGGGAATCGAACCCAGGACGTCCATACACCAGGCCAACACTCTATCCACTGAGCCATATTGACCAGGGCCAATATGATTTCAATCTCTTAAATTTATTGAGATCACAAGACTAGACTTTTGTTTATTTTTTATTTTTTACAGAGACAGAGAGTGAGTCAGAGAGAGGGATAGACAGGGACAGACAGACAGGAATAGAGAGAGACGAGAAGCATCAATCATTAGTTTTTCGTTGCACATTGTGACACCTTAGTTGTTCGTTGATTGCTTTCTTTTTTTTTAAACTAATTACCTGATTGTATTTTATTTTTTTAATTTATTTATTCATTTTTTTTAGAGAGGAGAGAGAGAGAGACAGAGAGAGAGAAGGGGGGAGGAGCTGGAAGCATCAACTCCCATATGTGCCTTGACCAGGCAAGCCCAGGCTTTCGAACCGGCGACCTCAGCATTTCCAGGTCAACGCTTTATCCACTGAGCCACCACAGGTCAGGCTTTGATTGCTTTCTCATATGTGCCTTGACCGCAGGCCTTCAGCAGACCGAGTAACCCCTTGCTGGAGTCAGCGACCTTGGGTTCAAGCTGGTGGGCTTTTTGCTCTAACCAGATGAGCCCGCGCTCAAGCTGGCGACCTCGGGGTCTCGAACCTGGGTCCTCCACATCCCAGTCCGACGCTCTATCCACTGTGCCACCGCCTGGTCAGGCCACAAGACTAGACTTTTAAGAATCATTTCTATAGTTCATTAAATTTATTGAGACTCGTTTTGTGTCCTCATATGTGGTTTATCCTAGAATATGTTCCATGTGCACTGAAAAGAATATATATTCTGTGCTTTGGGGTGAAATGTTCTGAAGATATCAACTAAATCCATTTGACCTAGTGTGTCATTTAAAGCTACAGTTTCTTTGTTGATTTTCTGTCTGGACTATCTGTCTATTCATGTCAATGGGGTGTTAAAATCCCCTACTAAGACTGTATTACTGTCAATTTCTCCTTTTGTGTCCATTAAGGTTTGCTTTATATATTTAGGTGCTCCTATGGTAGGTGCATAAGTGTGTACATGTGTTATATCCTCTTGTTGGAATGCTCCCTTTATCATTATGTAGTGTCCTTTTTTTATCTCTTATTATAGTCTTTGTTTTAAAGTCTATTTTGTTGTATATAAGTATTGCTAACCCAGCTTTTTAAAAAAATATCTTTTAAATATCATTTAAAATATCATTTTTCATCTCTTTTAGTCTGTGTATATCTTTTGTTCTGAGGTGGGTCTTGTGTACATAGAATATTTATGGGTCTTGTTCTTTTATTCATTCAACTACCCAATGTCTTCTGATTGGAGCATTTAAGCCATTTTTTGTTTTTGTTTTTTGTGACAGAGACAGAGAGAGAGGAACAGATAGGGACAGACAGACAGGAAGGGAGAGAGATGAGAAGCATCAATTCTTTGTTGTGGCACCTTAGTTGTTCATTGATTGTTACTCATGTGTACCTTTACCTGGGAGCTACAGCTGAGCAAGTGATCCTTTGCTCAAGCCAGTGTCCTTGGGCTCAAGCAGGCGACCTTTGGGCTCAAGCCAGTGACCATGGGGTCATATCTGTGATCCCTTGCTCAAGCCAGTGATCCCACGCTCAAGCTGGTGAGCCTGTACTCAAGCCAGATGAGCCCATGTTCAAGCCAGTGACCTCGGAGTTTCAAACCTGGGTTCTCTGCATCCCAGTCTGATGCTCTATCCACTGTGCCACCACCTTGGTCAGGCTAAGCCATTTGAATTTAAAGTGATTATTAAAATAATAATAATAATAAAATAAAGTGATTATTAAACAAATTAGTATTTCTGTCTCTATCTCTGTCTCTCGCCATTCTTCTCTTTCTAAGTAAATAAATTTTAAATAATTCTTCTTGTAATACTGGTTTGACAGTAAGAAACTCCTCTAGCTTTTTCTTGTCTGGGAAGCTCTTTAATTCTTCTTCAATTACAAATGTTAGTCTTTCTGGGTAAAGTAGTTTTGGTTGAAGGTTGTTCCTTTTCATCATTTTGAATATATCATGCCAATCTGGATAGCTTGAAATGTTTCCAATGAGAAATCAGCTGTCTTTTTTATGGAGGCATTATTGTAAGTAAGTAAGTAACTGTCTTTTTCTTGCTGCTTTTAAGATTCTCTCTTTGTCTTTAACATTTGCCATTTTAATTATGATGCACCTTGGTATGGGCCTCTTTTGGTTCATATTGTTTGGGACTCTATGTAGTTCCTGGACTTGTTTGCCTTTTTCCTTCGCCAAGTTAAAGATATTTTCAGTTATTTATTCAAATAGGTTTTTGAGCCTGACTAGGCAGTGGTGCAGTGGATAAAGCATCGAGCAGGGACACTGAGGACCCAGGTTCAAAACCTGGAGGTCACCAGCTTGAGCACAGGCTCATCTGGCTTGAGCATGGGCTCAACAGCTTGAGCGCAGGGTCACTGACTTGAACATGGATCATAGACATGACCCCAAAGTCACTGGTTTGAGCCCAAAAGTTGCTGACTTGGAGCCCTGGCTTGGAGCCCAAGGACGCTGGCTTGAGCCCATGGTTGCTGGCTTGCACAAGGGGTCACTGGCTCACTGGAGCCCCCATGCCCGCCCCAGTCAAGGCACTTACGAGAAAGCAATCAATGAACAACTGAAAGTTCCGCTACAAGTTGATGCTTCTCATCTCTGTCCCTTCTTGTCCATCTGTCCCTGTCTGTCTGTCTGTCTCTCTCTCTCATTAAAAATAAATAGGTTCTCAATTCCGAGCTCTCCCTCTTCTCCTTCTGGTACTCCTATGATGTGGATGTTGTTACACTTAATGTTGTCCCAAAGGTCCCTTCAACTGTCCTTATTTTTTAAAAATTATTTTTCTTTTTACTGTTCTGATTGGGTATTTTATGCTATCTTGTCTTCTAAATTGCTGATTTAGTCCTCTGCTTTATCCAAGCTACTGTTTATTCCTTCAGTGTATTCTTCATTTCAAATATTGTATTCTTTATTTCTGACTGGTTCCTTTTTATGGTTTCTATGTCCTTTTTCATGCTGTTGTAGTTCTAAGTTTCTTGAACATCCTTATATCCACTTTTTAAACTATATCTGATAAAGTACTTGCCTCCATTTTATTTAATTCTTTTTCTGGAGATTTCTCCTGTTCTATTATTTGGGGCTTGTGTCTTTGTCTCCCCATTTTGGCTGCTTCTTTGTGTTTGTTTTTGTGTATTAAATAGATCTGCTATGACTTCCAGTCTTTGTGGAGTGACTTTATGTAGCAGGTGTTCTGTGAGACATAGTGGCACAGTCTTCCTGATCACCCGAGCTGGATGCTCTATGAATATCTCTTGTGTGGGTTATGTGGGCCCTCCTGTTGTAATTGATACTTGATTGGCCCATTCATGTGTTGGGTCAATCCTTAGGCTGGCTGATGTGAGGGTCAATCTTGACCACAGTGTACAAGTTGCTGTGCATGTGCAGACCATTAAAGCAGAATTCACCTCTGCAGAGTCTGGTGCCTACTGAGATCCCCATTTGGATATGCTACTTGTGAAACTAATTGAATCATGCACTGAGGTTTTCTGAAGCTGGTATTTGCTTCTGGTACTGTTGGTTCTGGGGTCTCTTGGGAAGGACTCTGGTGAAGATGCTGCCTTTGACTAGCCCTAGGCAACCTGTTTGGAGCTACAAAGTGTTCCTCACTTTGTGGTTGCCTCTGCTGGGCCTGGGTGTGCATGGGAAAGACCAAGCTCCATTCCAGGGGTGATCAGCAAAAGTTCCAAGGCTCCTTAAGATTCACCTCTGCCTGCCTCTATCTGCCAACTATCTATTAGGCTTAGTCACTGAAAGAGCCTCTGCTAGTATTCAAGTTGCTTGAAATAGGTTCTCAATGAGTCACCAAATCAATACAGGTTTAAACTTGTGTTAATGTAGATCTGAGGCCACTCAGCACAAGTCCCAGGGTGTATCAAGTCAAGCTGCCTCCTGCTGGGTGCACAAACATATATATTTGTGATGGGGTGGGGTCTCAGAGAATCATCAGCATGAGGCCAGCAGAATTTACTAGGCCCAAGAGACCAAGAGTTGGCCACGTGCAGGAAGGGTTCTGCACTAGTTAGGCATATAAAGGAAAAACATCCTGTCATAGAGCCACAACACTCAGTCTGTCCCAGATTTTTCCCAGACCTCTGTGGGGTGGAGCCATTAGGAATTGGGAGATGGGGGCAGTAGGGGCCCAGAGATTGGGGCTAACAGGTATCCCATGAAGGAGAGGTGCCAGTCCGATTCACAGTATAATGGAGAGAATGGGTCCTGCCCCAAATCAGTTACTGACACACAACTCAATCATTGACATTCCCCAAGTCTGCCCAGACCTCTGCACCCTGACCCAGGCAGATGACTCCTCAGCAGGGCACAAGCGTTGCAGGGTGGGGTGCCAGGGAGTCCAGAGTGTGAGGCTATTGCATTCCACCAGACTGATGCCGCATGCAGGGGAGTGCTCCACACAAGAAAGATGGTGTTTGCAGTGTGGGAGAAAAATTCAGCTCAGTAATCCTGGCAGCTATCTCTTTAGCTCTCTCCCCAGAGTCACAAACTCCAGTCTCTCCCCATACAACTCTAGTTTGCTCTGCCCTCCCTCCACCAGAGCCCAAGGTGAGTGGCTGCAAATGAGATTTTGTGCATTGGTCTTTTAAGAGGGTACCTGTATCTCTAGCAACTTCTGTCTCTTTGATGGACAGAATCCCCAATGATTTTCACAGCCAGATGATATGTGGGTGCTCTTCCTGGCTTTGGTGCTCTCATCTGGGGTGCCCAGTTTGGGATTGAGACTCCACACTTCTCAGAGGGTACCTTTGCAGATAAAATATCTCTCCACCCTTAGAAGTGGAATCAGCCCTTTCCGTTTCGTGCCCCTTCCTTCCAGTCTCAATGTGGCTTCTTCTGTAAATCCTTGGTTATTAGACTTCTCTTTAGCTAGCCTCCAGTTGGTTATTGAGGTGGAATGTCCTCTATTTTAATTGTAATTCCAGTTTGGTCCTGGGAAGAGGTAAGTGTAACATCTACCTACTATGCCACCATCTTGGATTCTCTTTAAAATGTGGTGTTTTTAATTATTTAATCAGTTTTGTATTTTCCTTGTCTTATTTTTAAAAATATAAATTATAACCTGATCTCCCCACACACTCTTCCATATCAACAAATGAATACTTACTATCTATCCATTTAGAAACTAGAAATTATTCACTCATACATTATTTCAACAAATATTTATTAGGTGCCTGCCATTGTTCTGTGAACAAGGCAGACAAGGTTTCTGTCTCATAGACTTGCAGTGACACTGAGAGGAGATAGATAATGAACAAGGAGATAATGTGCTCAGAGGATATCTTTTCAGGTGGGCAGTATTTAATCTGAGAGCTAGTGAAATGGAGACATACATGAGAAGACCCCGTGGAAGAGTTTTCAAAGCTAAAAAGATGGCAAGTTCAAACATCCCAAGTGGGAATGATGTTGGTATTGTTCAGTAAACAGAAAGGCCAGTGTAAATGGACTGTATCAAGATGAAAATGGGCCCTGGCCAGTTGGCTCAGCAGTAGAGTGTTGGCCCTGCATGTGGAAGTCCCGTGTTCAATTCCCAGCCTGGGCACACAGGAGAAGCACCCATCTGCTTCTCCATCCTTCCCCCTCTCCTTTCTCTCTATCTCTCTCTTCCCCTCCTGCAGTAAAGGCTCCATTGGAGCAAAGTTGGCCTGGGTGCTGAGGATGGCTCCATGGCTTCTGCCTCAGGCACTAGAAAGGCTCTGGTTGCAACAGAGCAAAGCCCCAGATGGGCAGAGCATCGCCCCCTAGTGGGCATGCCGGGTGGATCCCAGTCAGGCACAGGTGGAAATCTGCCTCCCTGCTTCTCACTTCAGAAAAAATATTTTTAAAAAAGGAAGAAAATGATGAGATTGAACAGTAAATAAGGGCCAAATCACACAGGATTTTGTAGGCTAGAACAGAAATTTTCAACCTTTTTCATCTCATGGCACACATGAACTAATGACTAAAATTCTGCAGCACACACACAAAATATATATTTTTTGCTGATATGACAAAAAACTTAGGTATAATTTTGATTCATTTACATGGAACTATTATTGTGTTATTGTCATTTTTTGTGTGTATGACAGAGACAGAGAGAGGAACAGATAGGGACAGACAGAAAGGGAGAGAGATGAAAAGCATCAATTCTTTGTTGTGGCACTTTAGTTGTTCATTGATTGCTCTCTCATATGTGCCTTGACCTGGAGGCTACAGCAGACCAAGTGACCCCTTGCTCAAGCCAGTGACCTTGGGCTCAAGCTGGTGAGCCTTATTCAAGGCAGATGAGCCCGTGCTCAAATTGGCGACCTCAGGGTTTTGAACCTGGGTCCTCTGTGTCCCAGTCCGATGTTCTATCCACTGTGCCACCACCTGGTCAGGTGGTTATGGTCATTTTTTTTGACAGCCTAAAAGAGAAGAGGTCAATGCCCCTGATTAAATAGTCAGGTATTGCATGTTTTAAAAATCATTATGGTACACCAGTTAAAAATTGCTGGTCTAGGATATGGTATTTTTATTTTAATATTTGTGCTATTAAGATTTAAGCAAGGGAATCACACTTTATCATTATAATAATAACATTAAGTGCTTACTACATACTAAGGGATTTATATATATATAATATCTCATTTAGACTTCATAATAGATCCATGAAGTAGCAGTAATATTATACTTATTTTAAAGGTAATAATGTCACCTATAGATTAATTGTTTTTATTAACACTTCTTAAAACTTGAGATATAATTCACATACAAAAATGTGCATAGTTTTTAAATGTATTATGATGAATTTCAACAAACACATTCCCATGTAACCACAATCCCAGTCAGATTAGAACTTTTCCATCATCCTGTAAAGCTCCTTTATATTCCTTTCCAGTAAATATTCTCTACCTCTTATCCAAAGGCAATCATTATTCTGACTTTTATTATCATGGATTAATTTTGCCTATTCTTGAATGTCATATAAATGGGATCATATGGACTTTCTGTCTTTTTCCGCTTAACATATATATTTTTTTGTATTTTTCTAAAGCTGGAAACGGGGAGAGACAGTCAGACACACTCTCACAAGCGCCCGACCAGGATCCACCCGGCACGCCCACCAGGGGTTGACGCTCTGCCCACCAGGGGGCAATGCTCTGCCCCTCCAGGGCGTCGCTCTGTCGCGACCAGAGCCACTCTAGCGCCTGGGGCAGAGGTCAAGGAGCCATCCCCAGCGCCCGGGCCATCTTTGCTCCAATGGAGCCTCGCTGAGGGAGGGGAAGAGAGAGACAGAGAGGAAGGAGAGAGGGAGGGGTGGAGAAGCAGATGGGTGCTTCTCCTGTGTGCCCTGGCCGGAATCGAACCTGGGACTTCTGCACGCCAGGCCGACGCTCTACCACTGAGCCAACCAGCCAGGGCAGCTTAACATTTTTTTTTTAAATTTCTTATTAATTTTATTTTTTTAATGGGGTGACATCAATAAATCAGGATACATATATTCAAAGATAACAAGTCCAGGTTATCTTGTCGTTCAATTATGTTGCATACTCATCACCCAAAGTCAGATTGTCCTCTGTCACCTTCTATCTTGTTTTCTTTGTGCCCCTCCCCTCCCCCTTTCCCTCTCCCATTCCCCCCTCCCCCCCGTAACCACCACACTCTTATCAATCAATGTCTCTTAGTTTCACTTTTATGTCCCACCTACATATGGAATAATGCAGTTCCTGTTTTTTTCTGATTTACTTATTTCGCTTCTTTCATGTTATCAAGATCCCACCATTTTGCTGTAAATGTTCCAATGTCATAATTTCTTATGGCTCAGTAGTATTCCATAGTGTATATGTGCCACATCTTCTTTATCCAGTCATCTATTGACGGGCTTTTTGGTTGTTTCCATGTCCTGGCCACTGTGAACAATGCTGCAATAAACATGGGGCTGCATGTGTCTTTACGTATCAATGTTTCTGAGTTTTGGGGATATATACCCAGTAGAGGGATTGCTGGGTCATAAGGTAGTTCTATTTTCAGTTTTTTGAGGAACCACCATACTTTCTTCCATAATGGTTGTACTACTTTACATTCCCACCAACAGTGTATGAGGGTTCCTTTTTCTCCACAGCCTCTCCAACATTTGCTATTACCTGTCTTGCTAATAATAGCTAATCGAACAGGTGTGAGGTGGTATCTCATTGCCGTTTCGATTTGCATTTCTCTAATAGCTAAAGAAGATGAGCATCTTTTCATATATTTGTTGGCCATTTGTATTTCTTCCTGGGAGAAGTGTCTGTTCATATCCTCTTCCCATTTTTTTATTGGATTGTTTGTTTGTTTGTTGTTGAGTTTTATGGGTTCTTTGTATATTTTGGATATTAGGCCCTTATCTGAGCTGTTGTTTGAAAATATCATTTCCCATTTAGTTAGCTTCCTGTTTATTTTGTTATCAGTTTCTCTTGCTGAGCAAAAACTTCTTAGTCTGATGTAGTCCCATTCATTAATTTTTGCCTTCACTTCTCTTGCCATTGGAGTCAAATTCATAAAATGCTCTTTAAAACCCAGGTCCATGAGTTGAGTACCTATGTCTTCTTCTATGTACTTAATTGTTTCAGGTCTTATGTTTAGATCTTTGATCCATTTTGAGTTAATTTTTGTTCAGGGGGAGAGACTGTAGTCCAGTTTCATTCTTTTGCATGTGGCTTTCCAGTTTTCCCAGCACCATTTATTGAAGAGGCTTTCTTTTCTCCATTGTGTGTTGTTGGCCCCTTTATCAAAAATTATTTGACTATATATATGTGGTTTTATTTCTGGACTTTCTATTCTGTTCCATTGGTCTGAGTGTCTATTTTTCTGCCAATACCATGCTGTTTTGATTGTCGTGGCCCTATAATAGAGTTTGAAGTCAGGTATTGTAATGTCCCCAGCTTCATTCTTTTTCTTTAGGATTGCTTTGGCTATTCGGGGTTTTTTATAGTTCCATATAAATTTGATGATTTTTTGCTCTATTTCTTTAAAAAACTTCATTGGAAGTTTGATGGGAATTGCATTAAATTTGTATATTGCTTTGGGTAATATAGCCATCTTGATTATATTTATTCTTCCTAGCCAAGAACAAGGTATATTCTTCCATCTCATTATATCTTTTTCAATTTCCCTTAACAATGGTTTATAGTTTTCATTATATAAGTCCTTTACATTCTTTGTTATGTTTATTCCTAAGTATTTTATTTTTTTTGTTGCAATCATGAAGGGGATTATTCTTTTGAGTTCGTTCTCAATTGTTTCATTGTTGGCATATAGAAAGGCTATTGACTTCTGTATGTTAATTTTGTATCCTGCGACCTTACTGTATTGGCTTGTTGTTTCTAGTAGTCTTTTTGTGGATTCTTTGGGGTTTTCGATGTATAGGATCATATCATCTGCAAAAAGTGATACCTTTACTTCTTCTTTTCTGATATGGATGCCTTTTATTTCTTTGTCTTGTCTGATTGCTCTGGCTAGAACCTCTAGTACCACATTAAATAAGAGTGGAAAGAGTGGACAACCCTGTCTTGTTCCTGATTTAAGGGGGAAAGCCTTCAGTTTAGTGCCATTTAATATGATGTTAGCTGATGGCTTATCATATATGGCCTTTATCATGTTGAGATATTTTCCTTCTATACCCATTTTGTTGAGAGTCTTAAACATAAAATTGTGTTGTATTTTATCAAAAGCCTTTTCTGCGTCTATTGATAAGATCATGTGGTTTTTGTTCTTTGTTTTGTTGATATGGTGTATTACGTTAACCGTTTTACGTATGTTGAACCATCCTTGAGATTCTGGGATGAATCCCACTTGATCATGATGTATTATTTTTTTAATATGTTGTTGTATTCGATTTGCTAGTATTTTGTTTAGTATTTTAGCATCTGTATTCATTAGAGATATTGGTCTGTAGTTTTCTTTTTTTGTGCCATCCTTGCCTGGTTTTGGTATGAGGGTTATGTTGGCCTCATAAAATGTGTTCAGAAGTATTGCTTCTTCTTCAATTTTTTGGAAGACTTTGAGTAGAATAGGAACCAAGTCTTCTTTGAATGTTTGATAAAATTCGCTGGTATAGCCGTCAGGGCCTGGACTTTTATTTTTGGGGAGGTTTTTAATGGTTTTTTCTATTTCTTCTCTACTGATAGGTCTGTTTAGGCTTTCTGCTTCTTCTTGACTCAGTCTAGGAAGGTTGTATTGTTCTAGGAATTTATCCATTTCTTCTAGGTTGTTGAATTTAGTGGCATAAAGTTTTTCATAGTATTCTACAATAATTCTTTGTATATCTACGGTGTCCGTGGTGATTTCTCCTCTTTCATTTTGAATTTTGTTTATATGAGTTCTTTCTCTTTTTTCCTTGGTAAGGCTTGCCAAGGGTTTGTCAATTTTGTTGATCTTTTCAAAGAACCAGCTCCTTGTTCTATTAATTTTTTCTATAGTTTTTCTGTTCTCTAGTTCATTTATTTCTGCTCTGATTTTTATTATCTCCTTTCTTCGGCTGGTTTTGGGTTGTCTTTGTTCTTCTTTTTCTAGTTCCTTAAGGTGGGAAGTTAAGTGGTTCACTTGGGCTCTCTCTTGTTTGTTCATATATGCCTGAAGCGATATGAACTTCCCTCTTATCACTGCTTTTGCTGCATCCCATAGATTCTGATATGTCGTATTGTCATTTTCATTAGTCTGTATATATCTTTTGATCTCTGCACTTATTTCTTCTTTGACCCATTCATTTTTTAAAACTATGTTGTTTAGTTTCCACATTTTTGTGGGATTTTTTTCCTCTTTTTTGCAGTTGAATTCTAGTTTCAAGGCTTTATGATCAGAAAATATGCTTGGCACAACTTCAATTTTTCTGAATTTGTTGATGTTGTTTTTGTGGCCCAACATATGGTCAATTCTTGAGAATGATCCATGTACACTGGAGAAAAATGTATACTCAGTCACTTTGGGATGAAATGTCCTGTAGATGTCTATCATATCCAGGTGCTCTAGTGTTTTGTTTAAAGCCACTATGTCTTTGTTGATTCTCTTTTTGGATGACCGATCTAGAGCCGTCAGTGGTGTATTGAGGTCTCCAAGTATGATTGTATTTTTGTCAGTTTTTGTTTTAAGATCAATAAGTAGCTGTCTTATATATTTTGGTGCTCCTTGGTTTGGTGCATATATATTAAGAATTGTTATGTCTTCTTGATTCAGTGTCCCCTTAGCCATTATGAAATGGCCATTTTTGTCTCTGAGTACTTTTCCTGTCTTGTAGTCAGCATTATCCGATATGAGTATTGCTACACCTGCTTTTTTTTGGATGTTATTTGCTTGGAGTATTGTTTTCCAGCCTTTCACTTTGAATTTGTTTTTATCCTTGTTACTTAGATGAGTTTCCTGTAGGCAGCATACAGTTGGATTTTCTTTTTTAATCCATTCTGCTACTCTGTGCCTTTTTATTGGTGAGTTTAATCCGTTTACATTTAGTGTAATTATTGACACTTGTGAGTTCCCTATTGCCATTTTATAGATTGCTTTCTGTTAGTTTTGTGTCTTGTTTGATCCTTCTCTTTCGTTTTTCTATCTTTTGTTTTTATTTGGTTGTATTCCATACATCTTTCCTCTGTTGCTATCTTTTTTATCTCATGTGCTTCTGTGGTGGTTTTTTCAATGGTGGTTACCTTTGAGTAATGAAAAGGGTCCCTACCCTGTTCATTGTAGCGAACTATTTTGTGAGTACTTTTGCACTCCATCGTCCTTTGCTACTGTTAATCTCCATCTTCTCCCCCCCTTTCTTTTTGTTGTTGTCACAGTTTAAATTTGGTTTTATTGTGTTCTTCTTGGAGCTTTTACTTGTGACTCTGTTTTTTTTTTTTGTTCTTTGTATCTGATTGGAGAACCCCCTTTAGTAATTCCTGGAGTGGGGGTTTTCTGATGATAAATTCCCTCATCTTTTCTGTATCTGTGAATGTTTTTATTTCTCCTTCATATTTGAAGGATAGCTTTGATGGGTATAGTATTTGTGGCTGAAAGTTCCTCTCTTTCAGGACTTTAAATATTGGGGTCCACTCTCTTCTAGCTTGTAGAGTTTCTGCTGAGAAATCTGATGATAATCTAATGGGCCTTCCTTTATATGTTGTATTCTTCTTTTTCCTGGCTGCCTTGAGAATTTTTTCTTTGCTGTTGGTTTGTGTCAATTTCATTATGATATGCCTTGGAGTAGGTTTGTTGGGGTTAAGAAAACTCGGAGTTCTGTTTGCTTCTTGAACTTGAGGCTTTAGTTCTTTCCACAGGCTTGGGAAGTTCTCATCTATTATTTGTTTGAGTATGTTCTCCATTCCATTTTCTCTCTCTTCTCCCTCTGATATACCTATTATTCTTATGTTATTCTTTTTGATGGAGTCAGATAATTCTTGTAGGGCTATCTCATTTTTTTTAATTTTTGAGTCTCTTTCTTCTTCTCTCTGTTGTGCCTTAAGTTGCTTGTCTTCTATTTCACTAATCCTCTCTTCTATCTGACCTGTTCTATTAGCTAAGCTTGTTACTTCGTTTTTCAGCTCGTGAATTGAGTTTTTCATCTCTGTTTGATTTGTTTTTATAGTTTCAATTTCCTTGGACATATATTCTTTGTGTTCATTGAGTTGTTTTCTGAGCTCCCTAAATTGCCTTTCTGTGTTTTCTTGTATATCTCGGAGGATTTTTAGGATTTCTATCTTGAATTCTCTGTCATTTAGCTCCAAGGTTTCCAATATATTAAATTTTTTCTCCATAGATTTTTCCTCATCTAGCTGTGTTACCTCTCTTTCTTTTGTATCCATGATATTTGATTTTCTCTTCCTTAATGGCATCTGAGGGTGGTTTTGTTGATAGTATTAATGAGATTTAATAAAGAATAAAAAGTTTTAAAAAAATAAAAAATCGAAAAGAGTTTTTTTTAAAAAAAATTAATAATGAAATAAAGAAAAATAAAATAAAATAAAAATTAAAAAAAAGAAATTATTCCCCCCTCCTTTTTTCCTCTCCTCTCCTCTCCCCTCTTTCTTGAGAAAATCTTGTGGTGAACTGTGAATTATAAGAAACAATGCCTGTGATGGAGGGCCTGAATTGGGGAAAAGTAATAAAGGGGCAAAAAAAAAGAAAAAAAAAGAAAAAAAAAGGGGGGTATGGACCCACAAAAAGCAAATAAGGAAAAAAATTTGGGCCAAGAATAAAATGATTTGCTTTTAGGTGTTGGTTGTCTAAGAGTTATGATGAGAGGAATAAGAGGAAAACAGAAAAATGGGGGGACAAATTAAAAAATTACTATTGTATTTAGTGGAACAAGAACTAGATAAAATGGAGAGCCAGGGATGGGAGCACTGCTAGTGAGTTAAAAAGGTGAAGTAAAAACCCCCCAAAATGTCACAAACATAAGTTTGAGTCCCAGATAAGATAATTTGTTTGTTATTGAGGTCTGAATGAGAGGAGATGTAAAGGAGAAAGGAAGAAACTAATATAGAGGGAGAAAAGAAAGAGGGAGAGAGAAAAAAAGAGGGAACCACTAAAAGAAGAAAAAAGAAAGGAGAGAGAGAGAAAGAGAGAGAGAGAGAGTTAAGGGTTTTGGAGTGCAACCCTCATAGAGAGAAAGGAAGAGGAGAGAAAAGATAATGGGAGATGTAACACTTATGGGTAGTGTAGTTCAAGGAGAGGAGAGAGTAAGACCGGCAGAGAGTTAATTGGCCAAATTGGAGGAGGAAAAAAAGTATCAAGAATGAAGATAAGAGAAACAAACGAACAAATATAATAAAATGGGATAGGTTATAAAGTCTGCAGATTATTCTTGATTTTGAGAGGTTATCTTCTTGCTTTTTCTTTTCTCTCCCTCTTCCTGGTCGGTGACTCTGTACCCCGGGTTCTGCCTCTTTGGCACACTCAGGTAGAGGTTTGCAGTTGATAAGTCTCTATGGCAATGTCATGTATTGTGCTTTAGTCTTGTTGGCAGTCGAGGCTCATTAGCATTTATAGGCTCCGAGAGTGAGAGAGTCCGTGTTCCTGGAGCCTTTCTCCTAGTCTTTCCTTCCTCAATTAGTAGCCTGATAATCCAGCTATGGGGTTGCTGCTGCCTCTGCCTGGATAGTAAGAGGCTCAAAGAGCTGGCAACTCCCCACTCTATTTCCACTCAGCACAGGGCTCTGGGTAAGGCTCAGTCAGTCAGAGCTGCTAGCATAATCAGGCGGGCTTTCCGCCCACTCAAAGACCTCTGGCTCTGCCACTCTGTCCGGTAACACAGGCGGGCGGCCACTTCCGGGGCACTTGGAGGAAACTCTCGCTCACTATGCGCGCGCGCAGACCAGGATATCCGGCCAGCAGTCTCACGCTCTGAGTGAAACCCCCAACCTCATGGAAAAGTTGCAGCATTGGAATTGGCTTTCGCTCCATCCCTGTGCGCGGCTTTTGCAAGGCGCTGGGGCAGCCCGAGATTCCGCTTTGGCCCACACAAAGGCCCCTGACTCTGCCCCTTTGTGCGATAACACAGGCGCGCACTGCCGAGGCACTCGGAGGAATCTCTCACTCCCTATCTGCGTGCGCAGACCAGGATATGAGGCCGGCCGCGTTTCCCTCTGAGTGAAACCCCCACCAGCATGGAAAATTTCCACCGTTGGAATTAGTTCTCGCTCCCTCCTGTGCGCGGCTTTCCCAGGGCGCTGGGGCTACCCAGAGATTCTGCTTTCGGCCCACAGAAAGGCCTCTGACTCTGCCTCTCTGTGGGTAACACGGGCACCCACTCCCGGGGCTTAGGAAGAAATCTCTCGCCCACTAACTGCACACTGACCAGGAGATCGGGTAAAATGGCTGCCCCGCTTGTCTTTCTTTGTTTGGGTTTGGCGCGAGTGTTAGCTTGTATTGCCCGGGTTGCCACAGGATCAGTTTTTCCTCGGCTTGGATCTCCGTGCCACAGCCTGGTTCGGCCGTTTGTGCCGCGGCCTGGATCTATTCACCCCCTTTGCCCGCCTCAGTTTCTATATTCACAAGTACCAGAGAAAGCCGCCCTGTTTAGGTTAGTGAGGAAGGCGGAGCATTTCTTACTCCCTATTTCCTTTGGGGTTTGGTTATATATTTAGCCAATTTTTCACTCGACCATACCTTCGGGTGTATTGTGAAGCATCTGGAGGCTCCAAGTATAGGTTTTTCTGTTTCTGGTTGAAGATCTTGTTGAGTTTTGGGGGAGATTTATCGGTATCGCTTCCTACCCCGCCATTACTCTGACGTCATCCTCCAGCTTAACATATTTTTGAGGTTCATTTATGTTGTTACATTTATCTGCAGTTTATTTTTATTGATGACTAGTATCCCATTGTATGAATATACCTGAGTTTGTTTATTCAGTCTTCTGTTAATGAACATTTGGGTCATTTCAAGTTTTCAGCTGTTAGGAATAAGGGTGCTGTGAACACTCTTGTATAAATACTTTTGTACGTGTGCTTTCACTTCTGTGGAGTAAATACCTAAGAGTGAATTGATGGATTATATGATTAACTTTATAAGAAACTGCAAGTTTTCCAAATTGGGTGTACAATCTGATCTACAAAGTATGAAAGTTATGTTTATATTTTTAAGATTTTTCTTGTCTGTGAAACCTGAGTTTTAATGGAGCAAGGGTGAGAGCAGAAAGACAAATTAGGAGGCTGTGCATAATCTTCATAGAGGTGACCGTGTCTTGGACTAATATGGGAGTAGAGGAAATGAAAAGAGAGGGTTGGGTTTGGAATATGTTTTGCAGGTTAAGTTAGCGGGCTTGTTGATAGATTTGATGAGATAAGGAAAGATAAATGAAGGGGCTGAATTAATGCTAACATCTTTGTATTTACTGTGAGCAACTGAGTAGTTCTTCATGTCAGTTAGTGAGATAAGGAGATGATTAGAAGAGAAACTAGCTGAGGGAGTAGTGATACACTAAACTAAGAGTTTGTAATTTGGATGTACTTTTGAAAGCCTATTAGAGATCCAACTAGAAACTTTAAATAGACAATTGGATATGATATGTATGAACTTAGGGAAAGAAGCCAGGGCTGAAGATTTAGTCTCTCTAAAGTCATAGAACTGGATGGGACTAACCAGGGAGTGATTGTTGAAGGAGAAAAATGTAAGGGCTGTACCCTTCAGTCCATCAACATTTAGAAATCTAGCAAAGAGTACAAAGAATCAACCTCTGGGAAATGTGGCAAGGAAGGCAAAATTATGACATTATGAAAATGTTTCAGGAAGAAGGCAACAGCCAGTTATATTCAAGGTGCTTAAGACATTGAGAAAAGTTAGGCTAGAGAAATAATTTTTGAATTTGGCAGTTTGGAAGTTATTGGTGGCCTTAAAGAATTTAGGTAGAATGTCTGACCAGGCGATGGCGCAGTGGATAGAGCAGGGGTCCCCAAACTACGGCCCGCGGGCCACATGCGGCCCCCTGAGGCCACTTATCTGGCCCCCACCGCACTTCCAGAAGGGGCACCTCTTTCATTGGTTGTCAGTGAGAGGAGCATAGTTCCCATTGAAATACTGGTCAGTTTGTTGATTTAAATTTACTTGTTCTTTATTTTAAATATTGTATTTGTTCCCATTTTGTTTGTTTACTTTAAAATAAAATATGTGCAGTGTGCATAGGGATTTGTTCATAGTTTTTTTATAGTCCAGCCCTCCAGTGGTCTGAGGGACAGTGAACTGGCCCCCTGTGTAAAAAGTTTGGGGACCCCTGGGATAGAGCATCAGACTGGGACGTGGAGGACCCAGATTCAAAACCCTAAGCTTATCAGCTTGAGCACGGGCTCATCTGGTTTGAGCAAGGCTCACCAGCTTGAGCCCAATGTCACTGGCTTGAGCAAGGGGTCACTTGCTCTGCTGTAGCCCCCTGGTCAAGGCACATACGAGAAAGCAATCAATGAACAACTAAGGTGCCACAACCAAGAATTGATGTTTTTCATCTTTCTCCTTTACTGACTGTCTGTCGTTCTCTGTCACAAAAAAGCAGAGGCGAGGGCAGCCTGACCTGTGGTGATGTGGTGGCGCAGTGGATAAAGTGTCTCAGAATGCTAAGGTCGCTGGTTCAAAACCCAGGGCTTGCCCGGTCAAGGCACATATGAGAAGCAGCAGCCACTTAATGCTTCCCATCACCTTTCTCTCTCTCTCTTTTAAAATCAATAAATAAAATCTTTAAAAAAGGGAATTTAGGCTGGCATGCAGGGGACCCGGGTTCGATTCCCGGCCAGGGCACATAGGAGAAGCGCCCATTTGCTTCTCCACCCCCCCTCCTTCTCTCTGTCTCTCTCTTCCCCTCCCGCAGCCGAGGCTCCATTAGAGCAAAGATGGCCCAGGCGCTGGGGATGGCTCCTTGGCCTCTGCCCCAGGCGCTGGAGTGGCTCTGGTCGCAGCAGAGCGACGCCCCGGAGGGGCAGAGCATCACCCCCTGGTGGGCAGAGCATCACCCCTGGTGAGCATGCTGGGTGGATCCCAGTCGGGCGCATGCGGGAGTCTGTCTGACTGTCTCTCCCCGTTTCCAACCTCAGAAAAATACAAAAAAATAAAATAAAATAAAATTAAAAAAAAGGAAATTTAGATAGAATGATGAGTTCAGAACCTTACCTTTGAGTAAAACACAAGAGGTGAGAAAATTGAGGCAAGTATAGACATTTCTTCTTTGCTTGTGTTTGTGTGTGTGAAGGGGAATTGATAAATGGGGCAGTAGCTGGAGGAGAATGTGGGGTCAAGGAAGCGTGTTTTTTTTACCTCTAAAGATAGAAGACATACTTGATATCTCCCTTACTGTTTTCCATTCCCACTAAATTTGAACCATCACCATGTTCTATTTATTTTACCTCATAAACTGCTCAACTCTATCCATTTCTCTCCATTACCACTGCCACCACCTTCTCCAAGTTACAGTTGTCCCCCACATACACTACTGCAGTAAGAGTTATAACTGACCCACTATGTTCACTATCGCCCTTGTTTAATTTCTTCTTTATACTTAAACCAGACATAGCCCAAATACAATTTTTTTTTTTTTCTGAAGCTGGAAACAGGGAGAGACAGTCAGACTCCTGCATGCGCCCGACCGGGATCCACCCGGCACGCCCACCATGGGGCAACGCTCTGCCCACCAGGGGGCGATGCTCTGCCCATCCTGGGCGTCGCCATGTTGCGACCAGAGCCACTCTAGCACCTGAGGCAGAGGCCACAGAGCCATCCCCAGCGCCCGGGCTATCTCTGCTCCAATGGAGCCTTGGCTGCAGGAGGGGAAGAGAGAGACAGAGAGGAAAGTGCGGCGGAGGGGTGGAGAAGCAAATGGGCGCTTCTCCTGTGTGCCCTGGCCGGGAATTGAACCCGGGTCCTCCGCACGCTAGGCCGACGCTCTACTGCTGAGCCAACCGGCCAGGGCCCAAATACAATTTTGATAAAATGAATACCCTTGCACTCCATCCCCCTATATGATGAAGTCTTCCCATTGCTTTTCAGATAAAGATAAAATGATATGAGTTTTAGTCCCTAGATGATCTTCCCATGCATAGTCTTGTTTCATTTCCCACTTTCCCTCGTCTTCTGTGCTTCTGCTGCACTGTTCTAATTTGTACACTAGGTCTTTGGACTTGATATTCTCTCTGATTAGATTATTCTTACTCCTCCCACATCTCTCTTCCATCACACTCTTAAAACTCTTCTTCAGATATCCAATTCAATCATCCCTTCCTCAGAAAAGCCTTCTCTGACCTGTCTAACCAGATTAATTCCCTTTGTTATATAGGACTCACACAGTACCAGGTAATTATCCTTAATAACACTTTCCACACTTGTAATTTTTCATTTTCTTGTGATTATTTATTTGTTTTCCTTACTAGGGTTTAAGCTCCATGAGAGCAATGGCATCACCACCCATTAGACATTAACATTATTATTTAAATTATTAAGTTTAGAATGACTTAGAAACTACATTCCATTATATATAACTGTTTTTGACCATCTGGGAGTTTACTTGCTGCTTTATTATTTAAAACCCTCTCTCAAAATTGTTTGTGGTTGCATGGATAAAGATCACAGTTACTCTTCTTTTGTAAGTCATTAGTTTTAATTTTGTTTCCTCCCATTTACTTTTATAAGAGATATTATTAAATATAAAACTGACCATTGAGTTTCATTTCACTTAATTTCCTTTGCCATTAAAGGCAAATTTATGAAAAGGCTAACATTAAAGTCAATTAATTATCTCATAAGCAAAAAGAAGAATACTAAAGATCAAAATAAACAAACAAAATAGAAATAGACTCAGAGATACAGAGAACAGACTGATGGTTGACAAGGGATGGGGATTGGAGGACTGAGTGAAAATGGTGAAGAGATTAAGAAGTAAAAATTGGTAGTTACAGAATAGTCATAGAGATGTAAATTATAGCAAAGGGAATATAGTTAATAATATTGTAATAACAACATATAGGGCCAGGTGGATACTTGAAATGTTGGGCAGAGCACTTCGTAAAGTACAGTACCTGATTTTCTAAACCACTATGCTGTACACCTGAGACCAATACAGAACAATATTGTATGTAAACTGTAATGGAGCCTGACGAGGCGGTGGCGCAGTGAGCCTTGGACTGGGATGCAGAGGACCCAGGTTCAAGACCCCCAGGTTGCCAGCTTGAGCACGGGCTCATCTGGTTTGAGCAAAGCTCACCAGCTTGGACCCAAGGTCACTGGCTCGAGCAAGGGGTTACTGAGTCTGCTGAAGGCCCGCGGTCAAGGCACATATGAGAAAGCAATCAATGAACAACTAAGGTGTTGCAACGAAAAACTGATGACTGATGCTTCTCATCTCTCTTCGTTCCTGTCTGTCTGTCCCTATCTATCCCTCTCTCTGACTCTCTGTCTCTGTAAAAACAAACAAACAAACAAAAAACCTGTAATGGAACTTTTTTTTATTAAGTGAGAGAGGCAGGGAGACAGAGACAGACTCCCACATACACCCAGATGGGAATCCACCCAGCAAGCCCCCTGTTGGGCAGATAAAATGTATTATGCTCACTTTGTTAAAGATAACACGAGGAGGCCAGGCTGTCGCCCAGGTGATATTAATGTGTGTTGGGGTGGGCTAAAGGCAGGCAGAATCCTTGTAGCCTGGGGCTTGGTTTTGGGATTAAGCCTTTCCTACCCTTTTTTGATGTGGGGTGGTACAATCCAGTCATGCCTCAGAAAGTGACTTTGTATTAGAGACTTCCCTATTTTGTATATTGGATTAAGGGTTTTGAATCTACACTATAAAGTGGGGGCGGAACGGGAGTTTGCGCTCTTGGTTCCTGAGATTATCATTAGAAGAGAGAGAGCAGAGGAGAGCAGAGAAAGGCTACGTGGAGGAGGCCAGGAGAAGCAGCCAAGATGGCGGAGTGCTGAGTGAAAAGAGAGTTGGTGCAGAGTTTGTATCTGGGATAAGGAAGGAGATGGGGAACTGAGGAGAATAAGGCTGGTGAGCTAGAAACCTTTGATTCTAGGAAACTCGGATAAGTCAGTAGTTTTGTGAGCACTGAATGTGACTGGGTTTTGGAGCCCAGTGTGTGTTTTTACTTGCCTGCCGGGTGCAAGCTAGGATGAAAGACTATGGCCCACCAGTTTGTGGCTCCGTTGTTTCTTTACCGACTGTCCCAATCCAATGCGAACCTGCATGGGCCAGGCTGCTCTGATGGTAGCCCTGGCCATGGCTTCCGGCTTTACACCCCCTATAGGGTGATGCTCTGCCCATCTGGGTCATTGCTCTGTTGCTTGGCAATTGAGCTATTATAGCACCTGAGACAAGGCCATGGAGCCATCCTCAGCGCCCAGGGCCAACTTTGCTCAAACCATTTAGCCATGGCTGAGGTGGGAGAAGAGAGAGGAGAGAGAGATACAGGGAGGAGAGAGGTGGAGAAGCTGATGGTCGCTTTTCCTGTGTGCCGTACCCGGAAATCAAACCCGGGACTTCCACATGCTGAGCCAACGCTCTACCACTGAACGAACTGGCTAGGGCCTGTAATTGAACACTTTTAAAAATTAGAAAAACTCATGATTGACCTTCAAACTGCATAAGAAGTAGCTTAATTTACGTTCTATGAATAAAATATAATTAAATTAGTAACATGAGAAGGGGATATATAAGGTGATAAGTTGATTTGTGCCTTTAAAAATAAATATGTAAGCCCTAGCCAGTTGGCTCAGTGGTAGAACATCAGCCTGGAATGTGGATGTCCCAGGTTTGATTCCTGGTCAGGGAACACAGGAGAAGCAACCATCTGCTTCTCTTCCCTTCTCCCTCCCTCTTATCTCTCTCTCTTCTCCTCCTGCAGCCATGACTCAATAGGTTTAAGTGCATAAGCCCTGGGCACTGAGGATGATTCCCTGGAGCCTCTGCCCCAGGCACTAAAAATACCTTGGTTGTGAGCATGGCCCCAGATGGGCAAAGCATTGGTCCCAGATAGGGGTTGCCAGGTGGATTTCCGCATGGGGGAGTGTTGGGCAGATAAAATGTATTATGCTCACTTTGTTAAAAATAGGCACTGCCCACGTGAGGCCTTCGCCCAGGTGATATTAATGTGTGTTGAGAATCCTTGTAGCCTGGGGCTTGGTTTTGGGATTAAGCCTTTCCCACCCTTTTTTGATGTGGGGTGGTACAATCCAATCATGCCTCAGAGAAGTGACTTTGTATTAGAGACTTCCCTATTTTGTATATTGGATTAAGAGTTTGGATTTCTACACTATAAAATAGGGAAGGAGCGGGAGCTTGGGCTCTTGGTTCCTGAGATTATCATTAGAAGAGAGAGAGCAGAGGAGAGCAGAGAAAGGCCACGTGGAGGAGGCCAGGAGAAGCAGCCAAGATGGTGGAGTGCTGAGTGAGATGCCAGTTTGTGTAGAGTTTGTATCTGGGATAAGGAAGGAGATGGGGAACAGAGGTGGGTGAGTCTGGTGAGCTAGAAACCTTTGATTCTAGGAAACTCGGATAAGTCAGTAGCTTTGTGAGCACTGAATGTGATTGGGTTTTGGAGCCCAGTGTGTTTTTGCTTGCCCGCCGGGTGCAAGCTGGAATTAAAGACTATGGCCCATCAGTTTTTGGCTCCGCTGTTTCTTTACCGACTGTCCGAATCCAATGCGAACCTGCAAGGGCTGGGCTGCTCTGATGGTGGCCCTGGCCATGGCTGCTGGCCTTACAGTGGCCCTGGCCCTGCCTCCTGGCTTTACAGGGAGTCTATCTCTCTATTTCCTCTCCTTCCACTTAGAAAAAAATAATAAAAATAAATAAATAAATATGTAGTAATATATATATTCTAATATTAAACCCTTATGTATAACTATTGGAAATAAAATAATTTTAATTGATTTACAATATAATTCATTTTTATTAACATTGTCTATAAAATATTTTTCAGGGAAATATTTCAAAATTCCTATTTTAAAACAACTGATGAGAGATGCAACCAAAGACCATTAAAGGAGAAGAGTGAATCTCATTCTCAGAGTATTTTTATATCTCGAAATTTTCATACTGGAGTATTCCAATTACAGGTAGAGTGCAATTTTTTCAAATAATTTTTTGATATCATGTTATTAGCATTGTTATCTTCCAGGTTTGAAAGACAGAGTATCTACTGGTATTTTTTTAATCTGAGGGACAATAACATGAGCTAAATTTAAATTACCCAAACTAGTTAGGGTTTACATTATAGGATACTGAAAAACTAAATGAAAATGTCTCCTTTGATATTTGCTTTGCTTTATCTCTAGCCTGAGAACCTACATTCCCATGTTGTGATTGTTACAAGGATGAAGATAAATGGCTAAGAAAAATAAAGCAAAATTGCCAGGCCTATCAGAGGAAAGACATGGAGATAAGAGAATACTCAGATAAGCAGATAATCTAATGGAACCAACTAAGTAAAATTAAGGATTTTAGCCTTCATATCCAAGCTCTGCGTTTCCCTCATTGAGGAGAGTAAGATATGAACCCTACATTTGAGGTGCTAGCTAGTACACATGTGAAAGGCAGACACATAATTAACTTTTTGTTATGTGTCAAAACAGTGCTGAGTAAAACAAGGGAGAGATCAGTAGAAACTTAAAACTATGATATAGCTAAACAAAACAAATACTTTAATGGTTTTATAACATTAATATTAAAATAGCAACAAAATGATAAAATGTCAAAGTTTCATTATACATCTTGAATATTGAACTCAAGTTGAACTCAGTGTTTATTCATCTGTTCAATAAACATTTTTTGAGTGCCTTAAATATGGCAACACTAGTTTTGGTACTGAGTCTATATAAATAAGACATGAGCCAAAGCACTAGCCAGGTAGCTCAGTTGGTTAGAGTGTCATCTGAATACGCCAAGGTTGCAGGTTCAGTCCCTGGTCAGGAAACACAAGAATCATCCAATGAATGCATAAATAAGTGGAACAACAAATTTATGTTTTTCTCTCTTTCTCCTTTCTTCTCTATTTAAAATTAAAAAAAAAAAAGACTTGAGTCCAGACCTAGATGAGCCCAAAGTTAGTAGAGAAGAAAAATATATAACTAAAAATGAGAACATAATGTGATAAAAGACACAAAATTGAAGAAATGCAGACAAGGGAGCATAAATTAAGAAAGACTTCACAGGCTCTGGCTGGTTGGCTCAGTGGTAGAGCGTCGGCCTGGTGTGCAAGAGTCCTGGGTTCGATTCCCGGCCAGGGCACACAGGAGAAGTGCCCATCTGCTTCTTCACCCCTCCCCCTCTCCTTCCTCTCTGTCTCTCTCTTCCCCTCCTGCAGCCAAGGCTCCTTTGGAACAAAGTTGGCTCAGGGAACTGAGGATGGCTCTGTGGCCTCTGCCTCAGGTGCTAGAATGGCTCTGGTTGCAACAGAGCGATGCCCCAGATGGGCAGAGCATCGCCCCCTGGTGGGCATGCCGGGTGGATCCCGGCTGTCTGTCTGCCTCCCTGTTTCCAACTTCAGGAAAAAAAAAAAGAAAGACTTCACAGAAAAGACATTTTTAGCTGGGTTTTGAGAAGCGAATAGAAGTTTGACAGGAGGAAAGAAAACAAAGGAAATGAAAGGACACAACATTTTCAGAAAAATGTTATAATGTTTGGAATCTAGGGTTTATAGAAGGGAGTGGTGGGAAAAGATTCTGGAGATAACATTGTGAAGAGCCTTATTTGCAGTTTAAGAATTTTGGATTTTACCGCATAGGCTCCACAGACCGCGGGAGGCATTATGGGATTATGATCAAGAGCATAGACTGAAGAAGTTAGAATCCTTGCTCTACCACTACTAGCTGTGTAATTTTAGGCAAGTTATTTTACTTCTGTGTGTCTCAATTTCCTCATCTGAAAAATGAGGATGACTTCATCGCCTTAGAGTTGTTACGGGAATTAAATAAATTGCTATATAAAAAACACTCAGAACAGTACCTGGCCACATAGTGAGCACCATGCAAGTATCAATATTATTATTACTGGAAGACTTTAAGAAGACATGTTTAATGATCAAATTAATTTTAAAGATTCTTAAAGCTCTGACTTTCAAATGAAGGATGGTTTGAAATAAAGATCATTACAGAGAAAAAAATGTTTCTATATATACATTTAACACTAATTGAATATACTGATACCCATCACATGTTAGGAATTTTGCTAGATACTACTGATGTAATGGTGTCTTCATAACCAATGGTGGATACATTCAAAAAGACAATTACAAAAATGTCATGAGTGTTGGCCCTGGCCAGTTGGCTCAGTGGTAGAGCGTCGGCCTGGCGTGCAGAAGTCCCGGGTTCGATTCCCGGCCAGAGCACACAGGAGAAGCGCCCATCTGCTTCTCCACCCCTCCCCCTCTCCTTCCTCTCTGTCTCTCTCTTCCCCTCCTGCAGCGGGGCTCCATTGGAGCAAAGATGGCCCGGGCGCTGGGCATGGCTCCTCGGCCTCTGCCCCAGGCTCTGGAGTGGCTCTGGTCGCAACAGAGCAACGCCCGGGAGGGGCAGAGCATCGTCCCCTGGTGGGCGTGCTAGGTGGATCCCAGTTGGGCGCATGCGGGAGTCTGTCTGACTGTCTCTCCCCATTTCCAGCTTCAGAAAAAATACAAAACAAAATACAAAAAAAAAAATGTCATGAGTGTTATGATGGAAGAAGTACCTATATAGGAGTACTAAATTTTAATTAGGTTGTTTATTATTCATTCAGTAAATATGCAATAAGTGTTTATGTGCTAAGCACTGTTCTAGGCATTTGAATATTTGGTGGTGAACAAGAGAGACAAGAGCCCCTGTTCTCATGAGATTTACGGGCTAGTCAGAAAGATATGGTAAATAATGTACTAGTAAACACAAATTATTATTCAGGACTCTTGATAGTGAAAGGAACCTTATTCACAAGAAAAGATCGTGGAAAACATAGTATGAAAGAATAAGATAGTGTTGATCTCATCCACAATCAGTTTCAGTATGTAAGAGACTTTCATATTGTCCCTTTTTCTTGTCTCAGTTTCGCCTGTGTTCTGGCCTCTTTCTTTGCTACTACAGCAGACAAGTAGGAACATGTAAATTATTTTTAAAATATGGTTTAAATTAATATAGAACTATAGCATGGTTTCTAAAAGAGCTTTTATTGTGAAATACAACATACACACAAAAGAGAACTCACACACAGTTTAGAGAATAATCAATGTAATAATTACTTATACCCACCACCCAGAATAAGAAACAGCATATTACCAGCACCTTTCAGGTGTCCTGAGTCTTTATCTCTTATATCCCACACTTTATCCCTTTGCTGAAGGACTGACTCACTATCCTACAATTGCAATGAACTATTTCCTTGGTTTTCTTTATGGTTTTACCACAAATGTTATAGATCCTTGAACAATGTATTATTAAATTTTGTACATTTTGGGGCTCTATGTATAATATACTCTAACTTTTTGTGCAATATTACATTCTGAGGCTCTTCCATGTTGGTGCATGTACCCATAGTTTATTATTTTTACTATTGTATTCATTCTATTGTATGAATATATCAGATTTTATGTTATGGACTTTGGGGTTGTTGTTTAGTTGTTTTTTAGGAAATTTCTATAGGGAATGTATATAACAGTAGAATTGCTGACCTATGGGGTATGTGCATGTTCAATATTATTAAATAATTCTAAATTGGTTTCCAAAGTAACTATCAATATACATTCCCCCCAGGCATGTATAAGTGCTAGGATTGCTCCATGTCTTCAAATATATATTGATATTTTTAGGCTCCTAAATTTTTGACAATCTGATGACTGTAGAATAGTATCTCACTATAGCTTTTCTTAATGGACTTTATTTTTTAGCAAATTTAAGTTCACAGCAAAATTGAGCAGGAAGTATAGAGTTCCCATTATACCCATTGTCCCTCACACCCTCCCCACTATCAACATCCAGAAAGGTACATTTGTTACAATTAATGAACTTGTATTGACACATCATTATCACCCAAAGCCCATAGTTTACATTAGGATTTACTCTTTTTTTTTTTTTTTTCTTTTCATTTTTCTGAAGCTGGAAACAGGGAGAGACAGTCAGACAGACTCCCGCATGCGCCCGACCGGGATCCACCCGGCACGCCCACCAGGGGAGACGCTCTGCCCACCAGGGGGCGATGCTCTGCCCATCCTGGGCGTCGCCATGTTGCGACCAGAGCCACTCTAGCGCCTGGGGCAGAGGCCACAGAGCCATCCCCAGCGCCCGGGCTATCTTTGCTCCAATGGAGCCTTGGCTGCGGGAGGGGAAGAGAGAGACAGAGAGGGAAAGCACGGCGGAGGGGTGGAGAAGCAAATGGGCGCTTCTCCTGTGTGCCCTGGCCGGGAATCGAACCCGGGTCCTCCGCATGCTAGGCCGACGCTCTACCGCTGAGCCAACCGGCCAGGGCTAGGATTTACTCTTGGTGTTACACATTCTATGGGTTTGGGGAAAAAAATATATGTATCATATATGATACATATTTAATATTTAATACATATTTAATATATATGATATATTGCATATTTAATATATATTAAATATTATATATGTGCATATTTAACATGTATGATATATATTATCAAACCATGGAATAGAGCGAGAGAAAGAGAGAAGATGGGAGAAGGGAAGAGAGGGGGAGAGAGAGCTCCACCATTATACTATCATACAGAATAGTTCCACTATCCTACAAATATCATTGTTCTTTGCCTGTTTATTCCTCCCTTCCATCTAACCCCCGGCAAGCACTGAGTTTTGCCTTTTTCAGAATGTCATAACGTTGAAATCATATAGTATGTAGCCCTTTTAGATTGGCTTCTTTCACTTAGTAATATGCATTTAAGGTTCTCCAGAACTTTTTAAGGATGGATAGCACATTCTTTTTCAGTGCTGAATAACTATCCATTGTATGAATATACCAGTTTGTTTATCCCACTCCCTTACTAAAGGAAATCTTGGTTGCTTCCAAGTTTTGGCAATTACGAATAAAGCAGCTATAAACATCTGTGTGCAGGTTTTTGTGTGGACATACATTTTTAACTCATTTAGGTAAATAGCAATGATCATAATTGCTGGACAGAATGGTAAGAGCTGTTTAATTTTGTAAGAAACAGCCAACTGTCTGCCAAAGTGGTTGTACCATTTTACATTCACACTAGCAATGAATGAAAGTTCCTGATGTTTCACATCTTCACCAGCATTTGCTGGTCAGTGTTTTGAATTTTCACCATTATAATAGGCATAGTACATTTTGTTGTTTTCATGTGTATTTCCCTAATGACATATTATGTTGAATGTCTTTTCATATGATTATCTGCCATTTGTGTATCTTCTTTGGTGAGTTATCTAAATAATTTGATCATTTTTTTGTGTGTGACAGAGACAGAGAGAGGGACAGATAGGGACAGACAGACAGGAAAGGAGAGAAATGAGAAGCATCAATTCTTTGTTGCAGTATCTTAGTTGTTCATTGATTGCTTTCTCATATATACCTTGACCAGTGGGGCAGCTTCAGCAGAGCGAGTGACCCCTTGCTCAAACCAGTGACCTTAGGCTCAAGCCAGCAACCATGGGGTCATGTCTATGATCCCACGCTCAAGCCAGTGACCCGGCACTTAAGTGATGAGTTTGCACTCAAGCCGGCAACCTCGGGGTTTCGAACCTGGGTCCTCTGCATTCCAATCTGACACTCTATCCATTGTGTCACCGCCTGGTCAGGCTCTTTTGCTCATTTTTAATTGGGTTATTTTCTTATTGTTGAGTTTTAAGTGTTCTTTATATTTTTTATAAGTGTATTAGATATATCTTTTGCAAACATTTTTACCCAGTTTGTGACTTGTCTTCTCATTCTCTTGATATCTCCTTATATACTGCTCACAAAAACTAGGGCATATTTCAAAATTAATATGAAGCGATAAAAAAAGAAGCATTCGGCTCAGTGGTAGAGCGTCGGCCTGGCATGCAGGAGTCCTGGGTTCGATTCCTGGCCAGGGCACACAGGAGAGGCGCCCATCTGCTTCTCCACCCCTCCCTCTCTCCTTCCTCTCTGTCTCTCTCTTCCCCTTCCGCAGCCAAGGCTCCACTGGAGCAAAGTTTGCCCGGGCACTGAGGATGGCTCTGTGGCCTTTGCCTCAGGCGCTAGAATGGCTCTGATTGCGGCAGAGCGACGCCCCAAGATGGGCAGAGCATCGCCCCCTGGTGGGCATGCCGGGTGGATCCCAGTCAGGTGCATGCGGGAGTCTGTCTGACTGCCTCCCTGTTTCCAGCTTCGGAAAAATACAAAAAAAAAAAAAAAAGAAGCATTTGATTTTTTAAAATGTTTATTTTATTGACTTTAGAGAGAGAGGAAAGGAGAGACAGACAGACAGAGACAGGAACATTGATCTGTTCCTATATGTATGTGCCCTGGTCGGGGATTTTTCTTTTATTAAACAAGAACATCACAAAAGCAAATGACAAGTTAAACAAAGTTAATTGATTATGCAGATGAGATGCAAAACCAACTTTTATTTCATTGGTGAAAATGCACTATACAAAAGGCTGAAAGTACTAGAGTATCTGCATGTTCCCTGATCCCCTAATTTTTGTGAGCAGTGTAGTTTTAATTTGTATTTTCCTGCTAAAGAATGAGGTGATTGTCTTTTCTAAAGTTTATTGACTATTATGGTTTACTCTTATGTAAAAGGCCTGTTTAAATCTCACCTCTTTTTCTATTAGTTTGTCCTTTTATTATAAAACGTTAAAGTTATTTATTCTGGATAACTAATCTTTTGTCAGTTATGTTAATTTTTATGTCTTCATCCAATTTGTGGCTTTCCTTTATTTTAACTATTTTTATGGCATGTTTTGATAAACAAAAATTCCTTTTATTTTATTTTTACAGAGACAGAGACAGAGAGAGAGTCAGAGAGAGGGATAGATAGGGACAGACAGAAATGGAGAGAGATGAGAAGCATCAATCATTAGTTTTTCGTTGCGACACCTTAGTTGTTCATTGATTGCTTTCTCATATGTGCCTTGACCATGGGCCTTTGGCAGGCTGAGTAATCCTTTGCTCGAGCCAGTGACCTTGGGTCCAAGCTGGTGAGCTTTGCTCAAACCAGATTATCCCGCACTTAAGATGGCGACCTCAGGGTCTTGAACCTGGGTCCTCCGCATCCCAGTCTGCCACTCTATCCCCTGCGTCACTGCCTGGTCAGGCTCCTTTTATTTTTAACATAACATAATTACTCAGCCCTTCCTTTTGTGATCTATTTCATTGATCTATAGATGTATCCTTATACCAGTACCACACTGTCTTGATTACTATAACTTTGTAGTGTTTTGATATTCAGAAGGTCTTCAACTTTGTTCTTTTTGAAGATTGTTTTAGCTATTATAATTTTACCTTTTATATTTCTATCTTTAATCTATTTTTAGTTAATATTTTTAATTTTTATATAAGGTATGAGGTTTAGATCAAATTTCATCTAGGGGAACTCCTGATGTCTAATTGTTCCAGTATTGTTTTTTGAAAAACAGTATTTCCATTTAAATGCTTTTACAACTTTTGTCAAGAATCTGTTGGGCATATATGTATGGATCTATTTCTGGGTTTTCTATTTGCACCATTTATCTGTATGTTTTTCTCTCCCAATACCACACCCTAGCTGAATAATAGGTCATAGATTGAGCAGCACAATGATTCAACATTGTTTTAGTTTTTATTGTTCTTTTGTCATGTAAATTTTAAGATAAACTTATCTCTACCAACAAATAATCTTGTTGAGATTGTAATGAGAATTACTTTTGGTTTATATATTAGTTTTTTAGTGAATTGCCAAGGTTACTACAAGCGTTTATATTGAACTATGTTCTGTGACCTTTACAAATAAATTTGTTACTTTGCCTGACCTGTGGTGGCGCAGTGGATAAAGTGTCAACCTGGAAACACTGAGGTTGCCGGTTCGAAACCCTGGGCTAGCCTGGTCAAGGCGCATATGGGAGTTGATGCTTCCTGCTCGTCCCCCCTTCTCTCTCTCTCTCTCTCTCCTCTCTATAATGAATAAATAAAATCTAAAAAAAAAAATTTATTTGTTACTTCTAGTAGTCTTTTTGTGGACTCCATAAGATTTTCTTCATATACAATCATGTCCTCTGCAGAACACATCAGTCTTACTTTTTTTTTCAATCTTCATGCTTTTATTTTATTTTCTCATCTTACTCCATTGGGTAGGAACTCTAGCATAATAATGAATCAAAGTGTTGAAAGCAATTATCCTTTTTGTATTCCTAATCTTAGAACACATTTAGCTCTACACTATTAAGTAGGAGGTAGACTATGAGAGTTTTATAAATGCAAGTTGAGAAAATTCCCTTCTATTCTTAGTTTACTGAAAGGCTTATTTTTAAAAATCAATAAGGAGCGCTGAATTTTGCAAAATGCTATTTCTGCATCTTTTGAAATTGTTCACATGGGTTTTCTTTTTTATTTTATTCATGTGGGTTACATTGAATCTCAAATTTTAAACCAACCTGTATTCCTAAAACAAACCTCATTGAATTTGATATAATAATTTAATTTAAAGAATTTTTGTGGCCCTGACTAGCTGGCTCAGCAGTCTACTGACCTGGCGTGTGGAAATCCCAGGTTCGATTTCCAGTCAGGGCACACAGGAGAAGCAACCATCTGCTTCCCCACCCCTTCTTCTCCTCTCTCTCTCTCTCTCTCTCTCTCTCTCTCTCTCTCTCTCTCTCTCTTCTCCTCTTGCAGCCATAGCTTGAATGGTTCCAGCAAGTTGGCCCCAGGTGCTGAAGATGGCTCCATGGCCTTGCCTCAGGCATTAAAATAGATAGATTGCTGAGCAACGAAGCAGCAGCCCCAGATGGGCAGAGCAGCACCCAGTAGAGGCTTGCTGGTCGGTCCTGGTCAGGGTACATGTAACAGTCTGTCTGTCTGCCTCCCTGCCTCTTACTTAATAATAAAAATAATAATAATTTTTGCATCTGTGTTTACAATGGATATTATTGTTATTTTCTTATCTTGTAATATCTTTGTTAGATAGTAATATCAATATTCACAGGATGAATGAAAAGTGTTTCCACTTCATCTATATTGTTTCCACTTCATCTATATTGTTAAGTTTATTGGCATAAAGGTTTTAATGGCATCCTCTTATTATCCTAATATCTGAAGACTCTTTAGTGATGGCACTCTGTATTTCTGATTATCTCTCTCTTTTCTTTAATCAGTATTGGTAGAAGTCTTCAATTTTATTATTCTTGCACTTTTCTTCTTTTCTAATATAAGCATTTAATATTCAGATTTTGCTGCATCCCACAAATATTTGTGTTTTGTTTTCATCATTATTCAGTTAAAAATATTTTAAAATTTCTTTTATCTTTCATGATATTGACATTTTTGAAGAATACAAGCAAGTTTGTTTTATAGATCATAGACTGTTCCTCAATTTGGCTTTTCCTTGTGATAAGATTCAGGTTATCACATCTGGAGGCATGAAGTGTTCATTTGCCCTGCACTATGGAATTTAGTTAATCACAAAGATAATGTCTGTTCTTTCACCCAATGTATTATTTCTATTTTTTCTTCTTTTTTTCCAAGTAAGAGGAGGGGAGATAAGACATACAGACTCCTTCATGCACCCCCACCCGTATTCACCCAGCAACTCCTGTCTGGAGCTGATGCTCTGCCCATCTGGGACCATGCTTGCAACTGAGTCACTTTTAAAGTAACAGATTTTATTCATTTTTGTTTGTTTGTTTTTTACAGAGACAGAGAGAGAGTCAGAGAGAGGGACAGATGGGGACAGACAGACAGGAACGGAGAAAGATGAGAAGCATCAATTATCAGTTTTTCGTTGCTTAAGCCAGCGACCTTGGGTCCAAGCTGGTGAGCTTTGCTCAAGCCAGATGAGCCCGCGCTCAAGTTGGCGACCTTGGGGTCTCGAACCTGGGTCCTCCACATCCCAGTCCGACGCTCTATCCACTGCGCCACCACCTGGTCAGGCCAACTGAGTCACTTTTAGTGCCTGAGGTGAAGGCTCCACTCGAGCCATCCTCAGTGCCTGGGGTGATGCACTCAAACCAATTGAGCCATGGCTGGAGGAGGGGAAGAGAGAGAGAGAAGGGGAGGGGTGGAGAAGCAGATGGTCACTTCTCCTATATGCCCTGACTGGGAATTGAACCCAGGATATCCACACACCAGGCTGACACTCTACCACTAAGCCAACTGGCCAGGGCTCTGAGCTATTCTTAGTGCCTGAGGCTGATGCCCTCCAATGGAGCTATCCTCAGAGCTGGGGCCATACTTGAACCAACTGAGCCACTGGTTGTGGGAGGAAAAAAGGAAGGAAAGAGGTAGAAGATGGTCACTTCTCCTGTGTGCCCTGACCTGGAATTGAACCAGGACCTCCTTATGCCAGGCCAACGCTCTATCCACTGTGCCACCGGCCAAGGCCTATAATTATAATATTTTGATGCTCAAATTTTCCTAAATTTGGCCCTGGCCTGTTGGCTCAGTGGTAGAGTGTTGGCCTGGTGTGCAGAAGTCCCGGGTTCGATTCCCGGCCAGGGCACACAGGAGAGGCACCCATCTGCTTCTCCACCCCTCCCCCTCTCCTTCCTCTCTGTCTCTTTCTTCCCCTCCCGCAGCCAAGGCTCCATTGGAGCAAAGATGGCCCGGGCGCTGGGGATGGCTCCTTGGCTTCTGCCCCAGGCGCTGGAGTGGCTCTGGACGCCCCAGAGGGGCAGAACATCGTCCCCTGGTGGGCGGAGCCTCGCCCCTGGTGGGCGTGCGGGGTGGATCCCGGTCAGGCACATGCGGGAGTCTGTCTCTCCCCGTTTCCAGCTTCAGAAAAATACAAAAAAAAAAAAAAAAAAAAAAAATTTTTTTCCTAAATTTAACCAGTGGGCAACCTTTCAAGGTTGTTCCTCTGTCTTTTTTAAATGTTTGCATATTTTTGGAATTCTTACTTCTGATAATACAGTATCAGTTTTAATAGTTGGTAGAATATTAATTGTACTAATATCTATGTATCAAAATACATTGAGGCCCTGGCCGGCTGGCTCAGTGGTAGAGCATTGGCCTGGTGTGTGGAAGTCCCAGGTTTGATTCCCAGCCAGGGCACACAGGAGAGGTGCCCATCTGCTTCTCCACCTCTCCCCCTCTCCTTCCTCTCTGTCTCTCTCTTTCCCTCCCACAGCCAAAGCTCCATTGGAGCAAAGTTGACCCAGACACTGAGGATGTCTCCATGGCCTCCGCCTCAGGTGCTAGAATGACTCCCGTTGCAATGGAGCAATGCCCCAGATGGGCAGAGCATCGCCCCCTGGTGGGCATGCCAGGTGGATCCTGGTTGGGCACATGTGGGAGTCTGTCTCTGCCTCCCCACTTCTCACTTCAGAAAAATACAAAAAACAAACAAAAAAACATTGAGCCTGGCCAGATGGTGGCACAGTGGATAGAGCATTGGACTGGGATGCAGAGGACCCAGGTTCGAGACCCCGAGGTCGCCAGCTTGATTGAGCACAGGGTCATCTGGTTAGAGCAAAGCTCACCAGCTTGGACCCAAGGTCACTGGCTCGAGCAAGGGGTTACTCGGTCTGCTGAAGGCCCGCAGTCAAGGCACATATGAGAAAGCAATAATGAACAACTAAGGTGTCGCAATGAAAAACTAGTGATGCTTCTCATCTCTCTCCATTCCTGTCTGTCTGTCCCTATCTATCCCTCTCTCTGACTCTCTGTCTCTAAAAAAAAACACAACAACAAAAACAAACAAACAAAACAAAACAAAATCCCCCCAAAAACATTGAACTATACTGCTCATAAAAATTAGGGAATATTTCAAAATGAATATGAAGCGATAAAATATTCCCTAATTTTTGTGAGCAGTGTATTTTCTTACTCTTAGAATTTTCTATTGCAGGTTTAAAAAAAAGCTAAACAATGTTGTGATGAGCATACTACTAACTGAATATTTATATATCCAAAATTATTTTTTAGCATATTTCTAGAAATAGATTTGTTAAATTGCCTGCTGGAAAAATGCTGCCAATTATGTGTAGCAATATATAAGAATGCCCATTTTGTCATTCCCTTAGTTTGGATAGAATTTTAATCGGTCTAAGGTTTTACTCTGTGGTTTCCAGGCCAGCAATATCAGTATTACATGGGAGCCTGTTAGAAATGCAGAATCTAATGAGTCAAAACTACACATTTTAACTAGTTCCCCAGATAATGCATAAGTACATTGATATCTCAGAAGCAATGGTCTAATACAGTTTATATGAGTCACAGATTGAATTGTTCCTACCTTACCAGGCGGTGGCACAGTGGATGGAGCATCGGACTGGGATGCAGAGGACCCAGGTTCGAGACCCTGAGGTCGCTGGCTTGAGCGCGGACTCATTTGGCTTGAGCAGGGGCTCACTAGCTTGAGCTCGTGTTCGCTGGCTGAGTGTGGGATCATAGACATGACCCCATGGTCACTGGCTTGAGCCCAAGATTGCTGGTTTGAGCCCAAGGTTGCTGGCTTGAGCAAGGGATCACTCATTCTGCTGTAGCGCCTCCCCCCCCCCCGCCCCTGGTCAAGGCACATATGAGATAACAATCAATAAACAACTAAGGTGCTGCAATGAAGAATTGATGCTTCTCATCTCTCTCCCTTCTTGCCTTTCTGTCCCTATCTGTCCCTCTTTCTGTCTCTCTCTCTATCTCTGTCACACACACAAAAAACTGAATTGGTCCTAAATCCAGGCAAGGTAAGATCAGCAGCCTATACTGGCATTTATAGTAACAAAAGGTAAAAGTGACTAAGTTGATTGAAAAAGTGCTTAATATATATATATACAGCCTATATATGTATATCTTAAGCAAGTCCTTTAGGGGGACAGAACAATGTGATCAGCACAGAGTACTAATAACACTGTTCCCCCAGAACACAAGAGGCAATGTTCTCTTTCCAGCCTCAACTTTACCTGCTCTATCCTAAATGTTCTGTGCACCAGCTCATTGTCTTTCTTTTTATTTTTTTACATGGAGTGTGTGTGTGTGTGTGTGTGTGTATTTAGAAATTAAATTTAGTGGAGTGACATTTATCAATAAGAGCACATAGGCCTGACCTGTGGTGGCGCAGTGGATAAAGCGTCGACCTGGAAATGCTAAGGTCGCCGGTTCGAAACCCTGGGTTTGCCTGGTCAAGGGACATACGGGAGTTGATGCTTCCAGCTCCTCCCCCCGTCTCTGTCTCTCTCTCCCTCTCTCTCTCCTCTCTAAAATGAATAAATAAAATAAAATAAATAAGAGCACATAGGTTTCACTGTTTTTCTTTTTCTAATGGTCAATGGAAAACTAATACCAGAAGTAGCTGTGGTGTGTGTTACAATGCACATTCTCAGAGAATATGCTTCAGTAGTCTCACGTGTTATATCCAAGAATCATTTTAACACCATATATGATAATTCTGCTGCCATGAAGTTTGAGAACTACTACACTACCCCACTTCCCACAACACACCTGGAATGTATTGTTTTATCAAATATTTTATTTGCTTCAAACGTATAGTTGTATTTTTATAAAAGCCTTCAGCAAGAATTGACTTTGTTGTTGTTATTTAATGAAATAAATAAGTCTAGGAACTCTTTTTTTTTTACAGGGACAGAGAGAGAGTCAGAGAGAGGGATAGATAGGGACAGACAGGAACGAAGAGAGATGAGAAGCATCAATTATCAGTTTTTCATTGCAAAACCTTAGTTGTTCATTGATTGCTTTCTCATATGTGCCTTGACTGCGGGCCTTCAGCAGACCGAGTAACCCCTTGCTTGAACCAGTGACCTTGAGTCCAAGCTGGTGAGCTTTTTGCTCAAGCCAGATGAACCCGCGCTCAAGCTGGAGACCTTGGGGTCTCTCGAACCTGGGTCCTCTGCATCCCAGTCCGATGCTCTATCCACTGCACCACCACCTGGTCAGGCTAAGTCTAGGAATTCTAATTACTTTATTATTCCTTTCTAGTTCTAACCAAGTGGCTCTTCGTGAGGATGGAGAGAAGTAACCCTGTTGAACTCTATTGAACCCTTTCATTCCCTATCCTGCAGACTGCCTGCTTGAACCATTCCACATTCTTTTCAGATGATACCTGAACACTTTTTCTTTTCTTTCAACATATTTTAGTGAGATAAAATCTTATCACAGAGTCTGATCAGGTGGTGGTGCCATGGGTAGTGTTGACCTGGGATCCAGATTCACCGAGGTCAGTGACTTCAGTGTGGGCTCATTCCACTTGAGCTCAGGCTCACCAGCTTGAGCACAAGGTCACTGGCTTGAGCGTAGAGCATCGGATCATAGATAGGACTCCATGGTTGCTGTCTTGAGACCAAAAGTTGCTGGCTTGAAACCCAGTGGTTGCTGGCTTGAAGCCCAAGGTCAAGGGCTGGGCTGGAGCCTCCCACCCTCACCCCCTGTCAAGGCATGCATAAGAAGCAATCAATGAACAACTAAAAATGTCACAACTATGAGTTGATGCTTCTCATCTTTCTCCCTTCTTGTCTGTCTCTGTTTCTCGCAAAAAAAAAAAAAAAAAAAAAAAAATTCTTATCATGGAAAAAAACATTACTCCATCAAAAACTTATTATGCGCCCTGGCCGGTTGGCTCAGCGGTAGAGCGTCGGCCTAGCATGCGGAGGACCCGGGTTCGATTCCCGGCCAGGGCACACAGGAGAAGCGCCCATTTGCTTCTCCACCCCTCCGCCGCGCTTTCCCTCTCTGTCTCTCTCTTCCCCTCCCGCAGCCAAGGCTCCATTGGAGCAAAGATAGCCCGGGCGCTGGGGATGGCTCTGTGGCCTCTGCCCCAGGCGCTAGAGTGGCTCTGGTCGCAACATGGCGACGCCCAGGATGGGCAGAGCATCGCCCCCTGGTGGGCAGAGCGTTGCCCCTGGTGGGCGTGCCGGGTGGATCCCGGTCGGGCGCATGCGGGAGTCTGTCTCTCCCTGTTTCCAGCTTCAGAAAAATGAAAAAAAAAAATGAAAAAAAAAAAAACTTATTATGCTAAACTGTAATTCTTATGTAAGTATATAAGTCAAAGAAATTATATTAAAACTATTAAGTATTTTAAATACAAATAATTTTTTTATATAGGAGGAGAAAAGAAAAAAAGAAACAGCACATATAAAAGGTACTTTTTCTCAAAAATTTATTAGAAATTATAATCAAGTGAGAGTACTTTACATCTTAAAAAATCAAAAGGCTATCCTAAATGTTATCTAAGTATTTTTAAGAGCCAAAAAGTTCAAGAAAAACATTAATTTAATAGTATGTAAATGGGCATATATTTTTAGAGAATATATCTTATATTAAAATGTTATATTTTAAATTAAAATGTGAAATTTTAATTTTTGTCCCGTATTTATATCCAAAAGTATGATAGTCATTGCCATATAGTAATGCAAGAAGGTCAAAAGACCTGTTTTATAATCCTTTAGATAGTGCATATTATGTCTTAGTATCACAAAATAGTATCCTCCTACATAATTTTAGAAATGCTGAATATAAAATGCAACAAGGTATTTAAAGCAGCCCTAAAAATTAATGTTACACATTAATATAAAAAATATTTAAAATATAGTAAAAGATATTTGAGGATATGATAAAAATGTGATCTTTTCTAAAACAACATATTTAATACCACTGTCAGCATAAATAATATAATAGTAGAAGTATGAGACTTAGAGTAACAAAAATCTAGATTGACATCCATTTTGTATCTGACCTGTGGTAAGTCATTTCTCTAATTCTGTCTTCTCTTTTGTAAAGTGGTTCAAATAAGACACCTTAAAGAATTACTGAGAGGGTAAATGAGATATGGAAGTTCATTAAACTGCTGTGTAAATTGTAAGAAATGTTAGTTGTTACTTTTGTTGGTATAAGACCAACTCATAGGCCCTTTCTTCTGAGGATCAAACATGTTGTAATCTGCCTACTCAAGAAGGCATTTTTTAAATTTATTTTTAAAATAAGGCAATATTTACCTATAAATAGTTAAGAAATTATCTGTCTTTACTGATTTTAAGGGACATTCCAAGAACTGCAATTTCTAACCTGTTTTGTAGTCTTCTTCTGTTTATAGGTTGATTTAATTTAGAATAAACTTTTCTACTCTTGATTACCATAAAAATATTGCTAATTCCCAATTACATATTTAACATTATACATAAGATGATAGCAACTCAGAATTTTCACTAGGTCATCATCTTGTCTATTATAATCCTCAAAAGATTCTGAATTTTTAAAAGAAACATTGTCCTTACAATTAAAATTTGGCAGATGAATATGTAATATTCATAGTAAATCTAATTTTCTTTTTACAGCAAGTGAAGATCACTCTGAAGATGAATTCTGCCTTGCAACAGAAAAAGTCACTTGTGACTCTTCAGAGACTAGCTCAGCAACCAATCACAGCAATGTTACCTTAAGCTTATTGAATTCACCATCTGATTCTTGTTACAGCCAAACTATAGAAGCAGCTGACGACTGGTTTTTTGATGATTCTCTAGTGAAAACAAGCTCTCCAGTGCCTTCTCTCAGGGAACCTCTAATGGAAAAAGTATTTTCATACCTGTCAACCATTCCATTAGAAGATGGTACTGAATATGACAATTATGATGATCAGAAGGATGACAGCATTAAGGAAATATTTTCAAGAAATACAGAGGTTGAAATACAAAACCTTCAACATGATATTGAATGACTTATCTTTTGAAACTTTGAATACACTAAAATCAGTAAAGTTAAAAGTGAATCACCAGCTTCTCTGTCTCTTAACATGTCCATGCTAATATTGCTTTTCTTTTTCTTTACCATAGAGTAGTCTTACTTCCTCTGCTGATTCTTATTTCTAAAAAGAAAATACAGGGAGAACTAGAGTGATATCATAAACATCAAGTTTAACTCCTTAAATTTCATCAAAGGACATAATAAATAATATAAATATATTTCCAACATACAAAAGAAATACTTTAAGAAATTTTCAGCATAGATATATTTTTAAATAAAACATTCACAGCATTTCCTTATACTTTAGACATTTTCAATTTAATTTCAATGTGGGTAGGGTTGGGTAGAATAACTTCCTTGGCTTTTCTGAATTTTAAATATTACATAAACCATCTATCATTCAAATATTAATATATCATGATGTCAGCAAGCATTATAATTTTGCTCCTCTAGGGGGATCTAGAACAATCTGCAGTGTCCAGAAAATATTTTTTTATTTCCCTTGTCCTGTGTTTGTTTCTCAAAATGGTCCCTCATTCCTTATCCCACAATAATAAAAATGGGAGCAGCTATGTTCATAGGCACCTGACTCAAGCTAGATAAATCAGAGTTCCTATCTAATCTGAGAGACCCTTGGCCAAATTTCTACTTACAGTTCTCAGGGATTTCTGACACCCACCATGTAATTAATCTTTTCTTTTTCTTTCTCCTAAATAATCTCCATGTAGTTAGTCCTTTTTTTTTTCTTTCTCTTGGGAAAAACTATTAACAAAGTATGATATTACCTTCTGTGTTTAAATTACTCATAACAAGACCTGCGCATATCTTTCCAAGAGATAAATACCTGTTTATAATGAAGATAAACTTGTCTCAAATAAGACAAGAGCATTATCCAGGCCTATTATTTCTGTCCCAGGAGAAATATTTAAAAGGATTAGAACACCTCTCTCTTTTGAAACACTTGACCATTTCTACACATTGTATTTATGGGTTGTGAGAACATCTCCTTATATCTACTCCCAAATCTAAGTAATTTCAGCTCAAGGTCTTTAAGGAGCAGAAAAAAATACGTCTTTTGGTGTTCTACAACTTCTCTTTTACTTTTTGTTTTAGAGAAAGAAGTTATCTCTAATTTTAGTAAGATCCTAAAACTACCCTAGAAATTTGAGGTTAAAGATTAGAGATTCTAGCCTTGGTCTAAGTGTTGGAATAGAGGAAACATAAACTGAGGACCCCTGGCCTGCTGTGTCCCACCTTGTGCTTTGGGTATAAAAACAACAAATCTGCAGTTAAAGACCAATAAAGCATTTGCAAAGTGATAGGGTTGCAGGTGGGGCCATGACCCCCTCCTCCCTTAAGTGGATAAAGGGACATTGACAAACTAGACCAGGGGTCCCCAAACTTTTTACACACAGGGCCAGTTCACTGTCCCTCAGACCGTTGGAGGGCTGGACTATAAAAAAAACTATGAACAAATCCCTATGCACACTGCACATATCTTATTTTAAAGTAAAAAACCAAAACAGGAACAAATACAATATTTAAAATAAAGAACAAGTAAATTTAAATCAACAAACTGACCAGTATTTCAATGGGAACTATGCTCCTCTCACTGACCACCAATGAAAGAGGTGACCCTTCCGGAAGTGCGGCGGGGGCCAGATAAATGGCCTCAGGAGGCTGCATGCAGCCCGCGACCTGTAGTTTGGGGACTCCTGAACTAGACATTCCAGATCACCTTCCCCCAGGCATCTGGACTGACTCACCTGGATGTGGAAGGTCCCCTAGTTTACTTAGGGTTAATCCCCCCCATCCCCCCCCCACCAGTAACGACTACCAGCTCCCACCCTCGAGTCCCCTATTTAACCCTTCCTATTAAATCTGCTGCTGACCTCTGCCTTAGGAGTCAGCCTGGCAGGATGGCCTTCTAATAAACTTTTCTTGCCTGAATGCAGGTGTCATTCTTCGGCCAACCTTTCACAAAGCAGAAAGCAGAGATGAGAAACCAGGAGACCATGATCCCTGGCTTTCTGACAGTGTTCTATTCCCTTGTTCCAGCCCTTCATTAAGCTTGCCCTTGGCTTGGCAGGCACCATTGTATATTAATAATGATCTTCCTTTTTTGCTTAAGCTAGTAAGAGTTCATTTCTGCTACTGGCCACCATCCCTGAAATCTGTTTTTAACAGTTGTTCTTGGCTTTTGTAAGGTACCCCAGTAATTTCACAATAAATTCTCCTCTGTGTGTGTGTGTAAACTAGAAGTATTGTTTTTAGCACTATAACCAAAGCAATTGTTGTCATTACAAATGAGAAATAAAGAGCTCTGTGAATATAAAATAATTGCTATGCTATAATGATATAATAAATTGAATTTAGTCAAAGTAACATATTTACTTGTTTATTAAAATATTACTCTGTGTCATAGGTGTATACATTGTTCTCTTTAAAAAGCCCAGTGACCAGTACATATTAAATTATGCCAGTCTAAATTTACTTTTTTGAGAGAGAGAGAAAGGGGAACAGAGAGTAAAAAGCATCAACTCATAGTTGCTTCACTTTAGCTGTGCATTGATTGTTTCTTTTACATGCTTTGACCAGGAGCCCAGCCTGTGACCCCTTGGTCAAGCTGGTGACCTTTAGGCTCAAGCAGTAACCTTGAACTTAAAGTCAGCAACCTTGGGATCCGATGATACTGTTGTAAAGTACCATACCACACTTTCACAGGTTTATGTAGAGACACCAAGTCCAGATGAATTTTTAAGGGTTTTATTAAAAGGATGAGATTTCTTAAATATGCCAAACACATATGGCTAACACGGGGCATTGCAGACCCATATCGTGTGCCCAAATACATCTCAGAGGCTGGTTATATACTCTTTGACCACATACAGGTTGGGAGGAGCATGACATCACGACACAAGCTTATAACATTTTTTTAGGGAATTCATAGAAACATTAAAACTTTTAAGGTAATACAATCAAAGACATTTACAAATCTTTTAGTATCTGTCTCCCCTTCTTTGCCTAGGCCCTAGAGGTATGTTACTCTCAGGATTCCAGGAAGGGAGGAAGAGCCAAAATCAATGTAAGGTGGTATGTAAATTCTGTCTCTTATTGTAAGAGAAAAGAAGTTCCTCAGACAACCTTTATTCTATAGTTAAAACTAAATGACCCATTGTCCTTGAAAGTCAGGAAGATTCTACATTCTTTTCCCTCCCTTCACCAAGGAAAGGACAGAACAGAAAGCCTGACATTTTCTCCTAAAATATCAATATTAATTTTGCAGCTTTATGGTACCTTACCACATTCACCACTGGTTTTATATTTTAAGTCAAATCTTTGACTTAATTTAATGGTAGAGCATGAGGCTGTTGAGTAGGAATATCAGCTTATAACATGTAAAAGATATTTAACAGACAGCATTAATAGCAATATAGTTCATTAAAGCAGTGATTTTCAACCTTTTTTGAGCCGCGGCACATTTTTTACATTTACAAAATCCTGGGGCACACCACCTACCAAAATGACACAAAATGACACTCTAACACAGTACATATTATACATATAGTTAATAATATAGTTTCTAAATGTATTTATACTCACACCTGACCATGTCTCATGGCACACTAGTGTGCCGCGGCACACTGGTTGAAAAACACTGCATTAAAGAAACAAATGTTCCTGATTAATTTCTTATAAACTGTACAGACCTTCTGTAACTTATATAAAATCAACTGGTTTTTCTAATTATTCTTTTCCTGTTGGCAAAATTTTTTTCTAATTGGTTGCTAATAAACCTTCAGTAATAAGGTTTTAGTAAAGTTATTAAAATTTCCTAAAAACCCCACTGTTTTATATAACATCTTTATACTCATTTGAATTACTACGTTCTGATTCTGAGGCAGACTGGAAGAATATAAAATAAACAACAAAATTAAAGTAGCCAATGCTAACAGACACTATAACTGTCCTAATACAATGAAATGATTAAAGCCTATTAGATTATTAAGCAAAGTCTTAACTAATACAATAGGATTTAAAAATAAAATTCTTACAGTGTTAAAAGTCCTTAATATGTTAATGTAATTTCACCAAGTCCATGCTGACACCACCACTGCTTCATACCACCTGCAAATGCAACCCAATCCCCACCTCAGTCTGAGAATTGTCCCAAAGAGCAGGAGTCACACATATTCTGGAAAAGTCCAAAAGACACTGGAGTTGTAGTCATATTTCTACACTTTGCAGCTAGAGTCCAGGTACCAATGCCCATGCTTATAGCTGGCAGTGATTCAGGTAGACTGGAAAAGCCCTCTGCAGCACATATGGAGACGGAGCTTTCATTTTATTTAAACTGGAGAGATGAACCCAGGGGGCCTTTCCCTGGGGCTCTACAACCCTGGCGTAGTGAAGAGAACCTTGAGATATACTATGCTGGGTGGCAGAGGTAAATTCATCTAAATTAGGAACAGTTCCCAGCCTAAAATAGGCATGGGGCATTGAGACAAGAGGAATAAAGGAGACACTATACATTAAACAAAGCAGCAGAAAATAGGACTATCAATACCCACAACAGAGATCTTCAAGGGATAAATAAAACCCAAATATTCAGGCAGGGCATAGTAAGTGGCCCTCATGTCTATAAGAAACGAGATTAGTTTACCTGCTACTTGGAAGAAGTACCCTAGGCTTGTCCACAGTGTTGTAAGATAGGGCCGATGACCTTGGGTACCTTTAGCCTTTAGTGGCAAGTCCCAGCAGGCTGGGCAAGGTCAGGTCACAGGTGGCTGGAGCAGAGCTGGAAGAGACTGAACCCTCCCTTAGAGGAAGCAAGGGGGCAGTTTTCCTTCTAGTGTCCCTTTTTTTCCACAGCAAAGGTACGGCCCTGGTGGGAGCTGAGAAGCCTGGCAGGCTTTAACTCAATGACCTTTCTTTCCACTCTTGAAGCAGGGCCCTGATGGAATCCTATGAAGCCCCTCAGGGCATTGGAGCCTTTAAGGGCATATGCCAACAGGGGTCCCCAAACTTTTTACACAGAGGGCCAGTTCACTGTCCCTCAGACCATTGGAGGGCTGCCACATACAGTGCTCCTCTCACTGACCACCAATGAAAGAGGTGGCCCTTCCAGAAGTGCCGTGGGGGGGCCAGATAAATGGCCTCAGGGGGCTGCATGCAGCCCGCAGGCCATAGTTTGGGGACGCCTGTGCCAAGATATAGTATTTTTCCTGATCTCTTTTGGGTTCTATTTGCCTTTTCTGTTCCTTTTTTGGTCATTATAGACCTTAAAAGTCATGCTCAGAAGATCTTGCTGAGGGGCTTGAGTGTCCTCATTCCACTTATATAAACTATTTCCATATATCTGGAAGTGATTGAAAAAAGACAAAAACAGCATTATTAGCTGGATCAAATAAAAGAGGGTAAAAGTTTGCAGGAGTAACAGGTTTGGCATCTCCCGTAGGATTTCAGAGTCTCTCTGCTGCTGAATAACTCTGTACATTAGCATTCAAAAGAAATTTTTAAGTAAAAAGCATGATAAAAATAGATTTGCAGGAGTTTCAGGATATGACTCCCCCCCTTTTTTTTATTACTTACAATTGACCTTTAAGCATTTGTTGAGCCCACTTTATTCATGCTGTAATTTTATTGTTAGGCTAATCAATCATTTTACTCTGGGTTTTGGTGACCTAATACTGAACAATACTGTTTTAAAATGATAATAAGCTGAACATTTATACACTACATAAAATAAATTATTAATAATTATTATATATTTCCTAAATATTTAAACCACGATTTCAATATTATAGGGCTATGGAATAGCAAATAAAAAGAATTAATAAAAGACTTTTGAAATAATGCAGATATTTTTAACCTAATGCTCAGGAAACTTATTAGTCAATATAGCCAGATATTAACAGTACAATAATTGAAATTTATTTTGAGAGCCAAATTTTAAATTTAAGCTATATAGGTAGGCACACTCTCTACCGAGGTAGCACCCATACATGGCACTCCATTGGAGAGCTGCACCCAAGGGAGCAAAAGGCCTCATGTGGTCTGTGAGCTGTTTGCGAGTGGCAGTTTGCCAGCCAGGGTTCTTAGGGAAGGGGAAGAGGCAGAGCCATCCAGCAGGCCTGTCCCTTCTTGCACAACCCAGCATTTTCAAGAACTAAGCTGACTTTCACACACACACACACACACACACACACACACACACCCAGAGCAGCTGTTTAGCTTTATTTCTTACAACCAAAGCAGCAAATTAAAAATCATAAATTTTATAAATTTACCTTCTTGACAGTGGGCTGCTTTAGCCCACGTGAGGTTTTTAATTTCCCCGCAATTTTCTGAGAATTCTTTTTATAATTTTTTTTTACTATTATGACTAAAGCATTGGGTCTCCCTCATGAATCCCATTTCTCCCACGTCAGACAACAATCATGCCACATGAAGGAATTGGGGAAAGGTAGGGGGAACTTGGAGGGGACCCAACACCCACCTTGGCCTTGCAAGAGAGAGTTGAAATCCTTCTCCCAGTGCTAGTTTTGTACATTTTATACTTATTTTCTCTTCTATAATTTTTACACCAGTGGAGGACAACAAGCTACCACCCCCAACCCATGGAGGACCCACGTGACCCCTATGTCCTAGGGAGGGGAAGGGGAGCAGCAGCCGGAGGGCCTGTTCCTGATAATCCATTACTTATTTTGGAGTTGCCATTTATTTTAAGGAACTGATAACCAGCAAGGTCCACACCCGTGGTTTGTTAATTTTTAAATTTTTTTATTTGACCCTGTTTTCTTTTCTTTTTAAAGATTTTTCTAAAGCAAAGTTCTAATTTTTAATATTATTCCTACCCTGTATTTTCTAAATGGGAAAAGCCTCTTCTGGTCAGTAGATGAATATCTGAATATCTGAAATTAGTTTCTGTTCTATACTTCTTCCAGTCACCTCACTCTTACTCTGGCGCCCTTCCCCTGCCGCTCCACACACAGCATGTCCCGGCCCTGATTTCCACTTTTTCTCTCACCCAAATCACTTACTTGCCAGCCCTTCCCCCCAGAGGCTGGAGAAACACTGATCTTTCCATTCAGGGATCCCAAAACCACTGACTCATCCGAGTTTCCTAGTATCAAAGGTTTCTACCTCACCAGCCTTATTTTCCCATATTTAATGTCTAGGGCGCTGATTTACAAAATTGAAACTATCCGGGAAAATCCAGGAATTAGCACACCAATAAAAGGCAAGAAAGATAAGACAGACAATAATTAGTACTCAGAATAAAGGATGTTTGACTATAGAGGTATTAATTATTACACAAGACAAGGGGAAAGAGCCAACAGAAGAGAATGATTTCTTCAAGGGAGAAGTCTAACGGAGTACTCTGAAGCCAGAGGTCTTGGATTCAAGAAAAAATATGTAGTGGCTTTGAGGAGAGAGGTCTAAACCATGAAATGTCACAAGAGATTTCTCGGATGAACAAAGATAATCTACAGTACAGACAATTCCCCATTTAAGAATCTTTAATACTTTTATGAATTTTAGTAAGTTTTATAATTTGCAGGCTCCAGCAGATAGCCACTAACCTAATATGAAATTTATAAATTTCCCTTTACTTTACCTTTTGGTTTTAAGACAGAAACTTCCAATTTTTGTATGCAAGACACATTTAAACATTCAACGAAGACTTTACATACACAAATTATAACTCAAGAAATTTACATAAGCATGCTTTACTTATTCCAATCAAAATTATACCAGATATTTTTCTGAGAAAACAAAAATACAAAACAGATTACTTACTATTTAAGCACACAGCTCAATAGACAAGGGAAGAGGTTTTAGACAGAAAGACAGAAACGTTAAAAGCAAATGAGATCTGACAAACACTTGACAAACATAGAGATGTCTCTGGAAGTCTGGGGCGAGACCAATTAATCCTGGTTAACTCAGTCTCCACTGATGCAGTGCGATGTGAGACCGATTAATCCTGGCCAATTTAGTCTCCACTATGCCTTCCTAGAGCATGAACACTAATACCCACTAATGTCTCCCTCTGAGAGCACTACTAGATGTCTCTGGAACTTCTGGGCAGGATGAAGTCCCCACTAATTGTCTCCCTAGAGAAACAGATGTCGCTGGAGGTCCAAGGCAGAACTGACTAACCTGGTTAGCTCAGTTCCCACTAATGCCCTCCTAGAGTATGAGCAGATATCCCTAGGAGTTCAAGGCAGGACCTAATCTCCACTAACCATCCTTCCAGAGTACAGCCAGACGTCTCCCAGAGGAGCCCAAGGCAGAACCAAAAAACTCTCCATTGACGTCTTGGTCTTGGAGAGCCCACCACATGAGTAAGATTGTGTCCAGTTATCATATGGCAGATCCAGACAGACTAGTTCCCAAACAGTAAAGCAGAAGATTGGCCCTACCTACACATCTCCAGAGTCCCAAACAGTAAAACAGAAGACCTGCCTTACCTACATATCTCCGGAATCACAGACAGCAAAGCCAAAGATCTGCCTTACCTACATATAGTCCCAAACAGATAGACTAGTCCCAAACAGAAAAGCAAGAATTTAGAGGAAGCTAGAATTCAGTAAAGCAAAAGAGTTGCTTTACCTAACTCCTTGATTTCTCTGCCGAATTGTCCAAATTGTCGAATTTGGGAACCAGGAGGTGTCTACCAAAGAACTGTCTGAACCCACAGGAAAACAGGGAGTCCTGAAAACGTCTCAGGTGGTGCCTCTCCTCAAGATTCCAGTGGGTTCAGGCAGCCCCCTAGAGAGACCAGCAGATCCGGGGTGTCTCTACCCGGTGACATGAAACACCGTGGCCCCAAATTGGGCACCAAATGTTATAAAGGACCTATTGTCCTTGTAAGTTAGGAAGCTTCTACATTCTTTTCCCTCCCCTCACCAAGGAAAGGGTGGGACAGAAAGCCTGACCTTTCCTCCTAAAATATCAATATTAATTTTTCAGCTTTTTGGTACCTTACCACAATACTGCACTCAAGCCAGTGTGAGCCTGCATTTGAACTGACAAGCCCATGCTCAAGCCAGCAACCTTGGGATTTCAAACTAGCAACCTCAGTGTTCCTGGGTTGACATCTTATCCACTGTGCCACCACCAGTCAGGCTAAAATAATTTTCCTTTTAAGGTCTGAGAAGCTGAGATTTTACCATCCATGTAAGCTGACAAGTTGGTGGGACTATAAATTGGCTCAGCCACTATGGAAAACAGAATGGTGTTTTCTCAAAAATTAAAAAATAGATCTACCATTATGATCCAGCAAATCCACTTCAAATATATTATATATTTGAAGGAAACGAAAATCACTATCCTGAAGAGATATCTTCTCCCCATGGTCACTGCAGCATTAGTTACAGTAGCCAACACTTGGACACTACCTAAATGTCTATCAACAGACCACTGGATAAATACAATGTAGTGTGTGTTTGCATGTGTGTGTGTGTGTGTGTGTGTGTGTGTGTGTGTATTATTCAGACACTTAAAAAGAAGAAAATTTTTCCATAAGCAACAACATAAATGGACCTTGAGGGTATTATACTAAGTGAAATAAGACCCTGAGAACAGATTGGTTGGTGTTTACCAGAGGTGAGGAATGGGAAGCGGGGAAGTGGGTGAAAGTGATTAAAAGATAAAAAGTTCCAGTTGTGAGATGAATAATTTCTGGAGGTGTACTGTACAGCATGGTGACTTTAGTTAACAATCCTGTATTGTATATTTGATGTTGCTTTAAAAATATTATCTCAAAAATCTTCATAACAAGAAAACATTGTAACTGTGAGGCGATGAACATTAACTAAACTTATTGTGGCAATCATTTCTCAATTTATACATGCATCAAGTCATTATGTTGTACTCCTTAAACTAATACAATGTTATATTAATTATATCAAGAAAACTGGAAAACTTTTTTTTTCTTTTACAGAGACAGAGAGTCAGAGAGATGAGAAGCATCAATCATCAGTTTTTCATTGTAACACCTTGGTTGTTCATTGATTGCTTTCTCATATGTGCCTTGACCGCGGGCCTTCAGCAGACCGAGTGACCCCTTACTCGAGCCAGTGACCTTGGGTCCAAGCTGGTGAACTTTTGCTCAAACCAGATGAGCCTTCACTCAAGCTGGCGACCTTGGGGTCTCGAACCTGGGTCCTCCGCATCCCAGTCCGAGGCTCTATCCACTGCGCCACTGCCTGGTCAGGCTGGAAAACTTTTAATAAAAATAAAATTTTAAAAAAGAGTGAGTCATGGCTTTGAAGGGCATTTTATATGCAAATTTGGGTTTTCACTCTTCATAGCTCCCTCTTTCCCGGAATTTCCTCCCATCCTAGATTTCTAACCACTCTGGCAGTCCCAAATTGTTTTTTTTGATTACTCAGTCAATAAGATTTAGCTTTCCCCTTGCAGTTCTAGCCTCCAGGTACTGCAAAGATTCAGGAATACCCTCAGGGGTAAAGCCTATTAAACATAAACATATCTTAGCTAATGTACCTTCCTTCTTTCAAATGCTAAATTTACAGTTTCTGCTGCCTTCTGGCTGCCCTCCAGTATATGATTGCCATTTGCAAGATAGTTCATTTAATATAAACAATTGTGCCATTAGTGGGTTGCTTCATTTTAAAAAGAAAAATTTCTCACCTGACCAGATGGGGTGCAGTGGATAGAGCGTCAGCCTAGGTTGCTAATGATAGAACCAGTCAGAGTCCAAAAGACCAGTGGAACAGGCTTTTTTCTTTTTTTTTTAATTTCTCTGAAGTTAGAAACGGGGATGCAGTCAGACAGACTCCCGCATGCGCCCGACCGGGATCCACCCGGCATGCCCACCAGGGGGCGATGCTCTGCCCATCTGGGGCATCGCTCTGTTGCAACCAGAGCCATTCTAGCGCCTGAGGCAGAGGCCACAGAGCCATCCTCAGCGCCAGGGCAAATGCTCCTCCAATGGAGCCTTGGCTGCGGGAGGGGAAGAGAGAGACAGAGAGGAAGGAGAAGGGGAGGGGTGGAGAAGCAGATGGGCGCTTCTCCTGTGTGCCCTGGCCGGGAATCAAACCTGGGACTCCTGCACGCCAGGCCGACACTCTACCACTGAGCCAACTGGCCAGGGCCAGAACAGGCTTTAATGAAAGGAAACCTGCTGCCTGTCTCATAAGGGAGAGCAGCCCCCAGTTATCTAGTAGGTAGGGTTAAATAGGATATTTGAGGGTGGGGGCTGGTAATCATTAAGGAAAAATGTATCTTTCAGCAATTTATGTAAGATTAACTGTAAGTAAACTAGGGGACCTTCCACACTCGGGTTAGTCACCCGAATGCCTGGGGGAAGGTGATCTGAAACATCTAGTTTGTCAATGTCCCTTCATCCACTTAAGGGAGGAGGGGGTCATGGCCCCCACCTGCAACCCTATCAGCTAAGAATCCTGACTCAAAATCCCAAGGTTGCTGGCTTGAGCAAGTAGTCACTGGCTTGGTTAGAACCCCCCCTCAAGACACATATAAGAAAGCAATCAATAAACAACTAATGTGCCACAAACTATGAGTTGATGCTTCTCATCTCGGTAAGGTATTCCCCCCCCCCACCCCCGAGGAAGAAGGAAGGGCAAAGGCACGAAGTGTGGATAAGCAAAAGCTTTATTTAGTACAGTGCTTCCCGGACGATGTTCTCTGGTCCTGGGGGACAGAGACCAAAGAAGTCGGCATGGACAAAACCCCGTAGTGGATATTTAAAGGGTCTCTAGGGTGGAGGCGAGTTGATATGACATGGTGAAATCTCACTGGCTGGCAGACAGTTGCTCTTTTTCAAAGGACTCCTGGGAAGTTTCTGTAAGAATGAGACGGCATTCGAACACCAGGTGTGCAGGCTTTATTAGAGGAGAAAGACCTGCTGGGGCACCCCTCCAGGAGAAGTGCACCCAAACAAATTCTGAGGCCAATTTTTTATAGGGTTAAGGGAGAGCTTTGAGCAAGCGTTTGTTGCATCTGCAATTCTGGTATGCTCCCTTCTGTAGTTTTACGATATTGGCTTCTTGGAACACTTCTCCTCAGGGTGGCTGACCAGCTTCCTAGAACTTTTCTATTTCAGGGGTGATAGTCCAGTAAGGGTGGGGTCAGATAACCAAGCAGAACAGCAAAAGGGCAGTTTGTAAGTTTCGGTAAATTCATGTATCCCTCAGTTTCTTTTTGCTGCGCATGAGTGTGGGCAGTTCCAGCCAGAGTTCCCGGGCCTGGTTCCTCATGTGACCTTTCCCCATTGTCCATCGACCTTACAATCTCTGTCCCTTTTTTTCTGTCTCTCACTCACTAAACAAAAAGAAAAAACTTCTGTCATCTCTAAAATGCATTGCTGAGAGTGACTGCCATGTGTCTGTTGTCTGGAATCTAATGTTCCAGTTTTATATTTTTTTCTGATTTAATTGACTCTTTTATTTCATAGTCAAATTCTTACAGACTTTTAAGGGCCCCACAACTACTGGTTAAACCAATGTCAGAAAACATTACCCTTGTAAAAACTATCAAGCAAGGAGTGCTAAATGTATCTAATGACTAGATTTCAGGCAAAAGAGGAAGACTTTGATACCTGTCTTTATTTCACCATTGACTGACTTCACAGTAGGCGGGGTAACTAAGAAACAGAGAATCGAAGAGAATGATCCATCACTACTATTTTAATATATGTCTTTATTATGGTTTTCCTTTGTTGGGCAAATGAGTTTGTAAAATTTGTATTTTTTGAGTTTGCTCACTTTTATTGTTAAAAAATGGCATGGTCTTTTGGGTAATGGGTATGCAACATAATCAAATGTCAAAATAACCTGAAGGCCTGACCAGGTGGTGGCGCAGTGGATAGAGCGTCAGCCTGGGATGCAGAGGACCCGAGTTCGTGACCCCGAGGTCGCCAGCTTGAGCGTGGGCTCATCCAGTTTGAGCAAAGCTCACCAGCTTGAGCCCAGGGTCACTGGCTCAAGCAAGGGGTCACTCGGTCTGCTGTAGCCCCCAGTCAAGGCACATATAAGAAATCAATCAATGGACAACTAAGGAACCGCAACAAAGAATTGATATTTCTCACCTCTCTCCCTTTCTGTCTGTCTGTCCCTCTCTCTGACTCTCTCTCTGTCTCTGCCACAAAAAATAAAATAAATAAATAAATAACCTGAAGATGTTTTCTCTGAACTTATGTACCCTGATTGATTAGTATCACCCCATTAAAATTAATTTTAAAAAATGGCATGGTGCTGGGCAGCCATGTGTGTGCTTGTCCACAGACCAGGGCAGTTGATTGCGAATGGCGATTGCATTCCTGCTTGGGAGAGGCCGCGTTGTTTTGCTAATGTTTGCTGGAGGGGTCTTTGTGGGCCAGGCAGTTTTGCAGGGAGAGTGGAGAGAATGCAGAGTGCTGAAGAAGAAGCCAGTTTGTGCAGAGGGAGAGAGAAGGAATGAGGATGAGGAACCAGAGCTGAGGGTCTTTGTGAACTCCTCTGAAACTGGTGGGGCCTTTGATTCTAGGAGAAACCAGAGAAAATTCTCCTGGTCGTAAAACTGGAGAATGCATCAAGGCTTTGGGAGCCCTGAATGAAAGGGAAGTGTTTTCCTTGTGTGTTTGCTTTTTGGCCAGTGCAAGACTTTAACAGATGTTGGAATGGCCCAACATTTTTTGGCTCCACTGTTTCTTTACTGTCTGCTCGAATTCAATGAGAACCTGCATGTGCATGGCCACAACAGTAGCGGTGGCTCCTGGCCTTACAACCTTCAAATGCTATAATAGTGTATTTGTATACATCATCTATGTATAGTGTATAGCATACATAGTGTAAAAATCTTTTTTTTTGATTACAGAGATAGAGAGAGAGTCAGAGAGAGGGATAGACAGGGACAGACAGACAGGAATGGAAAAATAAGAAGCATCAATCATGAGTTTTTTGTTGCGCATTGCAACCCTTAGTTGTTCATTGATTGCTTTTTCATATGTGCCTTGACTGCGTGCAGGCCTGCAGCAGACCAAGTAATCCTTTGCTCAAGCCAGCAACCTTAGGTCCAAGCTGGTGAGCTTTTGCTCAAACCAGATGAGCCCGTGCTCAAGCTGGTGACCTCGGGGTCTCGAACCTGGGTCCTTGGCATCCCAGTCCGACGCTCTATCCACTGCACCACCGCCTGAGGCCATAGTGTAAAAATCTTACAACAGATTTCCTTTTTCTCCTACTACTAGTTCATTTCCCCTTACTATTTTTTGTGCTTTCGTTATTACAAATTTTCCTACTACTTTTGTTCTAAATGCCACAGTACAAGAAGAAGACAAGATGGCGCTGGAGTAGGTGGACATACCAACATCCACCTCCCAGAACCAAAGTGGATTACAAAATAATTTTAAGAACTATCGTCTGGAAAAACCAACTTTGGACTAAACTAAGAGGACTCTTCAACCAAGGAACACTGAAGAAGCCACACTGAGACTGGTAGAAAAAGCAGAAATGTGGAGAGGGCCGCCCAGCTCCCCATAGTGAACGGCAGCCAGGAGAGACTCGCGTGGTGGGAAGTGAGTTTAGCAGAGAGGGAGGGTCCTGAGTCCCAGGAACAAAGCCCCAGCCTGCAGCCCCAGAGCCTAAAAGAGGCATAAGGACAGTATTTAGCTGGAAACAAGTCAGGATACTGTTTATGAGAAAGAGTCTGATTTCTCAGACCCAGGATTCTTCTTAAAGGGACCTTGCAGAAAACCTTTTTCACAACCACTCACCTGGGGCTCCAGGGAATGGGGAGAGAGGAGAGGACTGGAGTGGCAGGAAGAGAGTGTAATCTAGGAGGCACAGGGAGAAACATTTTGGGAGACAGCCACCCTAACCCCTGGGACAAGTCACTCCCCAAATCTGAAGTGAATATTTCCCCCGGAAATAGCAATACCAGCAAAGGGAAGCAGTATACCAGCCAGACAAGCTCTCTCGCAGCACTCAGAGCAGAGTTGCTTAGAAGGAGGGAGCTTTCGGGTCTACAGTAGTGAGTGTTAGGGTCTGAGCTGCAGCACCCACACCCACATGGCTGAGGGCTCACCAGAGGGCGGGTGGCGGCGGGATGTGGAGGCGTGGTTCTGTCGGCAGGGGTGGAAGCCTGCTGGCTGCCACTGGGCTCATGTGTGAGCTCAGTCCTGCCGGGCTGGGTAGGAGTAGGCATGCAAAAGCGGTCAAGCCCAGCTGCTGGCAGCCTGTAATCCAGTCTGCGGGAGAAGGGCGGGAACCCGGGAAGGGGTGGAGACCAGCCCTTGAGCAAGGGCACAGGAGCACAGCCTTGCATTGCCCATGGAACCGAGGCTTGTGGCCTGACTTGGGAGCCAGCTCCTCCTGCGGGGGTGGAGCCAAAACCCAGAACAGGCAGAGTTCCATTACTGAGCTGAGCATGGGCACACAGTCCTGCCCAGCCAGTAGAGCTAAGGATAGCAGTCGTTTCATGAGTGGGCTCCTCCTTTAAGGGCAGGCAAAAGCCCAGAAACAGGCAGAGACCCACAGCTGAGCAAAGGTGCTCGCCACTGCCCTCAGGGCCGAGCATAACGCCACCTGCAGGAGCGGGGCAAAGGCCAAGGCAACCAAGGCTTGTGCACCAAGCACATGATCACAGCCACTCTCGTGAAGGAGAAGTGGAAACCACAGCAACAGCCCCAATGGGCAGGCCCCGGCAATACCCAAACCCAAAAGCCCTAGGCAGCAACAGAAGAGGGGGCAGCAGGCCTGCAGACAGACCATACTTAGGGAACAGAGGCCATACCCAGTGGACTCCAGTGGCCAAAACCTTCCTCTACACAGAGAAAATGTGAAGGCAAAGAAATGCAACACAAATGAACCAAGAGAAATCCCCAGAAAAGGAACTAAATGAATCAGATATAACCAAATTACCAGATGCAGAGTTTAAAATAACAATTGTTTGGATGCTCAAAGATATTAGAAAAATAAATGGTCATTACGAACACCTAAATAAAGAGATAGCAAATATAAAAAAGGACATTGAAATAATAAAGAAGAACCAGTCAGAAATGACAAATACAGTATCTGAAATAAAGAACACAATGGAAGGAATGAAAAGCAGGATGGATGAAGCAGAGAATCAAATCAGCGAGTTAGAGGGCACAATAAATAAAGGCACAGAAGCAGAGTAGAAAAAAGAAAAGAGACTCAAAAAGTCTGAGGAAACACTAAGAGAGCTCTGTGACAACATGAAGAGAAATAACATCCACATCATAGGGGTTCCTGAAGAAGAAGAGAAAGAACAAGAGATAGAGACTTTGTTCAAGCATATCATAGCTGAAAATGTCCCTCAATTAAGGCAGTAAAACATCTCACATGTTCAAGAAGCACTGAGAACTCCATTAAGGAGAAACCCAAAGAAATCAACACCAAGACACATCATAATTAAAATACCAAAGCTAAGTGATAAAGAGAAGATATTAAAAGCTGCTAAACAAGAAAAGACTAGCACCTGCAAAGGAGCCCCCATAAGGATGACTTCTGACTTCTCAACAGAAACACTTGAGGCCAGAAGGGAATGGCAAGAAATATTCAAAGTAATGCAGAACAAGAGCCTACAACCAAGACTACTTTATCCAGCAAGGCTATCATTTAAAATTGAAGAAGAAATAAAAAGCTTTACAGACAAAAAAAAAAAAAACCAACTCAAGGAATTCACTACAACCAAACCAAGGCTGCAAGAAATGCTAAGGGACCTGTGTTGTAAACAGATCAAAGGAGAAAAAGAATATAGCAAAAGAGGAATACAGTTTTAAAGAATAAAATGGAAATACACAATTACATATCAATAATAACCTTAAATGTAAATGGATTAAATGATCCAATCAAAAGACATAGGGTAGCTGCATGGATAAGAAAACAGGACCCATACATATGCTGTCTACAAGAGACACACCTTAAATCAAAAGATGCACACAGACTGAAGATAAAAGGATGGAAAAAAATATTTCACGCAAATGGAAATGAAAAAAAAGCTGGGGTGGCAATACTTATATCAGACAAAATGGACTTTAAAACAAAGACTATAGTTAGAGATAAAGAAGATCACTGCATAATGATAAAGGGAGCAATCCAACAGGAAGATATAACCATTATAAATATCTACGCATCTAATATAGGAGCACCTAAATATATAAAGCAGACTTTGATGGATATAAAGGGCGAGATCAGCAGCAATACTATAACAGTAGGGGATTTCAATACCCCACTAACATCATTAGATAGATCCTCAAGAAAGAAAATTAACAAAGAAACAGCAAACTTAAAGGACATATTAGATCAACTCAATTTAATAGATATCTTCAGAACCTTTCACCCTAAAACAGCAGAATATACATTCTTTTCAAGCAATTATGGTACATTCTCTAGAATAGACCACATGTTAGGGCACAAAAGCGGTCTCAACAAATTCAAGAAAATTGAAATCATATCGAGCACTTTCTCTGATTACAATAGCATTAAACTACAAATCAACCACAACAGAAAAACTGAAAAATACTCAAACACTTGGAAACTAAATAGCATGTTATTAAATAACAAATGGGTAAACAATGAGATCAAAGAAGAAATTTAAAAATTCCTAGAAACAAACAATAATGATCATACATCAATTCAAAATTTATGGGACACAGCAAAAGCAGTCCTGAAAAAAAAAAAAAGCAGTCCTGAGAGAGAAGTTTATAGCATTACAGGCATACTTCAAGAAGCTAGAAAAAGCTCAAATAAACAACTTGACCCTACATCTAAAAGAACTAGAAAAAGAACAGCAAGTAAAGCCCAGAGCTAGTAGAAGGAAGGAAATAATAAAGATCAGAGCAGAAATAAATGACATAGAGGCTAAAGAAACAATGCAGAGGATCAATGAAACCAGGAGCTGGTTCTTTGAAGAGGTAAACAAGATCGATAAACCTTTAACCAGACTCACCAAGAAAAAAAGAGAGAGGACTCAAATAAATAAAATTAGAAACGAGAGTGGAGAAATAACAACTGACACAACAGAAATACAAAATATTGTAAGAAAATACTATGAAGAACTGTACGCCAAAAAACTAGACAACCTAGATGAAATGGACAAATTCCTTGAAATTTATAATCTTCCAAAAATTAATCTGGAAGAATCAGAAAACCTAAACAGACCAATTACAACAAATGAGATTGAAACAGTTATCAAAAATCTCCCAAAAAAGAAAAGTCCTGGGCCTCATGGCTTCACAAATAAATTCTACCAAATATTCAAAGAAGAACTAACTCCTATCCTTCTCAATCTATTTCAAAAAATTCAAGAGGAAGGAAGACTTCCAAACTCCTTTTATGAGGCGAGCATAATTCTGACTCCAAAACCAGACAAAGACAACACAAAAAAAGAAAATTAGCCATATCAGGCGGTGGCGCAGTGGATAGAGCATTGGACTGGGATGCAGAGGACCCGGATTCAAGACCCCGAGGTCGCCAGCTTGAGTGCGCGCTCATCTGGTTTGAGGAAAAGCCCATCAGCTTGAACCCAAGGTCGCTGGCTCCAGCAAGGGGTTGCTCAGTCTGCTGAAGGCCCGCGGTCAAGGCACATATGAGAAAGCAATCAATGAACAACTAAGGTGTTGCAACGTGCAATGAAAAACTAACGATTGATGCTTCTCATCTCTCTCCGTTCCTGTCTGTCTGTCCCCATCTATCCCTCTCTCTGACTCACTCTCTGTCTCTGTAAAAAATAAATAAATAAATAAATAATAAATAAAAATTTAAAAAAAAAGAAAGAAAATTATAGGCCAATATCCCTGATGAATTTAGATGCAAAAACCCTCAACAAAATATTAGCAAACCAAATCCAGCAATATATGAAAAAAATCATACACCATGATCAAGTGGGATTTATTCTTGGGAGGCAAGGCTGGTACAATATTTGCAAATCAATCAATGTGATTCATCACAAAAACAAAAGGAAGGAGAAAAACCACACGATAATTTCAATAGATGCAGAAAAAGCATTTGATAAAATCCAGCACCCATTCATGATCAAAACTCTCAGCAAAGTGGGAATACAGGGAACAAACCTCAACATGATAAGGGCCATCTATGACAAACCCACAGCCAATATCATACTCAATGGGCAAAAATTAAAAGCAATCCCCTTAAGATCAGGAACAAAGCAGTGGTGCCTCCTTTCACCACTCTTATTCAACATAGTTCTGGAAGTCCTAGCCACAGCAATCACACAAGAAAAAGAAATAAAAGGCATCCAAATTGGAAAAGAAGAAGTAAAACTATCATTAATTGCAGATGATATGATATTGTATATAGAAAATCCTAAAGTTGCAGTAAAAAAACTACTAGACCTGATAAATGAATTCAGCAAGGTGGCAGGATATAAAATCAATACTCAGAAATCAGAGGTATTTTTATACACTAACAATGAACTGTCAGAAAGAGAAATTAAGGAATCAATCCCCTTTACCATTACAACCAAAAAAATAAAGTACATAGAAAAAAATTTAACCAGGAAGATTAAAGACTTGTACTTGGAAAATTATAAACCATTGATAAAAGAAATCAGGGAAGATACAAACAAGTGGAGGCATATACTGTGTTCATGGTTAGGAAGACTAAACATCATTAAAATGTCTATATTACCCAAAGCAATTTATAAATTCAATGCAATACCGATTAAAATACCAATGACTTACCTCAAAGATATAGAACACATATTCCAAAAATTTATATGGAACCAAATGAGAACACAAATAGCCTCAGCAATCTTGAAAAGGAAGAATAAAGTGGGAGGTATCACACTTCCGGATATCAAGTTATATTATAAGGCCATTGTACTCAAAACAGCCTGGTACTGGCATAAGAACAGGCATAGAGATCAATAGAACAGAACTGAGAACCCAGAAATAAACCACACTTTTATGGACAACTGATATTTGACAAAGAAGGTAAGAGCATACATTGGAGTAAAGACAGCCTCTTCAACAAATGGTGTTGGGAAAATTGGACAGCTACCTGCAAAAAAATGAATCTAGACCAACAATTTACACCATTCATAAAAATAAACTCAAAATGGATAAAAGACTTAAATGTAAGCCGTAAAACCATAAGCATCTTAGAAGAAAACATAGGCAGTAAGCTCTCTGACATCTCTTGCAGCAATATATTTGCCAATTTGTCTCCACAGGCAAGTGAAACAAAAGACAGGATAAACAAATGGGACTTTATCAAACTAAAAAGCTTCTGCACAGCTAAAGACAATAAGAACAGAATAAAAAGACAAACTACACAATGGGAGAATATATTTGACAATGCGTCTGATAAGGGGTTAATAACCAAAATTTATAAAGAACTTGTAAAACTTAATACCAGGAAGAAACAATCAAGTCAAAAAATGGGCAAAAGAAATGAATAGACACTTCTCCAAAGAGGACATATAGATGGCCAATAGGCATATGAAAAAATGCTCAACATCACTAATCATTAGAGAAATGCAAATTAAAACCACAATGAGATTATCACCTCACACCAGTCAGAATGATACTCATCAATAAAACAACACAGAATAAGTGCTGGCCAGGATGTGGAGAAAAGGGGACCTTCCTGCACTGCTGGTGGGAATGCAGACTGGTGCAGCCACTGTGGAAAACAGTATGGAGATTCCTCAAGAAATTAAAAATCAAACTGCCTTTTGACCCAGCTATCCCACTGTTAGGAATATATCCCAAGAACACCATAGCACTGTTTGAAAAGGAGAAATGCACCCCCATGTTTATGGCAGCATTGTTCACAATAGCAAAGATCTGGAAACAGCCCAAGTGTCCGTCAGAGGACGAGTGGATTAAAAAGCTTTGGTATATATATACTATGGAATACTACTCAGCCATAAGAAATGATGACATCGGATCATTTACAACAACATGGATGGACCTTGATAACATTATACTGAGCAAAATAAGTAAATCAGAAAAAACTAAGAACTATATGATTCCATACATAGGTGGGACATAAAAATGAGACTCAGAGACATGGACAAGAGTGTTGGGGTTACAGGGTGGGGGGGAGGGAGGGGTTGGGGGAGGGTAGGGGCACAAAGAAAACCAGTTCAAAGGTGACGGAAGACAATTTTATCAATGTCACCCCGTTAAAACTAATCAAAAAAAATTTTTCTCACGGCTAATTCAGGCAGTTAAAAGAATGGTATAAGGATGCTAATTCTGCTTCTCAGGCCACATCCTGTAAAAGAGGCCCCAAGCAAATTGGTGATTTGGCTCCTCTGATTTTGCCAATTGGATTTAAAAAAAAAAAAAACAGGTCAGGAAGGCCCTGAAATGGAACTAACAATACATGAGCTTAAATTTAAAGGACTTTTAGATACTGGAGCTGATGTATCTGTTATTGCTAAGCTACATTGACCTCCTTCCTGGCCCACTCATGCAGCAGCCACAGAATTACAAGGTATAGGGCAGAGTAAATCCCCTCAACAAAGTTCTAGTTTTCTAAATTGGGAAGATTAAGAAGGACATTCTGGATTTTTTAAGCCTTAAGTGATCCCTGGATGACCAGTTAATTTGTAGGGTAGAGATGTTTTGAAAAATATCGGAGCATTGCTTGTCAGTCCTAATGGTTTAGTCAGTACTCAGATGCTTGATCGGGGATTTTTGCCCACCAAGGGACTAGGGAAAGAACAGCAAGGAATTCTCACACCCATAGAAGTGGCACCCAATTACAGAAGGTGTGGATTAGGATATCAAAATTTAGCATAGGGTCTTGATCTGTGGTGGCGCAGTGGATAAAGCGTTGACCTGGAATGCTGAGGTTGCCAGCTCAAAACCCTGGGCTTGCCCGGTCAAGGCACATATGGGAGTTGAAGCTCCCTGCTCCTCCCCCCTTCTCTCTCTCTCTCTCCTCTAAAGTGAATAAATAAATAAAAATAATTTTAAAAAAATTAGCATAGGGGCCTTGGTAGCTCCTGCTACCTCAATAATGCATTGTGCAGACCCAATTACTTGGAAATCAGATTATCCTGTATGGGTAGACCAATGGCTCCTTTCTCAGGAGAAACTTAGGGCAGCGGCTCAATTGGTACAAGAGCAGCTACAGCTTGGGCACATTGAACCATCTAATAGCCCATGGAATACACTTCCATATTTTGATCTTGTTGCCTCCTGGATTATCAAGGGGCATAGGCGACCCTTACAGCTTATAAATTTTGAGTCTCAAAATTATTGTTCTTCCTTTTTTCAAAGGATCAAAAAAAATGGCTCTGGGAAACTTCCACTAAATGGCAAATCGCTCTTGCAAATCAATGGACAACTTTATACTGAAACTGTCAACTTAAAATCAGCCCAAAGACTAGAATTATATGCCATTATCATAGCTTTTCAGCATTTGCCATATTCCCCCTTTAATCTATATACAGACAGCAAATATTTACTTATGGTGGTTCCACTATAAAGACTGTGGTCTTAGGGACAAATGCTGATGAACTATTTCAGCACTTCCTCCTTCTTCAAAGACTTGTATGTCAACATAGAGCTCCATGTTTTATAGCACATACTCAAGCTCACTCCATGCTCCCTGGAGCTTTAGCACAAGGGAATGCCCTTGTTGATCAAGCTACCCAAAAGAAAATTATTTGGAGCAACCATGACAGATCGAACAATTTAGTCTCATACTATTCATCACCAGAACGCTGCAGCCCTGTGTAAACAGTTTCAACTTTCTCGGGAAGCAATACAGCAGATTGGGAAATCCTGACCAAGGGGTCCTATACTACAATCTGTCCTTTAATTTGGAGTTAACCCTTGAGGTCTCCTACCAGGACAGCTTTGGCAAATGGATGTTACTCATATACCTTCATTTGGCAAACAGTCCTATGTCCACGTTACAGTGGATACCTATTCTGGATTTATAGTAACCTCTGTCAGAACAGGAGAGGCTGCTAAGCATGTTATAGCTCATTGTCTGTATGCATTGTTCTATTATTGGATTTCCTAAACTGGTTAAACTGACAATGCTCCTGCATATGTAGCAAAAGCATTTACTGTATTTTGTCAAACCTTTTGAATTATGTGTATTTCTTACAATCTTTAAAGTCAAGGTATTATTAAAGTGTACCCAGCAAATATTTGAAGGTCAATTTAAAAAATTTTAAAAGGAGGGAATCATATCCTGGAACTCCTACAAGTCTACCATACCATGCTTTTTACTTAAAAATTTTTAAATTTCTTTTGAATGCTGATGAACAGGAGATGCCAAATCTTTTTCTCCTGTAAACTACTACCTTCTTTACTTGATCCAGCTAATAACACTGTTTTGTCTTTTTCCAAATAGCCCCAGATATATGGAAAAGATTTATATAGGCGGATGAGGATCCTCAAACCCCTCAGTGAGATCTTCTGAGCATGGCTTTTAAGATACCAAGAGGCAGAAAAAGCCCAATAGAGATCAGGGCAACTACCAGCTTTTAGGATATGCCCTTAAAGGCTCCAACACCCCAAAGGGGTCTCATAGGATGCCATCTGGGTCCTGCTTCAATAGTGGAAAGGAAGGTCATTGAGCTAAAGCTTGACAGACTTACATGCCTCTGCTGTCAGGAAACAGGGACACTGGAAGGTAGGCTTCCCCCTCGCTCCTCTAAGGGAGGGTTCAGTCTCTTCCAGCCCTGCTCCAGCCACCTATGACCTAACCTTGCCCAGAATGCTGGGGTTTGCCACTGAAGGCTGAAGGGGCCCAGGGCCATTGGCCCTAACTACGACACTGTGGACCAGCTTAGGGTATTTCTTCCAAGAAGCAGGTAAACTGATCTCATTTGCACAAGGGCCACTTAACTATGTCTTCCCTGAATAGTCAGGTTTTTTATTCTTCCCTCGAAGATCTCTGGTGTGGGTATTGATAGTCCTATTTTCTGCTGCTTTGTTTAATATAGAGTGTTTCCTTTATTCCTCCTACCTTAATGCCCCACTCATATTTCAGGCTGGGACCTACTCCTAATTTAGAGCTCTCTTTCCCCCTTTTGCCAACTTCTATTATGAATCTACCTTTGCCACCCAGCTTAGTGTATCCCAAGGTTCTCTTTACCATGCCATAGTCACAGAGCTCCAGGGAAAAGCAACCTGGTCTCATCTCTCCAGGCAGAGGAGAACAGAAGCTCCATCTCCACACATGCTGCAGATGGCTTTTCCAGTCTATCTGAATTATTACCAGCTAGAAGCAGCAGTCATTGGGACTTGGATGTGAGCTGCAAAGTATAGAATTGTGACAAAAATTCCAGTGCCATGTGGACTTTTCCTGGATGTGGACTTTTCCTGGACTCCTGCTCCTTGGGACAGCTCCTAACAGACTGAACTGGGGTTGGGTTGCATTTATCAGGGACTTGGCATGGTGTTGGGGCCAACTTGGACTTGGTGAACTTGTTAAGTACACTACTCTTTTATGGATTCTTGCTGTATTGGCCAAGAGTTTGCTTAAAGGCTTTAATCACTGTAAAAAAAAAAATAGAAGACTGGATAAAGAAGATGTGGCACATATACACCATGATATACTATTTAGCCATAAGAAATGATAACATCGGATCACTTACAACAAAATGGTGGGATCTTGATAACATTATACAGAGTGAAATAAGTAAATCAGAAAAAAACAAGAACTGCAGGATTCCACACATTGGTGGGACATAAAAACAAGACTAAGGCCCTGGCCAGTTGGCTCGGTGGTAGAGCGTTGGCCTGGCGTGCAGAAGTCCTGGGTTCAATTCCCGGCCAGGGCACACAGGAGAAGCGCCCATCTGCTTCTCCACCCCTCCCCCTCTCCTTCCTCTCTGTCTCTCTCTTCCCCTCCCGCAGCTGAGGCTCCATTGGAGCAAAGATGACCCGGGCGCTGGGGATGGCTCCTTGGCCTCTGCCCCAGGCGTTAGAGTGGCTCTGTTCACAACAGAGCGACGCCCCAGAGGGGCAGAGCATCGCCCCCTGGTGGGCAGAGCGTCGCCCCCTGGTGGGCGTGCCGGTTGGATCCCGGTCGGGGGCATGCAGGAGTCTGTCTGACTGTCTCTCCCCGTTTCCAGCTTCAGAAAAATACAAAAAAAAAAAAACACACAAAAAAAAACAAGACTAAGAGACATGGACAAGAGTGTGGTGGTTACAGGGGCAGAGGGAGAGAAGAAGGAAGAGGAGGAGGGGGAGAGGGAGGGGCACAAAGAAAAGTAGATAGAAGGTGATGAAGGACAATCTGATTTTGGGTGATGGGTATGCAACATAACTGAATGACAAGATAACCTGGACATGTTTTCTTTGAATATATGTACCCTGATTTATTGATGTCACCTCATTAAAATTAATAAAAATTTATTTATTTTAAAAAAGCCACAGTACATCATATTTATTTTTGTTTAATGGTAAATTATATTTTGAAGAGAATACAGTGAGAAAGTCTTTTCATCCATTGTTGGGCAGATAAAATATATTATACTCACTTTGTTAAAGTGAAAGCCTTTGCCCACGTGGAAGCCTGTCACCCAGGTGATATTAGTTGCCCTTCTTGCTTGAAATGGGCATGATTATATTAATGTGTGCTGGGGCAAGCTGTGGGCAGGCAGGATCCTTGTAGCCTGGAGCTTGGTTTTAGGACTAAGCTTTTCCCACCCTTTTTGATGTGGGGTGGTGCAATCCCATTATGCCTCAGATAAGTGACTTTGTATTAGAGACTTCCCTATTTTGTATACTGGATTAAAGGTTTTTATTTCTGTACTATAAAGTGGGGCAGACTGGGAGCTTGCTCTCTTGGTTCCTGAGATTAGCATTATAGAGAACAGAGAAAGGCCACATGGAGGAGGCCAGGAGAAGCAGCCAAGATGGTGGAGTGTTGAGTGAGAAGCCAGTTTGTGCAGTTTGTGCAGGGAGAAGGAAGGAGATGGGGAACAGAGGTGAATAAGTCTAGTGAGCTAGAAACCTTTGATTCTAGGAAATTCAGATGTCAGTAGCTTTATGAGCACTGAATGAGTGGGTTTTGGAGCCTAGTGTGTGTTTTTACTTGCCCGCCGGTGCAAGCTAGGATCAAAGCTAATGGCCCACCAGTTCTTGGCTCCATTGTTTCATTACCATCTGTCCGAAGCCAATGAGAACCTGCATGGGCCAGGCAGCTATGATGATGGCTGTGTATATTGGCTTTACACCCATATATTTATCATTTTCAGTGAACTAAACTTATTTATGTAGATTCCAATTTCCATCTTGTATCATTTTCCTTCTGCTTGAAGAACTTTAACTAGTGCAAGTCTGCTGTCAATAAATTCTCTCAGCTTTTGTTTGCCTGAAAATAATCTTTATCTTACCTTCAATTTTGAAAGATATTTTCACTAGTAGAGAATTTTAGGTTAATTGTACTCTATCTTCAAGTTTACTTATGTTTTAATTTTTCAGTGTCTTATCTGCTGTTGGTCTCACCCCATATATTGTATTTTTCATTTCAGATATGCATATATGTATACTTGTATTCCTGTATTTATAATCTAAAAGTTCCAGTTTGGTTATTTTTTTTACATATTATATTTTTCTATTTTTAATTTTTTTTACAGGGACAGAGAGAGAGTCAGATAGAAGGATAGATAGGGACAGACAGACAGGAACGGAGAGAGATGAGAAGCATCAATCATCAGTTTTTCGTTGTAACACCTTAGTTGTTCATTGATTGCTTTCTCATATGTGCCATGACCGTGGGCCTTCAGCAGACTGAGTAACCCCCCGCTCGAGCCAGTGACCTTGGGTCCATGCTAGTGAGCTTTTTGCTCAAGCCAGATGAGCCCGCGCTCAAGCTGGCAACCCTGGGGTCTCAAACCTGGGTCCTTCCTCATCCCAGTCCGATGCTCTATCCACTGCGCCACCACCTGGTCAGGCCAGTTTGGTAATTTTTATATATTCTGTTTCTTTCATTATATTAATGTGGTGTTCTAACTCTTTGAACATATGAAGCATATTTGTAATAACTGTTATAACATTCTTCTCTGCTAATTACCATCATCTCTATAATTTGTGTGTGTTTCTATTGATTAATTTTTTTAAATGTATTATTGGTCTCATTTTCCTGTTTCTATGCTTGCCTAGTAATTTCTTATTTGGTACCAGACATGATTTTTTCATTGTTAGATGGTAGATTTTTTTTAACTTTTTAAAGAATTGCATTTTGCTCTGTCACACATTTAAGTGTCTTAGAATCACTTAAATTTTTTTGAGGCTTGCTTTTAAGATCTGTGAATACTGCGAGTGTCATCAGAAAGATGGCAGGATAGGAATTCTAACAGCATCCCCCAGAAAACATCAATTTTGGCAATCACCTAGGGATGTGGGCTTTTTTTGTCAGCGGTCCAAGAGTTCAGCAGAGAAGTTACAGCACATGTTTGAGGACAGGGAGGAATCCAAGAATAGATGCATTAAAGAGGAATAAAAGAAATGGTTTCACTTTGTCCATGTCACCTCGCCCTCCAAATGGCAGGGCCTGAAGCCAGGAAGAACACCCCCCCCCCCCCCAGCAAACCCATGATTTCACAAACAAAGGAAAATGAAAGCATGTGAATGAGCACTGACCTTCCCCAATGTGTGAAATGTTGCCCAAGAGGTCCACTTCTTTCTCATCTCACCCATATTACTGAGGTGATCTGCAAGGCTGAGGAGTTAAGAGAGGGTGAGAGCACGGTAGCCAGGTCTGAGCACATATCCAAAGGGACACTACTAACTGCTTCAAGGTTCTTCCTGCCAACTGATCCATGGATTCCATCAGGAAGCCTGCCCACCAGACCCTGGGGGTGCCTCACCTTAACTGCCCTCTGAATCTCATCCATACCCCTAACACATACAAATATCCCTTCCCCAAGGCTGGCTTCCAGTGCAAGCTCCCATGGACAAGAGCTAGCCTTTGCAGATAGCTAGCAAGCAAGCAAGTGCAAAAATCCAGCACCACTCTGCAGGATTAAAACAAGCTCACAAATAATCATTTCAATGCACTGCCTCAGGGGGATAAAATGGAGGCTCTTAGTACCCAGTTGGTCTTTGCAGGATTGAGAGAAGGCATACTGTAAGGCTGGTGGCCATGACCATGCAGGTCACATTGGATTCGAGTAGACAGTAAAGGAACTGTGGAGCCAGAGGATGGTGAGCCATTCTCTTTATTAGAATCTCACAATAGTTGACAAGCAAGCAGGCAGGGAAAACCTGCTTCCTTCTCTCTCTCTCTCTCTCTCTCTCTCTCTCTCTCTCTCTCTCTCTCTCTCGGCTGATGAGCAAAACAGGCTGGGTAGGGGGACCCCTTCTCTGGCAAACAATAGCAAAAAAATGGTCCCTCTCACTGACAGCAAGCATTGTGCAATTTACAATCTGCTGCAGGGCAAGCACCTGCAGCCTTACATAGACTATATATTGAGGTGCTGCCCTGTGCTCCTGCACCAATCAGGCAAAGTACAAGTGAGCAAGCCTAACACACTTGTTTGCCCAACACATACAATCTTAAGAATTCCTCCCTAAGGGATAAGTGGTGAAGGAACAAGACTTGATTTGTCACCACTGGGTGGTGAACACACAGTGCAACTTACAGATGATGTATCATAAACCTCCGTGGTAGTCTAGTGGTTAGGATTCGGCACTCTCAGATGATGTATTATAGAATTGTACACTTGAATCCTCATTCATATTTATTAATTGATTTTAGAGAGAGATAAATGGGGAGAGGAGCAGGAAGCATCAACTCTCATATGTGCCTTGACCAGGCAAGCCCAGGGTTTTGAACCAGTGACCTCAGCATTCTAGGTCAACACTTTATTCACTGCACCACCACAGGTCAGGCACCTGAATCCTATGTAATTTTTTTTTTTTTTTTTTTTTACAGAGACAGAGAGAGAGAGAGAGAGTCAGAGAGAGGGATAGATAGGGACAGACAGACAGGAATGGAGAGAGAAATGAGAAGCATCAATCATAAGTTTTTCGTTGCAACACCTTAGTTGTTCATTGATTGCTTTCTCATATGTGCCTTGACCATGGGCCTTCAGCAGACTGAGTAACCCCTTGTTTGAGCCAGTGACCTTGGGTCCAAGCTGGTGAGCTTTTTTGCTCAAGCCGGATGAGCCCGCGCTCAAGCTGGCGACCTCGGGGTCTCAAACCTGGATCCTTCCACATCCCAGTCTGACACTCTATCCTCTGCGCCACCGCCTGGTCAGGCAAAAATTTTTTTAGACTTTATTTATTTTAAACTTTATTTAGTCATTTTAGAGAGGAGAGAGAGAGAGAGAGAGAGAGAGAGAGAGAGAGAGAGAGAGAAGGGAGGAGCAGAAAGCATCAACTCCTATCTGTGCCTTGACCAGGCAAGCCCAGGGTTTTGAACCAGCGACCTCAGCATTCCAGGTCAAAGCTTTATCCACTGTGCCACCACAGGTCAGCTATGTAATTTTATTAAGCAATGTCATCCCAATAAATTCAATTAAAAAAAAAAGAATTCTTCCCCAAGAAGCAACAAGAAATGCAGAGCAGGCACATCAATCAAAGGGCTCTTAAAAAGGCGAAGCATCCCATGCTGTACTGATAGGTGAAGGTATCTCTCTACTAAAACTTGTCAGTAAAGACTGAGGAGGTGACTTCTTCAAATGCAAAGACATCAGTGCAAGACTTCAAAGACCATGAAATATCAAGGAAATATGATCCCACCAAAGAAACGCAATAATTTTCCAATAATCTACCCCCCAAAAGTGAAGATCAACAAATGGCCTGACAGGCCTGACCTGTGGTGGCGCAGTGGATAAAGCGTCGACCTGGAAATGCTGAGGTCGCCGGTTCGAAACCCTGGGCTTGCCTGGTCAAGGCACATATGGGAGTTGATGCTTCCTGCTCCTCCCCCCTTCTCTCTCTCTCTCTCTCCTTTCTAAAATGAATTAAAAAAAAAAACACAAAAAAAACAAAAACAAAAAAAAACAAATGGCCTGACAAATAATTCAAAATATATAATTGTTCTAAGGACATTGAGTGAGCTACAAGTTGTTGTAAGTACCAAAAAGATGCAAATTAATATTAATATTCTAGGAGAAAAAGTCAGGCTTTCCTGTCCTTTCTTTGAAAAATGGAGGAAAAAGAATATAGAAGTCTCCCACTTACAAGGACAACTAGGGTCATTTGGTTTTAAGTTCTCTGAAAAGATTAAGGTTATCTGAAGAACTCCCTTTCTCTTTCAATAAGAGACAAAATTAACGTACCACCCTACACTGATCCTAGCTCTCTCTCCCTTCCTGGAATCTGAGATTAAAGTGTACCTCTAGGCAAAGGAGGAAAGATAGATACTAAAAGGATTTGTGAATGACTTTGGTTGTATTACCTTGATTGTTTTAACGTTTTATGTAAAATCCCCTAGAGAAATGTTAATCTTGTTAATGTAACGTAAATCTTGTCAAATGTTATAATGTCATGCTGTCATGCCTCTCAACCTGTATGTGGTCAAAGGGTATATAACCAGCCCCTGAAATATACTCAGGGCACATGATTTGGGTCTGCAATTGCCCCGTGTTAGCCATATGCGACCGTCATATTTAACAAATCTCCTCCTTCAATAAAACTCTTCAAAATTCATTTGGACTGGGTGTCTCTACGTGAACTCAATAAGTAAGGTACAGTACCTTTCAGAATCTGGGGTGCAGTACTTTATAACAAAGGTGTTGGTCAAATAAGTTTGTAAACATGATATATATGTTTGCTCGCTTGTGACTTATAATGGGTGTGGGGGACAGGCTATAAGCAGGCCAGGTTGTTGTAGCCTGAGGTTTGGTTTTGGGACTAAGCTTTTCCCCACACCCTTGACTGATTGTATGATCTGGGTGGTGCACTCTCATGAGAAATCCAATTATGCCTTGGATAAGTGACTTTGTATCGGAGACTTCCTTGTTTGTATATTGGATTAAGGGATTTTGGTTTTCTACACTATAAAGTGGGACAGACCAGGAGCTCAGACACACAGTTCCTGCTATCACAATTGCAGGGGCTCCCCTGATCCCTTGCCCTTCATGGGAAGAGCTGGTTTTCTGCTTTTCCCTTGTCTTCTTTTGTGGTTTGCCTGTCTTGGTGAGACACCAATAAATAGGATGGCCCCCCATCCTCTGACTCCGCCATTTCTTTATCGCCTGCCCGAATCCAATGGGAACCTGCATGTGAATGGTCACGATGACGGCTCCTGGCCTTACAAAAGGGAACACAGAAAATTTAGCGAAATTATTAACCATTATGAATCATGTGGAATCTAAAAATAAAAGTCAGCCTGACCAGGTGGTGGCACACTGGATAGAGCATCAACCTGAGATGCTGAGGTTTGAAATCCCGAGGTCGCCAGCTTGAGCACAGGCTCATTGGGCTTAAGCATGGGATCATAGACATAACCCAATGGTTGCTGGCTTGAGCCCAAGGTCACTGGCTTGAGCAAGGGGTCACTGGCTCAGATGAAGCTTCCTGGTCAAGGCACATATAAGAAAGCACTCAATGAACAACTAAAGTGGTGCAACTATGAGTTGATGCTTCTTATCTCTCTACCTTCCTGTCTGCCTGTCTCTCTGGCATGCTAAAAAAAAAAAAAAAGTCAAACTCATGGAAACAGAAAGTAGAATGGTGTTTGCAGGGGAATAGGGTTTAGTGGAAAGCAGAGATGTTGATCAAATGGTATCAACTTTTAGTCATGAGATGAATAAGCTCTGAAGATCTATTGTACACCATGGTGGCTTTAATTAAAAATATTGTATACTTAAAAAATATATTGTATACTTAAAATTTGCTTAGCATAGATCTTAAGCATTCTGACTACATACACTCAAAAGGTGACTTTTCAAGGTGATAGATCTATTAATTAACTTGATTATGGTTGTTGGGCAGATAAAATGTATTATACTCACTTTGTTAAAAATGGCGCTGCCCACATGAGGCCGTTGCCCAGGTGATATTAATGTGTGTTGAGAATCCTTGTAGCCTGGGGCTTGGTTTTGGAATTAAGCCTTTCCCACCCTTTTTGCTGTGGGACGATACAATCCAATCATGCTTCAGAGAAGTGACTTTGTATTAGAGACTTCCCTGTTTTGTATATTGGATTAAAGGTTTGGATTTCTACACTATAAAATGGGGGCAGAATGAGAGCTTGCGCTCTTGGTTCCTGGGATGATTAGCATGAGAGAGCAGAGGGAGCAGAGCAGAGAGCAGAAAGAGGTCATGTGGCCAGGAGAAGCAGCCAAGATGGCGGAGTGCTGAGTGAGATGCCAGTTTGTGCAGAGTTTGTATCTGGGATAAGGAAAGAGATGGGGAACTGGGGAGAATAAGGCTGGTGAGCTAGAAACCTTTGATTCTAGGAAACTCAGATAAGTCAGTAGCTTTGTGAGCACTGAATGTGAGTGGGTTTTGGTGCCCAGTGTGTGTTTTTACTTGCCCGCCGGGTGCAAGCTAGAATTAAAGATGTTGGCCCATCAGTTTTTGGCTCCATTGTTTCTTTACCGACTGTCCAAATCCAATGTGAACCTGCATGGGTCGGGCTGCTGTGATAGTGGCCTTGACTTCTGGCTTTACAATGGTCAATATTTCACAATGTGTACCTATAGCAAATTATCACATTGTATACTTTAAATATATATATATACACACATATATATATATATAATTTTGTCAATTATACCTCAATGAAACTGGAAAGAAAACAATTCTCTCAAAGCTGTTACATTAAATTCTATAAAAACTGTCAAATTCTCTTGAAGAGAATGACAATACCTTTCTTGACAGACTAGAAATTTTTTTTCCCTAAATTTTTTTTTCCCCATTGATTTGAGAGAGAGAGAGGAAGGGTGAGAGAGGGTGGGGAGAGAGAAAGAAGCATCAAATCGTTTCACTTAGTTGTTCATTTACTTGTGCACTCATTTATTGCTTCTGGTACATGCCCTGATCAGGCTTGAACTTGCAACCTCTGGTGTGCTGGGTCAATGTTCTATCCACTGAGCCATCTAGTCAGGGCGACAATCCAGAAATTAAAATGACAACTAGAGAGCCATGAAACTTGTGATTTCTGGAAAGAATATTTGATTTGCTTTTTTTCTGTCTTTTAAATTACAGAGAAATACTATGAGAAATACAATAAAAAGTTCTATGTGAATTCTTAGAATAAATATTAATATTCCCTCCAAGAAGAAAAAAAAAGTTTGTTAGGTTGTATCCAGATCAGCCATTGGTCTAGACCAGGGCCCGCAGGCCGCATGCGGCCCCCTGAGGCCGTTTATCCGGCCCCACCGCACTTCCAGAAGGGGCACCTCTTTCATTGGTGGTCAGTGAGAGGAGCACATTGACCATCTCATTAGCCAGAAGCAGGCCTTTAGTTCCCATTGAAATACTGGTCAGTTTGTTGATTTAAATTTACTTGTTCTTTATTTTAAATATTGTATTTGTTCCCATTTTGTTTTTTTACTTTAAAATAAGAAAAGTAATCCCTATGCAGTGTGCATAGGGATTTGTTCATAGTTTTTTTTTATAGTCCGGCCCTCCAACGGTCTGAGGGACAGTGAACTGGCCCCCTGTGTAAAAAGTTTGGGGACCCCTGGTCTAGACCAAATTTAGCTCGCCTAATAAAGCATTTCTCTTCCGAGAATTCTGATGCCTTCTGTATCTTCCCACGCTGGCTTTGCACACAAAATATTCCCAGCACTGGACGAGCTGTGGTAATATTTGGCCAACTGCTTTCTAACATTCTTTCTCCAGCTTCAGGTAGCGTCCTCATTGTATGCATGGACCAATACTCAGCCAAAGATTTGGGGAACCCTCTGCAGATCTCCAATGCTCTTTCTCTGTGCAGTTCCCACCCCTCTGGCACTCTACCTCACCAATTATAGCTACCTTCAGGTCCTCAAACTCCAATCTGTCTCCTCAGCAAGATCACCAGACTCTGAAGTTCCCTTCCCTCCTCTTCCAGGAAGTAAGCTGAAAAAATCAAAGGATTTGTTTCATTTGTTTCCCATTTTTCAGTCGTTGTAGTCCTGCACTGCCTGTTGCACAAAGTCTGAGAACAATGTTTAATGTATATATTTTGTCTTGTTATCCAGTGAGGCAGAAAGGTAATGTAGTCCCTGTTACTACATTGGAAGTGGAAGTACCTCCTGGTTTTGCATTCTTCAAATCTATCTTCTTTATAAGTCTCGAATGATATTTTATTTATGTAAATCTAGTATTATCACTCCTCATTTTAAATCCTCAGTTGCTTCTACCTGACACCAATCCCTTTCTTAAACTCTAGGTTCCAGTCATCCTGAGCATTCCTAGAATCCACTAGGCTGTTCATGAACCTATGTCTATTTTATTCTTCGCTCCTTTATCCTCTAACAGACAGCTCTCTGTGGTCAAAAGGAACTAACTCTTAGTTATAAGAAGAATAAGTTCTGGAGCTCTAATGTACAGCATATGATTATAGTTAATAAGTTGAATTATATACTTGAAAGTTGCCAAAAGCATTGATCTTAAATGTTCCCACTACAAGAAAAGAAATGGGGCCTGACCTGTGGTGGCGCAGTGGATAAAGCGTCAACCTGGAAACGCTGAGGTTGCCGGTTCAAAACCCTGGGCTTGCCTGGTCAAGGCACATATGGGAGTTGATGCTTCCTGCTCCTCCCCCCTTCTCTCTCTCTCTCCCCTCTCTATAATGAATAAATAAAATCTAAAAAAGAAAAAGAAAAGAAAAGAAATGGTAACTAAAGGATGTGATAATGTTAGCTAATGCTACAGTGGTAATCGTTTTGTAGTGTATAAGTGTATCAACACTTTGTACACCTTAAACTTATACAATGTTATATATCAATTATATTTCAGTTGGGGGGGGGGGTAAGAGCTCTCTGTATCCTTTAAGAAGACTTCTATAGCCTGACCTGTGGTGGCACAGTGGATAGAGCATTGACCTGAAATGCTGAGGTCACTGGTTCAAAACCCCGGGCTTACCCAGTCAAGGTACATACAAGTAATTAGTGAACAACTAAAGTAAAGCACCTCTCTCTAAAATCAATAAATAAAGTCTTTTAAAAAATAAAAACTTCTATAACCACTCACTGCATTAAGACATAGCCAGTTTTTTCCTCCTTTGTACCTGCATTTTACCTAGCACTAAAATTCAATTGTTGTTATTGTTAACTATTATTTTGTGTTCACCATGCTGTATTAAAATTATTTGCATATCTATCCCCTGCTAGATTATGAGCTCCTTAGAAGTAGGGCTTGTCATTTTTAATGTTTCTATCTCCAGGACTTAGCACAATGAATAGCACATAGTAGATGTATAATAACCATTTGAGAATTCAGAATTAATCCAATTAGCTCTACCTCCAAAACACACCTCAAGTTTATTCTCTTCATCTGTAGCAATTCTAAGTTATTATTTTTGCTTGCCTACATTACTGCAAGTCTCATAACTCTCTTCCTACACATTTTTTCCTTGCTTTTGAACATTCATTCATTCACTAACCAATGTCCAGGGTAATATGATATTTTGAAACATAAATCAGATACCAAAATCCCCTTCTCAAAACTTTTTTTTTTTTTGTATTTTTCCAAAGCTGGAAACGGGGAGGCAGTCAGACTCTCACATGCGCCCGACTGGGATCCATCCGGCATACCCACCAGGGGGCGATACTCTGCCCATCTCGGGGCGTCGCTCTGCCGCAATCAGAGCCATTTTAGCGCCTGAGGCAGAGGCCACAGAGCCATCCTCAGCACCCGGGCAAACTTTGCTCCAGTGCAGCCTTAGCTGCGGGAGGGGAAGAGAGAGACAGAGAGGAAGGATAGGGGGAGGGGTGGAGAAGCAGATGGGCGCTTCTCCTGTGTGCCCTGGCTGGGAATCAAACCCGGGACTCCTGCACGCCAGGCCGACGCTCTACCACTGAGCCAACCGGCCAGGGCCCCCTTCTCAAAACTTTTAATGTCTATTGTACTAAAATAAGATCCAAACTCCTTACCATTTCTTATACAGCTTTATATGAGGCAACTCGTTCCTGCCAGACTTCATTTTAAACCACTACCTGTAGCTCAGTACATTTCAGCCACCTGTCTTGTTTTTCAAACATATTGCACTTATTTTTGCCTTAGGCTTCTGTACTTATTGTTCCCTCTTCTTGTAATGATCTACTCCTAGAGTTTTGCATAGCTGGCTCTTAAATATTATTTTACTTTATTTCAAATATAATTTTCTTTGAGGGGCCTTAACGGACCTTCATGCAGAGTAGGACTCCAGAAGAAAAAACAAAACTTGTGGTGCTGAATTGGGTTGAAATTAGAGCTATCAATATGTATATAAGTGTGTATTATATGTGTGTGTATTTACTTATTTCCACTGACACCTATAATACTATATACTTATACTATGTATGGTCATAGTATATATGTTAATACTGATAACTCATCCCAGGGGCAAACAGCACAGTTAGTATCCAGATCTTTGTTTCTAAAAATTATTCCCCACTCAAAATAAATATCTTCTTTGAAGAAATGGCTAATTCTAGGGCTTGGGCAAGGAAAGTACACAGTGATCCTGAAACATTTTCTTGTGCTTAAAGTAAGCAGGTGGTTGTAAATTGATGGGACCATGCCAAAGGACACCTGAGCTAAGTTGAAGGGCTTCTACTGGTTAAATTAGGGATCAAAATTAACAGATTTTAATGTATCAAAAAAAGACCCACAAGGTACTCATACTGATAAAGTTTTTTAAAATTTAAAGGGGATAAGAATAGAAAGTCAATAATAAATGTAGAAGGAACAACAGAATTAGGAAATCACCATTTTGCAACCTCCTTAGTAATAGTTGATTCATGCAAGAAGTCAACTTATATTAGACATTAGGTTTAAGATTGTTGAGAACATGATATTCACAGTCTCAAAGAATCACCTACAAATTACATATTAAAAAAAAGAAAGTACTTTACAATAAAAATATATAAAAGTCAGATACTTCTCCCAAGAAGACATACAACTTGCCAACAGATACATGAAATGGCTCAACTTCACTAGCTGTTAGGGAAATGCAAACCAAACTGCAATAACAAAGGCTTACCAGGCGGTGGCGCAGTGGATAGAGTGTTGGTCTGGGTCGCAGAGGACCCAGGTTCGGAACCCCGAGGTCACCGGCTTGAGCGCAGGCTCCTCCGACTTGAGTGCAGGCTCACCAGCTTAAGCATGGGATCATAGACGTGATCCATGGTCGCTGACTTGAACCCAAGGTTTCTGGCTTGAGACAGGTGTCACTGGCTTGGCTGAAGTTCCCCCCAACCCATTCAAGGCATATATGAGAAAGCAATCAATGAACAGTTAAGGTGCTATAACAAAGAACTGATGCATTTCATCTCTCTCTCTTCCTGTCTGTCTGTCCCTAATTGTCCCTCTCTGTGTCTCTCTATGTCTCTGTCTCTCTTATAAGAAAAAAAAAGCTGCAATGAGATACTGCCTCAGACCTGTAGAATGGCAATTATCAACAAGTAATAACAAGTGTTGGAGAGGTTGTGAAGGAAAAGGAACCCTTCCTCACTGATGGTGGGAGTATAAACTGGTACAGCCACTATGAAAAACAGTATGGAGGCTCCTCAAAAAATTAAGAATAGAGGCCCTGGCCAGTGGCTCAGAAGACAGAGCATCAGCCCAGTGTATGGATATCCAGTTTGATTCCTGGTCAGGGCACACAGGAGAAGGGACCATCTGCTTCTCTCCCCGTTCTTTCCCTCTTCCCCTCTAACAGGCAGTGGCTCGATTGGTTTGAGCATCTTCTGTTGGTTCGAGCATGGCGACTTCAGGCACTAAAAATAGGTTGTTACTCAAGGCTGGGTTGCCAGGTGTATCCTGGTCAGTCTATCTCTCTATCTCCCTTCCTCTCACTTAAAAAAAATTAAGAATAAAGTTACTGTATGACTGACCCAACAACCCCTCTTGGGTTTCTACCCCCAAAATTTAAAAACATTGACTCACAAAGATATATGTGCCACTATGTTTATTGCAGCATTATTCACAGTGGCCAAGACATGGAAACAACTAAAGTGTCCTTCAACACATGATTGGATTAAGAAGATGTAGTACATATATACAATGAAATACTACTCAGCCATAAGAAAATATGAAATACTTTCATTTGTGACAACATAAATGAATCTTGCTAATTGAAATGTTAGGCAGAAAAAGTTAAGAACCATATTACTTCACTCATACGTAGGATATAAAATTGAAACTCATAGACAGAGACAACAGTATGGTGGTTAAGAGAGGGAAGGGGGTGGGGCTTAGTAAAGGGCAAAGGTTACATACATGGTGACAGAAGATTTGACTTTGGTGGTAGGCACACAATGCAATATATAGATCATGTATCAAGAGAATTGTATACTTGAAACCTATATAATCTATTAACCAGTGTCACCACAATAAATTTAACAAAAAATAAATTTAAAAAATATATACATCTGACACTATTTGCCTCCTGATAAGCGCAGTGAGAAGGATACAACTCTATGTAGTATTCCTGCCACCACCTCCCCAAATGAACCTGAATTTAATAGGGCTTAATGATAAAACAAATAAGTTCAAATTAAGGGATATTCTGCAATACAACTTGTCATGATTCTGTAAAAATGCCAGCATCATGAAAGTCCAATAAAAGACTAGGGAATTGTACCATATTAAATGAGACTAAAGAACCATGTCCACAACTGTAACGTGCGATACTTGACTAGATATTGAATATTCTCTCTCCCCCCCCTCTCTCTCTCTCACACACACACACACACACACACACGCACAAACTTACAAGCACAGTTATAAAAAATATTATCAAGACATTGGGAAAATTTGATGTAAAATTTCATGTGTGTGATAATTTTTATTTGATCATGTAGGAGAATGTCTTTATTCTTAAGAGATCCATGCTGAAGTATTTATTTAGGTTTTACCAACATTCTCCTCTCTTTGCTGATATTATTCTTATACACTCATAAAAAAGTTAGACCAACAAAAATAAAATGAGAGTGGCATTTTAACTTACTAAATTAAGCAAACAGGAGTATAAAAATATAACAAAGATTTTTATATGAATCAAATCAAATAGTACAGTCAAATTAAAAATAAGTTGTATTCTTTCCTGCATGATAAAATAAGTTTGTCCTTAGTCATACATGACTATCTAGGAGGCTATTTTAAAAAGCCTTGGGTCACCCTTGCCAGATTGCTCAGCGGTAGAGCATTGGCTCCATGTATGGAAGTCCCGAGTTCGATTGAGGGCACACAGGAGAAGTGACCATCTGCTTCTCCACCTTCCCCCCTCTCTCCCTCTCTCTCTCTTTCCCTCCTGCTGGCTCAATTGGTTCCAGCAAGTTAGCCTCAGGCACTAGAAAAATGGCTCCGTTTCTGAGCAATGGAGCAATGGCCCGAGCATCACCCCCTAGTGGGCTTGCTGGGTGGATCCGGTAGGGGCGCAAGCGGGAGTCTGTCTCTCTGCCTACTCTCCTCTCACTAAAAACAAACAAACAAACAAATAAATAAAAAGCCTCCTGTCATGGTAGAGAACTGAGGCTGGATTGTACTGGGAGCTAGATACTGTCTAAAGGGAAAGGCTACTCACTAACAAATCCCTATATGACTGTTAACTGCAAACATGATACCACAGGGCTCTTCTTTGCTGACACCAATGCAAAAGGATTGGTTTTCTTTTTTTCTTTTTCTTCCTGTTTCCATCCTACTTCAAACTTAGACTATTTCATCCAATTCCAGAGTGTCCTCTACATATATAAGAGTTATAGGCTTAGGAAAAACTGGCCCTTAATTTCCACTGTATTTCTAAACTATATGACACTAACTTTAAAACTGCTTTATTGAAATGTATCATACAATTCACCCATTTACAGTGTATAATTCAATGATTTTTAGCATATTCACAGAATGGTACAGTCATTGCCACAATTTTTCCACCTCTTAAAGATTGAGAAAATTCACATACCGTAAAAGTTAACCCCTGTAAAGTGTACAATTTAGTGGTTTTTAATACATTCACAAGGTTGTGCTACCATCACCACAATCTAATTCCAGAACATTTTTATCACCCCCCCAAAGAAACCTTATACCTATGAATTTATTACAAATATATACTAAAAAGTTATTTATTCTATGACATTGTTCTACCTATATGATAGTTGCAAAGCAAGAAGGAACAGTATTACTTATACCCTAAAACAGAATAATGTAGAGTAATTTGAAGAAAAGGGATGGAAAACATGCTGAATATGTGAGGAGTAGTCATCTTGGCCAAAGCTACAGCCCACTTATTTCAGCTGTAGAGCTAGGCTTTTACAGAGCCATGCTGAACCATCCAAGCCTGAGGCAAAGGAAAAGTATGTACCCCTGTATACATATTTGATGTATATCTAATATGTTGATATACTATAAGATTGTATGCAAAACAAAAGCCATGCATACAGAACTTGAGTTAGGATTTTTGAAAGTAATTTTGAGTATGTGGTGTTTTGGATTAGGACTAATTTTATTTATTTTTTTCTTTTTATTGAATTTATTGGGGTGGTCCTGGTTAACAAACATTCAGTTTTTAATTTTTTTTTCTTTATTTGTTGATTTTTTTTAGAGAGAGAAGGAGGGGAATATCTATTTGTTGTTCCACTTATTTATGCATTCCTTGGTTGATTCCTGTATGTGCCCTAACCAGGGATTTAACCTGTAATGTTGGAGTATTGGGATGACGGTCTAACCAACTAAGCTATCTGACCAGGGCCCAATTATACAGATTTCAGGTGCACAATTCTACGACACGTCATCTGTACACTGTATTGTGTGTTCACCACTTCTTCCAGTATTCTTGCTCCCCATTCACCATTAAGATAGGACTCAATTGTATCTTTACCTCTTTCTACCTAAAAGAGTGTTCATTTAACTTGATTTTTTTGTTGTGTGTTTTTGCATGTGTGTGAAATATTTATTTCCTGAGGCATTTATTTTCTAAAAATAAATGCCAGTAGTTGTTTATTAAAGTAATAGTAATACTGTTTAAAATATTTAACAATTGGAACGAGAAACATATATTATTTTTCAGATGCTTTTTGGGTTGACTTTGGCCTGACTTTGCTAGAATGTAGATGATCACTCAGGCTACTATGACTAATAATAAACAAATGAATGTTTGTTTAAATAGTGCACATCTTGCCTGACCTGTGGTGGCGCAGTGGATAAAGCATCGACCTGAAATGCTGAGGTCGCCAGTTCAAAACCCTGGGCTTGCCTGGTCAAGGCACATATGGGAGTTGATGCTTCCTGCTCCTCCCTCCCCCTTCCCTCTCTCTGTCTCTCTCTCTCTCTCTCCTCTCTAAAAAAAAATAAAATAAAAAATAAATAAATAGTGCACATCTTAAATAATATACATAAAAATGCCTGATGATAGTCATATTTAAGAGGTTTAGAAGTAATATTTATAATGATTATACATAAGCAAATAAATTTCTGCAAAAGATAGCCCTATGTTGTTATTGTTATCATCAAGGGGGAAAGGATAGCATGACATTATATATTCCCTAGGATTATCATTTTTTAACAGCATGTTTTTCATTGATTTTTAGATAGAGATAAAAAAGGATCAAGAGAGAGGAAGGAAAGAGATGGGAAGCATCAACTTGGAGTCGTGGTACTTTAGTTGTTCACTGATTGCTTATCATATATGTCTTGACCTGGGGGCTCCAGCCCAGCCAGTGACCCCTTGCCCAAGTCAGCAACCTTGGGCTCAAGCCAGTGACCTTGGGATTCAAGCCAGTGACCTTGGGCTTCAAGCCAGCAACCTTTGAGCTCAAGCCAGTGAGCAAAATGGTCATGTCAATAATCCCATGCTCAAGCCAGCAACTCTGCACTCAAGCTAGCGAGCCTGCACTCAAGTCAGCAACCTCGGGGTTTCGAACCTGGGACCTTAGCATCTCAGATTGATGCTCTATCCACTGTGCCACCTCCAGTCAGGATAAATACATGTTTTAATTGTCTCTTTAAAATATCACAAGTACCTGACCTGTGGTGGCGCAGTGGGAAAAAGCATTGACCTGGAATGCTGAGGTCGCCTGTTCGATACCCTGGGCTTGCCTGGTCAAGGCACATATGGGAGTTGATACTTCCTGCTCCTCCCCTTTCTCTCTCTCTCTCTCTCTCTCTCTCCCCTCTCTGGAAATTGAATAAATAAAAAAAAATCTTTAAAATATCACAAGTAAGTCTGAGGAATCATCTGACATCTTGCTATTTCTGTAGCTGAACAACTTGGAACTTATGCAACAATTCATGCTAAACTGTTCCTTCTTCAGAAATATAGATACCATTCAAATATTTTCTGATATCCTTGTTTATTTTTATTTATTCTTAATTGAATTTATTGGGGTAATACTGGTTTAAAAAATTATATAGGTTTCAGGTGTACAATTCTATAATATAGTATCTGTACATTGTATTGTGTGTTCACCAACCCAATCAAACTCGTTTTTTTTTTAATCAAAGAAACTGTAGATTTTCTTCTGGGGTAGGAAGAAAACAAAGGAGTTAGATGAAAGCACTCTTTGATTTGTCCAAAAAGGATTTAGGCATTGAAAAATCCTATATGTGTTTATAAATTTTCAAATCATATAGTCTTATGTTCCTTGGTATAGTTAAAACTTCCATACCTGGACTTCATAGGAGAATCATCATACAGCATTAGATGAAAGAAACAAGAACTGCCACATTAAATTTATATTTTGTGCTTTTTTTTTTTTTTTTTTTTAGCAAGAGAGAGAGGGGAACAAACAGGGACAAAAGACAGGAAGGGAGAGAAATGAGAAGTATCAACTTGTAGTTATGGCACTTTAGTTGTTCTTTGATTGCTTTCCCATACGTGCCTTGACTGAGGGGCTCCATCTGAGCCAGTGACCCCTTGCTGAGCCAATGATCTTGAGCTCAAGCCAGCAACCATAGGATATTATCCCATGCTCAAGCTAGTGACCCAGGACTCAAGCCGGCAACCTCAGGGTTTTGAACCTGGGTCCTAGCATCCCAGGTCCATATTCTATTCACTGCACAACTAATGGTCAGGCTTGAATACTTTTTTTATTATTTTTTTTATTCATTCATTTTTAGAGAGGAGAGAGAGGAGAGAGGAGCAGGAAGCATCAATTCCCATATATGCCTTGACCAGACAAGTGCAGGGTTTTGAACCAGTGACCCCAGTGTTCCCAGGTCGACACTTTATCCACTGCACCACCAGAGGTCAGGCCTTCTTTTTTTTTTTTTTATGTGCCTTGACCGCGGGCCTTCAGCAGACCAAGTAACCCCTTGCTTGAGCCAGTGACATTGGGCTCAAGCTGGTGAGTTTTGCTCAAACCAGATGAGCCCTTGCTCAAGCTGGCGACCTCGGGGTCTCGAACCTGGGTCTTCCACATCCCAGTCCGATGCTCTATCCACTGCGCCACTGCCTGGTCAGGCTTGAATACTTTTTTTAAAGGGTAATAATGCTTTTTTTTTTTTATTCAGCAACTTTTGAGGTAAATTTTGCAATTTTTTATTTTTCTTGGATGGAAGGTTTGAATTATGTAATAAAAAATGCTTAAGTTTTCACAACCTTAGGCAATAAAACTGCTGCTAAGATCCAGGGAAGAAGGGAACAACAGTATAACAACTTCAAACATGGAGACAAATCAGCTACTGTTGAATCTCCTAAGATCTTTACTGATCCAGAAATTTGATCACTGTCCCCAGTCACAAAGACTGAAGGAGATGCCCTTTTCAATTTGTCATTCTTCTTGGCCTCAGATGAGAACTTCTAGAACTATCCCTGCTCTGTATTTGGGGAGGTAAGGAGGACAGGAGTTTGGCAGGTGTTTGGGAGATGGAGGAGACTTGAATTACACTGTTCCAGTTTTCCTGGTAAAATGCTGCAGTGAGGACTGACCTGAAGACAGAGAAAATTCCCCTTCTCAAATGATGAGAAATGCAGGTGTAGTAAATGTGTTTCTATGTGACTGCAGAGCCCTTTGCCCCTTCTTTGGAATTACCTACCCCCAGTTCAGGCCTTGCCACAGGTGTTAGGTGGCCATGACTATACTAGGTGACCACCTCCTTAACATCCTTTTGACTATAGCAGAATGGATCAGAGAGTTCACACTTGGTCTAAGTTGAGTCAAATTGTTTTTAGAATTTTCAAATTAGTATTCAAAGATGATAGGATTCAATTGGGGAAACCAGAGTTAATCTGAATATATTCCAGAATTGGAAGTTGCTGAGTTTTTTCAAGATTTCTGTGTCAGGGTGAGGGCAGGTCAGGGCCACTTAAGGCCAGGCATGCTATATTTGAAATTTACCTCTGCCTACTTACATGACGTGAAACATAGGGAACATTTATTAAGTTTCCAAGTAAGAAAGATGCAGTTAAAGAGTGCTTACCTTGCAGCACTGATGTGAGAATTAAATGAGATAAATGATGTGAAATCATTGTGGTTATTCGTGGGGAATAACCTGTAATGAAATGAATGAAATAGAAAATATCAGACTGTATGACACATAGAAAGGATTCATATTGTTTTGGGGAAAGTTTTGTTTCAGATATATATGTATATAAATGTGTGTGAACTGGATCATACTGTAAAATGTATTTCTTACTATAGGTTGTGGTATTCTTTTATAGTGTTTAAAATTAGTGTTGCTCAACATATGGTCCAGAGACACCTATGTTAGAATCATCTGATACCTGAGAAAAATACAGATTCTTGAACTCCACTTCCCAGAATCAGAATTTCTGAGGGTAGAGTCTAGGAATCTATCAGCTATTTCCCCAGATAAGTCTCACACACACACACACTGAAACTGGATAACTACTGCTTTAAGCCTACAGAAACTATCCAAACACTAACTATCATCATATAAGTATACTCATTCGTTCATTCAAACACTACTAATGGAATGCATCTCTACTAGGAGCTCTGTGAGGGGCAAAGAAGAAGGACAGTTCATCTATTTTTGAGGAATGTAGCATCTATACTGTTCTGGTATTTTGGTTGGTCTGATTTGTTTTTGTTGCATTTGACTTTTTGTTTACAAAAGACAACTGACTCTAAGGCAGGAATTCCCAACCACTATACCTCCAAGTTTACAAAACTTCCTAAGGTATTGATATCTTCAGCTCTCAGAAAGTTCAATTATGAATCACTTCTAAAACTGTGTCATTTTTAGAAGTACTAATAAGGACACAGGATGGCTAAAACTTTTGTAATTAATAATCAAATGTAGATTAAAATTCATATATACTGATGCCTACTATTCAAAATGTGGTCCACAGACCACAGGCACTGGTATCATCATCTGGGAGACTGTTGGAAATGCAGAATCACAGCCCCATCCCAGATCTTCATGAATGTCTGAGAAGCACTGCACTATAGGAAATGTAATCAGTTACCTGACTTTGGGTGTTTTATGGATATTGTTTACTGACTATAGAAATTATTTGATTGTTAGAGATTTTTGCAAATTCAGAAAGTGAGGAAATTTATCCTTTATATAAATGTATTCATGATACCATTCCCTTTTATTCTATAAAACATAAAAATGTACATATTTTACCAAATTGGAATCATACCATAACACTAGATTTATATCTTCTCTTTTCATTTAATTTATCATGAGTATTTTCAACAGTGCTTTTTTAAAAAAAAAATAGAGCGGTACCTCGTGAAGATTTCTTCAGGATGGGTATGATAAAATGACGAATGTAGGCAGGCCATAAATGTGACATCCAATTCTAAAGTGGCAGAATTAAAAAGAGCCTTAGATATTTTTTTGTTTAAACTTTTTAGTACGGTTAGAGAAATTTACACACAGTAAACAAACATGTATCACCAAAGATAATTTGCTTTAGGTAAACAAATGTATGGGTTGAACTATTATTATGTATTGGGACCTATGGCAGGGCAACCAACTGCCCAGTTGCCTGGAACTGCGGGCTTCCAAAGACATGGGACTTTCACTGCAAAAACTGGAACAGTCCCAAGTCAGAGAGAGAGACTGGCAACAGAAGAAAGGGAAGAGAGATGTAACATGGCTGGCTTTGAAGATGGAGGAAAGGGTTGTGAGCCAAGGAATGTGGGTGGTCTCTACAAGTTGGAAAAGGCAAGGAAATAGATTCCCCTCTGGAGACCCCAGAAAGGACAATAGTCCTGTCAACACCTTGGTTTTAGTCCAATGGGGCCCATGTCAGACTTCTGACCTACAGAAATATAGGGTAATAAATTTGTGTTGTTTAAAAAAAGAAATGGGAACAGTCCCAGGCAAACCTGGACAGTTGATCACCCTATTTCTAAGCATTGGAGACAGAACAATTTATGAGGTCTGACCTCTGCTCTCAAGTGCAAGAGACACCTCTGAGAACAGATCATTATAATATGGTGTGATTAAGTACCAGAAGAGCACCCAGACCGTGAACGAGCTAGGGCTTCTGGGACCCTAAAAGCTATGGGGAAAGAAAGACTTTAACCAGGAATGGGGAAGCTTAGAAAGCATTCTAGTCTGAAGGATCACTACAATAAAAGACACAGAGGTGAAAGATAATACTAAGTATTTACAGAGAATTTTCTGTGCCAGGCATTATGCTATTTATTATCTCCTTTAATTGTCTCAACTGCATGCGTTTGGATTTGTCAAAGGAGTGATGAAACTGCCATGGAAGAGTTTTAAGCAGGAGAGTAAGATAATTGTGTACTTTAAGTATACAGTATTACTCTGACAGTATGTAAAGTGCTTTTAAAATGATCCACTACATATGTGCTATTTTGAAATACTTTTAACTTAACATCATTCCCCAAGGCCAGTTTCATAAGAGGATTCCAGATTCCCAATACAGTTTAAAACCAAATTAACTCTTCTATTCTATTTCTTCCATTGCTTTCTATGTCTTATATTGGCTTTCCACCAATATACAAAATTGTGTAAGGAAATCGTGTTAATAGGTTTTGTAACAGGGGCTCCCTCTGTTGATTGTGTGGCAATAAAACAGCAACCATTTGACCTCCGGCAGGAACAACTGCTTTAGAGCTTTACAGTAATTGTTTTTTCTTGTTTCCAGGAAAATCAGAGGTCTTTGCCCCTAAATTACAATAATTTATAAAATATTCAGATGCATATGTGACCCAGTAATTGGATTATTTAAGTTTAAAACCAAGGAAATCTTTTCATACTTGTAGTCGCTGTTTTTATTGTTCCATTTCTTCATCAAAGAACTATTTCCACTTATTAAATTGAACATCTATTTGAATTTCACAGTAGTATTATCCAGACTTTCATTTCCTACCATACCTAGAGTCATACAAATGAATTCTATTATTATCAGGTATCAGTAATAATCATTTGTTAGAAATGTTATATTTTACAAGTTCCAGATCGCCTAAGTTCATGCATGACAAGTTGGCTCTCAACCATTCCAAATAAGTTCCTGGCAGACGCTGCAGTGAGAGCTCCACCACGTGGCATTGCCCCTTCAGGACTGTAGACAGAACCATGCACTCATTCAACAAATATCCAGGGTCACTTGCTCTGAACCAGCTCTGTGCTCCAGAGACAGATTAATAATAACAGAGACCCTGATCCCAAGAACCCTTAGTCTAGTGAGGGAGATATTTGACATCTGAAACAATACCTCTGACTTGAAGTAGACTGTATGTATAATTACAGTGGTACGCCAGCCATAAAAACAGAAGGAAGTATTAAATATGATTAAGAGAATTCAGGCAGATATCTTTTTTTTTTTTTTTAATAGAGACAGAGAGAGAGAGTCAGAGAGAGGGATAGACAGGAACGGAGAGATTAGAAGCATCAATCATTAGTTTTTCGTTACGCATTGTGACACCTTAGTTGTTCATTGATTGCTTTCTCATATGTGCCTTGACCATGGGCCTTCAGCAGACCGAGTAACCCCTTGCTCGGGCCAGCGACCTTGGGTCCAAGCTGGTGAGCTTTTGCTCAAACCATATGAGCCCGCCCTCAAGCTGGCGACCTCGGGGTCTCGAACCTGGGTCCTCCGCATCCCAGTCCGACGCTCTACCCACTGCGCCACCGCCTGGTCAAGCAGGAAGATATCTTAAAGAGAATACTATTTAGCCTAAATAGAACATAAGTTCCATGGTGGCAGGAATTTTGGTCTGTTTTGTTCTCTGCTGTATCAGTTCATACAATTATGACTGGCACATAGTAAATGTTTATTAAACAACTATTGAATGAATAAGTAGATTTTGAAGTCAAGAAGAAGAAAAAAGCAAAGAAAAAGAATTTTCCTTTTGAAAGGTTTATCCTCAAAACCATGGAGATTATTACCTTTTGTTTGTTTAACCTGCCTAAATCCCTCCTTTGGCTCTCCATTATTTTTAGGATAAAATACTATCCCCTGTGCACTTCTCCAGAGTCATAACCTTGTATCCTAACCCAAGCCATTAGGATTGACAGATGTCTGGTGTGGAAGTGGACATTTCATGTGAATTGCTCATGAACCATGTAAAATATAAAATGTAATGTAAGTTATTAATGAACACACTGACTCGTGTATATGTTTCAAATTGGGATCCATTCAGTTTCAAGTAATAGAAAATTCAATTCACATTGGCTTAACTAATGAAAGGATTTATTGGCAAATGTAGCTGCAAGTCAAGCAGCAGGGCAGACTTCAGGGCAGTTCAGTCAGGGCTACTCCTCAGTTGCTCTTCGGTTGTCTCATCTCTGACCTATGTACATAGTTCCTACAACATAATCCTTGAACTGACTTTTCCCAAGGACACAAATTAGCAGCTAGCAGAAAGGAGGTTGTATGCTTTGTTTACGCGCAGCGGGAGAGAGCACTGTTTCTCAAAACCAGTGAATAGAAGTCCCAAACTTGACTTAAACTACCCCAGAAATATTTTCTGTAGTCAGAAGACTGCCATATTTGATTAACTTATACCTCATTTACCAGAGCAAATTAGTATGTCAAGGGGGATAAAATTACCAACTTGGCTCTGTCAGTCAGAGTCCACCTCTAGCGCTGGGGTTGGAGTCAGTCACACAAGGAGGGAGGAGCAGCTCCAGGAGGAAAACATGAGCATGGTTAAGAAGGGAGAAAGGACCTGACCAGGCGGTGGTGCAGTGGATAGAGCGTTGGACTGGGATGCAGAGGACCCAGGTGTGAGACCCCGAGGTCACCAGCTTGAGTGCGGGCTCATCTGGTTTGAGCAAAAGCTCACCAGCTTGGACCCAAGGTCGCTGGCTCAAGCAAGGGGTCACTCGGTCTGCTGAAGGCCCACGGTCAAGACACATTTGAGAACACAATCAATGAACAACTAAGGTGTCCCAACGAAAAACTAATGATTGATGCTTCTCATCTCTCTCTGTTCCTGTCTGTCTGTCCCTATCTAGCTCTCTCTCTGACTCTCTCTCTGTCCCTGTAAAAAAAAGAAAAAAAAGGGGGGGGAGAAAGGGAAGGTAAATGCTGGATAGGCAACTAATGAACTTCTAACATACACAACTTTTTTTTTTCTTTTTTCAGCAGACTGAGTGAACCCTTGCTTGAGCCAGCGACCTTGAGTCCAAGCTGGTGAGCTTTTTGCATAACCAGGTGAGCCAGCGCTCAAGCTGGCAACCTTGGGGTCTCGCACCTGGGTCCTCTGCATCCCAGTCCGACGCTCTATCCACTACGCCACTGCCTGGTCAGGCTACACAACTTTTTTGATTGGCAAATAAGTATCAACTATTACTAGTATTTTTGTTGAGGTCATCTAGAATTCCTATCGGCTGTGAAACTACCAGCAGTTCTGAGCTTTCTTCTACCACTGCCCTATCACGTATTCAGTTCTCTCTCCAGAAACCCCCTTTTGCCCAGCAAACTCTTGTTGACCTTTAGGGTCTGGTCTTCCCTGGACTGGCTTCCCTGACCTTCAATCTGGTTAGACACCTACATTAATGAGGCTCTCATGGTCCTCAGTTTTCCTTCAGAGGAGCCTTACCATGCTAAGATGAGATCATCTGTTTCCATGTCTGGCTTCCCCATAGGCAGGGAGTTGCTCAAAGACCGTGTTAGCTTCTGGCTGTGAGTAACAGAACCCTAGTGCAAAATAAAAAGTCTATGGATAGTGCAGGCTCCAAGACTGCATTGACCAGTGAGTGGTTCAGTGGTGATATCAAGAACCCATGTTTTTCCCTCTCTGTACCATCTACAGTTCATCCTCGGGCTGTTAACAGGATGGCTAAAGAATTTCATAATCCAGAGGAAGAAGGAGAACTTTCTCTTTCTTTCTTTGGAATAATGAAATATTTCCCAGAAACTCCCAGAAGACTTTCCCTCACCTTCCTGGCTATCCCTACATTGGTTACATATCAGGGGAATAATATTATTTCCACAGAGAGTTTAGGTTAATTATTCAGGGTAGGGTGGAGATTGGTAACTACTTGTGCTAGTTACTACAACAAAGTCCTGCTGTCACTCCTCATCCCCTGGACTCTGAATCTCTGATGTGCATTTGCCTTTGTGACTCTATTTCCCACCCCACCCTGAAATACACTACCATGGTCACACCCTAGACCTTATCCTTACCAATAAATGCATCCCTCCATAAATTCAAGTATCTCATTCTGACCTCCTATATTTTTAACTCACTTTCTTTACTACTACAACTTTAATAATCTTTCAATCCTACAGGGACTTATATTTCACTGATGATTCTACCACCTTTCCACTGTCCATCACCCCTTCCATGTCCTCACTTCTCTCCCTACCTCACTTAAATTTCATAATCAATCATTTTAATCACTCCCTTGTAAATATCATCAGCTTCCTTTCCACCCTTCATTTCTTGATTCTCTTTTGATAAGACTACAACCCTGCTCATATGAATCTCAGCTTATTCTGTGCACCAAGCCCCCTCAGTATGACTGGAGAAAAACACACAACAATGTTAATCAGTCTGACTCTACTCATTATGGGTGATTTTGCCCACTTCCTCCTCCTCCCCTAAGGCAATGTCTAGAAACCCTATGCTTATCACAACTAGGGAAGCGGGGGAATTCTACTGCCATCTAGTGGGTAGAATGCCAGGGATGTTTTCCGAACTTCTTAACAATGCAAAATAACAGTTGTAGGGCCACAATAGAAAATTATTTTACCCAAAATATTAATAGTGCCAAAGTTGAAAAATCCCAAACTAGATCATTCCTATAAGCACACACACACAAATGCTGGTATTTCTTCCATTGTAAAAATCACCCTCCCCTGACTTCTCATTCCTTTTCAAATTCAACCCTTTTTCCTGCTCAAAGAAGTCCTCCAAAGCCTTATCTGCTCTCACTGTGGCCACCTTCTTTCCTCTATATCTCACTTAGACTTTTCCAGTCAGACTATGCCCCCAATATCCTATCAGACTTTCTGTTGTCAAGGCCATCAATAACCTCCATATTGTTAAGTCTAACAATCAATTCTCAGGAGCATATGATTGGGTTGATCACTGACTTTTCCTAGAAATATTATCTTCATTTTAGTTCTATAATCTACCCTCTTCTGGTGGTTTCTTTCTGTAAGTCCTCCTCAACCTCCTTTTCTGGTTTCCATGTCCAGACCTCTGACTGTTTGAGTGCCCAGCGAGTCCTTGGACTATTCCTTCTTGTATATACTCACTTACTTGGTGGCCTCATGTGTCTTCAAATATCACCTATATGCTGATAAATCCCAAATTTTTATCTTTAGCCTGGACCTCTTCCCTGAACTCCAGACCCATATATCCAATTGCCTACTCATCACCTCCACCTGAATATTTAATATGCATAGTATAAAGCTTGGTATTTCCAAACTGAGTTCCAGATTTCTCTTAAAACTTGCTTCTTCCTCAGTCTAATTCATCAAACTAAAGTACAATCTTTCATTTCCTGAAGGTAAAACCTTGGTGTCACCCTTGACTTCACTCCTCCATACCTTAATTTGATCCATCAGGAAACTTACCAAGATCTACTTTTAAAATACTGTATATCAGAATCAGACTACTTACTACCTCTACCGCTTCCATCCTTATCCTGGCCATCATCATCTCTTCCATGGGTTATTGCAATAGCCTTCTCTCTGGTCACCTTACTTGCACCCTCATCCATTATCAACACAGCAACCAGAATGAAAATGCGACATCAGAAAGTTGATCAGATCACTTCTTGTTTATTCGTCTTTCTTCAAATAAACATCAAAATTTTTATAATGCTCACTCTGGCCCAGTTATACTGGCCTCTGTGCTGTTCCTGGATCACTCTAAACATACTCTAGCAGCAAGGCTTGGTACTTGCTTTTCCCTCTACCCGGAATGCTCTCATTTTCGTGAAAATGGAGGTCTTGGCCCAAATACCACCTTCCTAACGGGGCCTCTTCTGACCTCTCTGTCTCACTGATACTTTCTGTCCTCTTTCCTGCTTTATTCTTTCTGGCTGTTAGCACCATATAACAATACTATATGTTTTACATATTTATTTGTCTGTCTGCCCCTAATAGAATGCAAGCTCCATGAAGGCATGTCTATTTTGTTTACTGTTATATCCCCAAAGCTTAGAACAATGCCTCACACTTAGTAGGTTCTCCATACTTATTTGTGGAGTGAGCCCATCACAATGACCACTACAGGGAGGAACTGTGTCTGAATCTTATTTGAATCTCTGGTGCCCAATAGAGGTACAGAATGAGAACTAATGAAATAAATGAATCTTCACTGTTGTTTTGAATAGTTGTGCTTGTCATGTGTTTCAATGTTTTTTTTATTCTGATGGATAACAGTTCTCTTTCCCCAACCCTCAAATATTCCTGTGGGAGACAGAGATTTCCCTGGCATTCTTCCTAAGTCACTGGGTATCTGGGATCTCTCAATTCCTTTTCTCCTTGTTCCTGGAACTTTTACCCTGAGGCTCCAGCCAAGCCCTGGACATATATGACACCATCACTCCTGCAGGCTCCATTTCTGGAATACCTGTGCTTTCCACCTAATTTTTGTTGCCTGACACCCTTTTTGGACTTATTTCTCCTTCAGTGCAAAAGGATATTTGACTTCTCTCTGTCTCTAGCACTTGGGATAAGGCCCCAAACATACCAAACACTCTATAAATGGCACTTGGACTAAACTTTTGCATCTTACTACTTTATTTTTTTTATCATTTTATAGTCCTCACTCTTTCCATACTTTCATAAGCCATCAAAATAAATTTAGTTAGTTTGTATACTTATTTGTAGACATGTAAATTTATTAGTAGACATGTCTTTATGGTGTTGTGATTAATAATATAGGCTTTGAAATCCAATAGACTGAGTCCCGGCTCTATAACCTACTGGTTGTATAACTTTGAACAAGCTACTTAACCTCTGTAGCATCTCTTTCTCTATTAGTAAAATGGAAATAATTGTGGCACAGAAAGTTATAGTAAGATTAAATTCAATCAATAGTGTATACTAAATCCTAGCACTCTGGCACGTAATAATTCAATGAATGATAACAATAATATTCTCTAGCCAATTTACATATTTTTATATGTAATAATATAGTAGTAATAATAATAGTAATAATAATAATAATACAACTATGAGTGTCTTGAGAGTCAGAGACTGTATTTCTAGCATCTAAAGAGTATAAACCTTGTAAAAGAGGGAAATGATGAAAGTGCTGATTGGAGCCACATTATGAAGGGTTAAGGAGTTTAGCCTTTATTCTTTAGATAATGAAAAATAATCAGAGTTATGTACACCTAGAGCAAAAAACAAGCTATAGAGATGATATTAGTGAGTACCAAATGGGGAAAGTCAGGAGAGCTGCATGGAGTCATGTAACAACTCGTTGAACTTTATGGTGACTGATATCAGTAGTGCACTCAGGCTATAGTTACATGATGTCAGCCTTTCAGATGGAAACGGAAAACTTCAGTCAAATGTCTGGTTGTTTAGTCTACCCAACATCAAAGACCTTGCTGTTCTGAAACGTTCAAATATTTGTCTGAAAGGTTTAGTTTTCATCTTCTTCTAAGGGGACTGGTAGACACAATCACTATGATTTTTGTCAGCTTTAGGTTTGAGGATTTTTTTAATTAAAAAAACATTTTTATGACAACATAAAAGGAATTTTCTTTTCAAGAAATGTAAAACCTCCCTAATTCTACCTATTTAAAACAACTGGTTTTATTTTTGCATATTTCCTTTATAGCATATAAGATTTACATTGCATATTTGAAAATAATTACTATATAATATTATCAGCTGGATACACTCAACTTCTACTGAATTTTAACATCCTGAGCCCTGGCTGGTTGGCTCAGTGGTAGAGCGTCGGCCTGGCATGCAGAGGTCCGGGTTCAATTCCCGGCCAGGGCGCACAGGAGAAGCGCCCATCTGCTTCTCCACTCCTCCCCCTCTCCTTCCTCTCTGTCTCTCTCTTCCCCTCCCGCAGCCGCAGCCAAGGCTCCATTGGAGCAAAGATGGCCCGGGCGCTGGGGATGGCTCCTTGGCCTCTGCCCCAGGCGCTAGAGTGGCTCTGGTCGCCGCAGAGAGACGCCCCGGAGGGGCAGAGCATCGCCCCTGGTGGGCAGAGCGTCACCCCCTGCTGGGCATGCCTGGTGGATCCCTGTCGGCCCATGCGGGAGTCTGTCTGACTGTCTCTCCCGGTTTCTAGCTTCAGAAAAATACAAAAAAAACAAAACAAAACAAAAAAAACACCCAGAAACATCCTGAGACTCTTGGAAATTTTATTACCTCTAATATTTATCATTAAAATTAGTCAATTTTGTTTATTGATTTCTTTGTCTAAATAATTTCATAAGGTAACTGATTAATTAATTAATTTATTTATTTATTCATTTTAGAGAGGAGAGGAAGAGACAGAGGGAGAGAGAGAGAGGAGAGACAGAGAGAGAGAAGAGGGGGAGGAGCAGGAAGCATCAACTCCCATATGTGCCTTGACCAGGCAAGCCCAGGGTTTCCAACCGGCGACCTCAGCATTTCCAGGTCGACGCTTTATCCACTGCGCCACCACAGGTCAGGCCATAAGGTAACTGATTAAAGGTCAAAGTATTTTTATGAAAATATATATTTCTATAGCCCAAAGTAATTATATTAATTTACAGTGATAACAACAATGAATGAGCTCCCTATTTCACCACAATCTTATCAACATTGATGTTATTATCTCAATGCTTTAAATTTTGACAAATTGAACCAGTTCTAACATAATAACATATATGTAATATGTTATAATACAATGTGTCCATAAAGTCATGATGCTTTTTTGACCGGTCACAGGAAAGCAACAAAAGACGATAGAAATGTGAAATCTGCACCAAATAAAAAGAAAACTCCCAGGTTTAAACCTATTCAGTACAGTTTGATGTGGGCTCACACACAGATTTTTTAGGGCCCCTTAGGTAGCTATCCCGTATAGCCTCTACAGACTCGTCACTGACTGATGGCCTACCAGAACGGGGTTTCTCTACCAAACTGCTGGTTTCTTTCAACTGCTTATCTCACCGAGTAATGTTATTCCTATGTGGTGGCGCTTCATTATAAATACGCCAATATTCACATTGCACTTTGGTCATGGATTTGAATTTAGCGAGCCACAGAACACACTGAACTTTCCTCTGTACCATCCACATCTCGACTGGCATGGCCATGGGCTACTCCGCTGTATACAGGGTGTTACGTCATCATCTGTGCATATGCACATGCTGCCACATCATCCTACAGAAACTGGGAGGGTTTTTCTTTTATTTGGTGCAGATTTCACATTTCTATCGTCTTTTGTTGCTTTCCTGTGACTGGTCAAAAATGCACCATGACTTTATGGACACACTGTATATGATATATGAAATACATATTTTATATATATTATACTCTATAAATGTGCTTATCCCTTCTTCTCTCCAAAAACATCAGTAAAATGAGAACAAAAATAAATAAATAAAATGAGTACAAATGATTGTTTTAAAGGTGTCGACTCACAATGAAAGAAGAATGCAAGAGAGTGTCAGTGGACATATTTTTAGAGGAGGAAAAAGTTAGCAGAGTTGAGAAAGCTGAGGTGTACGTTAAGAAGATATTCTAGTGGGATGCTATAGAAATTAATAAGAATAAGAATAATATCACATTATTATATATCTTAGTGTCAGGCGTTGTCCTAAGCATTTTACATATAGTATATAAACTCATTTAATCCTCACAACATCCTTTGAACACCGTATTTCCCCATGTATAAGATGCACCTTAACTTGGGGGCCCGAAATTTGAAAAAAAATGTATTATATAAAGTTATTGACCTCAAGTTTTATTCATCACAAAATTCATACAACTCCTCATCACTGTCAAAACTTTCATCCATTAGCTTGTCTTCATCTGTGTCTGATGACGAATCACTATCTTCAACAATGAATGCAAAAAACAAGCGCCAAAAAGCAAGAAATGCAAGTAAAAAAATCTACAACCACAGTATAAGATGCACCAGTTTTTAGACCCCAGATTTTTCGAAAAAAGGTGCATCTTATAAATGGGGAAATATAGTAAGTACTGTTATTTGCGCCATTTTGCAAATGAGGCAACTGGAGCATGAGATCAAATACTTGTACAAGGTCGCATAGCCAAATTTCAAACCCAGGCTATCTGGTAATAAAGTCCATCCCCTAACTACTACATTGGACTGCCTCTTGAGAAAGACTCAGTAATTTGAGGCACAGAGCATCGTGGAAGACAGGGATGAGGTCTGGACATTGGTTGAAAATCTGTGTAGAGAGAAGCTAGACTTGCAGTTCCTTTCTCCAAACTCATCCAACCAGACTATTCTGTTTCTGTATCCTGGCAGGAGATTTGATCTATGAAAAAATAGCATCTGAGAGCCTAAAGAAAGAAATTAGGCGCTGTACTAGGGGGAAAGAAGTGCCAACTGAAAATAGAGAAATTAAGTGAATGTCTGTTTAGTGAATGGTAAATCCTCTGGCCCCCTTATTCTCCTCAGCTTAGAGTACTTGGATAGCCAAGCAGCCATACCTGTCTCTGCTACCTTAGGGAAGAGATTGTAGCAACTGACCGGTTTCAGGAAAAAAACCCCCACTACAAATAGATATTTGGGGGTTCCCCAGCAAAATGGTCACTTCCTTGTTATTTTACAGTGACGGTATTCAACATTTTTCATCTCATAGCATGCATGAACTAATTACTAAAATTCTGTGGCACACCAAAAAACATATTATAGATACATATATACATACATACATATATACAGTTTTGAGTCATTCACACTGGATGACTCTTGTTGTGTTGGCTGTTGTCATATTTTTATCTGATAATCTAAGGGAAAAGAGGTCAGTGACCCTGACTAAATAGTCAGGTATTGCATGTTTTAAAAATTATTGTAGCAAAAAAAAAAAAAATTCTTGTAGCACATTGGTTGAAAATCACTGCCCTACAGTGAAGCCACCAAACAAGTCCTATTTATTCACACAGAGCTTACAATTGACTTTTTTTTTTAATTAATTTATTTATTTTTTATTTATTCATTTTTTTTAAGGAGGAGAGAGAGAGGGATAGAGAGAGACAGAGAGAGAGAGAGAGAGAAGGGGGGAGGAGCTAGAAGCATCAACTCCCATATGTGCCTTGACCAGGCAAGCCCAGGGTTTTGAACCAGCGACCTCAGCATTTCCAGGTCGACGATTTATCCACTGAGCCACCACAGGTCAGGCACAATTGACTTTTTAGTATCCTACTACATAATATGAAGGTTGCAAAAAATTCACCAAATGTTTGTAAAAAAGATTCCAAAAGCAGAAAAACCAAAACAAACAAAAACAAAAATGGAATTCAAAAGAAATAGACAAGTAAGAGAACAGAAAAAAAATTTAAATTATCATAAATGTACTTAGATAAATATGCATTTATAAAACAAGAATCCCGGCCCTGGCCGGTTGGCTCAGCGGTAGAGCGTCGGCCTGGTGTGCGGGGGACCCAGGTTCGATTCCCGACCAGGGCACATAGGAGAAGCGCCCATTTGCTTCTCCACCCCCCCCTCCTTCCTCTCTGTCTCTCTCTTCCCCTCCCGCAGCCAAGGCTCCATTGGAGCAAAGATGGCCCCGGGTGCTGAGGATGGCGCCTTGGCCTCTGCCCCAGGCGCTAGAGTGGCTCTGGTCGGGGCAGAGCGACGCCCTGGAGGGGCAGAGCATCGCCCCCTGGTGGGCAGAGCATCGCCCCTGGTGGGCGTGCTGGGTGGATCCCGGTTGGGCGCATGCGGGAGTCTGTCTGACTGTCTCTCCCCGTTTCCAGCTTCAGAAAAATACAAAAATACAAAAAAAAAAAAAAAAAAAAAAAAAAAGAATCCCCACAATGATTATAAAGGAGAATCCTAGGATGGCAACCATGTATGAGGGCCTGACCAGGTGGTGGCGGTGGTGGCGCAGTGAATAGAGCATCAGATTGGAATGTGGAGGACAGGTTCGAGACCCCAAGGTGGCCGGCTTGAGCGCGGGCTCATCTGGTTTGAGCAAGGCTCACCAGCTCAAGCCAAGGCAGTGACCCCTTGCTCAAGTCAGCGATCATGGGCTCAAGCCAGTGACCTTGTGCTTCAAGCCAGCGACCTTTGGGCTCAAGCCAGTGACCTTGCGATGGTAGTGATGATCCAGCACTCAAGCTGGTTAGCCTGCGCTCAAGCCAGATGAGCCCATACTCAGGCCAGCGACCTCAGGGTTTTGAACCTGGGACCTCAGCATCCCAGGTCAATGCTCTATCCACTGTGCTACTACCAGTCAGGCATGGGATGCTTTCTTTAAAAAAAAAAAGGAATAATAAAAGAATAAAAACTCATAAAAATAAAAAATATGAGCCCTAGTCAGGTAGCTCAGTTGGTTAGAGTGTCATCCTAATATACCAAGGTTGAGGGGTCGATCTCCAGTCAGGGCACATATAAGAATCAGCTAATGGCCTGACCAGGTGGTGGCGCAGTGGATAGAGCGTCGGACTGGGATGCGGAAGGACCCAGGTTCGAGACCCCGAGGTCGCCAGCTTGAGCGCGGGCTCATCTGGCTTGAGCAAAGAGCTCACCAGCTTGGACCCAAGGTCGCTGGCTCCAGCAGGGGGTTATTCGGTCTGCTGAAGGCCCGTGGTCAAGGCACATGTGAGAAAGCAATCAATGAACAACTAAGAAGTCGCAATGCGCAACGAGAAACTGATGATTGATGCTTCTCATCTCTCTCCGTTCCTGTCTGTCTGTCCCTGTCTATCTCTGCCGCTGTAAAAAAAAAAAAAAAATTAAGACATACTGAGACTTGCAAAGTCTCTAAAAAGAATTACTTCTCATACCTCTTTTCCAGGGAGCTACTATAGAATATGTGCCACCAAATTGAGGGAGTTAAAAAACAAAAAGTGAAAGAGAGAGAGAGAGTCATGGGATTAGTAAAACAAGAGATATGACATATAACACGAGAGGTGCAGAGAATCCCCACAATGATTATAAAGGAGAATCCTAGGATGGCAACCATTTAACATTTATGAGGATTAGAACAAGAGACTAGAGTGCTTCAGGACTTACATCTTCAGAAAAATAAATAAAACAGATAAATTAAAATATGATAATAATAATTAATATCTTCAGTAAGAAAATAAAGTGTTTACCTGGAATGCTGAGGTCACTGCTTTGATACCCAGGGCTTGCCTGGCAAAGGTACGTACAAGAAGCAACTGCTGGCCTGACCTGTGGTGGCGCAGTGGATAAAACGTCTACCTCAAAATGCTGAGGTCGCCGGTTCGAGACCCTGGGCTTGCCTGGTCAAGGCACATATGGGAGTTGATGCTTCCAGCTCCTCCCCCCTTCTCTCTCTCTCTCCCTCTCTCTGTCCTCTCTAAAAATGAATAAATAAATAAATTTTTTAAAAAAAGAAGCAACTGCTATGAGTTGATGCTTCCCACTCCTCCATACCCCCCTTTCTTTTAAAAAAAATTTTTTTTTTAATTTTTTTTACAAAGACAGAGAGAGTCAGAGAGAAGAATAGATGGGGAGAGACAGATAGGAACGAAGAGAGATGAGAAGCATCAATCATCAGTTTTTCGTTGCAACACCTTAGTTGTTCATTGATTGCTTTCTCATATATGCCTTGACCACGGGCCTTCAGCAGACCGAGTAACCCCTTGCTCAAGCCAGTAACCTTGGGTCCAAGCTGGTGAGCTTTTGCTCAAACTAGATGAGCCGGTGCTCAACCTGGCAACCTCGGGGTCTCGAACCGGGATCCTCAGCATCCCATCCAATGCTCTATCCACTGTGCCACCACCTGGTCAGGCCATACCTCCCTTTCTTTTTTTTATCTCTCCTCTTTCTAAAACTCAATAAAAAAAATCTTTAAATAAAAGAAAAAGAAAAGTATGTGCAAGAAAAGAAATATAATTATAGTACATTGTTTAGCTATTATTAAACAATACTTATAATAATTCAAAGAGTGGGCCCTGGCTGGTTGGCTCAGCGGTAGAGCGTCGGCCTGGCGTGCAGGAGTCCCGGGTTCGATTCCCGGCCAGGGCACACAGGAGAGGCGCCCATTTGCTTCTCCACCCCTCCCCCTCTCCTTCCTCTCTGTCTCTCTCTTCCCCTCCCGCAGCGAGGCTCCATTGGAGCAAAGATGGCCCGGGCGCTGGGGATGGCTCTGTGGCCTCTGCCTCAGGCGCTAGAATGGCTCTGGACACAACAGAGCGACGCCCCAGAGGGGCAAAGCATCGCCCCCAGGTGGGCATGCCGGGTGGATCCCAGTCGGGCACATGCGGGAATCTGTCTGACTGCCTCCCTGTTTCCAGCTTCGGAAAAATGAAAAGAAAAAAAAAAATTCAAAGAGTGAGTTTTGATTTCATCAAAATCATATTTAAAAATAATAATGAAATAAAAGAAGAAAAATCATATTTTAACTATATTAGGAAAAGGGAGTTGGGGCCTACAGTGATGAAAAATCCTCTTCTTTCACAATAGGAATTCAAAAGACATTGTTTAAAATTGATAAGTAAAAAAGAATCATATTATCTTTAATGGAAATAAATATTAGAAAAAATAGTTCAAAAGTTAGGGGTGGGGGCTAGAGGTTAAAGATGGGTAAGGCTAGAGGTCATAGTTTTTCATTTAAGCCTTATAGAATTGACTTTTTAAAGACAATGTGAATCATATTATTTTGATTATCTTTTTATTTTATATTTTTAAACATCATTTAAATTTTTTTTTTCAAATTTGTTTATTTTTAGAGAAATGAAGTGGGGGGAGAGAGAGAGAAACCTCAATTTGTTATTTCACTTATTTATGTATTCATTGGTTGATTCTTGTATGTCCCCAGACCCGGATCAAACCCACAACCTTGGCGTATGCAGACAATGCGTTCTAACCAAGTGACCTACCTGGCCAGGGCCCATCTGAATTTTCCTCATTGAAGATTTTTATTGTATGTTTGTGTGCTGACTGCAAGTTATTTTAACAAACGTTTTAGTATGTCTTAGATGCTTTGCCTGGCACTGGAGATAAAGAAATTAGCAGAATTAAGTCTTTAGCCTTAAATAGTTATCAGTACAAGTGAGAGAGAAAAATAAGTAATCAAGTAATTATTAAACAGATGACAAGTGCTGTAATAGAGAAATATGAGGGCACTATAGGAGCAGAAAGGAGTACATATCTGACTTGCCTTGGAAAAGGTGGATCTGAGCTGCATCACAGAGGGGGACAATGGCAGGGAGAGCTTTTCTAGGCAAATGAAATTCATGTGAAAAGGATTGGCGGTGTCAGCAAGTTTCCCTTGTCATGATTGCTAAGGCAGTATGTGCAGAATGTGAGATTTGCCTCAGCCTTTGTTCTGTTTTGTTTGGGTTGGGTCAAGTTCTGTGACCTTTGGTGGACATTGTAAAATCTGAGAAATTTGCCTGTTCTTTAAATGCAGCTGGGGTTCTGTTTTAGAGGTGGAAATAATACAAACGGCTATAAATGGCAACATGTCACAACTAGGAGGGCCGGGAAAACACTGAAGTATTCAGACTCCTTTGGTACATGTGTTCTCTAACAGCCTCAGTGTGTCTGATTTGCCCTGTGAGGGGGACTCCAGAGTTGTAAGCAGAGTTCCTGACTTTCCAAATTATAAAAATAAGTTTTTTATCCAAGCCTCTTCAAGTAAAAAAGAGGCAACATTTTAATCATCTTTCAAAATATTAGGCCCGATGGAAAATATATATTAGCTATGAAAATGAACACTAACCCAACGTATTCCTCAGTTCCCTTTCCACCATTTCTACTACACCAGCCCAATTCAAGACTCAGTATCAGATCTTGCAGCTGAGTCCTGATGGCGTTCTCTATGCCTCCAGTCTCTTCCATTCGATCTATTTCTCCTTGCAGTCCTGGCAGGGTAGTTCAGTCGGTTAGAACATCATCCCTGTGTGCAAAGATTATGGATTTGATCCCCGGTAAGGGCACAGACAGGAATCAGCAAATGATCGCATAAATACGTAAAACAACAAATCAGTGTTTCTTTTTCTCGTTCCCCTTTCTCTTTAAAATCAATAAATAAATTTTTCTAAAAAACAAAGGTACAACCCACGTTTCCTTGCCACCAGATTGTTTATTTCTAAAACACGGACCCAATCATGGCACTCTTTTGATTAAAAACAAAAAATAAAAACAACTTCAATGCCTTCCCATAGCCTACTAATAATGTGATCTTAGGTAACGAAAACCTCAGTTTCTATAACTATAAAAAGAGGGATAATATCATTTCTCTGACTAAGGATTCAGTGACAATCTTCCTTCTGAGGTTGACCGTGGTCCTACAGATAAGCCTAAAACACTGGCAGGCACACAAATCTCTACCATCTGGCCCTTGCCTACCTTTCCATCTTTATCTCCCCCTTCCCCCTTGCTACTTCAACAATTCTGAAGTGCTAGCAATTTCTTAAACTGTCCAGGTTTTTAAATTTTTGCATTTGCTGTTCAATCTGTTCGAAGTGTCTCTCCCTTCATGTCTATTTACTCAGTTCTTCTTCATCATTTGAAACTCATTAAAATATTTATTGAATACCTAATTATATATATATTATGGTCCTCTACTCATTCAACAAATGTCTCTAGGCCCTGCTGGTTAGCTCAGTCGGTTTGAGAGTCCACCTGAAACAACAAGGTTGTGAGTTCAATCCCTGGTCAGGGTACATACAGGAAGTAACCAATGAATACACAACTAAGTAAAACAACAATTGAATGCTTCCCCCCACTCTCATCTCTCTCCCTAGCTCTCTCTGTTTCTCTAAAATCAATTACTTAAAAAAACTTTTTAAGAGAAAAGGCAACATTCTTGACCAGTGGTGGCGCAGTGGCTAGAGCACTGACCTGGAACGCTGAGGTCCCAGGTTCAAAATTCCAAGGTTGCCAGCTTGAGTTCAAGGTTGCTGGCTTAAGCATGAGATCATCAACATGATCCCAAGGTCGCTGGCTTGATCCAAGGGGTCACTGCTCAGCTGGAGCCCCCGGGGTCAAGGCACATATGAGAAGTAATCAGTGAACAACTAAAGTGAAGCAACTATGAGTTGATATTTCTTACTGTCTCTCCTCCCCTCTCTCTCCACTCTCACTCTCTCCCATCCTGTCTCTCTCTCTCTCAAAATCAAATAAAAATTTTTTGAAAAACATAAAAACAAAAGAGACAACAAATGTCTAAATCCCAACTGGAGTAGTATGGTTGCCCTCAGCTGCCTCAGAACTGATAATGAGAGTTATCAAGGCTCTTAGAGCTCACCTACCCTCGCCCAGCACTGCCTAATCTGAAAAAAATAGTTCTGGAGAGAAGAGGCTGGCCCAAGGTCGAGGAGATCTCAGTTATCTACTGTTGTGTAACAAAGCATCCCAAAGTTCAGTGACTTAGATCAACAAACATTTTATTTCTCACAGTTCTGTGAGTCAGTCATCCAGTCAGGGCTAGCTTAATCACTTCTTCTGTGCCACACATGGAGTCAGCTGAGGTCATCTGGTGGTATTGATTTAGCTTCACTCACATGTTTTGAGCCTTGGAAGGAATGGCTATAAAGCTGGCTTCATTTTGTCCCCTTTCTCCCTCCAGAAAGTCTCAATGTGATCTCTCCAACAGGGTATATGGTGACATAGGGCTCAAAGAGACAATGTTCCCTAAAGACAGGAAGTAGAAATGACCAGTCTCTTAAGACTTGGGCTTGGAAACTAGCGCAGTATCACTTCTGCAGTCTTCTATTGGTTAAAACAATCATAGAGCCCACCCACACTCCAAAGGAAGAGACATATACATCCCTCCTGTGACTCACAGGAAGATAAAAAAATTTATAACCATGTTTAATCTGTCACTGTCTGTCATCTGGCCACAAATTATTCACATTCTTTAAAAATACATTCATTTCATCAAAAGATCTTTCCCTCAAAACTCAGTCCATTACAGCATCAGACTCAGAATTAAAAATCATGATGTCATCATCTGAATAAATTCCAGGTGTGGATGAGGCTCCTCAGATGTAATTCCTAGGGTATACCTTTTTGAGCATTGTTCCTTTTAACCTGAAGATCTCTGAACTAAAGAGATAAGTTATTTTCTCCTTAACACACATGACTACAATGGTGAGACAGGAATAAAATGACTATAATAGACACTGCTGTTCAAAAGAGACTGGTGATAAGAAGTACGCAGGGGGAATGAAAGCACATAGCAATCACCGGTACAAAAAACTTCGGAAAGCTAGGTAGGCACATGTTGCCAGTTCCTTAGATAAGGCCTAGTTCTTCTCCCTGGAAATAAGTCTCTGATTTTTGTTCTGCTGAGTCATCCTCTTTTTCCTTAAGAAATAGCCTCCCTCCCCTTTTTTTTGTTTACCTGACCTGTGATGGCACAGTGGATAAAGCATCGCTTGACCTGGAACACTGAGTCACTGGTTCAAAACTCTGGGCTTGCCCGGTCAAGGCACACATGAGAATTGATGCTTCCTGTTCCTTCCCTCTTCTCTCTCTCTCTTTCTCTATCTCGCTTCTCTAAAATGAATAAAGTCTTTTTTTTTTAAAAAAAAAAAAAAAGGGAAATAACCCATTTTGGGCCCTAGCCAGTGGTTCAGGATAGAGCATTGGCCCGGCGTGCAGACGTCTTGGGTTCAATCCCCAGTCAGGGCACACAGGAGAAACAACCATTTGCTTCTTTTCCCCTCCCTCTCCTCCTTTTCTCTCTCTTCTTCTCCCGCAGCCAATGGCCCTATTGGTTCAAGCACTGTCACAGGTGCTGAGGATAGCTTGGTTGATTCCAGCATCTTCCCTAACGTGGGTTGCTGGGTAGATCCTGGTTGGGGTTCATGTGGTAGTCTGTCTCTCTGTATACCCTCCTCTGACTTAAAAAAAAATAAAATAGAAACAATAAAAAAACATGAATAAGAAAGTATGGGAAAGAAGAAATAGCCCATTTTTATAGTTGAGTAGTTTTCTCAGCCTGCTCCCTGCCCTTAGTAGGTTAGGAGTCCAAAGACCTCTTTTTTATTTATTTTATTTTATTTTTTTAGTGCATGCACATGCACACAAGACAGATAGACAGACAGAGAGATGAGAAGCATCAATTCGTAACTGTGGCACTTTAGTTGTTCATTGATTGCTTCTCATACGTGCCTTGACGGGAGGGGGTGGCTCAAGCCCAGTGAACCCTTGCTTAAGCCAGCGATCTTGGGCTTCAAGTCAGCAAACTTTGAGCTTAAGCCAGTGACCTTGGGATCATTTTGATGATTCACATTCAAGCTGGCAACCCTGCATTCAAACAAGTGACCCTCAGCTCAAGCCAGATGAGCCCACATTCAAGCAGGGTGACCTTAGGGTTTTGAACCTGGGACTCTCAGAGTCCAGGTAAATGCTCTATCCACTGCACCACCACCGGTCAGGCTTTAATGGGTAGTTTTGGTTTTACATGATGAAAAGACTTCTGGAGATGGATAGTGGCAATGGTTGCACAATATTATGAATGTATTTAACACTACTGAGCTATACATTTAAAAATGATTATGTTGGTAAAAAAATGGTTAGGGGTGGTAAATTTTATGTTAAGTGTATTTTAACACAATGAAAAAAGTTGAGAAAGCCATGTACTCTGATTTTATAGCAGTTTTATTCATAATTTCCCAAATTTGGGAAGCAACTAAGATGTCCTTCAGTAGGTGAAAGCATAAACTGTGGGACCTCCAGAGAGTGGAATATTATTCAGTGCTGAAATAGAAATGAGCTTTCAAGACATGGCTAGACATTGAGGAATCTTAATTGCATATTACTAAATTTTAAAATGTCCACTCCCATAAAAACTTTAAAAAATTGAGACGTGAGTGCTTCAGCTCACACTGTTAGCGTCGTACTTATGGACTACGTGGGCAAACTAGTTTGGATGCACCCGGAAGAAGAATACGTAGTAATGTGAAATATGATAGAGGGAGTTGGCATCCCCCAGTATGCTTACTACGCCATTTTGAACTGTTAAAAGTGCAAGTGTTCCATTTGTGTTGCTTTGTTTGGTGACGTTTTGGCCCTTACCATGGCTCCTAAATAAAAGTCAGAGTCTTCAGGTGGTAGTGCTTCTAAGAAGAGGACAGCCATCACGATGGATGTCACAGAGCTATTGGCTTCACATGGACAGGAGCTGTCTGCTGAGGACCTCATTCATTTGGAGAAGCAGCTGATTGAAGAGAAAGAGACAGAAACCCCAGAACCCAAGAGATTTACTACCAAGAGTTTGGCAAAAGGTTTTTCTACGGTAGAGGATGGGTTGGCAAAATTTCAGGCTGAGTACCCCAGCAATGACAGGTCTAGGAAGATCTACAGAGTTGTTACGGATGCCTTGCAATGCTATAGGCCAGTGGTTCTCAAATGTTTTGAAGTCGGGGCGCATTTAAAATCCTATAAATAATTGTAGGCACACTATATACAAATTTCTGAGAAATCTATTATAATAATTAAGTCAAATATTAAAGAAAAAATATAAAATCCAAGCGTGCTTTTATGGTAATTAAATGAAATAAATACAACAAAATTAAATTTATTCTGACATTAAAAAACATTTTTATGTTACATTTTTTGGTTTATGCTTTTTAGAATTCGTAAAAAAGAGGAGTTAAAAAACCGACAAAAAAAGTTATCTTTTTTTATATATAGATACATTCTTAGTAAGATTTAGTAAATTCGGCAGGTCCCGGCGTGAATGCGTTTTTTCATTCTTGTGTTTATGACAAACATGAGCCTGATGTGTCCTAGAGATTTCTTCAATGTTTGGGCATATATTTGAAAGGCAAACTCTCATTTCCTCATCAATACATTGAAGAATTTCTCTCTTTTTAGTCTTAATTGTTTTGAGGGTAGAAAATCCTAATTCACATAAATAGGATATTGAAAATTGTTGTAAAATGTTCAAAGCTTTTTTAGATATTGCCACATATTTTTCTTTTACAGAAATCCAAAAGGCTTCAAGAGACAATTCCTTATGTTTAATCATCAATCCACAATCAGTGAATATAGCTGCCAGTTCTTCTTCTGTTAATGTTCAACCAAAATCACTTGGAGCTTCCATGAATGGGTTTCTAATCCAATCGTATTGTTCAGTGTCAAGTGATGGAAAATGCTATAAATTAAATTCTGCCCATCAGCCTTCAAGTCCTATTTTATTTGCACTTAACTCTTGCTCACTTCCAGAATCGGATTCTTCACTATCATGCTTCTTTTTGAGAAATCTACCCATTTTATTTGGGTGTATTTATCTAAAAATAATATAATGATGTGTTAATAATAAATATAATAATGATGTCTTAACAAAAGAGTGGTATTTCCATAATAAATAAAATGGTATAATAGCGTAACTATATTTATTTTTATATCTGGGCACATGCCGCGAACCAGCGCAGCTAGTAATTCCAGGTCTCGAGTGGGAACAGTACAGAATTAAGAAAATACCAGGTTGAGAGGGCCCTGTAATTGCAGCTGGCAAGAACAAAGAGCTCCCAAAAACCACACCTTGCTTTATTTATAGGGCAAAGTGAGGCCATTAGCAAATCAATGTTCTCTGATCACGTTTCCAAAGCAACCCAAGAATTTTACCAAGTGCAGAAAACCCCTACCATACATATCATCTTAACTTTATACCAAACAAAGGATAGAAGAAACTTGCCTCCAGTCTTTCCGGAGAACATAGAGGGTAGTGTAAACAATTCAGCACCACAGTTTAACAATCTTTTGCAACTTAATCTGGCAAGTGAGGTGGGCAGTTGGGCAGACTGTCAGTTTACAGCCAGTTCCCCACACCTCTGTCCCCCAAAAATCTAAACCCCAAAAACCTTGTTGGTTTTTTGGTCCCCAACAGGCACATATTTCTCTGGAATACCATAGGGCACACCTGGAAATCTTCTAGGGCACACCAGTGCGCCCTGGTGCACACTTTGAGAACCACAGTTATAGGCAAATTTTGGAAGAGAAGAAATCATCAACCTTCCAGACTAGCCTGGAACAATTCTTTAAGAAGGTAGAGAGGCCTGCAATAGATCCTGTACCCTCTACATCAGCTGCTTCTCGAGATGAAACACCTGTAATACAGGTAGAATCATCTCCAGCGCCACCTGACCCAGTACCTCCAGCACCTTCTGCAGGTTCTCCTGCCTCTCCAGCTTCCTCCTCCCAATAGGTCACTCTCTCCCACCTTGCAATGCTCCTTCCGGTGTGCAAGCCAACCACAGAAATAAAGGTAAGAAATTTTTTTACATTCATTTTTCTGTTACTACAGTACAGTGTACAGTACAGTATACTTATGTCCTTTTCCCTTTTCTGTGGCTTAGTTGTTTTTATTTTCTAGATTATGATTTTACAACTGTGTTAGGATAGATAAGTGACTCAAGCTAGGGTGTGTTCCTATATCAATGTTGTAGGAATGGAACTGTGTCATAACCCGAAGACCCCTGTATATGACTTTATGGAAAAGGTAATACTATGAAGACAAAAAGAAGTCAGACGTTGCCAGGGGTTAGGAGTGAGAAAGGAATGAATAGAGCACAGAGGATTTTTAGGGCAGTGACAGTGAAATTATTCTGTCAGATGCTATAATGTTTAATACATTTCATTATATATTCATCTAACCCTTAGAGTATACAACGCCAAAAGTGACCCTAACATAAGAAAGGATTTTGTGGTAGTGATATGTCATTGTAGATTCATCAGTTGTAACAAAGGCATCACAATGGTGCAGAATGTTAATAATGGAAAGACTATGCATGTGTGGGGGCAGGTTGTATGCAGTAAATCTCTACACCTTCTGCTTAATATTGATGTGGACCTAAAACTGCTCTCAAAAATAAAGTCTATTTAAAAAATAATCTGGCTCATATCTGCTTCTGCATTAGATCTTTTGCTGTCTGAGAAAAGTGGAACCAGAGAGAAGTTAAAGTGGTGAGATGAGTTTTATTGAAATTTTATTCAAAAACTATTGCAATAGGGGAAGAGAGACCTTGGTGTAGAACTGCACTCTCTTCTGAATACAAAAAGGACAAGTGGGGATTTATGGGCAAAGAACAGGGTTGGGAGTCAGTGAATGCAAAATTGCCAAGAGGAAACATCAGGGATAAGGAGAATTCTAGCTAAACCTACTTGACAGAATTTTTTCTCTGCCAGGGTAGAGAATTCTGGCTAAACTGACTTACCAAGGTTAGGATCTTTAAGGCTTAGGGGAACCTGGCAGAGTTAAGTCAAGGAGAATCTTTGTCAATGCAATAGTCCTGGTTACTATTTCCAATTTTAAATTATGTTTTGTAATTAGGTCACACTCTGGTCTACAGGCCACTTCCCAAGGGCTTTTTTTTGTGTGTGTGTGTGTGTGTGTGTGAGAGAGAGAGAGGGACAGACAGAAAGGGAGAGCGATGAGAAGCATCAATTCTTTGTTATAGCACCTTAGTTGCTCATTGATTGCTTTCTCATGTGTGCCTTGACTAAGAGGGGTACAGCAGAGTGAGTGACCCCCTTGCTCAAGCCAGCAAACTTGGGTTCAAGCTGGTGAGCCTTGCTCAAACCAGATGAGCCCATACTCAAGCTGGCAACCTTGGGATTTCGAACCTGGGTCCTCTGCATCCCAGTCTGACTGACACTCTATCTACTGCGCCACTGCCCAGCCAGGCTTTTTTTTTTTTTCTTTATTCAGTGAGAGGAGAAGAGGCAGAGATAGACTCCCACATGTGCCCCAACTGGGATCCACCAGGCAAGCCCCACTAGGGCGATGCTGTGCCATCTGGGGCATCACTCTGTTGCTCAGGAACCAAGCTCTTCTTAGCTCCTGAGGTGGAGGCCATGGAGCCATCCTCAGCACCAGGGCCAACTTGCTCAAATGAGCCATGGCTGTGGGAGGCAGGGTGGAGAGTAAAAGAAGCGAGAGGGGGAGGGGTGGAGAAGCAGATGGGTGCTTCTGCTGTGTGCCCTGATCAGGAATCAAACCCCGGACATCCACACACCGGGCTGATCCTTTACCACTGAGCAAACTGGCCAGGGCCCCAAGGGGTCCTTTCTAAAGCTGAGTTATGAAAAGAGATCATTGAATAGCTACCTCCTTACAAAAGTGCATATGGATGCCAAAGGCATGCAAGATAATTCTTGCCCCATTCCCTTTTTATAAACACTGAAAAAAAGAATACCACACCTGACCAGGCGGTGGCACAGTGGATAGAGCGTCAGACTGGGATGCGAAGGACCCAGGTTCGAGACCCCGAGGTCGTCAGCTTGAGTGCGGGCTCATCTGGTTTGAGCAAAAGCTCACCAGATTGGACCCAAGGTCGCTGGCTTGAGCAAGGGGTTACTTGCTCTGCTGAAGGCCCACGGTCAAGGCACATATGAGAAAGCAATCAATGAACAACTAAGGAACTGCAACGAAGAACTAAGGATTGATACTTCTCATCTCTCCGTTCCTGTCTGTCTGTCCCTATCTATCCCTCTCTTTGACTCTCTGTCTCTGTAAAAAAAAAAAAAAAAAAAGAATACCACGATGAAAAAAGATGCAGTCCTTTCCCACTGCCTAATAAAGGCAACTGATATATGAATCAAATCCTGGCTTTACCTTTGAATAGCCAGGTTTTTACTGGACAGGAACTGGGCCCCAAGTGGGTTTGCCTCTGGCCAGCCTGTAGTGTATGGGTTATTGACTTCATGCAAAAAAAGATTTCAAAACACAAGTCAAGGTGATTTTGAGAGTATGTTTATTAAAGCTGGGGACAGTGAAACAAAGAAGGGCTTAGGATAAAAGAAGTAACAGGAAAAAGCCCAGGTGGGGATGCTTTAACTCCCTAGAGAAGTTACAGGAAAGAAGTGAGCCAGGGACTTCTGTTGGCTCACTGAAAAGTCAGAGAAAAGGGGACCTTGGAGACAGGTTCAGGGGGTTAGCCCGGGATGAGCTGCCATTGCCTACTGCTTCCCTAGTTGCAAGTCTTGTGGGGACCCTTAGAGTTTAGGAGAGAAAAGTAAAGATGCATGCCTGAGAAAGAAGAAAGGTGTGGGCATGCTCCCAAGAGGAAACTTATACCCTGGGTCCTTCATCTTTAGGGTTTTAAAGGCTAGGTGTTTAGGGAAGACCTTAGAGGAGGTTTTCAACAAAACAAGATTTATTCCCTTAACCTCAATCAACCTTGGGTGTGGTTGGCACAAATGGCATTAATTGGGTTTCTGCTATCTCTCTCCTTAGGTAGGGTGGTTCAAGCTCGTTCCTCTCTGGTTGGGAAGAAGTGTAAACCATTCACTCTGGTGTCCTTGGTTAGGGAAGATAGGATTTAGCAATTTACTAGATGGCTATACAGTGGTCCCTCATCTATTGCAGGGGTTAGGTTCCAGAATCCCCCATGATAGGCAAAGTAAGGCCCTGGCCGGTTGGCTCAGTGGTAGAGCGTCGGCCTGGTGTGCAGGAGTCCCAGGTTCGATTCCCGGCCAGGGCACACAGGAGAAATGCCCATCTGCTTCTCCACCCCTCCCTCCCTCCTTCCTCTCTGTCTCTCTCATCCCCTCCCGCAGCCGAGGCTCCATTGGAGCAAAGTTTGTCCGGGCGCTGAGGATGGCTCTATGGCCTCTGCCTCAGGTGCTAGAATGGCTCTGGTCGCAACAGAGCATCACTCCCTGGTGGGCATGCCAGGTGGATCCCAGTCGGGCGCATGCGGGAGTCTGTCTGACTGCCTCACCGGTTCCAACTTCAGAAAAAAAAGAAAAGAAAACCCGCAAAGTAGTGACCTTATATTTATTTTATTATTTATATATTTTTAAGGCTTTATTTCTATTTAATATTCTTTTAATGTTTTAATTAATATATTTTGTTGTTTTCAATTTTTTAGGCTAGAAAATGCTTATTTTACCGCAAAAATAATTAAAATAATAAATATATAAAAATACCTATATACGGCAAAATCCCACGACATAGCAAAAAATCCACAATACAAAATTAGATATATACAATTTTAAAATTTGTGATACAGTGAGAACACGAAAAGTGAACCACAATATGGCAAGGAAACTGCTTGGCCGATTTACTATTGGTCTTAGTTTCCCTATTCCACTTATCCTGGCTTACTGGCCTGTCTCAATGTGAAGCCATACCATGTTTCTCTTCCTATAAAACAAGAATGTCAATATACCTTTCAGGGCTCTTATATGTCTGGCTTAGGCTAATAAATGGAAGTTATGATTATATATATGAAAAATTGCATTGAAATATTCATTATGATATATATACACAATATAATACAATAATATATGATATATATATATAGATATACACAACATAATATAATAAGTCCCATTTATTTTATATTGTTACATATATTCCAACTAAGTGAAATCAAGGAGAGCTACATAAAGAAAGTGGTCTTAAAAGATGACTGAATTTCAACAGAAGGGATAGCATGTCAAAAAGTCAGAGATGGAAGAGGATAGTGAAAACTGACAGCATGACAAGTAGTGTGATGTGGCTGGAGTAGAAGAAGAAAGCCTAGTTGGAGCTGGAGATAAGGATAGGACCAAATGGTGCAAGGTCTTCATGCCATAAAAAATTTCTGAACCACAAGTCAATGAATGCTCTCTGGTCACATTTTTCATGGTAGTAGTGTGGAGATAGATTGATGATTCAGAGGCAGGGCCTTCATTAAGAAACCGTTGCATTAGAGTATACAAGGAAAACAGCAATGGAGGGAAAGAAGCATGTGCCTGAAATTTTCTCTCCAAAAGATCCATTGATTTCATTTTCCAAGTTCAAGAGAATTAAGTGATCATTTGGGGATGTGTGAAAGATTCTGATGTAAACATGGCATACGATATACATCTATTTAGGTGAGAGCTATTAATGGGAAGAAAGGAAAGTCTTGGAGAAGAGGGCATACAGCAAAAAGGTTGCATTAAATATGGGATATGAGGTCCTGGCCGGTTGGCTTAGAGCAGTGGTGGGCAAAGTGCGGCTCGCGAGCCACATGTGGCTCTTTGGCACCTTGAGTGTGGCTCTTAGGCCAGCTTAGGAGTACCCTAATTAAGTTAATAACAATGTACCTACCTATATAGTTTAAGTTTAAAAAATTTGGCTCTCAAAAGAAATTTCAATCGTTGTACTGTTGATAGTTGGCTCTGTTGACTAATGAGTTTGCCGACCACTGGCTTAGTGCATACAGCATCGGCTCAGCATATGCACATCCCGGGTTGGGTTCCCAGTCAGGGCACACAAGAGAAGCGACCATCTGCTTCTTTTCTCCTCTCTCTCCCCTTTCCTTAGCCAGTGGCTTAATTGGTTCAAGCATCAGCCCCAGGCACTGAGGATGGCTCCATTGGTCAGAGCACATCAGCCTCAGGTACTAAAAATAGCTTGGTTGATTTGAGCATCATCGGCCCCAGACCAGGATTACCAAGTGAATCCCAGTCAGGGCACATGCAGGATTCTGTCTCACTCTCTCCCCTCCTCTCACATTAAAAAATATATATATGTATGTGTGTGTGTGTGGGGGGGGTACATGAACACATTTAAATAAAATGATAATTTTGTAAAATAGGGACTCCGAGAATCCTTTCAGATCCTCACCCAAATGGTCTAATCACTCTCCTCTGGATCCTCTAAAAATCTTTGGTAGGTGAGGTAGAGGACTCATCTGCTTGTCTTCCCAGCTGGACTCTGGGCTTTATCGGGAATAAGCAAGGTCTGGAAAATCAGTTTTCCTAGTGCTTAGCATAAGGTCTAGAACCTAAATAAATAAATAAAAATTTAAAAATAAATAAAAGCAGTAAATGATGGATAAAAGAAAGAAGAAAGGGAGTCAAACCTGACTGGGCGGTGGTGCAGTGGCCTGGGATGCTGAGGACCCAGTTTCAAAACCCTGAGGTTGCCGGCTTGAGCGCAGGCTCATCTGGCTTGAGTGTGGACTCACCAGCTTGTGCACAGGGTCACTGGCTTGGCTGGAGCCCGGGTTAAGGCATATATGAGAAAGCAATCAATGAACAACTAAGGTGCTGCAATGAAGAACTCTCCCTTTCTCTCTCTCTAAAAAAAGAGGGGGAGTTAAAACCCACTTCTTGTCCTTTTGTTGAATAAATATTAGGAGCATCCCATCATTCTTGTCTTCCTTTGCATACACTGCTTTTTGTGTTGTTTGTTCATTCAACCAAGAAGAAAGCCTACTCTCCCTCAGGCAATGTGCCAGGCCTTGCATAGTGGAGGGACAGATGATTCAGCTTGATCAGACTGTGACAGAGAAAAGCCCAGGACTGAAAGCACAGAGAAGGTGACTAACACAGAATGGAGGGTCAAGAGAGGCTTCCCAGGAGAAATGAAGTTGATTCCAGGAAGGCCAATTTGGAATAATGGTTAGCCTGAGGGAGGTAGAGGGTCTGGAGTGAGTTTCTGTTAAAGAAACAATACGGGTAAAGGCCTCAACCAGAGGAAACAGTTTTCTAGATAACTGCAAGTATTTAGACAGCCTAGAGTTTAGAATCTGTGAAGAGACAATGCTGCTAATGAGATTAGGAAGGTAAACAGATTTGTAAACCATTTAAAAATTAATACTTAGTCATAACAGTATTGGGAAGCTACTGAAGGTTTTAAACAAAATAATATGATCAGATTTACATTTTAGAAAAGATATTTAACTGTGCAAATAATGGATTGGATAGGGGTAACGGTGAATGCACAGAGAACAGCTTTTAGAGTATTGCAATAGTGTGAGTCAGAAATGGTGGTGGCTTGGACTATGGTGGTAGGGATGCAAAGAAATAGAACAATCTGATATACATACAACTGGAGGAAGAATCTCTGTCTGGGATGTAGGAGATTAAGGAAGTGATTGGATAGATAGTGAAGGTTCCTTAGTGAGCTTGGACTTTCTCTTCAACAGATAAAGGGAGAAGCCATTTAAGATTTTAACCATGGGAGTGATAGCTTCAGATAAAGGTGTATAAATAGATCACTAGGCAGAAGGCAGTGAGAAGACTGTCAGAACAGCGCACAAGTAAGAGCTGAGACGAGCGGGGAGGGAGAAGTGGCTGTGGGGAGACACCGGAGACTTCTGAGTGCTAGAGAGGTTTGGGAGTCACATACGGAGAATAAGCAGAACAGACACAGCCCCGGGGAACAGCTGGGGCGGGAGGGGGCGGGGCGGAGCTGCCCACGCCTCCCGGCGCCGGGGGCGGGCCCAGAACACGCACAGCGGCGTGACGCAGGGCCGCAGCTGGCCTCGTTTCGGCTGCCGTCGCCGCTTTGAGGCGGAGTAGGATGAGGCCCGCGGCCGCGGCTCGGGCGTCTGCAGGGGCAGGAGCAGCTGAGGCAGCAGCTGAGGCAGCCGCGACGGCCGCGCCCCCCCCTCCTGACCTGGATTAGGCCCAGCAGCTCCGCGGCCGCCGCCGCCTCGCGGGGGGGCGGGGTGGGGAAGTGTCTCGTCTCCCCGCCCGCCCCCCCCCAGCACACCGCCGTCTCGCTGGAGGCTTCTGCTGCGACCCCAGCGGAGCCCGCGGCCCAGCCTTGAGCCTCCACCCCCGGGGGCTGGCATGAGCGGCCGTTCGGCGGCGCCGGGGGGCGGGGGAGCCGCCGCCGCCTGAGCCCCAGCCTGCCGCCCAGCCCCACCTCGCTGACCGAGGCTGACCGCGGGGCTTGCGAAAGACCCCGCCACTGCTTTCTGTCCCCTCCCCCCGCCGCCCCCAGGTCACACACCGTAGCCCCGGAAGATGGGGAACTGCCTCAAATCCCCCACTTCGGATGACATCTCCCTGCTTCACGAGTCTCAGTCCGACCGGGCTAGTTTTGGCGAGGGGACGGAGCCGGATCAGGAGCCTCCGCCGCCATATCAGGTAGGGGAGGGTGTGTGTTGGGAAGAGGGGGTGCGAGGAGTAACTGCAGCGCCGGCCGAGGTTGAGGGGGCTTCGAGGCTGTCACGGGCCCTGGCCTCGGCAGGGCCTGGCCTGGGGGGCGTTGACCCCCGTAGGGCTGGGTTTGAGGGTGGCTGCTTTCTACTGTCAGAATTGGGGGGGGGGGTCCTTTACCTCTTCTGAAGCACGGTGTGGGAATGGTATTCCGACCTTGAGTTCTGGGATCGGAGTATGTGATCATCTCTCCGTGGCCGGCGGCTGCTGGTTGGCTGGTGGAGCTGGAAATGACCTTTTCCTTTATGTGTGGATCGTGGGGTCTGAGCTCTGGAGATGATTTCCTCATAGCTCCGCCACCTGGATTATGGGTTCTGGATGGGTGGTTGCCCTCCACCCCATTTGTATTTTCATGTGTGATCATCCTCTTTGCCCCCTCTCCACTTCCCCTCCCCTGTTTGTGTTAACTGGATCTGGTAGGTGTTCATTTCTCCTGCTTGGGAGAAGATCTTCAAGTGGTGATTTTAGTTCCACCATATCAAGAGTAACCTTTTATTTTAAGTTACTTATTTATATGTATATATTAATTTTTTAGCTCCTCTTTCTTTACCCCATGATACACCTATTAAACGTTCTGATTTAAAACTTAGATTGTCTTGAACTTTGGAAACCCTTAAACCTGATCTCAGAAATACCTTCTGTTACTTGTGGTTCTCTCATTGTATGGAAGGCTTTCTCCTAGTTTTCATTGCTTTTTGTACATCAGTCAGCATCCCCAGATGTGTTTACACAATTAATAAAGAACTAAGCCCTCTTGAGAAAACTCAAGATATGTGGATGTTAAAATCCATAATATATACAAACCTTTTCTCTACTTAGTTTTAAATGATATTGGTTAAAAACTTTTTTTCCAGAAGGGCTTGCATAGTTAAGGGGCTTAATTTTTTTCCTGAAGGGATTTAAGTTTTCTAACTGGGCAGTCTCCTTTGTTGTTTCATGGTGACATCATTATCTAGTGTTATTCTTTTCTCATTCCTGTGTAAACCAGTGTCTCATGACACCAGAAAAACCTGATCACACAAGTTGGTTTTCTGGATTAAAGCCTTCAGGGGCCTTTCATAAATACCAGTCAAGTCCAGTCTTAATGGTGGCATACAGAAACCTCCATGACTTATCTCACCTTCTGTATTCCAGGCCTGCCACATGCACCAGCCTGTTCATACCTCTTTGCCTTTGCTCCATTTGCTGCCTCTGCTTGAAGCCCTTCCCCCAAGGTCAGCCAGGTGAACATCTAATCCTCTTTAGAACTCAGCTCTGCAGTCACCTTATTTCTGGAGTCCCGCCCTGAATCCATCACTCCCTTGTTTGTGTCTCCCTGGGCCCTGTATACATCCATAAACAGCACATAGAACACCTGACTGTTAATATCCTCGTTTAATTAGATATATGTCTTATTCTTCAGGCATTTCCCTCCTCCCATAGTGTAACTGCTTGCAGGTAGGGATCCTGTGTCTGTCTCCTGTTTGCTGTCGTATCCCCAGCATTTGGTTGGCTCTTGGTAGATACTCAGTGTGGTGGGATAACTGAAGACTGTAAGCCCTGGAGAACAGGATATACGTTCCCCAATGCTCTGTACAATTTCTGGCCCAGAAAACACTTAAATGTTGAATGAATTAGTGAATTTGAATTCAGTATTATGTTTTTAAGTTCACACACCCATTTCTTCCGAAGAATTGTCACAGGGAGTCCCTTTAAAAATTGAAGCTAAATCTGGATGTCTTTCTGAATCTTTGAAGAAAATAAATTGTTTATATTTTACTTTTCATTACCCTCAAAATACAATAAGAATATGTATGTGCTTATTTCAGTTTCATGAGCAAATTTTTGTAGAGGTATGAATTTTTATTTCAGAATCCCCTTTCATGTTCCCTAACCCCTTTCCAGGCAAATTGAATATCTTTGACTTATTCCCCTTTTTCTCTTACCCTTATAACATAGTGTCGAGAATTGTGTTTGCCTTTTCCAAGAGGACTAGATGATAATGAGAGTTGTTTTTTTTTTAAAGTTTATTTTATTTAAAAAAAAATTTTATAAAGATATTATTTATTCATTATAGAGAAGGGAGAGAGAGAGAGAAGGGGGGAGGAGCAGAAAGCATCAATTCCCATATGTGCCTTGACCAGGAAAGCCCAGGGTTTTGAACCAGCAACCTCAGCGTTTCCAGGTTGACACTTTATCCACTGCGCCACCACAGGTCAGGCGATAATGAGAGTTTTCTTTGTTTTTGTTTTTGTTTTTTGGCATCATGGAGGAACAAGTTTTGAAACATGTTATTTGTGACAGTGAGTGTTTTTTTGTGGTTGCCTTTTCCTGAAATGAATGGCCCAGATGCTGATAGGTAAATTTGGTAAAATTGAAAGAAGATAATTTCTTTTTAAAATGGGAGCATAAAAAGAGAAACTTGGGTTAGAAAAAAATTTGTGCCCCCTAAAGGAAATAAGATTTAGGTGACCTAAGAAACACCAATCCAAGGTAGATGATTTATATTTTCAGTAGACAAAGGTAACATTTTTTTTGCTTAAGTAGTATATAATTAGCAGAGCTACAGGCATATTGGCTAATTTCTTTAAAGAATAGTCTCAGTGCAGTAGGATTAATTTTTTTTTATAAAGGAAATAGCTGATTAAAGGAGCCCAATGGTATTTTTTTGTAGTGAGTAGTTAAAAGAGATCTATGTGTTTGTGTTGCACAATGTAAATAAACGGCAAGAGCTCTATATAGCAAACTTTAAAAACTTTTTTTTTTTTATTTGATTTTAGCGAGAAAGGAAGGGAGGGAGGAAGAATGAGAAACATTCATCTGTTCGTGTACGTGCCCAGAGATCAGATGGCAACCTCTGTGCTTTAGGATGATGCTCTAAACCAGGGGTCTCAAACTCGCGGGCCGCATGCGGCCCGCCAAACAATTTTGTGCGGCCCGCAGACTAATCCATGGGCTTACTTAATTTTATCCAAAATATTTTGAACTTCGTGGATTAGTCTGCGGGCCGCACAAAATTGTTTGGCGGGCCGCGAGTTTGAGACCCCTGCTCTAAACCAACTGACCTATCTGGCCAGGGCTAAACTTTTTAATAAGTTCCAGTTATTTTCTATTAACAGAATCTGACAGATTTTTTTATTTAGCAAAAAGTAAGCACTGCACCATTAAAAGTTTATAGGAAGTATATATTTCTGTCCTGAGTTTCTTTAGTAGCCTCCTAACTGGTCTCCCTTGCCTTCCCAATAGTTTTTTCTTAACTCAGCAGCCAGAGTGATTCTGATAAAACAGCATGACACCCTGCTCAGCTTCTGTGGATTCCCATTTCATTCAACATAAAAGCCAAATTCCTTACAGTATCCCATAAAGTCTATATAATCTATATCCTCTGCCCCATACATACCTCTCTTGATACCTCTACTACCTCCCCCCCTTACTGGCTTTCCATTAGCCTTTCTGGCTTCCTTGTTCCTAGGATACTCCAGAACCTTGCTCTGGTTTCTGTGCCTGGAGTGCTCTTACCACAGGTATCACTATGACTGACTCCCTTACCTTCAGTTCTTTACTCAAATGACATTTTCTTAAACCCTCTCTGACCACCCTATTTAAAATTGCAACTTGCAAAAAGATCCTGGAATTCTTCCTTACACTGTTCTGTTCTCCCTCATAGTATTTATTACTTTCTAACACACTTATCTTACTATGTTTGTTTATTATTATCTGTCTCTTCCCACTAAGCAAATGTGATTTTTTATTTTTTTATTTTTTTTTATTTTTGCACTTTTCCGAAGCTGGAAACAGGGAGGCAGTCGGACAGAGCCTCAGCCAAAGTGCAGAGGTTGCCAGTTCCATCCCTGGTCAAGGCACATACAGGGATAGATTGGTGTCTCTTTCCCCTCTCCCTTCTCCCTTCTCCCTTCTCCCCTCTCCCCTCTCTCAGTAAAATAAACATTAAAAAAAAAATGACATTCTTTTTCCTGACTGGTGGTGGCACAGTAGATAGAGTGTCGACCTGGAACATTGAGGATCCAGGTTCAAAAACCCTAGGTCACTGGCTTGAGTATGGGATCATCAGCATCGTCCCATGGTCGCTGGCTTGAAGCCCAAGGTTACTGGTCTGAGCAAGGGGTTACTGGCTCAGCTGGAGGCCCCCCCAAGGCATGTATGAGAATAACTAAAGTCAGTCAATGAATAAAGTGCCAAAACTAAGAGTTGATGCTTCTCATCTGTCTCCCTTTCTGTCTATCCTCTCTCCTCTCTCTCTCAAAAAAAAGTGACATTCTGTTAACAGCTTAATCATTAAACAAGAACAAAAACCACTTAACAGTTCTATCTGAATGTGTAAATATTGGTTTCTCTTATTTTTGTAGTAATTATATATTGTAATTTGAGATTTACTAATGTCTTCCTCCTCTGCTACACTTTGTGATTGATACATTTGATACATTTTAAAATCAGAAGTAAAATCAATTATTGTTAATACAGCATTGAATGCAAGTGTAGCTGTGGTTTTGGAGTCTGATGGATCAAACTCTGGCTGTCACACGCATGTAAAATATGAAGGATTTATCCTTGGTGGTTGGTGCAGTGGATAGAGCCTCCTGGAACACAGAGGTTGCTGGATTGATCCTGAGGACACCAGCTCTAACTGGAGGTCACTGGTTTGAGCCCCGATCAGGGGCTCATATGAGTAGCAATCAATGGCTGCATAACTAAGTGGAACAATAAGTTGATGCCTCTCTCTCTCTCTCCCCCCTCCTTCCCCCCTACTTCCTCCTTCCTTCTGGGGGGAAAAAAAAAAAAAATATATATATATATATATACACACACACACACACACACACACACACACACACACACGAAGAGAGTTTATTAGGTTTTGTTGTGGGTTTTTTGTTGTTGTTTTTTGTATTTTTTCTGAAGTTGGAAACGGGGAGGCAGTCAGACAGACTTCCATATGCGCCCAACTGGGATCCACCTGGCATGCCCACCAGGGGGCGATGCTCTGCCCATCTAGGGCGTTGCTCTGTTGCAACCAGAGCCTTCTAGCGCCTGAGGCAGAGGCCACAGAGCCATCCCCAGCGCCCCAGCCAACTTTGCTCCAGTGGAGCCTTGGCTGCAGGAGAGGAAGAGAGACAGAGAGGAAGGAGAGGGGGAGGGGTGGAGAAGCAGATGGGCGCTTCTCCTGTGTGCCCTGGCTGGGAATCGAACCCAGGACTCCTGCATGCCAGGCTGATGCTTTACCACTGAGCCAACCAGCCAGGGCCAGTTTTGTTGTGTTTTGAGTTTTTTTTCACAAATAACAAAACATAACATTTTGGGTATTTCAAATTGTGACTGAATAAAGCTTTCTTTTTTTTTTTTAAGTTTGGTCTCTTCGTAGAACTCATTAAAGGTAAACTCCCCTCCTTTAAAAATCTAGAATATAATGTAATTAAAGTGCTTATTTTTAAGCATTTAAAGCTGTAATATCTTGGCTTTTCGATACCTTGATGAAGTTAAATTCAAGTAACTAAAGATTTTTTTTTTTAACTAAAGATGTTTTTATGTTTTATTTTGTTTACTATTTTGATAGAAATTACCTCAAAATATATTTAACATATCTTGGTCTTCTTGAATAAATTGTTTAACTTAAAAAAATACCCTATGGGATTATCTGAGATCTTATTCCCTGCGTTGTTGTCAGTTTGGCTCAAATAACCTCATAATTTAAAAAATGCCCTATGTATGAAATTGTATTCTTTCCCTCTTGAAGTTCCACCTCTCTTTGTTGAGGTACAGATCAACTCCAACCTCTTAATAAAATCTTCCCTGACCATTTCTCCTCTCTCACTTCTGATTTTATTTGTACTGTATTATTTATCTAGAAATCACATATTACCTTCTAAATTAACTCTGGTGCTTTAACATTATTTTTCCAGATTACAATTTTCTAATAAAGTGTGGTCCCAGTGCACCGGGATCCTGGATTCTGTCCTTGGCTCGGGGCATATAGGAGAAGTACTGAGCACACAACTAAATGGAACTAAGCCTAACAAGTTGATGCTTATCTCTCTTGCTAAAATTAATTTAAAAAAAACAATAGGACTTCCTCAGGGAAGTCTTCAAAAAAAAAATTAGAATGATGCTAAATTTTCTAGGTGGAGTGGAATGGTACCTTACACATTGTAGACACCCAGTGACTAACTCAGAAATGTGCCATCTCCCTCTCATTCTGTCACCACCATAATCGGGATCCTGATTACCTCACAATAACCTAATGGACATCTCCTCTCCTCCCCATTAATTTAATTTCTTGCTGCTAGATAGATTCTATTCATATCAGATCCCTTACTTTTTAATCCTTAGTGATTCTTCATGACTCATCCCTGAAAATCTCTTAGATCTCTGTCAAAATCAAAATCTGTCGCCTTACTATATATACTTTTCCAGATTTTTGAGTCTGACTCTAGTCAGTGGACAGTTTGCTGTAATCTATATATGCCTTCTGATTTCTGTCCTCTGTCTTTGGTCATTCTATTCCCATTGCCAGGAATGTTCTTCCCTTAATTTCCAATGTAAATTATAGCTTTCAAGGCCCAACTCAAATGCCATGAATCCTTTTCTGATCTCCCCCAACATGACTAATTTCTTAATCTGAACTCCTTCAGGAGTTCATTTACCATCCTTAGGACACTTTCTTCACCCTTCCTACTTTTTTTTTTCCTTCCTATTTAATTTTAATTATTTATAGCAACTCCCATTAGAATCCAAGTCTGTTGATTCATCTTTGCTTGCTAGAAGTATGCTTTTCACATAGCAGATACTCAAATACTTTAGTAAATGTGAAAACCAGTTAGGTTTTTCTGTAAGAGTGTGCGTCTGTATAAATTGTTCCCAGAATCATGTGCTTTAGTGTTTGGCCTTTGTACTTTAAAGGGTTCTGCTGTTTTCACTGCCACATTAACTATTTTTATCTGACTGTATTTAGTTTTGTCCTGTCACTTCTAATTTATAAAGTGCATGAGCTTTGGGCAAGTTAATCTTTCTGTATCTTTTTCATTTGAGTTTGGTTTGTGTTCTATGTAATTCAGCTTGCCTTGGTCTTTTTTAAATAAATAAGCAAAGGTTTTGGGGGGTGTTTTTTTGCTTATTTACTTATAATCTTTGTTGCAGAGGTTTTGTTTATGCCTGATCTGCTAGTCTGGATGTCCTTTAATTAAGGCTGATTCTTTGCCATTAAGAATGTATGCACCTTTAAGAGTAGGACAGTCTGTATGTCACTTTAATTCTAGAGCTAATTATAGAGTAACTTGAGAAGATAGGGTAATGAGTTACTTGGTACATAAGATCCAAAAACTTGACTTTCTTAAAATATTTTTTAGTTAATATTTTCTAGAAACCTTCATATTTTATTGTAAAATTTAGATCTTTAGAAATCTTAATATAATACTTTAGAATGGGATTCTTTTTTAAAAGATCTTAATTTAATTTGGTTTCTTTTAAACTGAAAAATTGTCACAGAATGGCTACTGTAGGTTCTCCCTGACTTTGTTCAACTTGTGCCCCTTCTTTCTGCTTTCTGTCTTTATTATGTCTCGAGCTATGTTAAAATCTTTTTTTTTTTTTTTTTTTTTTTAATCTTTCTGAAGCTGGAAACGGGGAGAGACAGACAGACTCCTGCATGCGCCCCACCGGGATCCACCCGGCACGCCCACCAGGGGCAACGCTCTGCCCACCAGGGGGCATGCTCTGCCCCTCCGGGGCGTCGCTCTGCCGAGACCAGAGCACTCTAGCGCCTGGGGCAGAGGCCAAGGAGCCATCCCCAGCGCCCGGGCCATCTTTGCTCCAATGGAGCCTTGGCTGCGGGAGGGGAAGAGAGAGACAGAAAGGAAGGAGGGGGGGTGGGGGTGGAGAAGCAAATGGGCGCTTCTCCTATGTGCCCTGGCCGGGAATCGAACCCGGGTCCCCCACACGCCAGGCCGACGCTCTACCGCTGAGCCAACCGGCCAGGGCAATACAACTGGAATTAAATGTATTTCTTTGGTCATCATGTCTCAAGCCATTTTTTAATAGAATTATCTTCTCTGTATTATCTTCCTTCAAGCAAAAGAGTTAGGGATGATATATTTCTATCATTTATTCAAACAGGTTATTTTAAAACATAGGCTGTCACAAATTTCCAGAAATTGATTCCTTACCAGTAACTTTTAATAATAAACTTAACAAACACTTATGATATTGCTACCATGCTCAGAATTTAGGTTTTTTGCAATTATGATAAAAATGAAATTAATAGTGAGGTGATGAAAATACTAAAGACTCACACAAAATGGAAATGTGAGTGAAAGATATAAGGAAAAGCTGGCTTAGTGACAGCCAAAGTGTGTGCTTTTAATGGCATAAGAGATTGCTACATGCAATAGAGAAGTAAAATGATAACGGAGAACTAAATATATTTTCTGCTCTTGGAGAATCTGCCTGACCTTTTGATTTTGACATTCAATTTGGCTTTATGGTATGTTGATTTTGAAGTCTCCGAGTTCCTTTATTTTAACTGATTAAGAATACTTTGAGTTCAGTTTAATGTGAATGCATATATATCTATCTTTTAATTAAATAGCCAACCTGGAGTGTGCTCCCAGGGGCCAGTTGAGTAATTATTTTATTACTTAATCCAGAGAGCATACTGTAAAGTAACTAATAGATCTGAAAGTGTGAGAAAGAAAGCAGTCCTCTAGATTTATTTGTTTCCAAGTTTATTAAAATTCTTTGAATTTCTTATGAAGCTGAATGGCTTTAAGAAGAGTGAGACTTTTATAACTGAAACTAGTTAAGTTTTAACTAGTTATAACCCAACTAGTTAAAATTACAGATGATTTTGTATAACCATTTAATTCTCATATTTGTGGGGGGGGGAACAGTTACCACAAACTGAGCACCTAGGCTTTATGGGTAAAAAAGCAGTGCTATTTTTTTTTTTTTTTTTTTTTTATGGGTTTCCATGTGGGCAGCACCATCTTTTTTTTTTAAGATTTTTAAAAAAATTTTTAAAAATTTTATTTATTCATTTTAGAGAGGAGAAAGGGAGAGAGAGAGACAGAGGGGGAGAGAGAGAGGAGAGAGAGACAGAGAGAGAAGGTGGGGAGGAGCTGGAAGCATCAACTCCCAAATGTGCCTTGACCAGGCAAGCCCAGGGTTTCAAACCGGCAACCTCAGCATTTCCAGGTCGACGCTTTATCCACTGCGCCACCACAGGTCAGGCAAAAGCAGTGCTCTTAATACCTATTTTCTGTCAGCCCCAAGTTTGTGTTAGGCACCCAAGGGAAAGGAGAAGTGAGTCCTTTTTTTTTTTTTTTTTTTTTTATTTTTTTATTTTATTTATTTTTTTTTTTTTTCATTTTTCTGAAGCTGGAAACAGGGAGAGACAGTCAGACAGACTCCCGCATGCGCCCGACCGGGATCCACCCGGCACGCCCACCAGGGGCGGTGCTCTGCCCCCCAGGGGGCGATGCTCTGCCCATCCTGGGCGTCGCCATATTGCGACCAGAGCCACTCTAGCGCCTGAGGCAGAGGCCACAGAGCCATGCCCAGCGCCCGGGCCATCTCTGCTCCAGTGGAGCCTTGGCTGCGGGAGGGGAAGAGAGAGACAGAGAGGAAAGCGCGGCGGAGGGGTGGAGAAGCAAATGGGCGCTTCTCCTGTGTGCCCTGGCCGGGAATCGAACCCGGGTCCTCCGCACGCTAGGCCGACGCTCTACCGCTGAGCCAACCGGCCAGGGCTAGAAGTGAGTCCTTTATCCCTGAGGAATTAGCATTTTAGTTAAGGGGACAAGATTAATGTATAATATATACATAAAACTGTTAATTCAGTGTGAAATAGTATATAATCAAGTATTTCATTGTTTGATGTAGACTTGGAAGTTGGGGGATCAGTTTGTGATTAGGCTGAGGATCCTAAATTTATTTTTCAGGTTTTGAAGACTTCAGATGAAGCCTTATATGAACATCAGTGTAAAAAATGAGTAAAACCAAAAGATCTGCCCTTATTAAACTATGAGTGAGGGAGCTTGGAGCCAAAAGAATAATGAGTAGGGGGTAAGCATGAATTCCAAGGTAGCTGTATATAATCTTATACAGTTCAAGTGTAACATACAGGGGTGGGCAAAAGTAGGTTTACAGTTATACAAATAAATACTACTGTAATTAATAAATGATAATACAAGAGTAAACTTTCGTGTACTTATACCTGTAAACCTACTTTTGCCAACCTTGTATATGTGTATGTAAACCTTTTTATTGTTTATATACAATAATCATTATATTTTTAACAGTATAGCTAACAGTATCTTAATTATATAGCCTATTTCCACCCACCCCCAAAAGACTCCCTTATACCCCATTCAACAGTCAATACCTCTTCCACAAAGACAACCATTATTTTGACCTCTTATAACCATAATTATGTTTTTTCTAGTTTTGAAGTCAAATAGAATAGTTTGTTCAGCATTGTGAAATTCATTTGTGTTCTTACAAGTATGTGAAAGTTCGTATTATTTTTCATTGCTGTACAGTATTCATTTGTATAAGTTTATTCTACTGTTAATATATGTTTAGGTTATGTTAATTTTGGCTGTATAAATCTCTATGAACATTGTTTTTTATATACTTAATGTACATAAGCACCTGCTTATTTTGAGTATATATCCAGGAGTGGAATTGCTTTGTAATGGAGCAGTTATATATTTAGTTACAGAAATCTTCAAAAATACAGAGAAGTTGACAGAATTGTTTGGACACCTGTACTTCCACCACTTAGATTCTGCAGTTAATATTTTGCCATACTCATTTTATTTCTTTTTTTTAGAGACAGAGAGAGAGAGATAGGGACAGACAGACAGGAACGGAGAGAGATGAGAAGCATCAATCATTAGTTTCTTGTTGCAACATCTTAGTTCATTGATTGCTTTCTCATATGTGCCTTGACCGGGGCCTTCAGCAGACCGAGTAACCCCTTGCTCGAGCCAGCGACCTTGGGTCCAAGCTGGTAAGCTTTGCTCAAACCAGATGAGCCCGCGCTCAAGCTGGAGACCTCAGGGTCTCAAACCTGGGTCTTCTGCATCCGAGTCTGACACTCTATCCAGTACGCCACCGCCTGGTCAGGATTGCCATACTCATTTTAACATATATCCATCCCTCTATCAATCCATCATGTTTTTTGATGCATTTCAAAATAAGTTGCCAAATAGTTTTCTAAAGTGGTTTCACCAGTTTACACTCCAGTCAGTAATATATGAGTTCTATTTGCACTACATCCTTAACAGCACCTTGTATTAGCAGTCTCATTTTACACAATTTGACAGTATGTAAGAAGTATTTTTGTGGTTTTAATTTGCATTTTTCCAATGAGAGATATATCCCAAATTACATACTAATATGTGTCTTATTGTGACTGACCTCTTTCACTTCATAATGTTTTCAGGATTCATCTATGTATGTTATGGCATGTAGCAGGACCTCATTCCTTTTTATTGTGAAATATTCTGTTGTATGGATGGATTTACCTCATTTTGTTTAGCCATTCATTAGTTGATGAGCATTTGAGTTTCTACTTTTTGGCTGTTATGAATGCTGCTATGAACATTTATTTACAAGGTTTTATACAGATGTGTTTTCATTTATCTTGGTTCTGTACCTACTAGTGGAATTGCTGTGTCATAATTCCGTGTTTAACCTTTTGAGGAATTGCCTGTTTTCCAAAGCACTTGTACCATTTTACATACCCACCAGCAGTGCTGAAGGGTTCCAGTTTCTGCATGATGTTCTCAAAACTTACTGGGGTTTTTTAATTATTTTTACTATAACCGTCCTAGTGGCTATAAAGTATTGCATTGTGGTTTATATTGTATTTCCCTAAAGGCTAATAATGTTGAGCATCTTTTCAGGTGCTTGTTGGTCATTTGTATATCTTTGGAGAAGTGTCTGATCAGATCTTTTGCCCATTTTTGCCCATTTTAATGTCTCTTTATTATTGAGTTGTAAGAGTTTTTTATATATTCTAGTCCCTTGTCAGATGTGTGAGTTGCAAAAGTTATCTACCATGTTGTGATTGTCTTCACTTTGTTGTCATAGTATTATGTGAAGCACAAAAGTTATTCTGATGGAATTCAGTTTATTTTCTAAGTTATTTTTAGCTCACAGGTATATAATCCATTTGGAGTTAATTTTTGTGTATAGTATAAGGAAGGGTCAAATTTATTCTTTTGTGTGTGACTATCCTGTTACAGCACTATTTGTCAAAAAGAGTATCCTTTCCCCATTGTCTTGGCATTCCTGCCCAAAATCAGTTGTTCGTAAGTGTAAGGGTTTATTTCTGGAGTCTTCAGTTATGTTCCATTGGCCTATATATCTGTCTTTAATGGTAGTACTTTAATGCTAGTACTACAAAGCTAGTCCACTAGCTTTGTAATAAATTTTGCATGAATTTTGTAATGAATCTTCCAGCTGTGTTCTTATTATTCAACTATTCTTAACCGTCACTATTCTTAGTTTTTTGTAATTCCATATGAATTTTAGGATCAGCTGTCAATTTGTGCAAATAAGCCAGCTGGGATTTTGATAGGACCAAAATGAACCTACATTGAAACATCATTATTACCCAAAGTCCATAGTTTACATTAGGGTTTACTCTTGGTGGTGGTGTACACTCTATGAATTTGGACAATGTAGAATGACTTGGTTCTACCATTATAGCATCATACAGCATAGTTTCCCTCCTCTGAAAATTCTCTGTGTTCCATCTATTCATCCCTCCCTCCTCCTAACCCCTGGCAGCCAATGATCCTTTTACTATCTCCTTGAGGTTCCTCCATGGCAGTGGTAGTCACCCTGGTCCCTACCGCCCACTAGTGGGTGTTCCAGCTTTCATGGTGGGCAGTAGAGGAGCAGCCAAAGTATAAATAAAAAGATAGGTTTAACTATAGTAAATTGTTTTATAAAGATTTATTCTGCCAAACTTAGCGAAAATCCGACATAAAGTACTTGGTAAGTAATTATTATTATATGCTTTAACTTGCTGTAACTCCGCTTTATAAATTTTATAAAGTAAAGTTACTTCCCTACTTTATAAATCACCATTACTGTGGAACCGGTGGGCAGTTAGAAAATTTTACTACTAACAGAGATACAAAAGTGGGCAGTAGGTATACAAAGGTTGACTACCCCTGCTCCGTGGCTTTCCATGGTTTGTAGCTCATTTCTTTTTAGCACTGAATAGTATTTCATTGTCTGAATTTACCACAGTTTTGTTTTTTTTACAGTTCACCTTTGTTGGGTAAACAAATGTTATTTAAGTTTGCTCGCTGGTATTGGGGTAGTTCCTTGTGTGTATAGTCTGTGAAAGGCTGCAGGTGCTTGCCCTCAGAGCAGCAGATTACAAATTGCAGATTGCCTTCCTGCTTGGGAGGGGCCATTTTTGCTATTGTTTGCTGGAGAAAGGGTTTTTTGCCCCAGCCTGTTTTGCTGGGCAGAGGAGTGCAGAGAGATTCCAGAGAGAGGCAGAGAGAGAGTCCAGAGGGAGAATCCGGAAGGTGAGTCCGGAGAATGAGTCTGGGTTGTGGAACCGGAGACCAAGACAGGGCTTGGGAGCTGTGAGTTCCACCTGGCCTGTTTGGCCGGGGGGTGCGGAGATTGGTGGGGTCCTGAATGGGAGAAAGGGAAGCGGACTTCCCTGCCTGTTTGCTTGTTCGATGGTAGGAGACTTCAATAAATGGAATGGCCCACCATCTTCTGGCTCCACAGTTCCTTTACCGTCTGCCCAAATCCAGTTTGAACCTGTAGCTGCATGGCAGCTGCTAATGGCCTTACAACCTATTAAAGAACATCTTGGTTGCTTCCGGGGTTTGGCAGTTATTAATAAAGCTGCTGAAAACATGTGCAGGTTTTGGTGTGGACTTAAGTTTTTAACTCCTTTGGGTAAATAGGAAGGAACACAATTGCTGGATCATATTTGGTAAGAGTATGTTTACTTTTGTAAGAAACCACCCAGTGTCTTCCACAATGGCTGTGCCATTTTGTGTTCCCACCAGAAATGAGTGAGTTCCTGTTGTTCCACATCCTAAATAGCATTTGATATCAGTGTTTTGGATTTTCACCATTTCTAATAGGTGTATAGAGTGGTATTTTTTATTTATTTGTTTTAATTTGTAATTCCCAGTGCTTTTCAGTGTGATGACTCCCCCCTTCCCCTTAAGGTGGGACAGGATGGCAAGAGGTAAATGGTGTTGGATATTTTCTTTCCCTCACATTGAGGGCTAGAGCCACCTGGGTTTAAGTATTGCCCTTTCTTCAGCTAAAATACAGGGTCTGATAAAACCCCAGCAGGTTGACTATGGCAAAATAGTTTCTCCTGAGAGCTGGCCTTATTAGAATAGAATGCTCTGGTGTATGTCAAAATGGTTCTTTTTCTCCTCCCCCTTTTGGAAGCACAAGGGGATTTTTCTCTGATATTCACTGTGAGGATCTGGTAGAGCTCTTGAAGATAAAACTTATAAAAATGTGAGGTGTCCCCCTGGAGCTTTAACTCAGAGTTGTCCTCTCTGAGCTCCCAGCGGTCCATCAATTACAGTTCAGGTTTTCCTACCCCAGCATTGTTTGTGAACATGGTTCCTACTCTGGTAAGTTGTGATTTTCTGTATCCACCTGTGTGTCTCTTTAATTTTTGATTCAGTAGTCTGCATAGTGACCTCACTTCTCTGACTGATCTAAGATTTGTTGATTTTCAGTTTGTTTAGCTTTTTACAACTTGTTATTGTAGAGTGGCTACTTATAAATTCCTAACAGTTCAGACCAGAAACTAGAAGTTCTTTTCATAATAATTTTGTGAAAGTGATTATTGTTATTCCCATCTTATAGACGGAGAACCAGGCTTTGTATTAGAACTGACATCTTATGAGAATTGGGTTTTAGACAGTAGATGTAATTGCACAGCATGGCAGAGGAATTGTAGAAGAATGAAAGTAGATAATGATACACTAGATTTGACTGAAAGGCAGTCTTAGGAGCCTGGGAGTCCATTCCAATAGAGTGAATCTGTTAGAAAAATGGGATATTAGAATGAAGTGGTTATTATATAGTGGTAATTGAGGTAATGAGACTCCTTTATAATGAAGTGGGATGTCTAAAAATACACTGCTCACAAAAATTAGGGGATCAGGGACCTTGCAGATACTCCAATACTTTCAGCCTTTTGTTTACAGTAGTGCATTTTCACCAATGAAATAGAAGTTGGTTTTGCATCTCATTTGCATAGTCAAACAACTTTCTTTGACTTGTTTGCTTTTCTGATGTTCTTGTTTAATAAAAAATATCAAATGCTTCTTTTTTTTAATCACTTCATATTCATTTGGAAATATCCCCTAATTTTTGTGAGCAGAGTATATTTCATAAATCATATAATACAGTGTGTCCATAAAGCCATGGTGCACTTTTGACCGGTCACAGGAAAGCAACAAAAGACCATAGAAATGTGAAATCTGCACCAAATAAAAGAAAAACTCTCCCAGTTTCATACCTATTCAGTGCAGTTCAATGTGGGCTCACGCACAGATTCTTTAGGGCTCCTTAGGTAGCTGTCCCATATAGCCTCTACAGACTCGTCACTAACAGCCTACCAGAACAGGGTTTTTCCACCAAACTGCCGGTTTCCTTCAACTGCTTATCCCACTGCGTAATGTTATTCCTATGTGGTGGCGCTTCGTTATAAACATGCTGATATTCACGTTGCACTTTGGTCACGGATTCGAATTTAGCGAGCCACAGAACACACTGAACTTTCCTTTGTACCATCCACATCTTGACTGGCATGGCCATGGGCTGATCCGCTGTATACACAGTGTTACGTCATCATCTGCGCATGTGCACATGCTGCCACACATCATCCTACAGAAACTGGGAGGGTTTTCCTTTTATTTGGTGCAGATTTCACATTTCTATGGTCTTTTGTTGCTTTCCTGTGACCGGTCAAAAGTGCACCATGACTTTACGGACACACTGTAGTAGGTTTTATAGTGCACAGCTGTGTTCTGCTAAGTTGACAAAAATACCCCTGTGCATAACATCTATTTTGTTATTTGAACATAAGCAGAGCTGCCACTCATCAAAATGCTGAAGTTAGCAAAGTTTGTTTTTCATGTTCTCTTGTCCTCTTTTCTGTCCTCAATTGATGATTTCCTTTTACCTTTTTTTCCCCCATAGACATCAGGGCTCCCCGGCTAAGCTTTCTCTCCCAAATCAAAATAAAATATGGTACATTTATCATTAATTGATGCTAAGACACTAATTCCTGTCTATAAATTAATTGTAGTATGGCAGGTCCTTGAATAACATCATTTCCTTCAATGTGGTTTCGTTATAACATTAATGAGGGAAAAAAGAAGGATTCCTGGCTGGGGACACTGTCTGTGTGGAGTTGGCACATTTTCACTTCTGTGTGGTTTTCTCTGGGTACTCTGGTTTCCTACCACATCCAAAGATGTGCATATTGGGTGAATTGGTGTGTCTCAGTTCTAGTTTGAGTGAGTGTGGGTCTGTGTGAGTGCACCCTGTGATGAAAGAGCATCCTGTCCAACGGGGGTTCCCACCTTGTGCCGTGAGCTACTGGAAAGGGCTCTGTCTACACTCAGCTCTGAACTGGAATAAGTGGATTGGAGAATAATTATCTTACTTGCTTTTATTAATATTTCTTAAATGTGTGGGTAGCTCATATTTATTCAATTTTTAATATTAGAAGTGTTTGGGGCTTTATTTAGAAGTTTGGTGATGTTTTTGTGACCAAAAATATGCCATAGGAACTTAATTCTTATTTATATCAATTAGCCTATGGTAAAATTGCTTTCTTTATACTATGTTATTTCATTTAAATTTGTAGTTTCCAAGAATCTATTGGCAACATGAAGTGGGGACTTACTGCATGGTATGCATGTGTTTTATTTAGCATTATTTCCACTGGTCATTTGTATCCTAGTTTCTTGCCTTTTACTGTGATCTTTCCTATTTTTTCTTTTAAGATTTTACTTACTGATTTTATTGGGGGGGGATGTGTGAAAAGTACCAACTCATAGTTGCTTTACTTTAGTTCTTCATTGATTGCTTGTTATATGTACCTTGACCAGGCAAGCCCAGGGTTTTGAACAGGGGACCTCAGCATTCCAGGTTGGTACTTTATCCACTGTGCCGCCCCAGGCTAGGCTACTGTGGTAGTTTTTTTGTTTGTTTGTTTTGTATTTTTCTGAAGTGAGAAGGGGGTGCAGAGAGACAGACTCCCACATGTGCCCGACAGGGATCCACCCAGCATGCCCACTAGCAGGCAATGCTCTGCCCATCTGGGGCGTTGCTCTGTTGCAACTCAAGCCATTCTAGCACCTGAGACGAAGGCCATGGAGTCATCCTCAGCTCCTGAGCCAACTTTGCTCCAGTGGAGCCTTGGCTGCAGGAGGGGTAGAGAGAGAGAGAGAGGAAGGAGAGGGGGAGGGATGGAGAAGCAGATAGGCACTTCTCATGTGTGCCCTGGCCGGGAATTGAACCCAGGACTTTCACACGCCAGGCCAACACTACCACTGAGCCAACTGGCCAGGGCCTACTGTGATAGTTTTTAAAATGTAGAAAGTAACAGTAGTAGATTTGGAGCTAAGAGAGCCCTGAAGCCATTGGTGCTGATAAGTAAACCATTCAGGATAATAGAGAAACAAGGATGTTCCCCCAAAAAACAGGACCCCTAAAAAGGAAAAAAGGAGAATGGGATATTAAAATCACATAGAGAATCTAATAGATTTAGTTATAGGAAGTATGATTGCAGTTAGATTTAAGTGAAAATTTCCAGTTGAAATAAGATTTATTTTGGATTAAAAAAAATTATGAAATATAAATTTTTATACCTTTGTCAACATTTTGGTTCCAGTATACTACCTTTGATAACAGTATCTTATTGATTCTCAACAGGGTCCTTTTTCAAACTTCACAGCACTCTTCATTCTCATTCATTTTCTCATAAATCACTGAAATAATGACTTCTGAGTAGATTTTCATCTCATTTTATTGATTAAAAATTAATAGATTTTTTATACTCTCAAAGTAATATTGGATATAGAGTGGGCATCTCTAGAGTCTTAAATTGTGTAACACAAATAAATATTTGTGTTATTGGGTGAAGTCTATTCTTTTAATTCTTGTACCTAGTTTTAATTATTTTTTTCTCATTATCTTTTCCCACTGTCAGACAGTTCTTCATTTGCTGGTAATGTGTCTGCCCTTGCAGTACTTCTAAAATTCTTCATGTTGGAAAATCAGATAATTAAGCTTGCCATAATATTTCCTAGCAGCAGCCTATAGATCCCAAATGCAGTACCTATGAGTAAAGAAGCACTTTTATTTGTGAATAAACAATTTTGGTATATCATACCTGGGTACCTTGTTGTTTTTCTTTCTAAGTTTAAAAAATGTATTTTTAAAGTTTTCTTGGCACAAATTTGCTTCAGTAAATAAAGTAAATTTTAGCAGGAAATTCACATGCATGTGAGAGTAGAATAAAATTAAGGAATTTTCTTTAATATTGAGGTAAGCTTATCAGTGTTTCATTTCATTTTTCATGTGCCCCTTTCTCCCCCACTGTGTTTCATTACCTGGAATTTTCTCTCATCTCTAGATTCTATTTCTCATGATGCTTTTTATTTATCCCTTAAAACATGCTTTAATTAGCTAGGACTCCTTATAAGATCTAAGCTTTTAAGCTCAGTGTAATCTTTAGATTGATAAATACTTAAACCTGTAGGGTAAGGGGTAGAACTACATTTCAATATAACTGATTTTCTTGGTAATCCTGTGTGTTCATTCAAAATAATATCCGAGTAAGGATCCGTCACTTCATCAGATTGCCAAAGGTTTTTGTGCCACAGAGAAGGTTAAGAATCCCTGAGAGGCAGTCTTGGAGTTGCAGATCATGAGCTTGTATCACTGCTGCCAGAAACCACAAAGCCTTTGGGGTTTGAGCCACAAAGGTCTGATAAAGGTGTGTGGTACAGGAATTCAGTTAAATTTTGCTGTTGCAACACTATTGTCAGACCTCATTTAAGATTAGGTAGCATGAAATGGGGCCATCCATTTTAAAATGGCTGAAATTCTGTAATTTATTGAAAAAATTAACTTGAAGTATAATATATTATTCATAGATGAAAATATTTTGTATCACAATCTGAAAAAAAGTGCTGAGACTTTGGGCTTTCAAGCTTTTTTCTGAAACTCACAGTAAAAAATACATTTATAACATGCTTCAGTTTATAAAAATGGAAGCAAGTTTCATAAAATATATAGTATTGACCCTTATTATATGTTCTGTATATTCTATTTCATTTTTTAAAAACTCCTAGCTGTGACCCTCTAAAACTGATTTCACAACCTGCAGTATTAGGTCATGACTTGCAGTTTAGAAAACCTTTTATGATGCAGATCCAAAAAGATAAGATTGTGAAGTATATTTAAAATATTTTGTATGTCCCGCATCTCAAACAAAGTCTCTTAGGAATCCAAACTTGCCTGTCTCTAAAAGCATTTTAGAGAAGTGGAACATGTTTGTACCCTGGTGATAGTCATCAAGATGCTTTTGCCAGGTCCTTTGCATTTATTTTATAAAGGATTTTGAACTTGATCCTAAGCTGACTGACCATTAAAGGATTTTTGCTGGGGGCGGGGTGGGGGGGAATGTACAGAACTATATAAATTAGATTTGTATTTAAAAAAGAGCTCTGGCCTGACCAGGTGGTGGCGCAGTGGATAGAGCGTCGGACTGGGATACGGAGGACCCAGGTTCGAGACCCCAAGGTCGCCAGCCTGAGCGCGGGCTCATCTGGCTTAAGCAAAGAGCTCACCAGCTTAGACCCAAGGTCGCTGGCTCCAGCAGGGGGTTACTCGGTCTGCTGAAGGCCCATGGTCAAGGCACATGTGAGAAAGCAATCAATGAACAACTAAGAAGTCGCAATGCGCAACGAGAAACTGATGATTGATGCTTCTCATCTCTTTCCGTTCCTGTCTGTCTGTCCCTATCTCTGCCCCTGTAAAAAAAAAAAAAAAAAAGAGCTCTGATGCCTGGCCTGTGGTGGTGCAGTGGATAGAGTGTTGAACTGGGACTCTGAGGTCACTAGTTCAAAACCTTGGGCCTGCCTTGTCAAGGCACATAAGACAAGCAAACAATGAACAACTAAAGTGAAACAATTATGAGTTGATACTTCTCGCTCCCCTTCCCTCTGTAAAATCAATTAAAAAAATTTTTTTTAAGGAGAGAGATCTCTAAGAAAAATTGGAAGGGGATAGTGGATTTGGGAAGGCTAGTTAGGGCTAGCAGCAGAACGCTATTGTGTAATATTTCTGAGAAGGTGGAAACTGATGAGATCCATACAGAGATGGTAGGTTTGGCCTACATAAAAGAAAACAAAATCTTCAAAATTATTTTTTAATGTGACATTTATATGGTCAAATTCTACAAGAATATAGAGATGAAACATTTGTTCTGCAGCCACTCAGTTCCAAATCCCATAGACTAATTTTAATGTATTTGTGGGTTCTTCAAGAGATACACATACTCCTCCCCCACCCTTTTGCACAAAACATAGCCCACTATACACACAATTCTGCACATTTATTTTTTTACTTGCTATATTTTAAAACTATTTCCCAATCAGTATAAAAAAAGCTTCATTCTTTTCTATGGCTACATAGTATTTCTTGTGTGTGCCATTATTTATTTAACCAGTTCCCTACTTGGACATTTAGGTTGTTATCATTCTTTTGTACTACCTTTATATTAACAAGATGAAAAACTGACTGGAGATAGGTAAACATGTAGGGAGGGCTATGTGTTTGACTCCAGAAATTAAGGGGCTCAAATGGTTTGGGTTCAGAAAGCTAAGTGGTCCATTTAGGGGCCAGCAGATGGAAATTGAATATTTAGGTTAGATCTCATCTCAGGACAAAACTGGAATTACAACTAAAATATAGAACAGTGAACCTGAATATTTAGGGTAAAGGACTGATATGTAGAAACTTACTTGATCAAATGAGCAGGAATTATAACTCATCTAGAGAAATCTGATGCGGCCAATAAACCAGGTAGAGGAGAGGAGTCACTGGACCAGAGTCAAAGATAACAGACAGGAAAATTCCTGAAACTACATGTTTTGTCAGTTGAAAGTCACTTTCAGAAGACACTTTTATTTTTTCTCTTTTTTCTTTCTTCTTTTACTCAGTCTCCCCCCCCCAATAACTCTCCAATGTCCACTGCCCCAATACCTGTCAGCCTGTTCTCTATCTCTGAGTCTGTCGTTCTTTTGCTTGTTAGTTCATGTTCATTAAATTCTACATATGAGGGGGGGAGGGGAAGGGGTACAAAGAAAACTGGATAGAGGGTGACGGAGGACAATCTCTCTTTGGGTGATGGGTATGCAACAGAACTAAATGACAAAATAACCTGGAAATGTTTTCTTTGAATATATGTACCCTGATTTATTGATGTCACCCCGTTTAAATAAAAATTTTATAAAAAAAAATTCCACATACGAGTGAAATCATATGGTACTTATTAGCATAATGCTCTCCAGGTCCATCCATGGTATGCAAATGGTAAGATTACCTTTTTTACAACCAAATACTATACCACTGTGTAAATACACCACAGCTTTTTTATCCACTCATCTACTGATGGACACTTGAGCTACTTCCAAATCTTGCCTGTTGTAAATAATGCTGCAATGAACATAGAGGGGCATATATTCTTTCAAATTATTGTTTTGGGATTCTTTGGATAAATGCCTAGAAGTGGAATCGCCTGGTCTTAAGGCAGTTCCATTTTTAATTTTTTTTTTTTTTTTCCGAAGTTGGAAACGGGAGGCAGCCAGACAGACTCCCACATGTGCCCGACCGGGATCCACCCGGCACGCCACCAGGGCGCGATGCTCTGCCTATCTGGGGCTTCGCTCTGTTGCAACCAGAGCCATTCTAGCGCAGAGGCCATGGAGCCATCCTCAGCGCCCAGGCCATCTTTGCTCCAATGGAGCCTTGGCTGCGGGAGGGGAAGAGAGAGACGGAGAGGGGGAGGGGTGGAGAAGCACACACGCTTCTCATGTGTGCCCTGGCTGGGGATCGAACCCAGGACTCCCACACGCCGGGCCGACGCTCTACCACTGAGCCAACCGGCCAGGACCCATTTTTAATTTTTTGAGGTAGCTCTATACTGTTTTCCACAGGGGTTGCACCAATCTGCATTCTTACTAACAGTGCACAAGGGTTCCCTTTTCTCCACATCCCGCCAACATTTGTTATTTGTTGACTTATTGATGATAGCCATTTTGGCAGGTGTGAGCTGATAATCTCATTCTGGTTTTAATTTGCATTTCTCAGATTGGTGACATTGAGCATATTTGCATATGTCTGTTGATTAACTGTATTTTCTCTTGGAAGAAGCGTCTGTCTATTCAGGTCCTTTGCCAATTTAAATTGGATTGTTTGGTTTTTTGCTGTTGAGTTTTATAAATTCTTTATAAATTTTGGATTTTTTTTTTTTCATTTTTCCGAAGCTGGAAACGGGGAGGCAGTCAGACAGACTCCCGCATGCGCCCGACCGGGATCCACGTGGCATGCCCACCAGGGGGCGATGCTTTGCCCCTCTGGGGCGTCGCTCTGTTGCATCCAGAGCCATTCTAGCGCCTGAGGCAGAGGCCACAGAGCCATCCCCAGCGCCCGGGCCATCTTTGCTCCAATGGAGCCTGGCTGCGGGAGGGGAAGAGAGAGACAGAGAGAAAGGAGAGGGGGAGGGGTGGAGAAGCAAATGGGCGCCTCTCCTGTGTGCCCTGGCCGGGAATCGAACCCAGGACTCCTGCACGCCAGGCCGATGCTCTACCGCTGAGCCAACCGGCCAGGGCCTAAATTTTGGATTTTAATCCCTTATCAGATGTATCATTGGGAAATATGTTCTCCTGTTCAGTTTGTTGTCTTTTCATTTAAGTCTTTAATCCATTTTGAGTTTATTCTTAATGGTTAATAAGGTGGTCTAGTTTCCATTTTTTTGCACGTCTGTCCAATTTTCCCAACACCATTTACTGAATAAACTGTCTTTATGCCATTGTATATTCTTGTCTCCTTTGTGAAATATTAATTGACCTTAACGGTGTGAGTTTATTTCTAGGCTCTCTAGTCTGTACCATTGATCTATATGTCTGTTTTTATGCCAGTACTGTGCTGTTTTGATTACTGTGACCTTGAGTATAATTTGATGTAATGTAGCATGATTCCTCCAACTTTTTGTTCTTTTTCAATATTGCTATGGCTTATTTGGGGTCTTTAGTGGTTCCATATAAATTTTTGGAATATTTGTACTAGCTCTACACCATTGGTATCTTGATAGAAATTGTGTTGAGTCTATAGATTGCTTTGGGTATTATGGACATATTTTTTTAGGTGAGAGAAGGGGAGATAGTGAGACAGACTCCCACATGCATTCTGACCAGGATCTATCTGGCAACCCCTATCTGGGGCCGAAGCTCAAATCAACTGAGCTGTCCTCAGAGCCCAGGATAAATGCTTGAAACAGTTGAGGCACTGGCTATGAGAGGGGAAGAGAGAGAAGGGAGACAGAAAGGGGAAGGGAAGCAGATGGCCACTTCTTTTCCTCTCCCGCCCCTTTTTTTTTACAGGGACAGAGAGTCTGAGAGAGGGATAGATAGGGACAGATAGACAAGAACGAAGAGAGATGAGAAGCATCAATCATCAGTTTTTTGTTACAACACCTTAGTTGTTCATTGATTGCTTTCTCATATGAGCCTTGACTGCGGGCCTTCAGCAGACCAAGTAACCCCTTGCTCAAGCCAGCGACCTTGGGTCCAAGCTGGAGAGCTTTTTTGCTCAAGCCAGATGAGCCCACGCTCAATCTGGCGACCTCGGGGTCTCAAACCTGGGTCCTTGGCATCCCAGTCCAATGCTCTATCCACTGCGCCACCACCTGGTCAGATGGTCACTTATGTGTACCTTGACCAGGAATTGAATCCGGGATGTTCATATACCAGGCCAACGATCTGTCCACTGAGCCAACCTGCCAGGGCCAGTGGACATTTTACTGATGTTAATTCTTCCTCTCTATGAACATGGTAGATGCTTCTACTTATTTGTGTCTTCTTCAGTTTCTTTATTATTTTATACTTTTTTGGGTACAGGTCTTTTACACCTGTGGTTAAATTTATTCCTTGGTATTTTATTTTTGAAGCAATTGTAAATGGGATTATTTTCTTATATCTCTTTTCTGGTAGTTCATTATTGGTGTGTAGAAATGCAACTGATGTCTGGATATTTATTTTTTATCCTTCTACTTTACTGAATTCATTTATCAGTTCTAGTAGTTTTTTTTGTTTGTTTTTTTGGTGGAATCTTTAGGGTTCTGTATGTACAGCATCATGTCATCTTAAGTAATGACAGTTTTACTTCTTCCTTTCTAATTTGGGTGCCTTTTATTTCTTCTTCAAGTCTGATTGCTATGGCTAGGACTTCCAGTACTATGCTGAATAAGAGTGGTGAAAGCAGACATCCCTGTCTTCCTGATCTCAAGGGGAACACTTGTAGTTTTTGCCCATCGAGTATGATGTTGGCTGTGGGTTTGTCATATGGGTTCTTGTTCTCTCTATTACCACTTTGTTGAGAGTTTTTTCTTAAATGGATGCTGGACTTTATCAGATGCTTTTGTTCTTCATCTTTTGACATGATCATGTGATTTTTACCCATCATTTTGTGTATGTGGTGTATCACGTTTGTTGATTTGCAGATATTGTACCAATTGTACCATTCTTGTATCCTGGAATAAATTGCGCTTGATCATGGTGTATGATCTTTTTAATGTATTGCAGGATCTGGTTTGCTAATATTTTGTTGAGGATTTTAGCATCTATGTTAATTAGGGATATTGGCTAAAATTTTCTTTCTCTGTACTGTAGTGTCTATCTGGTTTGGGGATTAGGATAATGCTGGTCCTATAAAATGAGCTTTGGGATCTTCTTGAATTTTTTGGAATAGTTTGAGGATAAGTGTTAGTTCTTTGAATGTTTGGTAAAATTCACATATGAAGCCATGTGGTCCATGACTTGTTTGTTGGGGGTTTTGTTTTTTTATTATTTTTTTATTTTTTATTTTTATTTTTTTAAATTTTTTTTTTATTTTCATTTTTCTGAAGCTGGAAACAGGGAGAGACAGTCAGACAGACTCTCGCATGCGCCCGACCGGGATCCACCCGGCACGCCCACCAGGGGCGAAGCTCTGCCCACCAGGGGGCGATGCTCTGCCCATCCTGGGCGTCGCCATGTTGCAACCAGAGCCACTCTAGCGCCTGGGGCAGAGGCCACAGAGCCATCCCCAGCGCCCGGACAATCTTTGCTCCAATGGAGCCTTGGCTGCGGGAGGGGACGAGAGAGACAGAGAGGAAAGCGCGGCGGAGGGGTGGAGAAGCAAATGGCGCTTCTCCTGTGTGCCCTGGCCGGGAATCGAACCCGGGTCCTCCGCACGCTATGCCGACGCTCTACCGCTGAGCCAACCGGCCAGGGCTGTTTTTTTATTTTTATTACTGCTTCAGTTCCACTAGTTGTACTCTGTTTAGATTCTCTGAATCTTCCTGATTCAGTTTTGGAAGGTTGTATGTTTCTAAGAATGTATCCATTCTTTCCAGATTGTCAATTTGTTGGCATATAGTTCATAATATTTTCTTATAATCCTTTGTATTTCTTTGGTGTCAGTTGTACTTTTTTTTCATTTCTGATTTTATTTATGTGGGTCCTCTTTTTCTTGGCAAGTCTGGTTAAAGGTTTGTCAATCTTGTTTACTTTTTAAGAATTAGCTCTTGGTTTCACTGAGAGATTTTTCTTATTTCTTAGGCCTATAATGCTATGAATTTCCCTTTGAGGGCTTTTGCTGTCCCATCGATGTTAGGTTGTTGTGTTCTCATTTTCATTTGCTTTCAAAGTATCTTTTGACTTCCTTGATCTCATTTTTAACCCACTCATTGTTTATTAATATGTTATTTAGCCTCCATGTCTGCGTGTTTTTTTAGTTTTTTTCTTGTGATTGATTTCTGCCTATATGCTGTGGTGGTCAGAGGAGATGCATGATATGATTCCAATCTCTTAAATTTATTGAGACTTGTTTGTGTCCTAACATGTGGCCTATCGTAGAAAATGTACCCTGTGCACTTGAAAAGAGTGTATATTCTGCTGCTTTGGGGTGAAATGCTCTGAAGATATTAATTAAATCCATCTGATCTAGTGTGTCATTTAAGGCCACTGGTTTTTTGTTGATTTTCTGTCTGGATAATCTATCTTGATGTCAGTAGGGTTTAAAATCCCCTACTCTGACTGTATTATTGGCAGTCTCTTTCTTTGTGTTCATCAAGATTTGCTTTACGTATTAGGTCCTCCTATGTTTGGTGCATAAATGTTTATAAGGACTATATCCTTTTGTTGGATTACTCCCTTATTATGAAGTGTCCTTCTTTGTCTCTTACTATATAGCCTTTGTTAAAGTCTATTTTGTTTGATAGAAGTATTGCTATCCCAGCTTTCTTTTTATTTCCATTTGCATGATATATCTTTTCTATCCCTTTACTTTTAGTCTGTGTATATCTTTAGTTCTAAGTTGTGTCCCTTGTAGACAGCATATATATGGGTAGAAGACCCCCTTTTTTTTTCTTTTCTTTTTTTTTTAGAGAGGAGAGAGAGAGACAGAGAGAGAGGGGGGGAGGAACTAGAATCATCAACTCCCATATATGCCTTGACCAGGCAAGCCCAGGGTTTCGAACCGGCGACCTCAGCATTTCCAGGTCGACACTTTAACCACTGCGCCACCACAGGTCAGGCGGTAGAAGACCCTTTTAATCGAGAAAAATTAGGACTATTTTTGGTCATCTCAGATTGGGACTCTTCATTCAAGGCTAACTGGATCAAGCCTAATGGAGGGCAAGGAGCCCTCTTTAGGAAAAAGAGTGTTTTAGGTTCACAAACTATAAGAAGGCCTTAACACCTAATTTCCAAAAACATTTCTGTTTTCTACCAGTATTTTTCAGTTATATAACTTGTCATTTTAACCTAAAATAGAAATACAGTGATACCTTGAGATACGAGTTTAATTTGTTCTCTAACCGAGCTCATAAGTCAGTCAACTCATATATCAAACAAATTTCTCCCATTTAAAATAACTGAAATAGATTTAATTCGTTGCACCCCTGTGAAACATCCCCAAACCATCTTAAATTATGAAAAAAGACATGTTTTTAATTAAGAAACACACATGTATGTATACTTTACCAATGCATAACAAAATATACGAAATTAAAAAAAAGTTATTTAATACTGTATTCTTACCTTGGAGACAGACGAGTGCGGCTAACGGAGGTGAATGGCGGAGGAGGAGGGAGGAAGGGATGCAGGCACTGTAGAAGCGTAAACTAAAACTTTCTTAACACTAAATGTAAACTAAAACTGCATTTTCTTTAAACAATTAAAACTGCACTTTCTTTACTTAAAATGAAACCACAAAAACTTAATTTTTAAAAAAATGTACTTTCTTAACTTTAAACTTAACCTAAGCTTAACATTACGTGTTTTTCATTTAATCATCACCTGTTTTTGCCTTTTTGGCTGCACTTTCAGCACTTTCACTTGCAGGACTTTTGAATAAAAATCTATCCAAAGAGGTTTGCTTTTGCCTGCCTTTTAAAATGTTACGGAAGTGTGACAAACAAGCATCATTAAAAAGTACTGAAGCACGACCAGTTGAAACTTTTTCTGGGTGTTTCTTTTCAGTGAAGCTTGAAAGCTTCTCCCACATTGCCAGCATGTCTTTAATTTCACTTGTAGAAATCACTTCCTCTGACTCTCCCTCCTCCTCACTACTAATCTCTTGCAGAAGCTCCGTATGTTACATCATCTGTAGCTCCTTCAACTCCTTAGTTGAGAGTTCCTCCTCATGTTCCTCCACAAGCTCATTTACGTCACCCTCGTCTACCTCCAGACCCATCGACTTTCCGAGACACACAGTTTCTTCCAACACTTCTACCTCAGTCTCGGTCTCTGGTTGGAATCCTTTGAAGTCCCTGTCTGCAACATCAGGCCATAACTTTTTCCATGCCGAGTTCAAGGTTCTTCTTGTAACCTCTTGCCATGCCCAGTCAATAATGTGTAAACATATCACGATGTTGTGGTGCTCTTTCCAAAATTCTCGAAGGGTTAGAATTGTATTCTCTGTCACCTCAAAGCTGTGGCGGAACAAGTAGTTTGTGTAAAGCTTTTTGAAATTGGAAATGGCCTGCTGATCCATAGGTTGCAAGATTGAAGTCGTGTTGGGTGGGAGGTAGAGGACTTTCACGAATTTGAACTCATCGAGAATGTCATTTTCAAGACCGGGTGAGTGGGCTGGAGCATTTTCAAGGATTTGTTATGCTTTTATCGGAAGTTTATTTATTTTTTTAATTTTTTACAGAGACAAAGAGAGTCAGAGAGAAGGATAGATAGGAACAGACAGACAGGGATGTAGAGAGGTGAGAAGTATCAATCATCAGTTTTTCGTTGTGACACCTTAGTTCATTGATTGCTTTCTCATATGTGCCTTGACCAGGGGTGGGGGTGGGGGTGGGGGGGGAACGGCTACAGCAGACCGAATAACCCCTTCCTCAAGCCAGCGACCTTGGGTCCAAGCTGGTGAGCTTTGCTCAAACCAGATGAGCCCGTGCTCAAGCTGGTGACCTCAGGGTCTCAAACCTGGGTCCTCCTTATCCCAGTCCAATGCTTTATCCACTGCGCCACTGCCTGATCAGGCGGGAGTTTATTTTCTTGAAGATATTTCTTCACTGCAGGACCAAAGACGAGATTTACCCATTCAATTAAAAACTGCCATGTAACCCATGCCCTAGCATTGGTGTGCCACATAACCTGCAGTTTTTCTTTAAGAATCTTGTGAGTCTTAAAGGCTCAAGGATTTTTGAAATGATACACTAGCAGTGGCTTTACTTTACAGTCACCACTAGCATTTGCACACAGTGCAAGGGTCAGACGGTCCTTCATGGGTTCATGAAGAAGCGTGGCAGCTTCTTCTCTGTGGTGATGAAAGTCCTCCGGGGCAATTTTTTCAGAACAATCCTGTTTCGTCACAGTTGAACACCTGTTGGGGGGATGTAGCCTTCCTTTGAGATAAGCACAGCAAAATGTACAATGTACTCCTCAGCTGTCTTAACGTCAGTACTTGCAGCTTCACCATGCCTCACCACCAAGTGGATGCCAGATCTCTTGAAATTTTCAAACCAGCTGTGACTTGCCTTAAACTAGGGGTCCCCAAACTTTTTACACAGGGGGCCAGTTCACTGTCCCTCAGACTGTTGGAGGGCCGGACTATAAAAAAAACTATGAATAAAATCCCTAAGCACACTGAACATATCTTATTTTAAAGTTAAAAAAACAAAACAGGAACAAATACAATATTTAAAATAAAGAACAGGTAAATTTAAATCAACAAACTGACCAGTATTTCAATGGGAACTATGGGCCTACTTTTGGCTAATGAGATGGTCAGTGTCCGGTTCCATATTTGTCAATGCTAGCCGTAACAAGTGATATGACGCGCTTCCGGAGCCCTGACACGTGCGTCCCGCATCGCTGCGCTTTGTGGCGCCACCACATACAGCACACAGGATGCATCCTGTGCTCTCTCACTGACCACCAATGAAAGAGGTGCCCCTTCCGGAAGTGTGGCAGGGGCTGGATAAATGGCCTCAGGGGGCCGCATGTGGCCCGCGGGCCGTAGTTTGGGGACCCCTGCCTTAAACGTATCTTCTGCCTCTTTTGAGGTTGATAGTTCTTTCTTCTTCAAGATGCTATAAATAATACATGCCTTTTCGCATATTACAGTCTCCGTCACTGTATCTCCTGCCAGCTCTTTCTCTTTCACCCACACCAGCAGAAGCTTCTCCATTTCTTCATGGATATTTGTCCTTAATTGGGACAGAATTGTAGTTCCTTTTGCTGGATTTGCGCTTTTGATGGCATCCTTTTGTTTAAGGATGGTACAAATTGTAGATGTATTGCAGTTATACAGCCTTACCAGTTCAATCACTCGTACACCATGCTTATGTGTTTCTATTATTTCTTGCTTTACTTCTTTTTTTTTCTTTAAATTAATTTTAATGGGGTGACATTGATAAATCAGGGTACATATGTTCAGAGAAAACATCTCCAGGTTATTTTGACATTTGATTATGCTGCATTCCCATCACCCTAAGTCCAATTGTCTTCCATCACCTTCTAACTGGTTTTGTTTGTGCCCCTCCCCTCCCCCTTGCTTTACTTCTATTGACATTGTTCTCTTCTTCTCACCACTGTCTTTTTTTTTTTTTTTTTAACAGAGACATAGAGTCAGAGAGGGATAGATAGGGACAGACAGACATGTACAGAGAGATGAGAAGCATCAATCATCAGTTTTTCCTTTACACTCACTTTCTTCGGCCCCATGATAGCACACAAAAAAGTTAGTAAAAGCAAAAATGATGCAAGAACGAGTACAGCGCACTTGGTTCTGTGGGTATCACGTGAGAAAGAGTGAGATGCTGGTGTTGTGCTGCCAATTCTGGACAGCTTCCCAAATCACAACTCGTATCTCGAAAATTTTGCTCAGATCTCGAACAAAAATACGGATTGAGTCGCAGCTTGTATCTTAAAATATTTATATGTTGGTCTGTTCATATCTCAGGGTACCACTGTATTGTTTAAGTTTTAAATTTACAGAGTGACTTGAGGCGCCTTCAAGTGGTTATTTTTTCAGCAACTTGAGTGTGTCTATGCTGTCACTCATACTGTTGGCTAACATGAACCAAGTATAAGATACAAATATGAAACCATGCAGAGTCATTGGGGTGATGTGTTAGAGTAGGCTTGAGGTTGGAGAGCTAACTTTTTGGTTAGAGGTGTTTGAGAGGGCTTCTTGAGGGCCTGGGTATTCAAATATCAAAAATCAAGGCTTTCCTTATCCCTTGTTGGGATTTTTAAAAATATACCTTCAAGTGATTTTTCTGTCTCTGTGATAACTATCTAAGTTCACATAGTGTTTCTGAGCCTTTTTTTTAAAACTACGCTTGAGAAGCAGTAAATCATAAATTCTCCTTTTAGAAAGATGCACTAACCTTAGCATGCAATTTTAAGGAATTCATGTACTCCCTTAAGCTCTAGACCTCCAATTAACAACCTCTGGTCTATTGTTTCAAACTTCTGTTTCTACCATCTTTCATTGCCTTCTTCATATATCTTGTCTACCACGGCCAGGTAGCCTATTAAAATATTGTCTTTTTTGTTACAACTCTTCAATGTTTCTTCAATGCCTGTTACTTAATATAAAGGCCAGATATTTAAGAATATTTGATGTCCTCTGTTCTTGGAAATTTGACTGAATCGATGTCACAAGGTCACACAGCTCTTTTGTTACACCAGACTGAACCAAATTTCCTGACTTTGGGTACATAGCATGTTCTACCATTGGGTTTCATTACATAATTCTAAGCTAAGGAGTTTGTATACTTTAAAAAGATATTTTGAAATTTGTTAACAATTCTTTTTATCTTGTAATTTTAGACTTTCAAGTGTAAAAAGAAAGTTAACTTATAGTAATTTGTATTCTTTTGCATTCCAAGTTGCTAATAGTACCCTACATGCAAGGAACTCTCAGGAATATAAAATATACACACACATACATATATGTATATATGTGTATACATATATGTGTGTGTATGTATATATACCATAGTATATGTATTAGACTGATACACTGTGTCTTAAAAATGGAGTTAATATGTGTTACAACGTGGAAGAACCTTAAGTACATTATGCTAAGTGAAAAAAGCCAGACATAAGGTCACATTGTATGATTTTATTTATATAAAATATCCAGAATAGGAACAGGTTGGTAGTCAGAGGCTAGGAAGAAGGGAAATTGGGTGGTAACTACCTATTTGGTATAATATTTTATATTTTCCCCTCCAAGAGATTTTATTCCAACATGGAGGTAGCATTTTCCAATTTTTAAAAAAAAATAATCTTGGTATTTTTCAATTATACATAACATATATTATTTAGTTTTAACTGGTGGATACAGAATTTTATTTTGATGTGTTGAAAATGTTTTGGAAGTAGCTAGAAATAGTGGTTGTACAATACGGTGAATGTAGTAAATAAAGGCCCCTGAATTGCTCTCTTTTAAATTGGTTAATTTTTATGTTATATAAATTTTCACTTCAATTTAAAAAGGGTAGAGTTAGAGTCAGTGACAAAAGTCATATTCTTAGCTGAATTAAATATACATTGTGATTTGCCTCATTTGTTTTCATTTTCTGTTCAGCTTATAAACTGGATTTTCTTAAGATAACTTCTAAAATTATGGCCCTGGCCAGTTGGCCCAGTGGTAGAGCGTTGGCCTGGTGTGAGGAAGTCCCAGGTTCGATTCCCGGCCAGGGCACACAGGAGAGGCACCCATCTGCTTCTCCACCCCTCCTTACTCTCTGTCTCTCTCTTCCCTTCCGCAGCCGAGGCTCCATTGGAGCAAAAGATGGCCCGGGCGCTGGGGATGGCTTCATGGCCTCTGCCTCAGGCGCTAGAGTGGCTCTGGTCATGACAGAGCTACGCCCCGGATGGGCAGAGCATCGCCCCCTGGTGGGCATGCCAGGTGGATCCCGGTTGGGCGCATGCGGGAGTCTGACTGCCTCCCCGTTTCCAGCTTCAGAAAAATACAAACCAAATAATAATAATAAAAATAAAATTATAGCTATTTACTTAGTGATGCCAATTTTATAAGGTTTGTTACCTTTTTATTAGTTACAGATTAAATATAATTACATAGAAATACAAACTACAACTGCATATTTTCAGTGCTCGAGTGCAACTTTATTTAAGTTTTTGTTTCTTTTACCCAAAATGCAAATATTTTTAAATATGTGTGTAAGAGTATTATATAATATTTTCCCTTTTAATTTTCATTGCCTTTTTTTTTTTTTTTTTTTTTGGTGAGACACAGGCAGGCAGGAACTGACAGGAAGGGAGGAAGATGCAAAGCATCAACTCATACATGTGTCACTTTAGTTGTTCATCGGTTGCTTTTTCATATGAGTCTTGACCTGGGGGAGGCTGCAACCAAGCCAGTGACCCCTTGCTCAAGCCAGCGTCCTTGGGGTTTCAAACTTGTGTTCTTAGCATCCCAGGCCGACACTCTTATCACTGCACCACTGCCTGGTCAGGCTCACTTAGTCGTTTTATAAGTATTTTCTTGTGTTAACTACATTCTTTAGAGCTTTTTAATTTTTATTTTTAATTTGATTTATTGGAGTGACGTTGGTTAATAAAATTATATTGGTTTCAGGTATACAGTTCTATAATATATCATCTGCATTGCACTGTATGTTCACCACCCCAAGTCAAGTCTCCTTCCATCATCCTTTATCTCCCCTTTACCTTCTTCTACCTTCTCTCACCCTCCTTTCCCTCTTGTAATTACTATATAGAGCTCTAATTTTTAAATGCCATATATATTCTGTTAATTCTGTATTATTCTCCTGTCTATTTAGCCTATTTCTTAGTAATCCAAGGTAAATTTCTTGATTTGTGTTAGTGATAGAGATAAAGAAGATAGTGAAATATATTTATCATCTATCTATAGAGGTAGAGGAGATAGTGAGATATATTTATCATCTAGAAATTGTGCTAGGAACCATTTTATGAAAAAGTAGTGTACTCACAGTTTCAGTTTGAAAATAATTTGTAGATAGCTGGCTGGTGGGTAGATAGCCTTATTTAGAACAACTTTACATTTGGGGTTCTGGTTATTTTAATTTTAGCTTTATTTTAGTACTACTGAGGTCAGGAAGTTTTTTTTTTTTTTTTGAGGTGCATTACTAAAAGGACTTAGACACTCTGTATTTCATGTTCTGCTAGTTTCCATTTCTCTTACTAAGCAGTTTTCTTATGACCTGGAACTCAGTTTAAGGAATAATTTAAAGACTAAACCTGATTTTCTACTTCCAGACATGTAGGTGCTGACACTCGACACAATCTGAGCAGTCTTATAAACCAACTAGAAAGCCCGGCGGTCATACGAAATGACCGCTGTTCTAGATATTATAAATTGTAATTAAAATGATTTGTGCAAAGGTGTCTGCTAATTCAAACTGAATTACCCAGGGCAGGCGGTGAGGACGCCCCTTTGCTTACTGCCCCACGGGGTTTCCCCCTTCTATTTGCTTAATTGCTTAAAGTAGAGTGCAATGAAGGAAACCACTGGCAGTACATTTCTTAAGAGCCACCGCTAGCTCAATAAATAAAGGTGATTTAAATAATAAAATGTTAATTCACATGTCAAAGATCTCTTTGTACACAACATTTCTTGTGTAGATCTTTCCATCATTTTTAAGCTCGCCTTGCAGAGGACCATCAATTATTTTTAATTTTACGTCCGTTCTTTCAGGAACTCTTGAATACGCAACATAAAGTTGACCGTGTCCAAATGCAGGCTCAGGTAAAAAAATGCCAGCACGCTTAAGCGTTTGGCCCTGAGACTTATTGATGGTCATAACAAAGGCAAGTTTTACAGGAAATTGTCTATGTCTCAATTGAAACGGCAACCCTGTTTGAGATGGAGCCAAATCAATTCTTGGAATGACATGTATTTCACCTTTAGAGGAGCCAAAGACTTAGCTATTATGACATTTTTCAATTGGAGAACCTCTAGTCTTGTACAATTGCAAAGACCCTTTCTGGTGTTAAGATTTCTTAACAGCATAATAATTGCTCCAATCTTTAACCTCAATTTGTGAGGTGGCATGCCAGAAGGCGGGACTATTTGAATGCCTTGGCAACTTCACCCCATTGGCTAGTACAGTTATGCAAGCAACCAATAAGCTATCGGCGACAAACAGACACTTAAGCTGCATATAATAAAGATATCAGCATCTCACTGTTTTTTAGTACAGTCTGTACCTTGATATCCAGGGCATTCTTGATATCTGTGTCTTAAAGAGGACCATCATAAAATAACTATAATTTTTCTTGTTCCCTATATTAGGGTATGTTATATGAAACAACATGAACAATTAGAAGGCTAGTATTAGGAATATGGTATTGAATGAATGGTGCATTAAAAAAAGTATCTGTGTAGAAGCTGCAACAACTGATCCAACTAGAAGATGTAGGAAACCTACTGGTCATACTATTAATAATTTTAGGCCACAAGAGATGCTGATGGGCCTGACCAGGTGGTGGCGCAGTGCAGACTGGGATGTGGAGGACCCAGGTTCGAGACCTGGAGATTGCCACCTTGAGCACAGGCTCATCTGGTTTGAGCAAGGCCCACCAGCTTAAGCCCAAGGTCACTGGCTCGAGCAAGGGGTCAGTCACTCAGTCTGCTGTAGGCCAACCCCACACCCCCCAGTCAAGGCACATATGAGAAATCAATCAATGAGCAACTAAGGAGCTGCAACAAAGAATTGATGTTTCTCTTCTCTCTTCCTTCCTGTCTCTCTGTCTCTATCTGTTCCTCTCTCTGACTCATTCTCTCTGTCTCTGCCACACACACAAAAAGAGAGAGATCCTGATGGCTTCAGATAAGCAGTCTTATAAGATCCTTACTTTTTTCACCTCCATACCAAAATACTTCACTTGGCTTCTAGGGAAAATCTCATGTTAAAATTTAGGCTTTTGCAAAACAATTTTCAACAAATGGTAATGGGACACCTGCATATCCACATACTACAAAGAATGAATTTGAACCCCTTTCTCACACCATATACAAAAATGAACTCTATGGCTTATATACCTAAATGTAAGAGCTAAAACTCGTAGAAAATATAGGAGTAAGTTTTTACGGCTTTGGATTAGTCAAAGCCTTTTTAGACATAATACCAAAAACATAGATGACCAAAAATAAATAAGGTGGACATCATCAGAATTAAAAACTTGTGCTTTAGTAAAAGAGTGCTTCATCAGGAGAGTGAAAAGACAACCCATAGAATGCAAAAAAATAATTGCAGATCATTCATCTGATAAGGGACTGATGTCCAGAACTTATAAATAACTCTTACAACTCAGTTAAGAAAAACCCAATTTTTAAAAAGGTAAAGGATCTGAATAGACATTTATGCAGAGAAGATATAAATGGCCAGTCAGTGTGTGAAAACATCACTGTTTTTTAGAGAGAAAAAGATTAAAACCACTAGGGTAGCTATAATAAAGACAAAATAAGATTTGGCAATAATTTGGAGATACGGAAGGAATCCTTGTTCACTGCTGGTAGGAATGTTAAATGGAACAAGTGCTTTGGGAAAAGCTTTATTAGTTCCTCAAAAGATTGAATATGTGACCCTACAATTCTCCTAATTGTATATCCAAGAGAAATAAAACAAGGTCCACACAGAAGTTTGTGCGCGAGTGCTCATAGCAGTATATTCATAATATCCATAAAGTGGAAACAATCCAATGTCTGTCAACTGACAAATGGCTAAACAAAATGTGGTAGATAAAATATTATCCAGCGGTAAAAAGGAATGAGGTACTGATACATTCTACAACATGGGTGAAATTTGAAAATATGGTTCCATTTATATGGAATATCCAAACTGGACAACTTTATAGAGACAAAACAGATTAGTGGTTGCCTAAGTTGGGGAATTAAGGGAGAAATGGTTATGTGGGGTTTACTTTTTGGGATGATGAAAATGTTCTTAAATTGTGATAATGATTACATAACTTTTAACATACTAAAAATCATTGAATTGTATAATTTAAATGGATTGATTATATTGATGTAGGCCTTTTACCTTATAGTGATACCATATATCCTCAGTGCTGAGATGTACTTTTTGAAACTTTTTGATGCTTTTTGAAATCAGAATGTATATTTAATTGGTATGTACATTTAATGGGCTGAAATGGTTTTCCATTTAGCCTCAAAAACTGTTAGTCTCCAACAGATACACTTCTTAAAGAGTTATTTTGCAAAATTCTTTCGACGTAAGTTCTAAGTTAGCATTTTGGGAAGGAAATGAATTTTTACTTGTGCTGTTTGCCCTGGCCCTTCAAAAAATAACTTTAAAAAAAAGAGGGGGAGACTATCTGTTAGAGAACTTAGTGCAATAAATGTAATACCAGACTTCCTGAGCTCCAAAGCCAAACCTTGGCTGCTACAGACATAGTCTTTTTTGGAATTAATATTCTTTTTTTAAGGTTGCGTCTTTTAACTCCTTAAAGGCTACATATATTCTGACTCTGGTTGGTTTTGAAAAGAATTCATGGGCTTATTACTCTTAACTTTATTGAAATACACATTATTTAGTTTGGTAAAATTCAAAGACAGGATGCTTAAATGAGAAAATGTCCAGTGTTTTTTGGCTGCAGCAAAAAAGTTGTTCCAACAAAAACTCATGCAGTAAGAAGAATATCTCTTGGTCTGCAACTACCCTAGAGATCTGCCTGCCCCACGGTGAGCAATTCCTTTTCAGTAAGTGTGCTATTTCCCAACTGGAAACCAGTTTGCTTGGTGAGAAGGAAAAGGTAGTCTAATTTAGGAAAGGAAATGGTGATGACTCTTGTCTTAAACCAAATTAACTCGAAGGTGCTTTATTTTAATGGTACACATGGATTAGAATTAGAAAGCTTTGAAGGAGCCAAGACTCATCTCTCTTATTAGGGTCTTCAGGTTTTTTCATTTGTGGGCTCTCCTAATGTCTGCTTCACTTAGCATTTCTAATCTATCATTAATACCATCGTTTTGTTTTAACCTCAGTTTTTATGTCCTTATTTGCTGCTCAATGACCTTTCAGGTCAGTTAATTCAGTTTTCCAATTCTAATTCTAAAAGAGGAAAGAATCTGATTGGTTCAGCCTCTTCACCACTCAGGAGGTGCAAGTCATCAAATGTTGGCTAGTGTATGGGGTCAGCTAGAATGAATGCCTGTGCCAGAAGTTGCCAGATCATTCAGGGAGACTAGGAGCTGTGAATGAGGTAGTTATCTTTTTACTTGCTTACTATTTCTGTGTCCCCCTACTGTAGGGAATTTAGGCTTCATAAAGATAGAGACCTTAACTGTCTTGGTCAGTATCTCTCTCCTTTGCCTAAAATGGGCTAATTTGTGCCTGGGATCAAAATGTGCCCATGATTTCAGTTGCCTTGAAGAGTTAGTTAGATGGATGAAGAAGCTTATCTTATGACTTGTTAATACTGAGTGCCTGTGGTGGTAATGTCTACCAACCCTCCTCCAATTAGGATACTGTTTATAACCCTGTATGATAAGTGGCCAGTGAATATTTATGTAATTAATGAAAGAAGCCAACTTTCTTTAAAAAACAAGCAAACAAATGCCAGAGCACCTCTCTGGAAGGAAGCAATATTTTTTTACATGCAGGTCAACTATGGTTTGTGTATTTTCTCATTAAATATAACATCATACCTTTTGTCAGTATTATAGACGGAATACTTCCTCCCCCCCCCCCATATGTACAAGTGTATAATTTATGTAGAAATTATCCTTTGTGCTTTAGGAACTGCATTAATGCTAATCTGTGGGGTTTTTTGGTTGGTTGGTTGGTTAGGGGATTTTCAGTCAAGATTCACTGAACAGCAGTTAGAATATGTTTTAAGACCACCTATTCCAAATCCTCCATTTTATGGCCTTGAATTTCAGTCTGGCAAAATTCAGAGAAAACATTCCCAGTGGGAGACTACAGCTGGGGAGTGGGTGGTGCCAGCAGCAGCTTGTAAGGCTGTAAGGAGAAAATCAGAAGAGCTGACTCTTATTTCCTACTGGAGGAAAGGATACAGCTTTTGGTGACAAGCTGCATTCTTTCGCAGTGACTTTATTTTTCCTTCACCACAAACCAGACTTGTACTATTTCCAGCCTCAGCACATTATTTAGGCACTTCCCCGCCGTTATTGTTTTAGTTTCTGAAATTGTATTCCTTAAATTTGGTCCAACTTTTAGTGCAGTACCTTTCAGAAAGACATTTTACACTTTGATCTGTTTCTTTCTTGGCTTATAAACTCCTTAATATTGGGGCCTGCTATATTTTTTCACATCCATCACTTTATAGGTGCGTCATTATATATTAACAAGCAACTAGAATGCTTTAGAGATTTTTCTTGTGAGAAGGTCAGACCTTGCTTTTTTTGGTGACCGACCCTGTCTTTTTCTTTGGTTCTGCCTCAGCATGTTTTGTAATCTTTTGTTCCTTTTTTGTTCTACCCTCTTCAGTGATGCTGCATTTCTTTTCCTGACACACATTTTAATTTTAAATTATTCATTTTATTTAAGGTAAATGGTTTTCCTTAGATTCTCTTGTTTTGCATGGAGAATTAAAGAAAGCATTAAGGAGGGAAGTTTTTTTAATTTATTTGAAGTTTATTTGCTTTAGTTATAAATTCCCCTTCTCATAATTTAAACTCACAGGGCAAGACATGTGTGTCTTCTATCAACATTGAGGAAGTGATAGATAAAATTATAAGACATTTAGCCTGGTGCATTGGATAGAGTGTTGATCTGGGACTCTGAGGGCCCGGTTCAAAACCCCAAGGTCGCTGGCTTGAACAAGGGGTCACTGGCTCAGCTGAAGCCCCCAGTCAAGGCATATATGAGAAAGCACTCAATGAACAACTAAAGTGCCGCAACTATGAGTTGATGCTTATCTCTCTCCCTTCTTGCCTGTCTGTCTGTCTGTCTCTCTCTCTCTCTATATATATATATACACACACACACACACACACACACACACATACATATGACATTTACGTAGTTGATATAGATAAAGGGAAGAGGAGAAGGAAAAGGAATCAGGAAGGATGAGATGTGTACCTTGGATGACTAATGATGTCACTAGATGAAGGCTCAGATATTGAGGCCCCATATTGATAGTTACTTTTTTTTCCAGTGTGCAGATACTTACATTTTCTTAGTTATTCCTTATAACACTCTTTGAAGATAGGTGTTGTAGTCATTTTTCTGATGAGGAACCTTTTGCTTAGCAGTATCATGGTCGCATACCTGATAAGTGCCAGAGCTGAAATTTCATGAAATGTCTATGCTCTATTCGCTATACTTCTTTCAATAACCTATAGACACTCTGAATTTGAGATGGATTGTGGAAGTAGAAAGAGATAATTAGTTTGGTTTCAGGTGTCTTAAAGTTCCTATGGGATAGGCAAGTAGAAATTTTAAAGAGGCAATAAACCAGGTGCTGTCACTTAGAGAAAGACTTGGTTATTTTTTTTTTTTTTTTTTTTTTTTTTTTTAGAAGGAGGGACAGCCCTGGCCGGTTGGCTCAGCGGTAGAGCGTCGGCCTAGCGTGCGGAGGACTGGGTTCGATTCCCGGCCAGGGCACACAGGAGAAGTGCCCATTTGCTTCTCCACCCCTCCGCCGCACTTTCCTCTCTGTCTCTCTCTTCCCCTCCCGCAGCCAAGGCTCCATTGGAGCAAAGATGGCCCGGGCGCTGGGGATGGCTCTGTGGCCTCTGCCTCAGGCGCTAGAGTGGCTCTGGTCGCAACATGGCGACGCCCAGGATGGGCAGAGCATCGCCCCCTGGTGGGCAGAGCGTCACCCCTGGTGGGCGTGCCGGGTGGATCCCGGTCGGGCACATGCGGGAGTCTGTCTGACTGTCTCTCCCTGTTTCCAACTTCAGAAAAATGGAAAAAAAAAAAAAAAATGAAAAAAAAAAATAGAAGGAGGGACAGACAGGAAGGGAGATAGATAAGAAGCATCAACTCATAGTTGTGTCACTTTAGTTGTTCATTGATTACTTTCTCTTACTTGCCTTGATTGGGGGACTCCAGCTGAGCTAGTGACTCCTTGCTCAAGCCAGCGACTCCTTGCTCAAGCCAGCGACCTTGGGCTCAAGCCAGTGACCTTGGGCTTCAAGCTAGTGACCGTGAGATCATGTCTATGATCCCATGCTCTAGCAGGCAACCTCAAGGTTTCAAACCTGGGTCCCTAGCGTCCTGGGCCAATGCTCGATCCACTGTGCCTTTGCCTGGTCAGGCTTGGTGATAATTTCTATCAGGTTTTCCTTTTTGATTATGGCTTAATCCATATCATTGGCAGTTTTTTCATAGCATGTTTATAAAACCCTGAAATGACTATTTGAAATGAATCACAGAAACATGATGAGTGCTTTGGTTTAAATCATTTATTTATATATTAGTAAGTAAATAGACATTTATCAAGCTTATATTCTAGTGGTATTGGAAATACATTAATCAAATAATTGCACAGGTAATCACATACCTTTTTAGCCCAGGCACAAAATACCTCATGAATTATATTATAGAAACAGAAATGACGGCAACCAATTGAATACCCTTGAAGGCACCAGCATTTATATGTTTATATTAATTAGCAATTCAGTACATTGGTGATTTGGATTTTCATAAACTGTTCCATCATATTCCTTTTTGTATTAAGTGACCTTGTACATTGCAAATTATTAATTTTTTTAGAGAGATTTTATTTGACTTTTAGAGAGAGGAGAGAAAGGATCGGGTGTGGGGTTGGGTTGGCAGTAGGAAGCGTTAACTCGGAAGTTGCCTCTCGTATGTGCCTTGACCAGGCATGTTCCGGGTTTCAAACCAGCGATCTCAGCACTCTAGGTCGATATTCCATCCACTGTGCCACCACATGTCAGGCTGGAAATGATTAATTTTTAGACATTATTTTGCACAGGTCTTCAGAATCATATTTCGGGTTCATATTTTGGGGTACTAGAGGTATTATTATTAGTTATTCTTATAGAATATACTTAGCAAAACAAAAACAACTCTATAACCCCAATGTTATGGCATGTACACTAACTTTATTAACAATTGTCGAGGGGTTCCAGGAAATGTAAGAAAACACTGAACTGAAAAGAAACACTGGAGTAAGTTAAGGGGTGACTATTTAGCATTTGTAGGTAGCATTTTAGTAAACCATTTATTAATCTATTCACTCAGTAAGGAGCAAAAACAGACAGTTCTTATGGATCTTACAGTTTGGTAGGGAAGGCAAACATTTAATTATTAGCTATGTAAATGTAAAATTACATCCATGAGAAATGCTGTGAAGGAAAGTAACTTGGTGTGTAAGGACCTATAATAGAGAATGGTTAGGAAAGGTTTCTGAGAAAGTAGAAGTTGTTTAGCTGAGCTCTGAGGGAAGAAAAGGAGGTATTTAAGCAGAGTGGTGATGGAGGAGAGTACTTCATGCAGAGTATGGCAGGTGCTATGGCTTCATATGAGAAAGACCATGGTTCTTTAAGAATCTGAAAGAAGGCCAGTGGCACATACAACGGTATGTGAATTGTTATATGAGGAAGGTGAGGTAGAGAGGTAGGCTACCAGACTTAGGAGGTCTTATTAAGAACTTTGGCCTCCATCTTAACAGCAGTGGGAAGCTATTGAAAGGGGTTATTATTGATTGATTGATTGATTTTATAAGAGAGAGAGAAACATTGATTTGTTGTTCCAGTTATTTATGCATTCATTGGTTGATTCTGGTAGGTGCCCTGACTGGGAGTCAACCTTTGATCTATGGGAAGATACTCTAACCAACTGAGCTACCCAGCCAGGGCTTGAAAGGGTTTTAAGGTTTGTGTTAGAAGGGCATAGGGTTGGATTTGTTTTGAAAAGTATTGCTCTAACTTCTAGGTAGAGAACAAATTGAGATTTGCTATCTAACACTGTACACCAGGGAAAAAATAAGAGCTCAGACTGGAGTATTAGCAATAAACATGGAAAAAAAATGAACAGATTCTGGATTCTGTCAGTATTTTTTTTTTTTTTTTTTTTTTGTATTTTTCTGAAGTTGGAAACAGGGAGAGACAGACAGACTCCCGCATGCGCCCAACCGGGATCCACCCAGCATGCCCACCAGGGGGCGACGCTCGGCCCACCAGGGGGCGATGCTCTGCCCCTCCGGGGCGTCGCTCTGTTGCGACCAGAGCCACTCTAGCACCTGGGGCAGAGGCCAAGGAGCCATCCCCAGCGCCCGGGCCATCTTTGCTCCAATGGAGCCTCGCTGAGGGAGGGGAAGAGAGAGACAGAGAGGAAGGAGAGGGGGAGGAGTGGAGAAGCAGATGGGCACTTCTCCTGTGTGCCCTGGCCGGGAATCAAACCCGGACTTCTGCATGCCAGGCCAACACTCTTCCACTGAGTCAACCAGCCAGGGCCCAGTATTTTAATAGAAACTAAATTCACTAGAACTTGGTGGTATGTTGAATATGGGAGGGTAAGGAAGACAGAGGTGCCAGAGATATCTGTTTTACAGAACGAAAAGTGTCATTCACTGAGACAGTGAAGCCCTTTAGAGAGGACCAGGGTTTTTTGTTTTTGTTTCTTTTTAATTTTTTACAGGGACAGAGAGAGTCAGAGAGAGGGATAGACAGGGACAGACAGACAGGAACAGAGAAAGATGAGAAGCATCAATCATCAGTTTTTTTGTTGTGACACCTTAGTTGTTCATTGATTGCTTTCTCATATATGCCTTGACCGTGGGGCTACAGCAGACCGAGCAACCCCTTGCTTGAGCCAGTGACCTTGGGTCCAAGCTGGTGAGCTTTGCTCAAGCCAGATGAGCCCACGCCCAAGCTGGCAACATCGGGGTCTCGAACCTGGGTCCGACGCTCTATCCACTGCACCACCACCTGGTCAGGCGAGGACCAGGTTTTGGAGGGGAGATTATTTTTGGACATGTTGAATTTGAGGTACTTTTGGGAGATTGAATTGAAACTGTTAAGTAGAGCCTAGAGTTTAAAAGGCAAATTTAGACTGAAATATATATTTGTGAGTCGTTTATATCTAGTTGGTAATGTTAGCTGTAACATGGACATTGTTATCAGGTGAAGAGTATAGGGCAGAACAGGGCAGAACAAAACTAGTTGCATTTATGAATTCAGATAGTCACATTTTGAAGTACTGTGGATTGTGGATTTTAGGAGACACAATTTAACCCATAACATTTCTATTTCAAAAGTTTTCTCTATGCTGAATAATAAATGTTCAAAATAGTAGTTTCTTGCCTGACCTGTGGTGGCGCAGTGGATAAAGCGTCGACCTGGAAATGCTGAGGTCGCCGGTTCGAAACCCTGGGCTTGCCTCGTCAAGGCACATATGGGAGTTGATGCTTCCTGCTCCTCCCCCCTTCTCTCTCTCTCTCTCTTCTGTCTAAAATGAATAATAATAAAAAAAATAGTAGTTTCTTTAGAGGTCTTTTTAAACTTTAAGGAAAGGAATAAAACAAAAATACTGTATGACTACTGTTGTCACAACACACCTTTTTCACAAAGGAGCATTTCTAATGACTGTCTCCAGATAAACTGTTAGAAAACAAAGGAGTCACCTGACCAGGTGGTAGCACAGTGGATGAAGTGTTGGACTGAGATGCAGAGGACCCAGGTTTGAAACCCCGACCCCAGGGTCACTGGCTTGAGCATGGGGTCACTGGCTTGAGCAAGGGTCCTTTGCTCTACTGTAGACTCCCAGTCAAGGCACATAAGAGAAAGCAATCAATGGACAACTAAGGATCTGCAATGAAGAATTGATGCTTCTGATCTCTCTCCCTTCCTGTCTGTCCTTGTTTGTCCCTTTCTCTGTCTCTCCCTCTGTCACACACAAAAAAAGATAAACAAAGGAGTCAGTGCAGGCACTATTTCTCATTCTGAGCATTATCTAGAATGTTCATCAATTCTATAGAAGGACTTCGTGGGATTTAGCATATAATTGGTATTATAGCTATGATTTATTATGGCAAAAGAATACAATCAAAATCAGCAAAAGGAAAAGATGCATGTGTACATTGGAAACAGGCACAAGCTTCTAACAGTCCTTCCTAGTGGTGTCAAACAGAATGCACTTAATTCTTCCAGCATTGAATTGTACGACTATGTGTTAACAGCTGTCTATGAGAGAAGCCCAAGGTACTGAGGAGGCTCAGTGCCTAGCAAATACCAAAATTCCAGACTCCCAGAAAGAAAGCAGGTATTTAGCATAAATGATATTATTTACACACAGAGTTTAGGCACGGTGAGCTATCAGGGAATGGTGAGAACATCCTGGAATCTGAATCTTAAAAAATTGTTTTTATATCCCTGTTATCTTCCTTCCATTCAGTGGCTTCTAGCTTATATTAGAAACAAGATTCTATTTTGCCATCTACAAAATACCATTGGATCTCTTATCCATCAGACCATTTTTAACAAATATGTTGGCAATTAAAATTACATGCATGTGGTAAGAAGTGTGAGACCACATCCATCTTTAAATATCAGGAGGGAGTTCTTAGTCATTTTCTTCCCTCTGTGGCTTTCTGAAAAGTTGCATGTAAACTGAAATTAGAATGTTGAATCATTTAAAATATTTAAATGGTACTTAGAGGGTTTCTTTGGTTTAACAAAAAATACCAAATGAAATGTATCTACTAAAATGTAAATAGTTAAAATGTAGGGTTTTAATTTTAATAACTTAGTATGTTTCTTCATAAAGTAGAGTTTTCCATTTCTATTGTGCTTTCTTTGTTCTCTGTGCATAAAAGTAAACCATAAGACCAAGGAAATCTAGCCTCTTAAAAAGCACATGTTTTAGGGATACTACTTGTAAACAGTTTAGTTCTTTTTGTTTGTAATAGGTGTGTTCCAGGAATTTAGAGTTCCGTATTACTCATAGTCTTAACACCAGTTGTTCCAGTTTGACTTCTTATACGACATATCTTGGACCAGATGGCAGGTCATCAAGATGGGTCAGCTGGATTGGAACTGAGAGTCAGGAAAGTATAATAGTTTAGATTGGAAATGGTAATCCAAGGGTTGAACTCAGAGCTGGCAGGAGTCACAACAGAAGCCAAAATGTTTTTTGTATTCAGGGACAAGCCAAAAACTTAGGACCAAAGCTAGGGTATAACAGCAGTTAGCTTAAAGTCTGCAAACCAGAGTCATTAGATGATGAGGAGAAAATTAAGGGTTACAATAATTTCCAAATGTTGACCTTTACAAAACTCTGTTATCTTATACAAGTGTGTCCTTACCCACTAAAGTGCTGCTATTATCTCCTATATTCAACAAGAGAAGAAACCTGGCTCAGTTCACCACAGTAAATGGCAGACTCCCATCATTTAGTGTTTTTAAATTGTGTTCCATTGACTCCTAGGATTCTGCCAAGGTACCACAGGTAAGGGATGGGAAAGCCCATCTCTCCTAAGTGAAATTCCATCCCAGCCCCATCCCACCAGAGTAAGCTCAGTTTTAATTGTGATTATAAATAAAATTCTTTTGAACAAAGTCTTGAATAGAACCCAATGCATAAGTAAGCTGCATTACCTTTTTAGACTGGCTAGTTTATGAAGGTGACACTGGAGAATAGAAATTCCCAAGTGAGTGCAAGGAGAAACTGTCCTAGTGTTTGTTGTTGATTTTTAGTGAAAGAGACAGGAAGGGAGAGAAATGAGAATTATCAACTCATAGTTGCAGCACTTTAGTTGTTGTTCATTGATTGCTTTCTCTTATGTGCCCTGACCGGAGGGCTCCAGCTGAGCTAGTGACCCCTTGATCAAGCCAGTGACCTTTGGGCTCAAGCCAGCAACCATGGGGTCAGGTCTGTGATTCCACACTCAAGCCAGGAACTCAGGGTTTTGAACCTGGGTCCTCAATGTCTCAGGTATATGTTCTGTCCACTGTGTTAAGTGTCCTTGTGTTTTACAACAACTTTCTTAGTGTAGCAGCAGAATTTGACCTTCCCCCAACCTTAGAGTAAGAACCACCTGAAGTAGTCCACAGGAGTTCCAGTCAAAGGACCAACAGAGAAGGTATGATTAGATTTTAGAGTTTTTCTGCCAGTAATAGAATCTGTTTTTATAGGGGAAGTTTATAGATGGATTTGATGTTCTTTGAAATTCTTAAATTCTAGACATTATTGAAATTACCAAATTTTTATTGCAGATGAAAAACCTTTATAAAACCATTTATTAGAAACGCCTTATTTTGATGGCGTTCTTAAGATGTCATTTCAATGCACTGTTCTTCAAAGTGATGTAAATGGACAAAATCCACATCATTTAACTTATGAATCTTTTTCCTAGCCAGCAACTAAGCATAGTGTAGTGAAAACCACTGGCTTAAAGGGAAGCTAGAATCCTAATTCCAACACTGTTGGTAATTATGTGACTATAGGTAGGCAAGCTTGGCCAATAAAATGGGAAAATTGGTCTTAGATGAATTCTAAGATTTTTTTTTAAAGTTTAACTTACCTCTGCCAATCCATTTATTATTTTTAAATTAAATTTTTATTTGAATTTTAGCTTCATTGAGGTATGATTGACATATAAAATTATAAATCCAATTCATTTCTTAAAGTAAACATTGGAATACTGTTCTATAGTCATATAATGTTAGAACTGCAATAATGATAAAGGTTTGAAGGGGTGACTGTCTAAACCAGAGATGCAGTGGTCATATTTATGACCATTAACAACTAAAGTCATGTAACTTTTATATGCACTGTAAAGCTTGATTAACAAAGTTATTTTTCTAGTGCATAAAATAAAACTTAAATATACATAGTGTATGTACAAATATTCTCTGAATTTGTACTAGAAACTGAAATTTTTTGTATATGTAAAAAGCTAATTTAAAAGGAAATACTTGCCTGACCAGGGGTTGGCGCAGTGGATAGAGCATTGGACTGGGATGCCGGGGACCCAGGTTCGAGACCCCCGAGGTCGCCAGCTTGAGCGCAGGCTCATCTGGTTTGAGCAAAAGCTCTCCAGCTTGGACCCAAGGTCGCTGGCTCGAGCAAGGGGTTACTCGGTCTGCTGAAGGCCCACGGTCAAGGCACATATGAGAAAGCAATCAATGAACAACTAAGGTGTTGCAATGCGCAACGAGAAACTAATGATTGATGTTTCTCATCTCTCCATTCCTGTCTGTCCCTGTCTATCCCTCTCTCTGAAAAAAAAAGAGAATAAAAGGAAAAAAAAATTTTTAATAAAGGGAAATACTCATTTTGAAAAATAACTGTTTAAAGCAAAAAATAGCCTGTAGTCATAGTGTTGTAGATACACAGGGCAGAAAGAAAGCTTCAAGCTCTACCAGAAAAATGTAGTCAGTTTGATACTTACCTTTCTTTGTGAAAGCCAGAACAGTTGACAGTCTTCTTACTTGATGACTGTACATGTAACTGTACTCTATGTAATCTTCCTAATTCTCTTAGAGGGAGACAATACCTATATAATTAAGCTGAGGCTAGAGGCAGAGTCTGTCAATATTGGGTGTCAAGGAGTATTGGTAAAGGCTTCATTCATGTTAACAACCTACTGGACAAGGTAGAATTTAGAATAATGGACCTGCCAGGAAAAGTAGAGGAAATAGCAAGAGCAAAAGCGTGAAACTTCTAGGAAACAGCTAGCTTGGCTTCAATAATAGTTATAGCTCTTTGAATGCAGGATACTTAATATGATACGGTCTTTGTATGTAATATACATGAAATAAATATTTGGATGAAGAAAAATGGTTTTCATAAGCATGCACATGCTTATTTCCTAAATGATGTGGTAGAAGTATGAAAGTACTTAAAGTAACTATTAATAAATTTATATGGAAATTCATAAAACACAAAACTTTGAACTGCTATCATTTTACTTGTACCAGAGCCTATACAGAGGATTTGCTAGGTTTGAGCTCTTTAATTGTACATTTGTTCTGAATCTCAGAGAAAAGGAATATTTAAGTCATATGTTGAACTGTCTTTGGCAGGAACTTCATTAACTACTGTCAGAAAAGGGTTTATAAGGATAACTTATAGGGACATTACAGTAACTTTAGAAGACATTGTGGTAGAGTTTTTTTCTCCTTGAATTAAACATTTTGGTATTTGAGCTTAATTTTTATCTATCTGATACTGTCCCCTAAAATTTCTATTTGAAAAGGATAATTTATATTCTCATTGTGAGTGCTCTCTCAATTATTTTATTTTGAACCACTGAAGCCATTAGCTCTAAATAGCCTCAGTTGATAGTAGCCCTGCCTGATTATGGAGGTTATTTCACAGAATTTTTTTTAAAGCTTAACAGAAATTTAGAAGTTATTCCTGGAGGCAGAATCTCACAGTTGCAAATATTAGCTGTCATTGTAAAGAAGTGCTTAAATTGTAGGGTTAAGGATTGATCCTACAGGTTGAATGGTATTAGTGTTTTCAAAATGTAATGTAAGTAGTTGTGATTTGACATTGTATTTCCTGTGAAAGTTTCACCCATGGATTCAGAGTGTTAATGTCAGTTTATTCAGTAGAGATGTTCTCTGGAAAACCATATTAGGTGGCTCAAGTAGTTCTAGCCACAAAGAAGTTAGGTCAAAGATGCACTTTCTTACTCATACTTTATTGAGGTGTCTTCTCAAATGCCTCATCAGAGAGGTTTTCCCTGAACTGCCTACCTAAAGTAGCATCCTCTATCATTCTAGGAACTTTATATTGTTTACTCAATTCCCTATCACCTGACACATAATGCTCAGTGAATATCTGTTGAAAGATTGTATTATGAAGAGTATGAATAAAATTACTTTATAAATGTGAGTAGAGAAAAGGCAGTATAGCAATATGTCTAAATTAATACATTTTATATAGTAATATATGCAAGTAAGTGAATGTTATAAGTAGATATTTGGCTGTTTATGTCCCCAAAAGCTATGTATTCCATTTGGGAGGAAAAGTGGCCTCATTCTGGCTCACTCAATTATCATAGCTAAATAGGTATCCAGAAGCATAAAAGGAATTTTAACAAAAGTTTATTGCAATAATGTTTAGTCTTTTCAAGTAAAAAGTTAATTTTAAGGTTGTTGTCTGTATGGAAAGAAAAATAAGTTTACAAATAAGAGTCTATAATGGCTGGTTCTCATGTAAATAATGGTATACTGAGGCCACAAAACTGTATTGTGACTTAAAGAATATCACATACAACTCATTAATTATATTGATTTATCTATTTGTGCATCAGGAATGAATGTATCTGGGTTTTATGGTCAACGGACTCCATAATATTGAGCTCTAGCTCAGCTTCTCCCCAGATCCCCTCCTGCCAGCCAAAAAAAGAAGAAACAAAAGGAAAACAAATTTTAGAAAATAATACTTTTCTCCATTTTTTAAAATATAGGAACAAGTTCCAGTTCCGGTCTATCATCCAACACCTAGCCAGACTCGCCTAGCAACTCAGCTGACTGAAGAGGAACAAATTAGGATAGCTCAAAGAATAGGCCTTATACAACATCTGCCTAAAGGAGTTTATGACCCTGGAAGAGATGGATCAGAAAAAAAGATCCGAGAGTAAGTTTTAATTTTATACGTGTTTCAGAGGTCCATCTTAAGAGATTTTTTTAAAGAAAAATACTCCCCTACGTTTTAGAAGTCAGATAATATAATCAGTTAATGCAAGAGAATGTTTAGATACAGTAATTTAAGAAGAATTTTCATATAAAAATACCTTTTAAGATAATGGTATGGATTCTGACCATTTTCTATGTTGCTTGTCTATGGGATGAAAGTTGATTTTAGTTAAAAATGGTCTGTGTGAGTATGAACGTAGTACCAACATTGCCTTGTCAGCTGGGAAAGCAGTTCGGCAGTGTGTCGGCGACCTTCAGGTCCATACTCTTTGGGACGGTTAATTCTAGAGATCTACCCCAAAATGTGTACTTCACTCCAACTCATAGCTTTATGCATAAAGGTATTCACCGTAGTTTTATTTGGTGAAAAACAACAATAGAGGCACAGATAAGTAAATTGTGGTATATGTAGCCATTAAAATAGTTTACCGAGGGTCTTTAGTGGTATGAGGAAAATCTTATATCCATTTCTTAACATGTGGAATAATTTTATTAATCCTGGTGAGTTGAATATAAAATATTACTTCTGGAGAGTGTGTGTCCTCAGTGTTACTGTCTGAGCATTACTAAAGAAGACAGCCATATTCCTTTTAGGTTGAGAGTGGTCTTGCCAATTCAAGCTTAATCTTATTTACTGTGTTGATCTTTGACTGTTTGAGCCTTAGCACCATTTAGTGCTAGCACTTAAGATCATAGCTCTAGAATACTGACTTTTGAACACTGTTCAACACTTCTTGAACCTGAAGAAAAGTGCATTAAACTTGAAACTGGAGTTAATGAAGAGACTTTGCCTACAGCTGTCCAGTAAATAGGCTGAAATTAGTGGTTCTGTTTTTATAGGCAGTTATTAAAATGAAAACTATCTTACTCCTGGACTTACAACTAAAAACTCAGTTCAAATAAAGTTTATCAAGTCAGTGGTTTCCTATCTGAAGCATCATGTTCTCCTTCCGGTCCCTTTATGATCCATTTCTCTTTGTTCTGTTGATTGTTCTCAAACTCTGCATATTTCCAGGGTAGAGAAATAAAAGATTGTGGGTTGTTTAACACTTACAGGAAAATTTTCAACTTGCTTTGGTAGCAAGATGACTGGCCAAGCCATTTTTATCTGTTTGGATTTACACTGTCTTTGTAGTGGGATTTTAAAGAGCATCCTAGATAGAACACATCTCTAAAAATGCTTTCTGATTTCTCTCCCTCATTCCCAACAGGTGTGTGATCTGTATGATGGACTTTGTTTATGGGGACCCAATTCGATTTCTGCCGTGCATGCACATCTATCACCTGGACTGTATAGATGACTGGTTGATGAGATCCTTCACGTGCCCCTCCTGCATGGAGCCAGTTGATGCAGCACTGCTTTCATCCTATGAAACTAATTGAGCCAGGGTCTCTCATCTGACTTCAAGTGAACCATTATTTTTGGTGGTTTTGATCTTTTGTCACTGAGCCCAAAGAGCCAGGGATTTAGGAATTAAGATCATGCACAAAAGTTTCCTAAAAATTCCTGAATGGCTGCAGATATTGGGGAAAAGTACATCATATTTTAGAAACTTAAGGGGGAAAGTAGGATGGTATTTTTATGTAAAGCCTTGACCCAGTGTTTAAAAATATAATTGTATTTAGATCTTGTTATTGTTCCAGTATATAGGAATTGTGTAAACTGTTACAGCAGCTGTATATGTTTAAATTGTGTGTGTTGAAGATTAGGAAACAGGTAGTGGTTGTTTTTCCTAAATGAAATAACTTTTTCTCCCCCCCCCCCCACCCAAATTCTTTTCTGAAGTTGCTGGCATTTGGGTCAAGGTTTTATTAAAAGCTACATTTTATAACACTGGCACAAAAAAAGTAGTTTTAAGCTTGTTTGCACAGTTCTTTTTTTCCATTGGAAATGGAATTCATTGCCTTAGGTCTTTTTAAATAGTGTATTATTATCGTTGGGGCTGGCTCTATGCTTAAAAACAAGTTTATTTATAACCTGTTATAAGTGCTATACTGTTTGCAGTTAGGAAATGCAGAATTCAAAGTGATCTCCTAGCTTGTAAGCAAACTGAGATGCACTATCCCTTTTCTATATAAAAAAAAGAATGTGTCAAGAAACCAACTCTAATAAAGTGGGGTTTAATATTACCCTTTCCTATGTGTTTTATCTAATTATTTTGGTAAAAATAGTGATAATTAAAAGTCAAGGCAAATTTTAAATAATAAGATTTCTGATTTATTGATCTTGAATTATGCCATGATGCTTATGGAAAAGTGAAAGTGGCACCATGGTGAAACTGAGGAAAGCTTCTTGGCTTTAACAATTTTGATTTATTTGTTCTTATGACCTCCTTCCCTGTTTTGAACCATAGCAAAAGGATACTGCATCTCTTATTATTGTAGTGCTGAGGTTATTGAAGTTACACAAAACACATCTCAGTCTCTGTTTCTTGGAAAGTCCTGCTAGCTGACAAGTCTAGTAAGCAAGGAGAATTAAAGATAATTGTATTTCATGTTTTGCACACAAATGGAGAATTTGTATAACCACATGATTTCATAGTTGTGATCTCAAGAGAAGGAATTTCTCCTTTCTTTTTCTTGCAGTTAATATAAGAACACTGAATCTCTAAGCTTCTAAGTGTTAGAAGTAGAGATGGTCTAGTAAAGATGTATTTGTAATGTTTTATCCATTTAGCATGTGTTTATTTTTTCTTAAGTACTCAATGGTGATTTATTTGTTCAGCTCAGTGATATTACAGCTAAAGAAAAGTCATTCATTAGCAAAAGGAGAAACAATTTCAACCTAACAAATCAGAAATGTTTGTATTCAGTTGACTATTTCACTCTAACACTTTTCTACATACAAAACACAAGTATCTTAAAGGTTCTTCATAACTGCATTATAGTGGAATTTAGTATGTCTTAAGTACTTCTTAAAGATTTGACATTTGACTGTAGTATCCATATGTTGTTTAATTTTCTTATGAGCCCCATGATGGAAAGACTTTGAATTTGAGAAGAAAAAAAAATGAAAGAAATGATATTTTCAGGTTCTGTTAAATTGTTACATGTATCTCGCTTAAGTTTTTGTTCATTAATTTATATCCACCCGATTACATAAAGCAAATTTGGAAGAAACACCTGAAGTTGTGCAATATTTTTAGTGAATATTACTTTTATTCTTGTGTTTTCTATTTAAACATGATGTCTGTGTCATCAAGTATTATAGTCAGACTTTCTTTTCTTCTAAAGATTGTTAAATTTGGTAAATGAACTTTTTTAAAAAAAATCATTTTCTATGTTGCTGTTAGTCTTTCTCTACCCAAGGCTTCTTTCACAGAAGTTTGGCAACAATATTGAAGAAACCAGTATTGAGCTGAATGCTTTTTTAGGTACATTGTATTCTTGGATTTTGATGTTCATTTACCATGTTAAGATCCATCAATTTTTGTTTTTACAAAGTTAAATAAAGTTATAATACAATTGTAAAGGGCTAAAGCTAGAGTTGATTACATGACAATACTCCCCAAGTTATCTAAACCTTTCTTTAAAATAGAGATGTATAAATTTAATTAATTACTTTAAAATCTCTAGGTATATATACTTTTGGCAAAATATTTTTTATGGTTTGACATTTAATACCAGTTAATCATAGATTTAGAAGCTTGATAGCTCCAGATTTCTTAAAACCAAATGACAGGCTCAACATATTTAGATTTGAGCAAGATGTGTTCATACTTGGCTATAGGATTTAAAATGTCTGAAAAGCCTGCTGAGGAAAAAATAAAAGAATCTTATTCTTTTAAATATAAACCCAACAAGTATAAATACAGTACTTTCAGATACTTGTAGTTTGGTTCACACAAGCCTTTTCAATTCTATGAGTGTTCTTTTTAGAGAATCTCTTTTTTTTTTTTTTCTTTTTTTTTTTTTACTTTATTTATTCATTTTTAGAGAGGAGAGAGAGACAGAGAGAGAGAAGGGGGGAGGAGCTGGAAGCATCAACTCCCATATGTGCCTTGACCAGGCAAGCCCAGTCTTTCGAACCGGCGACCTCAGCATTTCCAGGTCGACGCTTTATTCACTGCGCCACCACAGGCGAGAATCTTAAACTAGGTATTATAAGACTCTTCCCTAAATGCCAGTATTCCATGTGATATTAAAACTGTATGAGTCTGGGCTGTGGTGGTGCAGTAGATAAAACGTCAACCTGGAACACTAAGGTCACTGGTTCAAAACCCTGGACCTGCCTGGTCAAAGCACATAGGGGAGTTGGTGCTTCCTGCTCCTCCCCCCCATCTCTCTCTCTCCTCTCTAAAATGAATAAATAAAATCTTTTTTAAAAGTTAAAGGCCTTCTGGTTTTACAGAATACAGTGAGCACTGAAGTAACTAATTCTCTACTTAAAAAGCTCCTTTGTAAGGAAGCATGCATTTAAAAAAGGAATAACAATATATATAGTCAAAAGTAGAGCCACCAGTGGTCCTGAAGACCATAGGAAACAGGAAAAGAAGGTAAGTTTCTTGGGCATAATTCAGAAATGTATGCCATTTGGTGGCTAGCTCTGCCTACAAGGGCATTGATTAGTGGTCATTTTCTGAGTTACTTGCATGTAAGTGCGTCATAGCTGACATGAGAACCTCAACTGATTCTTTAATCTTTAATTTTTTTTTTTTTTTTTTTTTTTTTTTTTTTACAGAGGCAGAGATAGACAGGGACAGACAGACAGGAACGGAGAGAGATGAGAAGCATCAATCATCAGTTTCTCGTTGTGCGCGTTGCGACTTCTTAGTTGTTCATTGATTGCTTTCTCACATGTGCCTTGACCGTGGGCCTTCAGCAGACCGAGTAACCCCCTGCTGGAGCCAGCGACCCTGGGTCCAAGCTGGTGAGCTCTTTGCTCAAGCCAGATGAGCCCGCGCTCAAGCTGGCGACCTCGGGGTCTCGAACCTGGGTCCTTCCGCATCCCAGTCCGACGCTCTATCCACTGCGCCACCACCTGGTCAGGCTTTAATCTTTAATTTTGAAATTAGGGGACACACAAAGAAGCTGGATTTTTGGTTAGTAGCTCCCGAAATAATATTAAATTTACTCACCTGAATTTTTTTTTTTTTTTTTTTTTTTTATTTATTCATTTTGAGAGGAGAGAGAGAGGGAGAGAGAGAGACAGAGAGAGAGAGACAGGGGGGAGGAGCTGGAAGCATCAACTCCCATATGTGCCTTGACCAGGCAAGCGCAGGGTTTTGAACCGGCGACCTCAGCATTTCCAGGTTGACGCTTTATCCACTGTGCCACCACAGGTCAGGCCTACTCACCTGAATTTTAAAGAGCATCTCTTCTATTGGGTGGGAGAAGGCCAGAGTAATTAGTTTGTTAGCACCCCTTTGTAAATAGTTCCCCTGCTCCCCTCGTACACTCAACTAGACTTCCCTAAGATACAAGCCTGGTTCAGGATGTCCCGTCATGGGAGGCATGAGCATGAGAGCCACTGACTGCATTATATTAATCCACTAGGGCTTTACTGAATTCCTTCTTTTTTTCCCACTTGGTCTCAGTTTCTAAGTATTTTGCCATTGAGGTCTCTTGTTTCCATCAACTTCATGCCCCCTGGCTATTTGATGCTCCTGCTCTCTTCAGGAATGAATCAGTATTACAAGCTAGCCTCTCTGTTAGAAGTTTGGATTCATCCATTTATCTCCTCACATAAACTTTTTCCTTAGGAAGATATACTCAAAACTTAGGTTCTTAATAAGTGCTTGTCAAGTATAGAATAAAAATGTCCATCTCACATTTTCATCATTGCATTGAATATAATTACTGATTGACCCACTGTTACGTGAGATTTTCTGAGAACTGTCAAAAATAATCTTTCTTGGTTCTGTATATGGCAGTTTATATATTTGGTTATGCTCAGGTAGTGACTTAATGCTCCCAATTGAGTTTAGATGGCTCTAGTTTGTGATGACTAACGTTAAACATAAGGGTTTAAATTGAGTAACTAATGTTTGGTCGTATTACATTATATAAATATCTTAAAATAGTACTTTCCTAGTGGTTTAAAAGACAATGGTAAGTTAAATTTGATTTATTTAGGGGAAATTTGCTGGACAATTTGTTAGCTCTGCACACAGTATTTTCAGCTAGAGAAAAATAAACATGTAAGAATTACAACACATTAAAGTTTATATTAAAACAATATATAAAATTTAAAAAAATTTTTTTTAAATATATAGAAGTTGGCCCTGGCCGGTTGGCTCAGTGGTAGAGCGTCGGCCTAGCGTGCAGGAGTCCCGGGTTCAATTCCCGGCCAGGGCACACAGGAGAAGCGCCCATCTGCTTCTCCACCCCTCCCCCTCTCCTCCCTCTCTGTCTCTCTCTTTGGCCTGGGCGCTGGGGATGGCTCTGTGGCCTCTGCCTCAGACGCTAGAATGGCTCTGGTTGAGGCAGAGCGACGCCCCAGATGGGCAGAGCATCGCCCCTTGGTGGGCATGCCGGTGGATCCCGGTCGGCGCATGCGGGAGTCTGTCTGACTGCCTCCCTATTTCCAACTTCAGAAAAATGCAAAGGAGAAAAAAAAAAATATAGAAGTTAGTAAATAGGTGAGGTACATATATTTGGGGAGTATTAATTTAAATATACTTTGTAATCCCTTTTATGAGAACCTCTCGATCTAAAACCACCCACAAAAAATTGATTAGCCTACTTAATTCTATAATTTGATCTTGGCCAAAAGGCTGAGAAAGCAATAGCCTACTTGATTGTAACCAGTCCTTTTTTAATCCACACAGGGGTAGTTTAAAAAATAACAACAGTACCGGGTGCCTATGGATTATTCAAAGTTTGAGTGTTTCAGGTACGAGTATCCAGACTTTGCTTTTCTGTTTGGCCTTTGGGTGTTTTTTTATTCTTTAGCATGGAAATAATATCCTGATGAATCCCTTTACAATCCATTAACTGATTCATAAAAATTTTTTTAGAGGCATTAGTGAAATTTTATAAAAGGGATTTGGATTTATCTGTACATTTTAATTGTTAATGTTCTTGTTTGCTTTATTACTCTGAGTAATAGGCATTAGCTCAGGACAATAATTGGAACCATCTGATTAACTGTTACCGATAGACTAAAAGCACTTACTATTTCATAAAGTTTTTAAGGGAACTTTACGAGGGAAACTAACTTTCCTTTACATTTTTGTTTCTTGAGAAGTTACTGTCCACTGGAAGATAGTCATTTTTGGAGGTTTTCCACAGAAAGTTTTTCTCTGCATATGAATGAAGAACAAAGCAGCATTATGAATAAGGTACACATTTTAGGCTTTTAAGATTGATTGTGTTCAGAGGATGAGCAACACCTGTTGCTTTGAATCCCTCCTATAAAATCAGTGCTTATAGGCTCCAGATTTCTTGGCACTGAAAAGACATTGTTGAAATTGGTAACTGAGGGTTTGCCTCAAGAGTCTGGTCATAGTGGTGACCCCTTAATGCTTGAAAGATTTGGCTAGTTTTGCAAAAAATGATGAGCCCAGTTTTTCTCATCATTTCTCTGGGGACTACATAAGTAGTTAATTTAGTCATTTGGGATCCAAAAGCATTGTATGTGAATTGGGAAGCTTGGACTATGCTATCAGAAAGATTGAGATCAGCTTCCAGCACTCCTTACTAGAGTTGGGAGAATAGGCTACATTCTGCCAGTTCCAGAATCAGCCAGTCCTTGAGTTTGACACTATAGAATCATAACCTTCTATGAGAGTAGCTGAACTCAGCACATTATAAATTAATACCTACAATTTTAGGGTGTGCTGTGTGGGGGGAAGGGGATTTGTTTTTCACAAACCATTTATCTTCACAGCCCTTGCTTACACTAATAATCACTATAATGTTATCTTGATGTGAGGAAGAAGAATTTATAAACATTCTTGTAGTGAGCAGGTACTCTATTTAGTAGGGCATTTTGAGATGGTTTGTAATCGCAAGTACTGTTCTCAGGACTATTTCTTAAAGTTAATTACTTTGAAGTAAGAAATCACGTTTATGGATATGGATTTTCATAAATTGGGTTTCTGGTTTCCATGATGAGCAAAGGACATGAAATGCCAATTCACATTGGCTCTTAGAGCCTGGCTGTCACTTAGCATATTGAAAGTATTTTTTTCCCTAAGTCTAGTAGCTGGTGAAGAGAAGATGTATTTTTATCAGCAATTTTACACAAAGCAGAGGCAAGTGCTGCTGGGACTTTGGCATAGCACCAGCCTCCTAAATTTCATGTTTAACCCCATATAATCCATTCTTCACATAGCAGCTAAAATAATTTTGAGTAAATTGGATGATATCATTCCTCTCCTTAGAATTTGTATAGCATCCTATTGTGCTGAGAATAAAATCCAAACTTAACAGATAGTTGGCTTTCTGCCTCTTTCATATTATTCTACCTTCTAGCCTCAGACTTTTTTTGTGTGTATGTGCCTTCTAAAATGTCAAGCTTATTACTGTCTCAGCTCTTTGGGAATTAGAGTCTCTGCCTTCCTGGATTGTTCTAATGGCTGGTTTATCCTCTGGACCAAACACACCCACTGCTGTTTACTCCATGGGTTTAATCCTTGTTTACTTGTTTGCTGAATAAGCTCCCTAAGATCAAGACAGTTGGGTTCAGTAGTTATTAAGTGAAGGGAAGGAGAAAATAGGGAAGAGAGACCCGACAGAATCTGACATATCTGATAGAGAGGGAACCATCACCAACCAACAGGGGCGACAGACTGTTGACCCATGGACCACTCTGACACACAGGTATGGTGTGTTTGGCCAGCTAGCCAGACTTAAAATTGAGGGTCTTTAGCATATGCTGCCCAGTTTTCAAATGTTCCGACCTCTTACTGTCTTATACCAAACCTCTTCTAGCATGTGATTGGCTTCCGCCCAAGCGTCAGCCCAGACCTGAGCTTCTGCATGTGTCCAGGCTTCACTTCTCATCTCTGGAATGGCTGACCAGAACTCGACCTGTCCACTGGGGCATTGGGTCTTACCTTTTCCTCCAATATCTCTTGATGATCTTATGAGCAAATATTGCTTAAGGGTTGTCTTGTCTTTTAGCTTTGTCCAGGTTAGTCCCTATTTCTACCTCATGAAGCCAAGTGGCCTGGGAAGACGACCACACAGACATATGCTCTGTGAGCTCCACGCCAAGGATTTCTAGTACCTGAGTGTCAGCCAGTGCTTTCACAGTGGTCCATATCACTGATTCAGATCCAACTTCAAACTTTTCCATTCAACCAGCAGTTTAGCAAAGCATGGGCTTTAAGAGTTCAACTGCCTGGCTTCAAATCTTTATGCTGCATAGTAACTGTGAGATCTTAGACAAGCTATTTCACCTGTTTCAGTTTTCTCATCTGCAAAATGACAACAACAGTCCTTACTTCATAGTGTGGTTGTGAGGATTAGAAACCTGTAAAGAGCTTAGAATAGCAACTGGTAAATAATGAGTGCTTGATATTAGCTACTTTTCTTCCACCCAGAGCATATAGTCTCTGATATTCAGAATTGTTGGTTAATGATGTGAAGAAAAGGATTCTCTAACCCAGTCATTTGTGAGGTGTTAGCTGTGGCATGTCTGATTAACCTTGAATGTCAACTTTTTGAAGTCCGTAATAACATTTGTAATTATGTCTTCCCAAAGGAAGGTCTCTGTTACCTTTTGTCTCTTGACAGTTGATTTATACAGTAGAGAAAATTCATAGATTGCTAATTTAGAAATGAATTTTTCAAGCCGCCAAAACGAGGCTCGTTTGTGGATTTGGGCAGTAGTGAACTTTGCACCAGATTTCCCGGGCGCTGTGCTAACCCAAGCAAGAAGGCACTTAGCAGCATTGGAAAGGACATATCTGGGGACAGGGGTGAGATGTTCCCATTGGCTGCGTTTTCGGAATCCAGGCACCTCTTATTTATTACCAAATTAATGTAATGATGCTGAGGACATAGGGTAGGCTTTAATTTTGAAGCAAACAAGAAGTTGTCTATTCTCATCATTTCAGAAGAAATGAATTTGGGAGTAACTTCAGAGAAAAGTGTCTTTGGATTTTATTCCTTTGTTGAATGGTTCTAGTACTCACAGGCTCGGGCTAAAGACCTACTAGTGTTCTTCAATTGCTGGGAATCTCCCACATGGACTTCAGCCGAGTCTTGGATTAGTGTTGGCCTTTTAGGGTCCTGGCTTTGCTGTCAGGTCATGGCTTTTTGCCGTGAATGACGATAGTTGCCTTGGAAACAGTCCCATTCTGACTTGAGAGATTAGGAATAGGGAATCCTGCCAACACATGGGAGAACTGATAGGGACCAGCACACTGCTGAAAGCCGCCCTGCCGGCCCAAGGGCCTACAGCCAGTAAGAGGCAGAGGTAGGCTTTCTGTTGTCAAGGGCCTCTTCAGGTCATACTACATAGTTGCTACTTCCTAACATCTGAGTTCCTCTGTGTGGCACAGGATTGAGACTTGCCTCAGTGAGGCTTACTCACTGTGGGCATCCCGGCCTATATCAAGGCCTGTTACTTATGGTTGAGTGGATTGGAGGGCACATGGCTTTGGCAAAAGGTAGGGCGTTTATATACATGTTGCCTCATTTTGGAGCTGAAAACCCTCCAACGGACTTGACCAGAGTTAGAATCAGAACTGTTGATAGCAGGAAAGAGTAATCTAGCCCAAATTAATAATTTTTAGAGGGTCTGTGACTTCCCCAGGGTACCTCTGAAAATAAGTGGCAAAGCAGGGACTAGAATACAAGTCTCCTTATTTCTAGGTCAAAACTCTCCACCTAATGAGCTGCCTGTCCGGGGCAGATGCGCTGGAAAGGTCTGGAAGAAGTAACCAGAAAGGGTTCAAAGAAGACACAGTGAGAAGCCCGTAACAGAATTTTCACTTTCAAAGGCCTCTTCATAAGGATATGGTGGTGTCAGACACCCAACATTTTCACCCTCCACCCTCCTTCACATACATGTTTTTCATAGACTATCTCAAGCTGCAGACAGGATAAAGGAGATAAAACCCACTGATTTCTCTTATCAGCCAGACTGCAGCCAGGGCAGCAGACAGAGGTACAGGTGACGTAGGCCAATTAATGAAGCCCAGCAAGAAATCAACAAATACAAGGAAACCATCTGGCATAAATTTTTTAAATACAAGTAAAAGCACCTAGAATGTTAAAATGGAAGTGTTTTTATAAACTATTTTTATAAATTATGCTTGGTATCCTATGACCAGTATGCTGCTTTAATATAGCAGTAGAGAGGGTTCTGATATTTGCAGAGGGGGTAGGCCACAAAAGGCCATCTACTCAGTTCAGAGGCCTGGCCCTAGTCGCCCTCTCACCCACGCCCTGCCCAACAACCTAGAAGGCTGTGGAGGAGATAGAGCTTGCAAAGGGCTGCTCTGTGGAGAGCATTCTTTTTCTAATTCTAACAAAATGAGAAGGAAAATTTTTCTTAGCATTTCTGTTCTGATAGTACAAAGTGCAAAAGAGGAGCTTGGATGAGCGTTTTCTCTTTGCTTTCTTTCTGTAATGAGAATACGCCTTCTTACCTGAAACCCATTGCTTCATTATCCATCATAGGAAGCGGGTAACCCACCCAGCCACTGGCAGAGATGCTCAAAAGAGTCTGCTGAATAAATGCAGCACTGCTGGAAGATTGGAAAAGGTGTCTGTGGGTCTTCCCTTACAGAATCTGCATTCATGTATTTCAGGAGTCATGTGCTCACAGATGAATTTTTCTACTGTGTACATGATTTTTCTAGGGGCATGGTTAAATTGAAGTATGCTGTCATGAGATGGGGAATGGTAAAATGTGGTGATCACTGAACTTGAGTTCTCACTTTACCAGACCCAAAGTTTGCAAATGCAGGTGCTGTCAGGGACTGGGAAGTGTTTAAAGTGGCCTCTACTCAGCTCCTACTGAGTGTCACCTTGTCGCCTTCTGCTAACGAGACCCAGTGTTGCCAGGTTGGTTTTTGTCTTTGTTTTTTTTTCTAATGAGGCCAGAAACCAGATTTGTGAAATCTCCCCATTTAAATGTTGGTAACAAAGTCTGAAATTTTAGGCTGTCTTGTGTTGTTGTCTAAATAAAACATACTTGGACCATAAAGTTTCTGATCCAACCTTTCTGCCCTGCCTAAGAATTAAAGCAACACATATTTTACTAAAATAGATGTTGCATAATCTCTTTTAAGTATATAAGTTTTATTACTTAAAATATCTATTTTCTCTTAACTGAAAATTTTAAAGCATATACAGTAAGCCGTGTGTAATCGTTCTTTTTCTAGGAAAAATGCTGACAGTAAATAAATGTACCTCAGAATGAAGTACAGATGACTTCATAAATTACTCCCAGTGGTTTCCATCTGAGAACCCCCGCCCCAACCTCTTGGCACAAAAAGAGCCACACCAGGCCTTGATGTCCCCGTTCCTTAATTAGTGGAGACTGATTTTTCTTCTACATATGGACGGAAATGAAAATCATATCACTAAAAAGACGTGTTTTTTTAAATTGGAAAGATACAAAGGGAGTTAAAATGAAGTGTAAGAAGACAGTGGGTATCTACGTGCAATCTCTGTGTGCAGCCCCCAGAAGCCTGGAAGCCTGAGGTGCGGACCCTCCTGAGAGTCCTTCCAGTCCCAGAAGCTGAGCCCTTGCTGAAGTCTAAAAAGCAGTTTGGCCTTTGGCATCATACAGGTTGACCTCCAGATCCAGATGAGTTAAAGCAAAGATTTACAGGTGGTTGGTTGGTTGGTGGTTTTTTAAAAAGCCAACTATGATCCCGTCATTGTATTTCTAAGGAAAATGTAAAGTGTTCATACATTCTCTTAAACATCACAGTGAAAAACAAGTACCCGTATATGTGATAGGGCAGGCAGAGGGCTCCACCTGCTCTGTCCTTGGCAAAGGACCTTGGCCACACTGGTGAAAGTGCCAGGCAGCTTCTTCACGGATACTCATGTCATGCCATCCCACTGGAGCACCGGTGGGCCCCAAAGGCAGGGCAGGGGGAGGGGATCAGTTTCAAATGTTTCCAGGAGCTCTGTCCAGCTGTTTCTGTCTTCCAACTGGGGAGTGCTGCACAAACTATAAGGACACTGATGAGACCATGGCTCTGTTGCCATTCCCTAGAGAAGACTTGGCTTGGAGTATGGCGGCCTGGATTCGAAAATGGGTCCTTGACTCCATGGAGTAATTCTTGTAGTTCTGCCTGGAAGAAACCAGAGAATCAGGCATGTGAGGCTGCCCCAGGAAGTGCTTTTTCTTCAGCCTGAGCTGTGGGAGTGGGAGCCCAGCAGGCAAGGAAGAGGAATAGAGGCTTAAATCCCTCTTTCTCTAAAGAAAGTTGGGCCTGTCTAATAGGGATTAGCAGAAAGGATGTATAGCTCCTCACCCAGATATCATGCCCTGTGGAACCAAGTTTGGGGTTTCAAGAGGTAGATCTATGGGCTGCAAGGCAGGAGACCGGGCTCTTCACACTTTTGTGTGACCCTGCGTGCCTCACTCCTTGCTTCTGGGATTCCAGTTTCTCGCTGGTAAACTGAGGAGGAAGCCTCCCCGTGCTAGGTGAGAGCGGTTGCCAGGCACACAGGCCTGGTCTCCGGACTGCCGCACTACACTTGCCAGCACCCTCCCTGATACCTGGGTTCCTCTGTCTCCAGCCAGGCTGGAGCTCCCGAGCTCATGGGGAACAAAGGACTCATCAAGGCTAACCGGGCCTTACTTGGCAGTTTCCAAGAGTTTGACAGCCTCTTCGTTTCTGCCTTGCTCCATAAACAGCAGAGCCAGCTCCAGCAGGGCATTTGGGATCAAGTAGTGGTCATATTTAATCTTCTTTTCACTGTGGGACAGAGGAGGACATGGCTCACAGGCTTTGACCTTGAGATGTCCTTCAGGCTTCTCCTGAGCCTTTCCTAAATGGGAGGATCCAACCCATGCCTTTAAGTGGGGCTTGTGGCTCTGAATTCCAATGTGGGAAGGTTCCCACTACTTAGCCCTAAACTGACTTAGGATCCACAGTAGAGCCTTCTAGGGCTCTACTTTGGACCCAACTCCCTAACGACCTATAGCTCATGTCATATCCTTAGCCCATTCCCACCTCCATCCCCAGCCCCATTTTTCCAGGTTGATTTATTAGGAAGTGTCCTGCCTTCAATCTGGTCCCTCTGACCTACCCACCGTGCTGCCCAGAAACATCCTTTTAGAACCCAGATCTGCTCTGACTGGCTCTTTTCTGTCCACAGGATAAAGTTCAGTTTTGTAAGCAAAATAGGCCCTACCCATGTAGCTCCCCCTCATTTCATTGGCATCCCTTTCCCGCTATAATTTTACCCAGGCAGGGAAAGCCTACTCACTGTCCCTCCAGCCTCACGTGTCTGTGCCCAAACATTTGCACATGTATATACTCCACTTAAAACTCCTCCATTGCTTTCTCTGCCTGATGATCTTCATAGTTGAAACAACATCCTTGGAAAGCCTTTCCTGGTATCTTGCATTAGGCTTAGACCCCACCTCAGGACACCTGTCCTCTCTGCTTCCCTCTATCTAGCACAAGCCTGGTCATAGCAGATTCAGTTGCCTGTAGCTAGCTAGCTGTGATCCCCCAGGGCAAGGGCAGAGCTGGTGAATCACACACTTCAGGGGCACCATTCACACGGAACAGTGTGGATGGGCTCCTGTAGTTGAGCAACCTGGCGGCCCTGGATGAGGAGGTCTGAATGATCTCTGCCCAGCAAAGGTCCTGGCACAGAGCAGACAGTACACGTGCAGTGCCTCAGCGGAAGGTAGGGCAAGACAGTGGAGTGCACAGGAGGGAGAAGAAAATTCTGAAAATTCTACCCAGGAGAGCCGGACCCAGCCGTGGGCCATCTGGATCCGGCACAGCCACCAAGGCACTTACTTGGCAGAGATACTCCTGAAATTCTCCTCGGCCTCCTGGACTCGGCCCAGGTATTTCAGACACAGGCCTTTCAGCAGCTTCACCAAGCACTCATCATCCACTGAGTACTCGTGCTCTGCAAACAGGACAGTGAGACAAGGAAACAGGCTTGTTTGTCTCTGCAGGTTACTCATGGGCCCCCTACTCTGTGCTGGGCCCTTAGGGACACAGGGGACACACATGGTACCTGCCTCAGGGAGCTCACATCTGGGAAGGGAAGACAGATACTTTGACAATGACACTACAGTGTAATCAAGGCTGACTGCAGGAAGCCCAGGGGCTGTGGGAGCCTGGAGGCCTCGACTCTAACTGGGGGACAAGGGAAAGCTGCTTGGAGGAGCCCTCGTGGAAGCTCAGTCTAGAAAGGCAGAGGCCAGTTACCAGGGTAAACAAGTGAGGAAGGATATTTTTGGTAGAGGAAGACTTCCAACTGAAAGTCCTGTGGTCTGACCCAGCCTAGCAGGTTCAAGGGCCTGGGGGTAGTCACCTGGGCCCTTTTCCAGCATCTCTTCAGCTTTGGTGATAATCTCAAGTATCCCATCTGTGAGTTCTGGCTGCTTCCCAATCACAGCATAGCCATTCCAAATGTACATCATTTCCTGAGGGTAGGGGAGCAAGTCAGTCCTATGGTTCCTCAATGGGGCGTTTCCCCATCTGTAAAAAGGGCAGCTCACATCAGAGGCTCACTAATAGCCTTTCTAAGCTCCTAAATATTGGGGAAATAACTTACTTCAGCACTTAAGGATATCCAATCGAGTTTAAGACTGTCACCTGGAGTTATCGTGAAAACTATGAAACATATTCTGATTCCTTTTTCTGCCTTTACTGCTAGGAAGCTCAGAATACTAAAAGTGCCATTCTTAGTAATTCTGTTAGCTTAGATTAGCATTCTCTAAACTATCAAACCAAGTAATAGATGTGATTTGTATACATTAAGTTCTAGAATGACATTGTTATGGTTCTTGTTATTATGTTCCAGGGAGGGAATTTAAGTTTTGGCTAATATTTCTGAATATCATTACATGGTCCCAAGTTAGCAAAAATTCCTTTAAAAAATTTCTATGGCTAAATGAATACAGGAAAAACTGTACACGCTTCTTGGAGACTTACCCTGCAGATTGGTATGTAAAAGCTCCAAGAAGTTCTATTATGTAAACTTTGTTTAGAACAGTCTGATCCAATAGATTTAACCACAGAAGTCATTTTATACTTAAATGGCATTTTTCAGATTATAGTTTAGGAAATTCTCCCCTAAATTTCTGGTATAGGTTCTCCCCTTACCCTTCCTTATAACCCCTCCCCATTTGATGATAATTGCTTTACTCTATAAAATACTTTTTAAAGAACGATATTCAGGATACAAGTTCTAAATAAATTCTATAAGTACTGAATTTTTCAATTTAGAAAATGTCTAACACATTTTATCAGCTGGATCTCACGACTGTTCTATGAAATGGGCAAGGTATATATTACCCCCATTTTTTTTACATTAAGGGAATGGGGTCCTTACCCAAGGGCAGTTAGTGAATAGTAGAACATAAAAGGTCTCTGAAGGCCCTTTCTACTTATCTGGCTGCCTTTCTATTTGAATAACAAGGACTCCTAACAAACTGGAAACTTTTGGAGCCTGCTAAAACATAACAGTGGTTCAGAATATGGGCTGCGGAACCAAACTATGTGAGTTCAAATTCTGACTCATTAGCTCTGCGACCTGACAAGTCATTTTATCTTTCTACTTATACCTTACCCACTTATTAGGTATTTCCAGTATCTCCATCTGTAAAACGGGGATACTGCCAGCACCTACTCAGAGGGTTATTGTGAGAATCAAATGAGCCTATAGGCAATGGGTGTAAGGAAGTTTGAACACAGCGATAACAATGTCAACTATTACTGTTATTATTGTTACTTCAGAGTTGAATATAACACGGTCCCAGGCCTTAGAAAAACTCGGTCCAGTGAAGGGAACAGTGTAAACAACAATTATAATCATGTGACAAGACTGAAACAATCAGGGTAGGAACACAAACAGCTGGGCGATGCCTCGGCGCTGCTCTTTCTGCCTTGAGGAATCCGCAGCCTGCTCACTGGTCTCCCCACCCCCACTTTCTCACAGGCAAGGGCTGGCTCAGACTCATCTGTCCTCCCCCACAACCCCAGGTGAATTGTGAAACCCTCTCCAGGCCCCCAAAACATGAAGGTCTTTCTTCCTCATCCACTTCCTCTTGAGTCCATGGTTCTGTCTCCGGCTCTCAGCTAATCCCTACAATCCCAAACTGGAGTCCAGGGCCAGTCCGGACCCTCCTACCCACCAGAGCAGGGATTGGCAACGAGATAGGTTTGGGAGAGAGGTAGCGCCTGGATTTCCGGATGGCAAACTTCTCCGTGGGCAGAGATTTACCAGCAATCTTGAGTTTCAGGCCTGGCACAGCTCTGCAAAAGAGATGGGGGTGGGGGGTGGGTAGGGAGAAAAAGTAGGAGAGAACCGAGAGTCCCCAGCGTCTGCCTGGCACCTCTTTGGGCCTTGGTTTCCCCCGTGTATATGATCTATGGCTGTGGCCTTATTTCATAGGCTCTGTCCCGAGACCTGACCACTTCCTGTGGCTAGGCAAGGGCTCCTTTATATCAGCTGGCACATGTAAGAATCAACAAACACCCAGGCCTGCACTGCCTTCTAGCTGTCTCTCCTCCGAACCCCATTTCTGGAGGGCCCAGTAGAAGCCTGACCCCATTTCACAGGGGAGACTAACACCCTGAGAAAGGGAGGGGCCTTCCCAAGACCGCCCAGCTTGAACCTTTAATTAACCTTGCCGCGGGAGTTGTGGCCTCCTCAGCTGTTTCCGAGGGCAGAGTAAAATGTGGTATGCAGCTAGGCAAGCCTCCATCACAGCTGGGGCCTCACCCACCCAGCCCCATCCCACCCTCGGTTTCTGCCACAGTCACGGGGTGTGGCTGTGACCCTCAAGCCTGAGCCGCCTAGGAAATAGCTGGGCCTAGTTGTGAGGTCCCCCCACCAAACTCCTCCCCTGTTTATTCACTGAAGAACCTCTCTGGGCCCATTTTCTCCTCATTTCTAAAATGGAGATAACGATACGAAGGGAAGCAGAATGTGTCACCCGACAGCAGGCCTCTTTGGCATAGGATTATTTTAGGCAGGTTATTTTTAAGAAATAGCAGACACAGGAAAAACTCTTGAAAACCTAGAAGTTACCCTGTGTGAGAAACATTATAAGGGAAATCCCCATCCCTGAGGGTATGTCCCTCTCTATATCAGGAAGACAAGGATGACTAAATCTCTAGAAACTAATTTGCATAACCACCATACCCTCCACTGTGCTTTGAAAACCTTCCGTAACTGGCTTCCCATCCCGACATCTTCTTTTGTCTTTAGTTGGAGATTGTAGTTAAGGAGATGGCTTGGGCCTTTTCAGAGTTACTCAGTTTTCCTGGGTCTCTCCCATGTATATAGGAGGCATACGGGTTATTAAACTTCTGTTTGTTTTTCTCCTGTTAATCTGTCTTTTATTATAAGGGGAGAGGGGTTCTCAGCCAAAAACCTAGAAGAATAGAGGAAATATCATCTTCCTCCCTCACAGAGACTCTCACAGGCTGTCCTGGAGAGGTATGTGAGATGGAGAAACAGAGGCACTCAGTAAATGGTCAGCGCCTCGGGACTGTGACATTGGTAGCTCAGGCAATTCAGGTTACTCTGACGTCCAGGCCAGCCCCCACCACAACAGGAGGAAAGCCGTAGGCGCCATTCTCAACCTGCCAAGGCTGAGCCCTAGCCCTGCTCTAGAACCTTTGCAGAAGGCAAGCAGCAGTTTTGGATCCAGGCTCTTTAAATATAGACAATATTTGATTTGCAAACGAACCCTACAAGGCAGAGGTTATTCCCATTTTATAGATGCTGATATTGTCCAAGGTGAGACAGCTAAGAAATGGCAAGGCTGGATTTAGTCCTGTTTGAGCCAACTCTTTGGCTCTCCGCTCTGCTTCTCTACTGTCCCAGCAGAAGGGACCTCTCCAGACCAATGTTCACATCTGTCCTACTGACCTGACAAAAGAGGCCAGTGGAAAGGATGTTGACAAAACCACTTTGGTGAAAGAAAGCCTCCGATCAGATTCAAAGGGCTGAACAAGCAACAGCGGGAGGTGGTGGTGATGGGAGGGGGTGATGGGCAGGTGGGGCCTGGGGGAGGGTCACGGAGCTCAGGACCAGGGCTGACTACAAGCCCACTGCTTCGCTCCCTGGTGCCCAGAGCTCAGGGTGTCTGGACAGAGCCTGGCCGAGGCCTACAATGGGGGTGCAAAGGTAGGACTCACCTAAACAACTCCACTTCGTCATCCCCAAACGGCTTGTAGTCGTCCTTCCCAAACATGCTGAGGTAGGCAGCCTTCATGTAGATGTAGGTAGCCTGTGACGGGGAGGGCCAGAGTCGGGTGGAGGGACCCACTGTCCCCTCGCAGCCGCAGACTGCGTGGGTGGGGCTGCAGCTGTGGAGGCTCGCGTAGCTGCAGACCACATTTTACTCTGCCCTTGGAAACAGCTGAAGAAGCCACAACCCAAGTGGCAACTCATTCGGACCTCATTTGGCCCGGCATGGTAGCTCATATTATCCCCAAACCCCAGCGGAGAAACTGAGGGAGCTGAAGCAACTTGATGACTTGAGCTGAGAGTTAAATCCAGGATGGGCCCATGTCAGCAGCTGCCACCCTCTCCACTGTGAAGCAATGGAGGGAACTCAGTCAACTAGTGGATGCAGAGGCAGTGCTGAGGCGGGATGGAGACACCAAGACAGGGCAGCAAAGGCTTCTGGGAAGCCATTACTTCAGGCTCGGTGCTTGAAGGCCAAGGGGAGACCCTGATAATGGACCTTCCGGACCAGGGGGGAGCATCCTGAGCAGAGACTGTGTATAACAAAGATACAAATAGGTAGCATAAAGTATGGAATGCATAAATGAAGAGATGTGAGGCCAGAAGAGGGAGCAGGGCCCTGGGTTATGGCCTTGGTGGCACTCTCTTATTGTGTGCTGGGCACTTTACATACATCACCTCACTGGATCCCAAAGACAACGCCAGAAAAGAATCTGCACCCACACTGCTTCGTGGGACCTCAGAGCTGCTGGGGACAGAGCTAGGAGTGATTCTAGGTTTGTGTAGCTTTAAGGGCCTTGCCCACTGGATCCACAGATGCCCCTGCCAGGGAGGGGAAGAACAACCCTTCTCCCAGAGATCCATCCTGAAAGCTGTGCCCCTTCCCCAGAAGTTTAGTGCCAGAGGAGCCTGGCTCTGCGCTGCCCTCCAGTGGCCAAGCCTTGAACCACAGTTCCTGTTACCTGGGGCTGCTGCCATTAACCCCAGAAAGAAATGTAATGGGTGGTAGAGAAAAGGGAGCAGGACACCCTTGACTCTAGTATACCCGTCACAAAATGAGAAAAAGCTGTTTTTTGTGGAGTATGGTGGAAGAATCTCCCCTCTCTGAACCCTGTTCCCCATCCCATCTTCAAATTCCTGTTGTCTGCCTGACCAGGCAGTGGCGCAGTGGATAGAGTGTTGGACTGGGATGCCGAGGATCCAGGTTCGAGACCCCGAGGTCACCCGCTTGAGCACTCATCTGGTTTGAGCAAAAGCTCACCAGCTTGGACCCAAGGTCACTGGCTCGAGCAAGGGGTTACTTGGTCTGCTGAAGGCCCGTGGTCAAGGCACATATGAGAAAGCAATCAATGAACTAAGGTGTTGCAATGCGCAACGAAAAACTAATGATTGATGCTTCTCATCTCTCTGTTCCTGTCTGTCTGTCCCTGTCTATCCCTCTCTCTGACTCTCTCTCTGTAAAAAAAAAAAAAAAAAATCCTGATGTCATCCTTGCCATCTCCCTCTTCCCCGTTAGCACTGAGTCCCCAAGTCCTCATGCCATTACCTCCCGTCTAGCTCTTGAATCCCACTGGCCTGCCCTACCACTCACCCCAGTTACTGCACCAGCCTCCACCCACTTCAGCTTCCTGCTCCGGGCCAACAGGGATGTCTTTCTACGATCCTACTTTATGTGCTCTCCTAGTAGGACCTAATCAATCTTCCTGCTCCCACTCCTGCCCCCTGCAAACCATTTCCCACACCATGTCAGCCAAATCTTTTTTTTTTTTTTTTTTTCTGTATTTTTCTGAAGCTGGAAACGGGGAGGCAGTCAGACAGACTCCCGCATGTGCCCGACCAGGATCCACCCGGCACGCCCACCAGGGGGCGATGCTCTGCCCATCCGGGGCATCGCTCTGTCGCGACCAGAGCCACTCTAGCGCCTGGGGCAGAGGCCAAGGAGCCATCCCCAGCACCCAGGCCATCTTTTGCTCCAATGGAGCCTCGGCTGCAGGAGGGGAAGAGAGAGACAGAGAGGAAGGAGAGGGGGAGGGGTGGAGAAGCAGATGGGCGCCTCTCCTGTGTGCCCTGGCTGGGAATTGAACCCGGGACTTCTGCACACCAGGCCGATGCTCTACCACTGAGCCAACCGGCCAGGGCTCAAATCTTTTTTTTTTTTTTAAACAGGTCAGGTGTTTTAATTTTTTTTTAATTTTTAATTTTTATTTTATTCATTCATTTTAGAGAGGAGAGAGAGAGGGGGAGAGAGAGAGAGAGAGAGAGAGAGGGAGAGAGAGAGAGAGAGAGAGAGAGGAGAGAGAGACAGGGGGGAGGAGCTGGAAGTATCAACTCCCATATGTGCCTTGACCAGACAAGCCCAGGGTTTCGAACCGGCGACCTCAGCATTTCCAGGTCGATGCTTTATCCACTGCGCCACCACAGGTCAGGCCCGGGCTCAAATCTTTTTAAGTCAAAATACATCAGTCCATCCTTGAAATGTTCTCATGAAATCCCATCACACTCAGGATTAAACCCAAATCCCCTCTCGTGGCCTGCGAGACCCCATCCAGTCCCAACCCCTACCCCTGTTCCCTTTCCAATTTTATCTCCGTTTCCATTTCCTCACATCATTCTAACCATGCTGGCCTGCGGGCAGTTTTCAGTATACATCAAAGGCACTCGGCTTCAGGTGGGCACACCCAGCAACTGCAGGAGGGATTTCATAAAAGCCCAAATCGAAGCCACAAGCATCAAGGGCTCCTTCACTATCAGACTAAAGCCCAAACAGCCACTCGGGGCCCTTCATGACCTGCTTTTCTGGCTCTCCTGCCAATCATTCCCCAGCACTCCTTAAACTCACCTCCTACCTTTGCCTGTGCCCCTCCTCTGCCCTGGACGTCACTGTTACTTCCCTGCCGGGCTTTTCCGCTGGCTTCCTCTAAGCGCCTTCTCCTACTCCCCCTGGACAGCTCACCCCCTTGAGTCACCTGAAAGTAGGGTGGATGCTATGACCTAGAGTTGTGACACTCATGGACATAAGTTACCAAGGGACATTGATGGAGAACAGCAGCCACCTCCTCTGATGGGAGTCCTGTCCCCCCATCACAGTCCTGTCTCTCCTACTGGGTTCCTCTGCCAGGTGTGTGCAGTCAGGCAGGCCTTGTTCTCAGGAAGCTACAGCAAGTGGCGGAAAGAAAATGGTTTCTCCATAGGCCCCTGCATGGCTTCCCACACCCCTCACCTGGTGACAGAACCTCAGCAGCACCCTGGCTTCCGAGCCTCTGTCCTGGCTTGGGGGGTCCCTTCACTTCTTCCACTCTCCACTCTAGTCCCTCCTCTTCCAGAAGCCCCCCTCGTCCTCTGTGCAGGGCTGCCTCTGAGCTCAGCTCTGTTTCCCCCGTCACAGCCCTGAGCACACACTGTCACCACCTGGTTTCTGGCCATCTCAAGCGGAGGGAACCACGAAGGCCCCGCAGGGACATGCATTCCAGGCAGAGAGGAATGCAGCAGCCACAGGCCAAGTAGAGCTGAAAGCTGGTGGACTCCAGTGGCCAAGGACTGGAGATTAAGAATGAATGAGGCCCCAGAACTCAAGGTGCTGCACTTCCACAGGAAACGTAAGGAAAGCACGGAGGGGGGGGGGGCTGACCACCCCCAAGTCACACAGCAAGCTGGAAACAGCTGCCTCGCAGCCAGACTTGCTGGCATGGGGGAGGCCTGGCCTGCCCTCTGCCCCTTACAGCGACGGTGTGCACCCCACCTCCTCTTGCAGTGTGCGTGATCCCTCTGCCCCGCTTACTCCACAGGAAGGTTTCTGGGTCACCAGCCAAAAAAGTCTGTGCTCTTGCTGGGAGTGGGAAGTGATGAGGCATGAATGCCGGGCCCACAGGCTGGACCTGAGGAAGCCCCTCCAACACCAGGTGGCCTCTGAGCAGGCCGGGCCTCCTGGGGAAGACTTGAGGAACAGTGGAGAACAGAGACCTTTGAGTCACACAGACCTGTCTTCAAATCCAGGGTCTGTCACCAACAGCTATGGGGCCAGGAAAGTGCCACACCTTCTCTTAGCCACATGGCCCTTGTGTGCTCGGTGGAGACAACGTCTGCCTGCTGGGCATGGTGTGGAGGAAATGCAGGCCTGAGCACACGGCGAGAGCTCAGTGAGAGCCTGTGCCTGCCCCTGCCCCTGTGCCCCCTGCCACAGACCCAGAGAATCCCCTTTCAGCTTGGTCCCCAGGCAGGGGCTCTGAAAAAGGACTTCCATGCAGAGCTAGGGAGGGACGGACAGTAGGGACGTTGAGACACATGTGTATGTAGTTGCCCATACCAGGTGAGTTGCTCTCTGATGATCTAGATGTTCCGAATTCTGTGCTGTCATTACTATGACCATAATGGCTAATACTTATGTCACCACCTATCTTGATGTGATAAGTTTCCACTTCTGGTGGGCACCTGTTTTGCCAACATGGCATCTCTTTAACACCCCCCCAATGCATCTTCCAGGGACATCATCTCACTTCTCTGCTGGAGACCCCCCCTCTTCTGCTCCCCATCCACCACACTCCCCACCCCTGTGTCCAGGCACTGACATATAGCCCATGCCAGACCAATGAGGTTCAAAGGCGGGACTTCGGCTGAAACCACAGGGAAGATGTGAGTCAGGGGCAGGCAGCCATGCCGCCTGCCTGTCACACGGACAGAACCGGCCTGCACAACAAAGATGTCATAAAGGGGAGCACAGCCACAGATGGGAAAACCCAGCCCAGATGACATAATTTGAATTCCTGGATCTAGGTAGCTTGCCTAGAATTTTCTGTTGTATGAACCAATAAGCCTTTGGTGTTTTGGACCCACAGAGTCCAATACAGTGGCCACTAGCCCATGCAACTTTTAAAATTTAAATCTGAATTAAAATTACATAAAATTGAAGATATCCAGTTTCCTGGTTGCACTAGGAACATTTCAAGCACTCAGTGTGTACATATGGCTGGTGGCTTCCATACTGGATGGTGCAGGAACAGAACACTGCCACCACCACAGAAGATGCTATTGGGCAGCACTCACATCTAGATAGTGTGAGCCATGTTTCTGTCCCTGTCACTAAAAATCATTCCTTTTTTTTTTTTAATTTTTCCATTGATTTGAGAAGATTGGGAGAATGGAGCAGGGGAAGGGGGAGAGAGAGAGAGAGAAAAGCATCAACTCATTGTTCTACTTAATTGTGCAATTTAGTCATACATTCATTGGTTGCTTCTCATGTGCCCTGAACGAGGATCGAACCCACGATCTTGGCACACTGAGACAACGCTCTGTCTGCTGAGCCAGGCGGCCAAGGCAGTGATTAAAAATCTTTCCTTTTTCTTTTTTTTTTGACAGAGACAGAGAATCAGAGAAAGGGACAGACAGACAGGAACAGAGAGAGATGAGAAACATCAATTATTTGTTGCAGCACCTTAGTAGCTCACTATTTGCTTTCTCATATGTGCCTTGAGGTGGGGGCGAGGCTAAAGCAGAGTGAGTGACCCCTTGCTCAAGGCTTGAGCCAGCGACCATGGGATCACATCTATGATCCCATGCTTATGCTAGTGACCCCGCACTCAAGCTGGTGACCCCGCGCTCAAGCCGGATGAGCCTGCACTCAAGCAGGCGACCTCAGGGTTTCGAACCTGGGTCCTCTGCATCCCAGTACGATACTCTATCCACCGCGCCACCACCTGGTCCAGGCTAAACATCTCGACTGACACATTATAGTTCTGAAGTTTCTCTGCTTCTCATGGTCTTTAGCTCCTTCCAACTCTGAGTCCTAAGAGGTTATGGTTCTGTTTCAATTCCAACTGAGACATCTGTGTTCAGTTAGGGGTTTGGCCCCTGGTCTGGGGGGTGCATGGCCAATCTGGGTTGGCCTGGTCCCCCAGGGTCCCCCAGCACTTGTTGTAAGCCCACCTTGGACCAGGAGTTCTCCTTGCTGAGCAGGTCGGCGTAGAAGTAAGCCATCTTCCACTGGCCCTTGTAGGTGAAGCACCACATCAGCTCCCAGTAGCACATGTGGTGGAACTGCTTCCAGTGTTGCTGGGCCTCACAGCACTCCTCAAACCTCTGGATTGCCTGCGGGCCCCTGCTGGTCAATCTGGGCCCCGCCCCTTGGGTGCCTGGCCACGCCCACCCACCCCCCTGCACCCGCTGCTCCGTAGGCCAGCCTCCTCTAGTACACAGGGGTCCGGCCCTCTGACAGGAGTTGGCCTCCTGTCCTGATTATTCTCCTTAAGTCTTACACGACCCTAAGCCCACTCACTGACTGCTCTGGGGCCCTAGTCCTTTAGTCACAAAGTGAAAGGACAGGACAGGGCTATAATGAGGAATAACAGGCAGTGGAAAGTGTTCATATTAAAGCGCTATATAACAATGTCTGCCCCAGAGTAAACTCCAAAGGTTTCAGTAGCTCCTGTGAAGTGACTGGGGTCTCGGTCAGGACAGGGATCCTCCCCTCTGCAGCCCCTTCCATGGCTCCCTCCCTCCTATGGAGTCGCCCCGCCCCCAGCACCAGGTCCCACTGGGTCTTCTCACAGCCCCGCCTCACTCACGCCCTGCTCCCAGGAATGCTGCCCTCCTGATCTCTCTGTCAGACTGCTACCCCACGAATGCCGCCTCTTCCCTTAGAAGTGCCTCTCCCACTCCTGCTCTCTTACTGGATCTCTCTGGGGGCCCTCCTCCCAGTCAGCCCTGTCCCTGAGTGCATCTATGTGTCTGACTTCCTGCCGGCCTGGGAGACCCTGAGGGGTCCTCAGCCCCAGCCCAGACCCCCCCTACTCACTGCGTCAACGTTGCCTTTAATGGCTTCAATCCGCCCCGCAAAGAACAGGAAGATGGCACCCTGCAAACACACACACGTGGGTCCATGTGGGACCATGAGGCACATGTGGCCTGGGGGTGTCTGGCAGGGGGTGGAGCTCACCTTAGGGTATCGCTTCAGGTAGGGTTTCAAAAGCTTCTCTGCCTCCTCAATGTCTACGTTCCCAGTGCCTGAAGGGTATGGGGTACATGTCACCACCACTGGCTCCTGTGACCCTCCCAGCAACCTACCAGGGGCTTCTCAGGTTCTGTTCCCCCCCCCCTCTGTGAAATGGGATAACATTCTATCTCCAGAGTAATGTGAGGATTAAATAAGAAAGTGCAGGTATCACCCCTAGCACATCACAAGGCTCAATATCCAAGAGTCCATGTCCACCAAGGCTGTGCCAGAACCCCAGGGAGCTGCAGACCGTGTCCTCCCATCCTCTGCAGGGTGGGCATATTGAGCATCCCATTTCACAGATGAGAAAACTGAGTCTGGAACCCGGTCAAACTATGAGGAAGTGCATTGTCAGCAGGTCAGGCCCCAGGAGAGTTGATGTACCTGCTATTTGTGATTCCAGTGCCCCTTCCCCAGTCTCGGGGCCCAGTCAGGATGCATAGCCCCTTACCCTCTTGACCCTGCCCTTAGAGCCAGCTGTACCCCAGAGGCACCCTCCCCCCCCCCCCCCCCGCACTGGCCCCAAGGCACCCCTACCAAGCACGAAGGTGAGGAAGGTGTGGTAGCACAGCAGCAGCATGACGCAGAGCACGGCGCGGAAGCTGTGCCCCGAGGCGCCCTCCTCCAGCTGCAGCAGCCCGTAGTCCTGGGGGACAAGGGGACAGGCTGAGGCCAGGACCTGGGCCTGGGCTCCTCAGGGCCCACCTTGGGGCCCATGGAGGAACAGGGCCCTGGAGGTCACTTGACTGCTGTGAGGGCAGCGCTGTTGGAGACCATTGGACCCAGGAGGCCAGGTCAGCTGCTCCCACACAAGCCTGGGCAACGGGCTGCCCTTCTCAGTGTCTCAGCGCCTTCCTGCGGGCAGGGTACACTGCTGCGCCGGCCAGGGCTGAGGCCTGCGTCTGGGTGTCCCCACCTCCCCAGTAACCCCTCACCCATTCCTCTCAGTAATCGCCTGCTGGACCTAAGGTGGCTGCTGGGGTCTGAGCAGCCCCAGGGCGGGTCAAGGGAGGAGGAGGGACACAGGGGCAGACACCCTGACCGCAGGCTCCGGGCACAGATGGGACCACAAGCACTGTGGTCTGGAAAGGCTCGCTGGAGAAGCCTGACGGGGGAGCCAGAGGCCAGACCCCGCTTGGATCCCTGTCTGCAATCTCTGCCTCTCAATCTGTCCTCCGAGGTGTTCTCATTTTTTCTAATATACAAATCTGAGCTCCTCACCCCTGCCTCAAATCCTCCATGGCTCCCTGCTTTCAAGATAAAGACCAAGCTGGAGCCGGCACTGGAGGTCTCTACTCTGGCCTCATCACCCTCTTTCTGGCCTTTCTCATGCTCTTCCCTCCCATCATCATCCTGAAATCCTACTTGTGACCCAAGGGCCTTCTTTAGAAACAAAACTGAGAAGAACCTTCAGAGCCTCTGGCCAGTGCTTCCCCAACGCAGACCATGGGCCACAGGTGGCAACCAGAACTTTGGCGATCTGCGGACAGGGGTGAGGCAGCAGAGTCCCGGGCCTTCCCTGCTTCCCCTTCCCTGCTTCGTTCTCTGACCATCTGACGTGTCTGAGAGACGCCCCCACCCTGTGCGGTGTGTGTTCCCCACTGCCCTCACTCTGGGCCCCCTTCTCACAGAGGGAAATGGCCTGGCAGACCACACAAGCCCCTGGGCTCTCATGAGATTGTTTGATCCTCATAGTGTTTATTGTTGATTGTGCTCTCATCACACCAAATAATATAGGTGTTCTGTGCAGTGTATATACTTTACATAAATTTAAGTAAAAATTATGAGCCACTTTTGAGGAAAATAATATGTAAGTAGTAATAACACAGAGGTCTGTGGACATGGCAAAAATCAGTAAGGGCCAGAAAAAGTTCAAGTCTGAGAACACTGACCTGGTCTAAAGATAGCCCCTTGTGTTACTGAAAAGAGGCCCGGAGTTCCAGGGAAAAGGGGTGCCTTCTAGGCCACGGGGAGCCCTCCATGGCCTGCTCCCTGGCACTGCACTCAGGTTCCTGCCCTCAGGAAGGTGAGTCTGGTTTCCATCCTCAAGGCCTCATGCAGAGCAGGGCCTCCCTGGGGCATGTCCCAGCCAGATGCTGGTCCCAGGGGAAAGACCTTGCTCCAGGTCTTCTGCTTGGAGAAGAGCCAAGTCCCTAACACCTGGCAGACTCAGAGAAGTGGCCCCAAGGACTGGGGCAGAGCTTCCCTCACAGCCACCCTACCCAGAGCCTCCACCCTTCAAGGGACCAGATGGGGATCCCTGGCCCCACCTGACTGACAGTCAACAGGCCCAGAGAGGTCTGGGCCTTCTCCAGGGAGGCCGAGCCAGAACTGGCACCTGGGCCCTGCAGCCCCTCAGCCCAACCTTGTCCAGCGAGCTCCAGTCCTGGGGCTGGGCGGGTCGAGGGTCCCAGAAAGCAGGTAGTTACCTTGTTCCCTGAAAATCCCACAAACTCCAGCAGCCGCAGGATCCTAGTAGGAAGCATGGACAGCGTCTGCAGGAACAGAGACAGGCGGGCACCCGAAGGGGCGGGGTTGCTCCTCCCACTCCTCAACCCTACCCCCACCCCACCCCCCAAGTCCTAGGGGCAGTCCTGGGGGTGCAGGCCCTGCATCTGTAACACCCGGGTTTCCCGGAAAGCCTGCTTCCCCAGTCAGAGACGTATTACAGCATGAGAGGAGCAGACAGATTCCTAGTCCGAGTACCACTCCCAGCTGGGTCACCTTGAGCAAGTGACACGCTCTGTATGCCTCGGTGTCCTTGTTTGTGAAACGAGAATAATAATAGCCCATGCCTCAGAGGGGCGCTTTGCAGGTGGATCCAGTGAATATATGTAAAGCACATAAGAGCTACTGTTATTACACTGAATCCCTACTTTGCACTAGGGGCTCTGTCATTGCTCTTGACCCTCAGAACAGTCCTGCGCAGAGGGGATTACAGCCCCTTTGGACAGGTGGGGAAACAGAGGCACAGGTAAGTGACAGGTCATGTCCAAGGCCCCACAGCTCATCAGAGGTGGAGCCAGTCCTTGCCCCCAGGCCTGCTCTTGGAACAGGCTTTGCCTGAAGTGGACAGAGCCGCTCCCCTCCCCATCTCTCCCCCCACACACACACATACACACACACACACATACACACACATACACACACACATACACACATACACACACATACACACACATACACACACATACACACATACACACACATACACACACATACACATACACACACATACACACACACATACACACATACACATGCACACACATACACACACACATACACACACACACACACACACACACACACACACACACATACACACACACAATTTTTGGAAAGGTTCCCAGGCCAGGAGCTTAAATTGTCCATGAGCAGTTCCTTCCAAGAGCAGGCATGGCTCTTCTGAGCCTCCCTGCCTCAATTCACACTGTTCCCTCTGCCTACCATGCCCTTCCCTGCCTGGAAAACATCCCCCACCTATGGATTCCTCAGATCCAGCTCACATACTACCCCCTGCCTGAGAATCTCCCCCACTCCCCCAGGAAGGATTGGCTCTCCAATCCCCTGGGTCACCGGCTGCTTCAGGCCAGCCACTGCATCACATTTAGCCACCAGCTCTCCAGGGCTGAAAAGGCCTGACTTGTTTGTCAATTTCTGGTGCCATAAATATTGGCACCAGGGTACATTTCAAGTATTCAACTTGACCTGGGAAGATGTGCACCGAGGGGGCTCTGGAGTCAGTGCCAGCACCCACCCCTACCCCCACCCCAGCTGTGAGCCCCAGTCTGCATCACATCGGTTTTATCACTGGGTCCCAAGAACCCAGCAAAGACTGTATGTGCGACAAGGATGTGCAGGGGAAATTAATCTTGAGCCCAGACACCAGGGACATGGGAGGGGAGGGAAGAGAAGAGGAGGGGAGGGGAGGGGAGGGGAGGGGAGGGGTGGGGAGGGGAGGGGAGGGGAGGGGAGGGGAGGGGAGGGGAGGGGAGGGGCCCTCCCACTCACCAGGTTGAAGGCACCCACACCCAGCTTCACTCCTCCTTCGAAGTGCCTATGGTTCTCTCCCTGGCAGTAATGTGAGGACTGCATGAGGCTGTCCAGCTCCCTGCACAGGAAAGCAAAGTCTTGTTCTAGCCACATCTTAGGGCTGGGTCTCATTCCAGCTGGGCCTAACGTTGCCCCCACTTCCAACTGATCTCAGAACTCACCGGTGGTAGATTTATCCCAGTTCTGGCAATCCAGAAAGCTGATATTCAAGGAGTCTCTGACCATACCTCCCACCGTAATAACACACTCCTTGCCCTGAACTTCTGCCATACCAACCATAGCGCATCGGCCTTGTCCTACATCTAGGCATTTGTGTGCTCTGCATTTTGTCTAAAACACTTTCTCAACCTCAGCACGACTGACATTTTAGGCTAGAAAATTCCTTCTTTGGGTGAGGGGCTGTCCTGTGCATCAAAGGGTCCTGAGCAGCATCCCTGGCCTCCCGCCACTAGGATATCAGCTGCGACAACCAAAATGTAGGCAGACATTACCAAATGCCTCATTGGGAGGGCAAAATTACCCCCATTTGAGAACTGCTGGGTTTACCCCAACACCCCCTCTTTCAGGAAGTCTTCCTAGGGTCTCGTGGTTAGAATGTAGCCCTCTTTCCCCCCGGCCACAAAGCCCATGTCCCACCTGCCTGGGACAAGACAGAGGCTTTATCCAAGTGCCACTTCTCCCCAGCCACAGCATCTTAAAGCCCTTAATCAGCAGACACTGACTGAGGCCTCTCTGTGCCAGGCACTGGAGGACAGCAGGGCGCAAAGCCACCAACCTGCTGTCCTCACAAGCCTCCCACTCTAGGGGACAGACCCTCATTGAGTCACTGAAGGTAAGGATGGCCTCAAAGGAGGTCCCTGGGGCCTGGCCTGGTCTGGGGTTCAGGAGAGGCCTCCCGAGGAGCTGACATTTGAGCTGAAAACTTAGGGATGAGCCTGGCCAAGAAAGTGTTCCCAGCGGAAGGAACAACATGTCCAAAGGCCGTGAGGGAGGCAGGAGCCTGGCAGGTTTGAGGAACTGAAGCAGTACCTAGACGCCCGAGGCAGAGCGGAGTGGGAGGCGTGGCAAGGAGGGCAGCGGGCTCTCGGGAATGACGTGGCAATAACCCGGGACTTAACCCTAAGAGCAAGGGGAGCCCGGGACTCGGCAGAGGGGGGCCTGACAGGGTCTGTGCTTTGGAGACATCACTCTGGCAGCTGGTGGAGAGAAGGGCGGAGCCAGCGCTTGGCTGGTTTCCCTCTCATGACAACAGCACAGACCCACAAAGTACGTGGTGCCCACAGCCCACACGGTGTGTTAGGCCCCAGCAATACCTTGATATCAAACTCATATTAACTCTGCAGGGAAACGGTCACATTAAGTGGGGGAAACAGAGATGATAAATAGTTTCTTGTCACTTCAAATCAAATTTTAATAGAAAATGATTTTTAATGCCAAACTTGGGAATGGGGGTGGCAATAAGCTTTCTCCCTCTTCTGATGTTGTAACGGTAGACAGGTGTGGTACACCGTTAGATAAAAGTGCTGTGTTGAGTCTTTGTTGGTCCATAAGCCTGGCCTATGCCTTGCCCAGTGCTGAGACGGCAGAGAAATGATCTGGCCCTCAGCTATCTCCTGTCTTGGGGGTGGGGGATTGTGGACACCATCCCTGTGTACTGGAGAGGTCAAGGAAGACTTATTGGGGAAAGTGGCATTTGGACTGGGTGGGCCTCAATGAATGTGTAGGAGTTCTGCTGCTGTTCTCGAAATTACTGGAGGATCCTACCCCCACCAGACCAAGCTGTTTGTGCAGAACCTGTGTCTTATGTCCCCCTATTTCAAGGTCAGGCTCAGAGTAAGCACTCGGGAACCAACAGATACACCCAAGAAAACCAGAAGAATAATATTCCAGAAAACCAAGGTCCTGAGGGTGCAGAAATATGCCTGAGGTCACCCAGCATTCCAGGCTTCCTGCCTCGGGCCAGTGCTGCCTGCCTCCCACAGAGCAGCCTGAGAGGCACAGGGCCGTGGAGGCTGAGCCCACCCCCCTACCCCAACCCCTTCCCCCACCCCCCCACCCCCGCCAGCCCCACTCACTTGTAGGTCTGGTAGCTGTTTCGAACTTTGATGCCGCCCTTGATGAAGCTCACCATGTTCTCGTCCTGCAGGAGGGAGAGACGCTAAGAGCTGGGCCTGGGTGGGTCGCCAGATGTTTGAGAAAGATCATACAAGGCTCTGGGCCCTGACTGCCCCTACCTGGGTCCAACTCTATTGGGGGCCCTGGGGGATGGGGTCAGAGGTCAGCCAAATCAGGCCTCCCTAGCTTTGGGACTTGAGATAAGGTTCTTGCTTACCAAACAAGACCTCCAAAATGCCCAGGGTTTGACCACAAACCCCCTTTTACAGCTGCACATGCACACCCACTATGCGCTCAGAGAAAGGCCCGGCAGAGCTGCTCCCCATGAATCACCCGGGTTCACAGCGCCTCCTTCAGGTGGAGGAAAGTGGGAAAGGAAGAGGGACGCTCATATTTGGATTGTTTGTGATTTTGACAAGCTGGTATTTATCACATTTGTTACTTAAAGCACTAATACCCACAGCCCACCCAGCAGTTCCACTCCTGAGCGTACACCCAAGAGAAACGGATGAACACGGGCTGTGGGAGTAGCCTTCAGGAAAGTTTAAGTACCGCTCTTCATAGCAGCCAAGAACCAGAAACAACCCAAACACCGTTCAGCAGGAGTATGAACAGACATACTGGTACATTCACAGAAGGAACACTAACAGCCACACAGGACCGGCAGAAAAAAGCGAGTCCCACTCAGCCTGCAGCCTTAAGATGCTTGAAGGTGAATAAAGCATAATACGCTGTTCAGACAGGAATCAGAAGATGAAAAAGCTATTTTTTAAAAATAGGGTGGGAGGTGATAAACATAAAACTCTAGCCGGTGGGAGGAGGGGTCAGAGTGCCAGGAGACTTGCTAGCAATGCTCTGTTCCCTGGTGGGTGGGCGGGTTCGTGGCGTTTGTTTATTTACGTGTAATACTAGTATAAACAAACCAAATAAGAGGCCATTTGTAGTGCAATTACTACAGTGATCCTAATGAAGGAGGATTAGGATTAATCCAATTCTAATCACCAGAAATCCAAAAAGATAGAAAAATAATGAACAAAAATAAGCAGCACCCCAACAATAAAATTGATATGTGCTTTTCCACCCTAATATACCTATTTACATGATGGTTATCTGTGATCATTATAACCCAGACTTTCTGCTAAAACCATGAGGTGATGGTTCTTATAATTACCCCTGTGCGACAAGGAGCATAGACTCCCAGTTGGCCACACCGGGGTTCAAATCCCAGCTCTACCATTTGCTAACCACGTGACCTTGGGAAAGTGCCTCCTCCCCACAAACCCCTTTGCAGGCCTGTGAGATGAAGATTAACTAATATATGTAAACGTACATAAAAACAAACATGCAGTGTGTGTAAGATATGTAAAAATCACATACTTATAATGGATGCACATCATAGATGCTACAAGTCAACCTCTCGAACAAATCAAGTCAACTTATTTGTTGAATCAATCAGGTATAAAGCAGGCTCTATGACAATGCCCATCATCCCATGTGACCCTGAGCAGGAAACCAGCAGTCACGAGGCGGAAGTGCCTCCTGGCAGCAGACGGAACATGTGCTCAGTGTGGAGGGGTAAAGCCCTTCACCTCTGCCACTGAGCGGGGCCAGGGCTGGCAGGATGGTGGTGACCGAGCCTCATTCCTCACTTGAACCACAGGGGGCTGGTCCTGGCTGCTACAGACCCTTCTGTCTCTGACATGGTGACCAATCTCCTGAAATCCCCAGGCTGCCTGCACACGCAGAGGGTCCTACCTGCAGGAAGGTCAGCGCTGCTCTCTGCAGCAGGCATTCTGCATAGCAGACCTCAGCGTGGATTTCCTCTGCGGGGAGAAAACCAAAGCCCTGTGGCCTCCTGGGGCTCTTGGCAAGAGACTTGGGCCAAGTCCTCCCCACCCCCGTTTCCCAAAAGGCAAAGGGAGCCTGAGTCAGCAACCCCCCCCAACCTCCACTCCATCGCCCAGGTCCTCGGAGCTGCTCTGAATTAGCTGCCCCTTTGTCTTCCACCTGCTTCTCCCCCACCCCCACCCCCACCCAGAACGTCAGTGCCGGGCCCTCAGCCTGCTCCTTTCTCCAAGCGCTGCTGGGCACCTACACCCCGACGGTGCCGGGCAAGGGGAGGGGTTGAACGGCTGAAAAGGGAGCAGTGGCAGCAAGGGCAGGAGACCTGCCACAGCCCGGGAGCCAGGAGGATCCCAGAAGACGGGACACTGGAGTTGACAAAGGAACCGATGAGGCAGGAACGGCTTTCGAGGAAGAGGCCCAGGAGAGCCACACGACTCAGATGTTTGGGGCCAGCTGAGGCTCAGAAGGTGGAAATGAGGGTGAGGTGAGGACAGAAAGGGAGCAGGGAAAGGTGAGGAGGCAGGGGAGAACTCGCAGAGGGCCCGGACACGCGTGGAGGGTGAGAGATGAGGGCCTTGGGCGGCAGGAGCCGGGGAAGGTATGAAGGAGGGCATGGCATCACCATACGCATTGTTTCTTGCTGGGAACTTGTCGGGGTCTCGAGGTAGGAAAGGTCCTTTGCCCCATATTAAAGAGCCCGAAATCGCTCATGCTCGGCTGCTGCTACCGCCAGGACTCTACATGTGGCACAGAGACACCCCACAGGCCCTCGCAGCCGCTCATCCCCGTGGGTCAGCTTCTAAAACCACATTCCCTCTCGGACACAGAAGCTCACAACTATAATTAAACCGGTAAGCTAACTGCACACACATTGCTGGTCCCACCCCGGCCTGAGGAGCAAGGCACACAGACCTCACGACAGCATTTTCCTTCCTGGCCTTCCAGGTCCTTAGCAGGTAATGCCATCAGGTAGGTGAGTCGTATTTTGCTCCCCCTTCACCTGAGAACTACTCCTCAACTGACCCATGGGAGTCCCAGCACCAGGGCAGGGCTCAGCCCCTCAGCGAGCCTGGGGCCTGGGAGGGTCACTGCCCTGCCTGCCCCTCCTGGGCTGGCACAGGGCTGCCTGGGGCTGGCGGGATTGAGAGGACATCCTGGATCCACACCTTCCGTGAACTGGTCCAGAGTGGGGCGGTGCACAAGGTTGCTGAAAGAATCCGTTACGGAGGACTTCTTCCGGTGCCTGAAGAGGACAAGGGGCCTCTGATCATTCAGGGAAGGGGAGTGAGGGTCCCAGAGGGGCTCCAACCACATCTCCTGCCCACACACACTGACTTCCTGGCAACTCCCCCAAATCTACGACTTTCTCACAACTTTGCCCCTGCTGTTACCTCTGCTTGGCACCCCCTCCCTCCCCTCTGCTCCTAGTCATCCTTCACAAACCAGCTCTGGGGCCACCTCCTCCGGGAAGCCTTTCCTGCTCCTCCCGCTGAACACCCACAACCCCTCGAGCTTCCCTGCACCATGCGGGGATGTCACTGTTTCTGCCTGTCTTCCCACAAGGCAGTGTGAGTGTCAAACGGGCCCAGGTCTGGTGATTCCCTGGGTGGCCAGTACCTAGCACAGGGCCTGGCTTAGATCAAGCATGAGTGTGCACCTAACAAATGATGACCACGGGCATAAACACTCAGGGTCTATTGGTTCATTCAGTTAAGCAGTTAACATATACTGAACACCAATTACACACCAGATCTGTGACTGCTATTTTCATTCAGTCCCCATGACAACCCTATCATCACACCCATTTTAGAGAGGGTAAAGTCAAATCAAAGAGTTATTAAGTGACAGAGCCAGAAGTCGTCTCCTCCCAATCAGGCCTCTCAGAGAGTGGCTCAGGCAACAGGGCCAGCTGTTAGTACTTGGGGACACATCCTCTTAGCCAAAAGGAGCAGCACTCATAATGGCATTTTAGATACTGGGATAGGCCAGGGTGACGGAAGGATGGGCCTCATGACCCCTCCGCCCTTCCCACCCCATGGCCTGACCTCTGACACAGCAACTGAGCCTCCTTCATCATGTTGCCAGCAACCAGGATGTCCTGAGGGTCAAAGGTCATCATGGCCTGCATCTCCAGGATGGTGGCATACGTCAGCGAGTGGTACATGCTCTCCTTGGTTCTGCCAGAGAGAAAGGACGTGAAAGTGTCAACTCCTAGAACTCCACAGACAGCTGGCGCTGTGTCAACCACCCTCCACCTCTCTCCCATCCTGCATGGGGACAAAGGCAGGTCTAGGGAGGGGAAGAGACTTGTTCAAGGTCTAAAGAGCTCAGATCCCAGCTAAGTGGCTTTTAAGTGACTTTCTAAACCTGAGCCTCAGTATCTTCCGTTCACAGTGATAGCAGCAAGGCTGCTGTGAAGACCCAAAATTGGCTTAAGGCCGAGCATCCCTCCTCCCTGCGCTAGCCTCTGCCCCATCCCAGCCTTCCCACACACGCAGGCAGGCGGAGCCCAGTCCAGTCTGCGGCATCTCTTCTGTCCTCAAGCCCCACCCCTGGGCTCGTCCAGTGCTTGCTCCCTGGACCTCCTCACTGGCCTCCTCACTCCTGCCTCTTCCCATCCCACCACTTGATCATGCCGCTGTCTGGTTAAACCTCTCTGGGTAAACCATCGGTAGCTTCTATATCTCAGGAGGTAACACTTGGGTCCAGATCCCACAATGCAGGGCCTGAGTACCTCTCCAGCCCAGCCCTATTGTCACTTCTGTTTCTGCCGTATAACCTGGTCACTTTTGAGGCTGAACCACACATGCTCTCAAGAAAACCCCACATCTCTCCTCCCAGGTCTTTGCACATGCTATTCCCTCAGCTTAAAATGCCCTTCCCGCCAGACCAGGCGATGGCGCAGTGGATGGAGTGTCGGACTGGGATGCAGAGGACCCAGGTTCGAGACCCCGAGGTCGCCAGCTTGAGCACGGGCTCATCTGGTTTGAACAAAAGCTCACCAGCTTGGACTCAAGGTCACTGACTCGAGCAAGGGGTAACTCGGTCTGCTGAAGCCCTGCGGTCAAGGCACATATGAGAAAGCAATCAATGAACAACTAAGGTGTTGCAACGCGCAATGAAAAACTAATGATTGATGCTTCTCATCTCTCCGTTCCTGTCTGTCTGTCCCTGTCTATCCCTCTCTCTGACTCTCTCTCTCTCTGTCTCTGTAAAAAAAAAAAAAAAAAAAAAAAAAAGCCCTTCCCCTACCTTCATGTCCCCAGACAATCAAATGCCTCAAAGGCCACTGGAAACCCAGGGCTCCCTCCTCAGGGAGCACGTGTCTATAACTGCAGTAGGCTCACACTGAACTTACATCAGCAGAGGCACAGTTCTCTCCCCAGACTGTGGGGACTGCGGTGGGAGGGCGGGAACATCTAGTCTAACAGGTGGAGAGAGCAGCCAGCAAGGAGGGCTGAGAACAGTGCCAGCCCTCTCTGAACCTCAGAAAGTCATAATGTGTATGGGCCTTGATTTATGCTGCTGCAGAATGGCGACAACCATGCCAGGCTCCACGGGGCCCTGGGGGCCGGCAGGAGACTACCCTTGCCCTGAAGTGCTACACTGGTTTCACTCCCACCCCTACATCCCCTCGTGAATTATTTAGGAAACTCCTCAGTGCCAGGCTTTTGCTGGGAACTTCAGGGCAAAGAGAGATGACTCAGGTTTATAGACTGTTCTACCACAGGGTTGATCAAATAAGTTTGTAAATATGATATATATGTTGGCTCGGTTGTAGTTTGCATTGGGTGTGGGGGACAGGCTGTAAGCAGGCAGGGTTGTTATAGCCTAAGGCTTAGTTTTAAGACTAAGCCTTTCCCACCCTTTTAATACTAAGATCTTTTCAAAACCAAGCTTTTGCCCTGGCCGGTTGGCTCAGTGGTAGAGCGTCGGCCTGGCGTGCAAGAGTCCTGGGTTCGATTCCCGGCCAGGGCACACAGGAAAAGTGCCCATCTGCTTCTCCACCCCTCCCCCTCTCCTTCCTCTCTGTCTCTCTCTTCCCCTCCCGCAGCCAAGGCTCCATTGGAGCAAAGATGGCCCGGGCGCTGAGGATGGCTCTGTAGCCTCTGCCTCAGGCGCTAGAATGGCTCTGGTTGCAACAGAGCGACGCCCCAGAAGGGCAGAGCATCACCCCCTGGTGGGCATGCCGGGTGGATCCCAGTCGGGTGCATGCGGAAGTCTGTCTGACTGCCTCCCCGTTTCCAGCTTCGGAAAAATGCAAACAAAAAACAAAAAAACAAGCTTTTCCCCACACCCTTGACTGTTGCGTGATGTGGGTTGGTGCACTCTCATGAGGAATCCCATTATGCCTCAGATAAGTGACTTTGTATCAGAGACTTCCTTATTTGTATATTGGATTAAAGGTTTTGATTTCTACACTATAAAATGGGTCAGAGAAGCCCATGCTGGAGGAGAGCAGAGAAAGACCACCTGGAGGAGAGGAGAAGTATCCAAGATGGTGGAGTGCTGAAGGAGAAGCCAGTTTGTGCAGAGTTTGTGCAGGGAGAAGGAGATGGGAAACAGAGGTGAATAAGGATGGTGAGGTACAAACCTTTGATTCTAGGAAACTCGGATAAGTCAGTGGCTTTGGGAGCAATGAATGGAAAGGGAAGTGTTTTCCCACTGTGAGTATTTCTCACCCGCCGGGTGCAAGCTAGGATTAAAGCTAATGGCCCACCAGTTCTTGGCTCCATTGTTTCATTACCATCTGTCCGAATCAAACGCGAACCTGCATGGGCCAGGTGGCTGTGATGGTGGCCGTGGCTACTGGCTTTACACACAGTCTCACGTGACTGCACCCATCTTCCTGCTTTTCTCATTTACAAACACCTCTGCAAATTCAGTTGCTTTTGTACTTCTGGGTGACCCTCAGGTAATACTATCCTTAGGAATCACAGGTTTTTGAAGGAAACCAATGGCTGGTCCACCTCTCACCTCCCAGATTTTTGCTAGAGCTGCTGAGGGCAGTGGCTTGTGGACTGGAGGCTGCAGCCAGCAGTGGGGGCAGAACTCAGGCTGAGTCCCTCAGACACAGGTTGGAATCTTGGCTTTGCCCGTTAGCAGCTGTGTGGTTCTGGTGAGTCTTGTAGCCTCTCTAAGCCTCAAGTTTCTCCTCGGTAAAATGGATATAATAACTCCTCTCCCAGGACTTTGGGTGGTTTAAATAAGATGCCCAGGCCAGCCTGGCCTGTGGTGGCGCAGTGGATAAAGTGTCAACCTGGAAACGCTGAGGTTGCCGGTTCAAAACCTTGGGCTTGCCTGGTCAAGGCACATATGGGAGTTGATGCTTTTATGGGAGTTGATGCTTTCTGCTCCTCCCCCCTTCTCTCTCTCTCTCTCTCTCTCTCTCTCTCTCTCTATCTCCCCTCTCTATAATGAATTAAAAAAAAAATCTTTATAAAAAAAAAAAAGATGCCCAGGCCAGGGCCATATCGCTGATGATCAATTAATGTGACTTCCTCCATGTCCTGCCAGGGTCAAGGGTCACTGTCCTGGACAAAAGCTTTCTCCTTTGGGAGGGGTTTCTCCTGTAGCACACAGACCACGCCTCCCCAGATAATCCCCTCCCACCAGGCCTCTCCCAGGCCTCTGCCTTTCTCTTCCTCTCCTTCGGAACCCTCACCCACACCAGGCTTGAGGCCAGGGACTCAGCCCGCTCAGCCCCACCTGCTGAGCCCAGTGTGATGCTAGGCCCTGAAGGAGGAACAGCCCCCTGGGCAGCTGGCAAGAAAAGTGGAATTTCCAGTCTGAGGCCCAAGGCCACAGTGTACTCCCGGCCCTCCCCAGCCCACCCCTGGGAAGCTCCCCAGGTATGGCATGGACTGGGATGTGGGATTCAGAGGTATGATGACCTCCTGACCTCAGACTCTCCTAGTTTGCACTCCATAAAGTTCTTGTGTGCACACACAGCACCCAGAGCCCTGTGGGTCAGCCCCTCACCTCTGAGCTAGACCCAGCTACGGAACATGACACCCAGTTGGGGCTTCACCTACTGGGCTCGGGCCAGCTATCGGGATGGGGAGGGCACTGGAAGAGCCCTCAGGAGAGCTGATGTTGGAACCAGGGACTCCATGGCCACCTGGAAGTCAGCTAAGCCCTGTAGCCTCCAGCCCTTCCCTCCTCTGCCAATAGCCATGGCTCAGGCCCTTGTCAGCTCCTGGTCAGCCATCCTTGACTCCATCTGTGCCTCCCAACTCTGACCTAACCCGCACTGATCCTTCCTGGGACCTCTCCCAACACTGCTAGTCCCAACCTAAGGCTCCACTTCTGAGGACTCTCTGGGCAAGGCTGCTCTAAGCTGGAAGGTAGAGGCCGGCTCCCAGCTCCAAGCCTTATTAACATCATCCTCGTTAAAGCCCCTTCACACACTTCCTGGTCCTCTCAGACCCCACCTCACTGCCCTCCTCTCCAGCCCAAGGGGACTCATACCCCCAAGTCCACCTCCCCTCACCCACCCCTCTCCTTTCCAGGACCTGCTTAAGCTCTCCTCACTGCAACCAGGCCTGGGGTCTCCGTCCCTCAAACACACGAGGCTGTCCCTCCATCGCTGCAGGCCTTTGCAGTCTGTTCCCTCTGCCTTGACATGTCCTCCCCATTTGGCTGACTCCTTCTGGTCCTGCCCATCACAGCTTAGATGTCACTTCCTCCAGGAAGACATCCTGGGCAGGCTTCATTGATTTTAGTCTGTAGTTACACTGGGCCCCATGCCTAAAAAGGCCCCATCCTTGGTTTAATGTTCTGCTATTGCTGCCTTGACAATTCATGTGCCCAGACCACACATGAATTGGGATCCAGGTCTAACTCCTAGCACCCCTTACTGCTGTTTCACTGGGGACAGCCCACTCCTTGCTCAGTACTGCAGCCCCAGAACCCAGCATGTGCTGGGCACGTGGGGGCACTCCTGACACTTTGCTGAATGAACCAGCAACAGATGCCCAGTCACTCCTCCCACTGATCACACCTTGACCTCGACATCATCCCACAGAATAGCTCAGTCTCTGGAGTCCTAAACGAGGCCACCTATCCTCCCAACCACAACCTCCTACCATCCCGCTTGGGCTCAGCACTCCTCTTGCCCCCTCCCCACCCCCACTTCCAGGCTGTCTTCCCTACCTGATGTCACAACCTACTGCTTACCGTCCCCTCTCTTGTGAAACTCACTGCTGAGCCTTCCAATCTCCTGCTGTGCCCAGCTAGGAACCCGGGCCACAATGCCCACTCTTCCCCACACTAGCCCTGAAGGAAGCTGCCAGCCACACACACAGGAACACTCTGAGCAGGGGCCACCAGCTCCAGCCAGGCCTGTCACACTGCAACATCGCCCCCCTCCCCGTCACCCCCAGCACCACGCCCACCCCTCACTCTCGGCAAGGGACTTGCCTCTTCCAGCGACAGAACCCCAGGACTCGGCATGGACACACCCGTAACTTCCTACACTGGCACACTGGCTCTCCCTCCTGCCCTCCCTCCGGGAGGAGAGGCAGGTGCGAGACCTTCTGTCCAAGGTGAACTCCACCACCTACTCGAGGGCCACGACAGCTCAGGCCGTGAGCTGTGGAGCTGGGCGGGCTGGGCTTGGAATCCTGGTGCTGCCACGTAACAGCATGGTCATATTTTCATTTTAAAAAAAAAGAAAAAGGAGGCCCTGGCCGGTTGGCTCAGTGGTAGAACATCAGCCTGGTGTGCAGAAGTCCCAGGTTCGATTCCCGGCCAGGGCACACAGGAGAAGCGCCCATCTGCTTCTCCACCCCTCCCCCTCTCCTTCCTCTCTGTCTCTCTCTTCCCCTCCTGCAGCTGAGGCTCCATTGGAGCAAAGATGGCCCGGGCGCTGGGGATGGCTCCTTGGCCTCTGCCCCAGGCGCTAGAGTGGCTCTGGTTGCAACAGAGCGACGCCCCGGATGGGCAGAGCATCGCCCCCTGGTGGGCAGAGCGTCGCCCCCTGGTGGGCGTGCCAGGTGGATCCCGGTCAGGCGCATGCGGAAGTCTATCTGACTGTCTCTCCCCATTTCTAGCTTCAGAAAAATACAAAAAAAAAAAAAAAAAAAAAAGAAAAGAAAAAGGAATGAGGTAGCTACCATGTTCCAGAAACAGCGTTCAGGGACACACACAGCATCAAGTAAAATAAACTTGAAGCAAAGACAACACTATTCAAAGTGACAGATTGAAGGCGCAGGGAAAGCAGGGGCTCTCTAAAGGCAAAGGAGGGGTGACATCCTCACTGCCTGAGATGAGGACAGTGCAATGAGATACTTGGTATAGACGAGGAATGAAACAACCCCAAGCACCCTGGCTGAGTAGCTCAGTAATTGGTTAGAGTGTTGTCCCAATGCACCAAGGTTGCAGGTTCAATCCCCAGTCAGGGCACATACAAGAATCAACCAATGAATGCATAAATACATGGAACAAGAAGTCAGTATGTCTCGCCCTCCCTCCCTTTCTCTAAAATCAATAAATACAAATTAAGAAGATGTGTTGTAGAATTGTGCACTAAAAATCTGTATAACTTTGCTAACCAGTGTCAACCCAATAAATTCAATTAAAAAAATTTTTTTTAAACAGTGGAATAATAGTCTATTCTAAGTTCAGAGCTTTTCTTATTATTTCTCATATATAACAAAGATTTCTTTCAGGATGAATTCATATTTCAAGATCTTGTTAGAGCTAATGCAAAAATATCAAATATAAGTAGCTTAACATAAAAAAAATAAAGTGAGCCCTGGCCGGTTGGCTCAGCAGTAGAGCATCGGCCTGGCGTGCAGGAGTCCCGGGTTCAATTCCGGCCAGGGCACACAGGAGAAGTGCCCATCTGCCTCTCCACCCCTCCCCCTCTCCTTCCTCTCTGTCTCTCTCTTCCCCTCCCGCAGCCAAGGCTCCAAAGGGCACTGAGGATGGCTCTGTGGCCTCTGCCTCAGGCGCTAGAATGGCTCTGATTGTGGCAGAGCGCTGCACCAGATGGGCAGGGCATCGCCTCCTGGTGGGCGTGCCAGGTGGATCCTGGTCAGGTGCATGCGGGAGTCTGTCTGACTGCCTTCCCGTTTCCAACTTAAGAAAAATTAAAAAAAATAAATAAAAAAAATAAAACTGAAATAAAAAAAGGAAACTGAATACCAACATCTTCTGAAGCTTCAATGGCTGCGACTGGGGAGGGGAGGCCATTCTGAGCAAGACTTATTTTCTGTAGCCCAGTGGTCTCCTCAGAGGTGGGGAGACGTTTCTGCTGCCCCAGACACGTAGCAGTATCTGAAAACATTTTTAGCTGACACAAGGGGTGGTGAGGAGTACGCTACTGACATCGACTGTTTGGGGGGAAAACTCTTCAATTCAAAAATAAAAACCCTTTTCCGGAATGGGGCAGGGAATAAGATGAAGGGACATGGAGCTGCCTTCCAGGTGTGGTAGGAGGTGGCCTCGTGAAAAGACCGTCTCCCTGTGTGCCAGGATGAGGGGTGAGGCAGCCCTGAATGAGGAGGGGCACGGGTGGGGGTCCCTTAGAGACTCTGTGGTCGGTACAGCCAGAGGGCCCAAGTACAGCCGTGTCATCTGGTTTTCAGTTTCTTCTGGCTCTGACTCCGTTCTATTGGCCCCATGTCTGCAGGATATAGTTCGGCCAGGTCTGAGCTGGGCCTCAGGGGATGAGGAAGCAGGCCGGTGTCTGAGCTTGGAGCGGAGCAGGACAGGCTGAGCACCCGTGACCTCAGGCAGCCTGGCCTGTGAGGAAAGGTGGCCAAATTGGGATTCAGGGCCAAGTAAGGGGCAGGTAATGACCAGGATGGAAGTGGAGGCAGGGAGCCTTCCAAAAACACTAGAAGGGAACATGGATGATGGAGCAGGAAGGGGCTTGGTCTGCTTCAGATGATGGCCACAATCCTACTGCAGAGCCGTGTTGGCCCGGCCCTGCCCCACCTCAAGCCCAGGGCCCCTGACGGTAGGGGTGAGGTATGGGGACTGCTGCCTGAGCAACTGTCTAAGACTCATCACGCCTTGGAACCCCCACCCCCAAGAAGCTGAGCCACTGGCCCAGCAGAATGGGTCAGTCAAGACTAGAAAAATTGAACAGGGCAGGCTTAGGGGGTTGGGAACTTGGGGAAGGAGGCCCCCTGCCTCACTTGTTGCTTTTCCTTAGGAGCCTGGGAGAACCAGGCGTGGCAGAGAACGACCTAGAGAAAAAGAGGGCAGTAAGGGTAAGCTGGCCGCAGACATGATCAGACCCCTTGCCCCTCATCCCACCCAAATCCCAGAACGCAGCCAGCCAGGGGTTCTCTGTCCAGGCCGAGGAATGGAACGTTCTTCCCTGGAGAAGCTGACATCTGGGGCCACTCTCGGCCAGATCATCCCAAAGTTGATGGCACCAATTACAGGGCTGCCTGGCCTGGACTTTCTAGCCAGCCTTGGGCGAACTTGCTCCTAAATATGACCATGCAGACATCCAGGGAACAGTGGAGATTGAGGAAAGCCCCCCAAGGGAAGAGGATTCCCCTCATTAGACAGAAATAGGAAAGCTGAAGAAAGTTGAGGTTATGTAGAAAAAGCATAAAACATTTTAAAAAGAGATAATAGTCTGTGAAAATAATAACAATAAATACTTATTAGATGCTTGCTACATGTCAAGCCCTGTCCTAAGGACTTTCATATTCCAAATATATGTAGATATAAAGAGCAGAGTGTACCCCTAAACCAAGATGTTTTAGGGGAAAAAACATTCAGAGAACAATGAAGCGTACTAGAAAATTAAGCACAGAATAACAAAAATAAAGAAAAGGAGTTGCCTGACCTGGTGGTGGCACAGTGGATAGAGCATTGGACTGGGATGCAGAGGACCCAGATTTGAAATCCCAAGGTCTCCAGCTTGAGTGCAGGCTCACCAGCTTGTGCAAGGGGTTGCTGGCTTGAGCATGGGATCATAGACATGACCCCATGGTCGCTGTCTTGAGCCCAAAGGTTGCTGGCTTGAAGCCCAAGGTCCCTGGCTTGAGCCCAAGGTCACTGGCTTGAGCAAGGGGTCACTTGCTCTGCTATAGCCCCCTCCCCCCCGTCAAGCAATCAATGAACAACTAAAGTGCCACAACTATGAGTTGATGCTTCTCATCTCTCTCCTTTCCTGTCTGTCCCTATCTGTCCCTCTCTCTGTCTCTCTCTGTCTCTGTCACATAAAAAAAGGAAAAGAAAAAAGAAAAAGGAAAAGAAAAAAGAAAAAGGAAAAGAAGTTAGTTAATGATAAAATTGAGGAGATCTCCCAAATATCAGAGACAAAGAATTCTGAATTGGGGGCAGGGGGAGATAAGAGCTCAGAAGAGGACTGATCCAGGAAGCCTGTCTGACTGAAACTCAGGAAAGGGAAACAGAACACGGAGGGGTCACACCACAGAATTTCCTAGAACTGAAAGACAGAGTCACAAATAAAATGTATCAAATAAAAAAAAAACCTACACTGCAGCAGGTCATGGTGACATTTCAGACTCGCAGGAATAAGAGAGAAGGTGCTAAAGTTTTCTGGAGAGGGAGTAAAGGTCACACGCAAAGTAAGAGGAATGAGGCTTCTCACAGCTACAGGAGATGTTACAAAACGAGGCACAATGGCTTCAGAATTCTGATGAGGAAAAAATATATTTATGCAATAATTTCTTAGGAAATTTTTAGAGGACATGCTCTGGTGAAATGAGGGAGGACACAAGAGAGGAAAAGCTGTGATAAGCAAAGAGGAAAGAAGCAAAAGGCCATGTCTGTCCCCAGGGGACAGGTTTCCTGGGAAAGGAAGGACCGACTGCTCACCTATCATGCCTGAGCATTCAGGGAAAAACTCAATAAACAGCATGGTCTGATGCAGTGGTTACAGAGAGTCCAGGGAGAGTGTGTAGTAAATTGGGCAATAAAAAAGGAGACAAATATTAACTCTAGAAAGGAAATGTAGTCTTAATGTAAGTCTTGTGCTGCGACGAGACTCAGCTGCAGTTATAATAATGTAAACATCATTACTGATTCAGCCACATATTGGGATATAATGATAGGCGGATGAGGGAAGGGAGATGGGGCAGAGGTATGAGAAAGCTAACTTCTTGTTTACCAATAGATGTTTAAAAGTAAAAAGCAAAAAAAATAAAGTGAATTTTATGGTATCTGATTTTTTTCTCAATTTTAGTTTTTGCAAAACTGAAAAAAGTAAGTTAAAAAAATAGCAGTATAGGCCCTGGCTGGTTGGCTCAGTGGTAGAGTGTCAGCCCAGCGTGTGGATGTCCCTGGTTTGATTTCCGGTCAGGGCACACAGGAGAAGCACCCATCTGCTTCCCCCCCCCCCCCTTTGCTTCTCTCTCTCTCTCTTTCTCTCTTTCCTCCTCCCCTCCTGAAGCCATGGCTTGAGTACAGCACATTGGCCTGGGGTGCTGAGGATGGCTCCATGACCTCCACCTCAGGCGCTAAAAAAATGGCTCTGGTTGCAACATAGCAAGTGCCCCAGATAGGCAGAGCATCACCCCCTAGTGGGCATGCCAGGTGGATCCCATTTGGGGTGCATGCGGGAGTCTGTCTCTCTGCCTCCCCTCCTCTCACTTAATAAATTTAAGGGGCAAAAAAAGAGCAGTATAAGCACATTATTTAAAAATAAAGGAGTAAATACTAGAACTGGCTAAATCACTAACCATCATTATTACACAAAAAGGCAACTCAAGTCTAGAGCACTTTGGAGAAAAATCAATACAGGGGCTGTGTTAACTAGCCCCAGTTAACTGACAACCCCCCCAATGGACTCAGTGGGAACAAGAAGTTTAAGTAGAAGAGGCCTAAGGACCCTAAGGGGAAGAAGTCACTGTGACCCTGGCGAGGGCCTGGCTCCTCACAGCTGTGGAATGGGGAGCTTGAACCATTCTTATGGGACTTTCAGGGGTCATGGTGACCCAGAAGGTTGAAGGCATTCAGTTACATGGGGATCTTCTCACAGAAGACCTCTGGGTCTTCATGACTCCAAAACCCCCATCCCTATACTCACACGTGGGCTCACACAAGTGCATGTGCACACATGCCTCCTACCCCCAACCTGGGCTTAAGCCTTACCTGGGCTTGAGGTAGCTGAGTGCTTCTGAGAACTGGTTGGTGAGGAAGAGGTCCAGGGCGGTCATGCACTGGTCCAGGGCCTCATGGAGGCTATTCACAGGAGTCCTGACAAGAGAGACCCGGGGTGTGATACAAGAGACTTCAATCCCACCCCTGGCCGGAACAGGGCTTCACAGGGCCCACCTGGCCTCCCCAGTGGGCCTTGGATGCCTGCATGAGCTCCCCCAAGCTGTCTACATGAACACAAGAACAATTTGGACCCCCCTCTAAACGTCCCGAAGGGTGGCAGGAGAACAGAATGGGGTGGCATATGAGAGCTGGTGGAAAGGGCTAGGGAACTGAGTACCAGGGGACAAGGAAGACTCAGAAATAAATTCATCTTACCTCTCGCAAGGGTAGAAGGAATCTTTGTGGCCCTCCTGACCCATTGGGCTTTTCTGCCCCTCCCTGGGGGGGGCACAGCCCACCCACTAAATTCCACTTCAGTCCTTTTCTTCCTCCTTCTCTAGGCCTCCCCCCCCCCCAGGCCTGCACTCTAGAACCCCAGACACACTGTCACAATGGGCTACAGCGGGCGGGGAGGCTGCAGGAGCTGCCCAGGCCTTTCACGCTCAAGGGTCACCTTCCCGATGGCACCTCCAATATAGTCCGGTCCTTACACTTCTTTATAGCTCTCACCGCCTTCTGATATGCGTGTTTTACTTATTTTTATGTTTTCAGTCCGTCTCCCTCCGCTAAAATATAAGCTTCCTGAGGTCAGAAATCTTTGTTTTGTTCACTGCTGTATCCCCAGCACAAAGTATCTGGTAGAAAACGAGTTTTTGATAAATATCTGTTAAGTGAGTGAATAGATAACTGAAGAGTCTAAGACTAGGAGAGAAAATCTCTGACCTTTCTGGGTCTCAGCTTCCCCTTTGAAAATGAGATGAAACCAGGAGATCCCAAAGTCCCATCTGATGATTTTGAAAATGTCTCTTCTCAAGGGCTCTCTTTTGAGTGAGAGAAGGTCCCAAAATGGGCCTCGGTGATCTTGTTGAAAGGAGATCCTTTTCCCCATAAGTTAAGAAAAAGTCCCTTGTCCACAAGTTAAACTCCTACATATATGTTAAGGCCCAGCTCTAATGTCTCCTCCTGTGTGATACATCAGCAGAAATTCCCAGGCAAATTGAAAGGTGTCTTGTTCAAAACTGAACTCTTGTTTGTTCTCAAATCTGTTTCTCCCAGTCTTTAATAAATGACACCCCTCTACCCAGCTCCTCACACCAGAAATCTGATAGCCATCCTTAACACATCCCTCTCCCTGACTTCTGTCACCTACTCTATCATTAAGCCCTTTCAGTTCTCCCTCCTGCTTGACCAGGTGGTGACACAGTGGATAGAGTGTTGACCTGGGATGCTAAGAACCCAAGTTTAAAACCCCAAGATTGCCAGCCTGAGTGTGGGCTCATTCAGCTTGTAGGGTCGCCAGCTTGAGTGTAGGATCATAGACAACCCCATGGTCACTGGCTTGAGCCCAAAAGTCGCTGGCTTGAACAAGGGATCACTGGCTCAGCTGGAGCCCCCCAGTCAAGACACATATGAGAAGTAATCAATGAACTAAAGTGGTGCAACTTCATAGTTGCTGCTTCTCATCTCTCTCCCTCCCTCCTCTTTCTTTCTCTTTCTCTCTCTCTCTCTCTCTCTCTCTCTCTCTCTCTCTCTCTCTCTCGTGCATGCTATGCGCACTAAAAAAACAACAGCAAAAACCCCTCCTGAACATCTCTTAACCCACCCTATTCAATGCCAGCATCGTCCAGGCAGGCCACTATTATCTTTACCCAGGTCTGATAGAAGACTTCCCCCTCCTACTCCTTCTCTCTCTGTTAGACCATTTTATTCTATATTTCATGTCCCTTAACACTCTTTGCTACTTCTTTGACTCTTAGAATCGGAGTAATTTCTTTAGGTCATCCATTTCACTAATTCGCGTCAAGATGTGTCTCATCTGTTACTTATCCTGTCTATTGAGGTTTTTATTTCAATGGTTACATATTTTATCTCCAGAAAATTTTCAAATATGCTGGCCATTTGGGGCAGTATTTTCTTCCCTGCTTATTGTTTCAAGTCCGTCTTTGATTTCTTTTTACACATTTTAAACACAATTATTTATATTCTGTGTACAATTCTAGCATCTCAGACACTCAGAGAAATTAATTCTGCTATTTCTTGCTCTGGTGCCTCTCGCTCACGGTGACTTGTTTCCTTGTGTGTTTTGTCATTTTAGCTCGAGCTCCTATTGATAGATCCCTTTGGGATGAGGTCCCATTCCTCCGGGGAGGATTTCCGTTCACTTCGCCGGGTTCCCTGCAGCACTAGCACCCTGCCACCACTTGTTACTTTTTTAGTTTAGCATTTTCAGGATCACAAAGGTAGGGTGTATTCAAACCCAAAATTTGTGTGATGGCAATATTTATAATTTTCTAGGGAATCTTTTTGTCCCCACCAAAACTGTTGTCTCACTTTGCAGGTAGGTGGATATTTTTCTCTGCTCAGTGCCCCTATTTGCTGAGAACACCCTTCAAAAGTCCCAGACTCATGTCGTGGGGACAGGGAGGCTATGTTCCAACTCCTCACACTGTGGCTGGACAGGCCCAGGACCTTACTTCCCATCCCTGTGTGGCCATTAAAACTCAAGGTTGTGGATTTCTGGAATTTGTAAACACCTCCAGGTTGCTATGGCTTCACCCATTTACCAGCCTGATTTTAACTCCCTCTTCTTTTCTGCTCCTTCTGTGGAAGCTCAGGAATAAAGTATGTTAAAGGATGTTTGTTATGACCCGTCAGCCTCTAGGGATTTTTTTTTTTTTTAGAGAGGAGAGAGAGAGGGAGAGAGAGAGAGAGACAGAGAGAGAGAAGGGGGGAGAAGCTGGAAGCCTCAACTCCCATATGTGCCTTGACCAGGCAAGCCCAGGGTTTCGAACCGGCGACCTCAGCATTTCCAGGTCGACGCTTTATCCACTGCACCACCACAGGTCAGGCTTGGAATTCTTTCTTATAATAGCCAAAGTTATCTTTTTAAAATCCAAGTTTGACCATGTCACACTTTTATTTTTTAGCGGGGGATGGGGGGGGAGGAGACCAGGGACAGACAGACAGACAGGTAAGGAGAGAGATGAGAAGTATCAGTTCTTCATTGCAGCACCTTAGTTGTTCATTGATTGCTTTCTCATATGTGCCTTGCCCAGGGGGCTCCAGCTAAGCCAGTGACCCCTTGCTCAAGCCAGCAACCTTGGGGTCCTATGATTCCACGCTCAAGCCAGCGACCTCAGGGTTTCGAACCTGGGTCCTCAGTATCCCAGGCTGGTACTCTATCCACTGTGCCACCACCTGGTCAGGCAACCATGTCACAATTTTAGACTTGAACTCCTTCACTGCCTTCTCACTACTCTTAGGATAAAGACCAAGTTCCTTTCTGTGGCCGAAGAGGCTGCTCTGGAAGCAGCCCCTGTCCCTCTCTTCCTGAGGCAGGACAGTCTTCTTTTGCACGCAGGGCTTAGCCTGGTGTTCAGTCCATTCATGTCAGCTGGATGAATCAATGCAGACGTGGTGAGCGCTTCTGGCCTCAGGTGTCTAACTGGCATTCTCTCCTTGAGCCCCATTAAGCTCTGGAAGTGGGGTTATCACTACTACTGCGGGTGTGGAGACTGAGGCACAGAGAAGAGGTGACTTGGCCAAGGTCACATGCTCAAGCATGGGTTCTAACCCAAGTTTCTACCTGAGCCAGTGCCCACCAGTTCAGCCCCAGGGAGTCAAGTCTGTTGTCCTGGCTTATGTCCATCTCTACACAGTTCCAGAGCCAAGAGACTGACCCTCTCTTCTGTGCTGTACCCCCCATCACCACCACCCCTTCACCCGCCCCCAAGGAAATGGTTCTGCCTGTTTCGATAATCCGGAGAGAAAGGCACAAACAGATGGACAGACAGCCTAGAGGCATACATTCCCTCCCCTGGCAACCCCAGCACCCCCTCTTGACTGTAGTGAGTGTGTCTGCGGTGACTTCTCCCGACAGGAAACTGCTTTGGGAGGCTCTGGGCTGGTTTCGTCCCTTCTTGCCTCCCACAAACCCCACTAATCTCCAGCTCTGGGGACACAGAGCAGACGCAGAGCTGGGCCTGCCTTTGAGGAGCACATGGTGCATTCGGGGGACGACAGATGCAGCAGCAGCAGTGACAGCTGGAGCCCTCATGGGAGCCCCTGGGCTGAGGAGGCCCAGGAATGAGAGTGGGGCACTCAAGGAAGCTTTCTGGAAAAGATGACACTGAGCTGGGGACAAGATGGAGAAAAAAGTCCAAGGGGAAAGAGTGTGAGCAAAGCGCTGGAAGCATGACACCATAGTGAGGAGGAGGCACAGCCGCAGGGCAGGGCAGAAGGCCTGTGGGGTGGGGCGGGGTGGGGAGCTCAGGAAGGCCAGAGACCTTGGTCCCATGACTTAATAACAACATTAACAACCACCCCATCACCACCATGAAATATCACTTTAAGTTATCTAAACTGATGACTAATTATTTCACTCAATCCTCCAGCCAGCCCTGAGAGGCAGGTGCTCTTATCTACATTTGAAAGATAAGGAAGTGAAGACAGGAACCAGTACTCCTCCCAGGACCCTGGAAGACAGATGCTTTCTGCAGAAGCAGCCTCGCCAAACCTTTCTCCTCTCCTGGAGGACTAAGGTCCCCACTCGTCCAAAGGCTTTCCTTGTGTCCAAAGGGTCTTTCCGCTCCAGGCCACCTTGCAGGGCCCAGGCCAATACATTCCTGAGCTCCCACTGTACCTTGAGGAAATAGAAGTTTGGAGGGGTCGCTAAGCTGGATAGCGCATGAAGTAGGGCTGGTGACTAACGCCAGGAGCTTTGGCATAGTGGGGAGGTGGACCTGAGGCCAAGGTGAGAAGGGAGCTGGAGGCTGAGGGGGAGCATCTGACAACCTGGAGCCACCCCACTCTCTCCCTCCCTCCAGCCTCCCTGCTTTTGTCCGCCTGGAAGCTGCTACCTCAGTGCCTGATGGGCAAGGCTGGGTAGAGCTGGGGACAGAAAATGCCCGCCTTGATTTTAGTCAGGATGAGGTGGGTGTTGAACAGGGGAGGCAGGGCAAGGACATCACACCAGGGAGCAGACTGGAGTCAGGTGCCCCCCCCCACTTCACCATTCATGGGGACCTGTGGCTCAGAGGGTGAGGCAATATGTCTATGGGGACCTAGCACTTTTCCCCCCTTCTTCTTCTTTTCCAAGTGAGAGGAGGGGAGATAGAGAGACAGACTCCCACATGTGCCCCAACCAGATCTACCCGGCAACTCCGCTCTAGGGCCATGCTCCCAACTGAGCTATTTTTAACAGCTGAGGTGGAGGGGCCCAGGGCCAATGCCATGGCTGTGGGAGAGGGAGAGAGAGAGAGAGAAAGAGAAAGAGAGAGAAAAGGAGGAGGAGAGGGAGAGGTGGAGAAGCAGATGGTTACTCTCCTGTGTGCACTGACTGGGAATCAAACCCAGGATATCCATTTGCTAGGCGGATGCTCTACCACTGAGCCAACCAGCCAGGGCTGGACCTAGCACTTCTAAAGCGACCTTTCCAAATTATAAATATGATTGTGACTCTACTTGCAAAGAATCCTCTTTATGCTTAGCTCTGCATAACGCAAGTATCATGTGGCATGGAGTGAGGTAGCATGGTCTGGTGCAGTGTGGTCTTCAAGAGTTTTCTAAAAAATTGACTTTAGAGAGAGAGAGGAAGGGGTGAGAGAGAGAGAGAGAAACATCAACCCGTTGCTCCACCCACCTACACATTCACTGGTCAACTCCTGCAGGTGCCTCACATGATCAAACCCCCAACCCTGGCATATGGGGATGATGCTCCAAACAACTGAGCTACCCAGCCAGTGCAAAAGTTTTGAAAGCAGGCCCTGGCCGGTTGGCTCAGCGGTAGAGCATCGGCCTGGCATGCGGGGGACCCGGGTTCGATTCCCGGCCAGGGCACATAGGAGAAGCGCCCATTTGCTTCTCCACCCCCTCCCCTCCTTCCTCTCTGTCTCTCTCTTCCCCTCCCGCAGCCAAGGCTCCATTGGAGCAAAGATGGCCCGGGCGCTGGGGATGGCTCCTTGGCCTCTGCCCCAGGCGCTAGAGTGGCTCTGGTCTCGGCAGAGCGACGCCCCGGAGGGGCAGAGCATCACCCCCTGGTGGGAGTGCCAGGTGGATCCCGGTTGGGCGCATGCGGGAGTCTGTCTGACTGTCTCTCCCCGTTTCCAGCTTCAGAAAAATACAAAAAAAAAAAAAGTTTTGAAAGCAGACAACCCTGGACTCAGCAATTATTTGTGGGAGAAGTCTGGGAAGGTGCTTTAATGGTTATGAGCCTCAGTTTCCCTATCAATGAAATGGGAGGCGGGGAACTCCCCTACCTCCCAGGATTGCTATGAAGAACAATGGAGACAATGTAAAGCACAATAAGAAGCACCAGGAAATGTTACTGGTGGTTGTTTTTTTCTAAGAGAATGTATTTCCATCATTCCTTTTATTGAGCATTTCTGCTTTTATAACAAAACTAAGTTACTTTAAAACATTGAGACTATAGCCCTGGCCAGTTAGCTCAGTTAGTTAGGCAGTGATTTTTCAACCTTAGTCTCTCACATACTCATAAACTAATTACTAAAGAAAAAGGGGCCCTGACCTCTTCTTTCTTAGTAACTAATTTATGTGTGCCATGAGATGAAAATGGTTGTATTTAGTCAGGGGCACTGACCTTAGTAATTAGTGTGTGTTTGTGCCATGAAAAAAAAAGGTTGAAAATCACTGAGTTAGAGCACTGTCCCATATGCCCAGGTTGTGGGTTCGATACCCGGTCAGGGCACATACAAGAATCAACCAATGAATGCATAAATAAGTGGAATAACAAATTGATGTCTCTCTCGCTCTCTCCCTTACACACTCTTTAAAAACAATTAAAAAAATAAAAATGAAAAAAGATTGAGTCTGTGTGTCCCATGACCCTGTGATTCTACTCCTATGGGGAAACCTATAAGAACACTCACATATGTGCAAAGGGCAATCGTATGAGAATATTCGTATGAGAATTGAATAGTAAGACACTGGGAACCACCTCAATGATCATCAGGGGGTCTGGATAAACAAGCAGAGGGGGGTCTCTATATCACCTGGTATATTAAACATACGTCAGGGCCAGGGGGGACCAGATCAGCAAGGATCTAGAAGGCTAAATCTCAGAAACCTGAAGCTGAATGAGGAAAAGCAAGGCTGCAGAACAAATCGTGCTGTATGACTTCATTTGTATAAAAATTTTAAAGAGGAAACAAACTATATTTTTAGACTTACACACAACAAAAGAATGAAAACAGAAAATAAATGATAAAACTGAAATTCTGGACAGCAATTATCTCCATAGAGGTAGGTGGGGAAGAGGGCCACAAGAGGCTTCAACAGGCTGTGTCATGGTTTATTTCTTAAAAAGAAGACTATGAACTAAATGAGGCACAGTGTTCATATCTGGAAAAGCTGGGTATCAAGAGCATGGAATTCATTTTATTTGCTACGTTTTTCTGAAAGCTTAAAATATTTCATGATTTTGCCTGACCAGTGGTGGTGCAGTGGATAGAGTGTCGATTTGGGATGCTGAGATCCCTGGTTCAAAACCCTAAGGTCGCCAGCTTCAGCATGGGGTCGCTGGCTTGAGCATGAGATCATAGACATGACCCCACGGTTGCCAGCTTGAGCCCAAAAGGTCATGCTGGCTTGAAGCAAGGGGTCACTGGCTTGGCTGGAGCCCCCCAGTCAAGGCACATACAAGAAGCAATCAATGAACAAAAGTGCCGCAAGTACGAGTTGATGCTTCTCATCTCTCTCTCTCTTCCTATCTCTCTCTCTCCCACAAAAAATAATAAAAAATTTCATGATTTCTAAAGTGGTACAGATCAAAAGCTTGATTTGTTCTCCACTGACCCTCATACACAGGACCATGCCCAGAGCAGGCCTCAGGGGAATTTGTTGAGTGACTGAATGTCTCTAGTGAAGAGGGCACTGCTTTGCCTCTGCTCTGCTCAGACCCCATGAGGTTGGCACTGACTAGGGAGCAGGGTGGATAAACCTGTGTGGCCACAAAGAAAAGTGGGACCTGGAGGGCATGCAGTGGGGCAGGTGTGGTTCAGTATGAGGAAGACCCACCTGTGCAAGAAGAGTAAGCTCACTGCCCTGGAGGCCCATGAGGGGGTTGCAGAGGATGTGAGTGTGCAAAGAAGAGGGATGAATGTGGCTTCTAGCCTGGGAGTTCAGAATTCTTTGACAGGTGCCCTGCTCTGCCTGCCTTCTGATCTGGGAAGCACTTTTCTGGACCCAGTGGGGCTATAGTCAGTCAGGGCTGGGCAGAAGAGACCTAACCAGGCTCCAGGTTTACAAAGACCAGCCCAGAGCACGATGGGAGCAGCAGCCCAGCCTCCCCGTATTGTCCAAAGGAGGGACAAGAAGTCTAGGGAGGATAAAGGACTTGGCCAAAGTCACACAACAAAAAGTCAGGTCAAGACTCACCCGTCAACCCTCCCGCAGTCCTGGGTGTCCCTCAGCCACCCAACTTCCAAGCCCTCAGCCTAGAACACACACACAGCCCCTATGGAGGCTTCCAGCTGACCGCTGGCACCAGGCTCCTCACCTCCCTGTTCATGTGTTAGCTCTGAGGCCTTTGGCAAATATTGTCCCTGGTGGTGGTGAGGCTCCAGGCAGGGCTGGCACCCCTCCCAGCTCACCTGGGCCAGATCTCCACCCAGCAACTTCCCAGCAGTTCACCTCCCAGCAGACTGCCCCCTACTCACTGGGCCCAGGAAAGGCAAAGAGTTGCTCTTTAACTTCCAGCAGTTAGTAGCTGTCACTGCTACAGGGGCAGATACGGGTCCTACAGGGTTTCTCAGTGGGATTAGTGTGGGGTGGGCAGGAGAGCCACGTTGAAAGTGACAACACCCACCTTTACTACCCTGGTTCCTGCTGTATACAGTGAGTGGGATCAGCTGGTTCATTTCTTAGCCTTTTAACCCCTCCAAATATCCCTGAAGATGAAGTAGTGTGGCCCACAGATGAGGAGCTCTGGCATCAAATGGAGCTGGGTTCAAATCCCAGGCCCACCTCTCACCTACTGGTGACAAGTCACTTGGAACTATGCCTCAGTTTCCTAGTCTGTAATGGAAGTGATAATAAGAATCCACCCACAGATGTAAACGCCACAAGGGAAGGAAGGCGGCTCTGGATGCGGTAATGCCCTGTTACTACTGATTCGTGAGAAAGTTGAGACCCAGAGAGGAGTGACAAGCCAGGGTCGCCGGCATCTCCAGTCTGCTCGCGCGGGTTTCTGCAGCCCCCTCCCCCGCTTCGGCAGCTGCAGCTCACGGAGGCGGGCGGGAGGGGGGCGCAGCGCGGCCGGCGGGGGCTGGGAGCCGCAGTGCGGACCGCGGGGCGGATGGCGCGGGGGAGGCCGGCCCGGCGCCCGCCCCACGTCCCAGGCCCAGCCCGCCCGCGCCCCCCAGGCCGTCTCCGCCGCGCACTTACCCGGCAGGCGGGGCGCCCGGGGCTCCGGCCGTGGTCATCGCCGAGGGGGGCGGGCAGCGTGCCCCCGCCGGACGCCAGCTGCGGCCCAGGTGCTGCCGCCGGAACCCCGAGCCGGGCGTTGTGCAGCGGAGCCACGGACGCGGCAGCCGGGGAGGGGCGCGCCGGGGGCGGGGAAGGCGGCGGGGCCGGGCCGGGCCTCGGGCTGCCCACCCGCGCAATGGGGCCACGCCGCCGCCCGCCTGCGGAGTGCGCCCCTCCCCGGCTCCCACAGGGGAGAGCCCCAGGCGCCCACGGCCTGCACGGCCCATGCCCGGGACCTCTGTGCGCGGCCCCCAGGCGCCAGGCGCTCACTCCTTCTTCACACAGCCCCACCTATTGGGAGCTAGAAAGTTCTCCAGGACCTGTCACTCTGCCCTCCTCCACGGCTCCCACCTCGCAGCTCCTTCATCATCCTCCTGCATTCATTGGTGGGGGGCATTCATGCAGAGAACGTCCTGGCCTCCAGAATCAGGCTTGGATTTTAATCCCACCCACTTGCCCACAGGTGACTGTGCTTAAGGAGACAAGAGGGCGGAAAGTAATGCGGTTTAGCTAGCAGTGGCTAGCTAACGGGTCACACTTGCCTTCGCAAATAATCTCCTTAACTGCCATTTTACAGATGGCGAAACTAAGGCATAGAGCTCATGTGACTTGCTCAAGGCCACTCACCTAATAAATGGTAAGTTGTGATTGGAATCCATCGTCCTGACTACAAAGCTCACACTCTTGACTGTTGCCCCCTTGGCTCCCTCTTCCCTGAATCCCCAGCGCCTATGTGGGGGTCACCTATAACACTTCTTAGATGCCCAGTGTGTGCCCAGCTGTGAGGTATATGTCTAGGAACAGGGTTCAAGACCACCTGCTCTCCTGGCAGCAAGAACCACTGGCCCATGAGGAGTTAACCAGCCACCACCCCCAGGCCGCAGATGCTCTTAACCATGACTCATCAGACCACGTGGCTGCCATTAGAGCTGTCCCTTCACAGAAACAGGGGACAGAAGGAGGAGGGACTCTAGCACCGGTGGATCAGCCATGAGCTCTAGGATGTCAGAAGAGGAAACAGGAGGAGCTTGCAGAAGCAGCTGTGGTGGGAAGAGGGCTTGAACTAGGTCCCAGGAGAGCCAGGCAGATAGGGCCTGGTGGCAGAGGGGAGAGGTTTAGGGGAGTGCTCTTTAAATCTAAACAGGCTATCTGCAAAGATAATGAGTTCTTATCCTCCCCATATATGAGCAGAGGCTAGATGCTCACTTGCAAGGTTCATTCCACCTCTGCGATCCTCAGACATAGGCACGAAAAGATCATCAACTACAAGGAGTAGGCTATGACAACGTCCACCATCAGCTATAGAAATCCAGATAAGGGAAAGTGCTACATAGGCTGGAGGAGTCTGGGGGGCTTCCTGGAGAAGGTGAGCACAGAGTTGACACTTGAAGTTTATTTTATTTATATACAATTAAGTCATAGAAAGAGTGCACCAAATGGGAGTAAAGCATGGAAGTGGGCAAAGGCACTCTGATGACAGCTGGAGTTTACGAAGAACAGCAATGTATGTAAAGAGGGGCCTGTGTGATGTGGCTGGGGGGCCCTATCATATGCCATGCACTTTCAAATCTATAGATACTTGCACGTGCTATTGCCTCTGCTGGAAACACACCTTCCTTCCTCGTCACTTATTATTCATTCATTTATCCATGGGTCAATCTAGAAGTTTACAACTGAAAGGTTTCTTTTTTTTTCTTTCTTTCTTTCACTCTTTCTTTCTTTCTTTCTTTCTTTTTTTTAAGTGAGAGGAGAGGAGATAGTGAAACAAACTCCGCATGTGCTCCGACCGGATCCATCTGGCAACCCCCCTCTGGGGCTGATGCTCGAATCAATGGAGCCATCCTCAGTTCCCAGGGCCGACACTCAAACCAATGGGGTCTCTGGCTGGGGGAGAGGAAGAGGGAGAGGGAGGGGAAAAGAAGCAGATGGTCACTTCTCCTGTGTGCCCTGACTGAGAGTCAAACCCGGGACATCCAATATGCCAGGCAGACGCTCTATCCACTGACCCAACCGACCAGGGCCTTTTTTTAAGTTTAAAAATTTTATTTATTGATTTTAACAAGAGAGGAAAGAGGAGAGAGAGAAAGAGAGAGATGGGCACATAGCTGTTTCTGTATGTGCCCTGACCGGGGATTGAACTGCAACCTCTACTCTTCAGTACAATGCTCTAACCAGCTGAGCTCTCCAGCCAGTGCTGAAAGATTTCTATAAAAAAAAAAAAAAGAGAGAGAGAAGCCCTAACCATATAGCTCAATTGGTTGGAATGTGTCCTGATACTCAAAGGTTGTAGGTTCAATCCTCGGTCAGGGCACATATAGGAACAGATCTATGTTTCTCTCTCTTTCCCCCTTATTCTCTTTCCAATATCAATCAATAATTTCTTTTTTAAAATATGGTTAACATTGTTTTTTTAATTTTTTATTTTTTACAGAGACAGAGAGTGAGTCAGAGAGAGGGATAGACAGGGACAGACAGACAGGAACGGAGAGAGATGAGAAGCATCAATCATTAGTTTTTCTCTTTTTTTTAATTCATTTTAGAGAGGAGAGGGAAAGACAGAGAGAGAGAGAGAGAGGAGAGACAGAGAGAGAGAAGGGGGGGAGGAGCTGGAAGCATCAACTCCCATATGTGCCTTGACCAGGCAAGCCCAGAGTTTCAAACCAGCGACCTTAGCATCTCCAGGTTGACGCTTTATCCACTGCGCCACCACAGGTCAGGCAATGGTTAGTTTTTCATTGCACGTTGCAAAACCTTAGTTGTTCATTGATTGCTTTCTCATATGTGCCTTGACTGTGGGCCTTCAGCAGAGCGAGTAACCCCTTGCTGGAGCCACCAACCTTGGGTTCAAGCTGGTGAGATTTTGCTCAAACCAGATGAGCCCGTGCTCAAGCTGGTGACCTCTGGGTCTTGAACCTGGGTCCTCTGCATCCTAGTCCGATGCTCTATCCACTGTGCCACCGCCCGGTCAGGCAATAAATAATTTTTTTAAGTACAACTTTGCCAATGTAAAATTGCCAGAGTCTTGGGAGAGACCAGATAAATGAGTCTCTTTATGTTGCATTAACTTCAAGGTGAATCTTTATCATATTCAGCCAACATTTATTAAGAACTTGCCGAATGCCAAACTCCTACTTGCCCTGCAGGTTTTAGTTCAGAAGCAGCTTCCTCCAGGAGGCCCCGCCTCCCTGGCTGGGTCAGCAGCTTTCTGGGCACACACTGCTCTAATCCCTTCTGACCGACCCCAGTCACCCTGGGCTGACACCAGCTGTGTGTAGTGGTGGTGGAGTGAGGTTGTATGTCACTGGCTCTGCCATCAGACTGCAAGCTTCTGGAGGCTCAGGCCAGGTCAGACATCTGTGCCAGTGCCTGACTAATCACTCAACATCGGGCCAGCACTTGCCCATTTCCCTCCGAGGTGATAATTATAATAATGACTGATATGCATCAAAGGCTTAATTCCGGTATGTGTTATCCATGTTAAGTGTATAACAAAGATTATCTCATTTAATGCTCACTTTTAGCCACTTTTGCGAGCCTCAGTTACACTGCCTACTACAAAGGGTCGTGTGAGGGTCAGGATTCACGTATGTAAAATGTGCAGGACGGTGCCTGGCACTCAGCACCGTGCCACGCAGGTCCTCTGATGATGGTGGCGGCGGTGGTGAGATAGAGGCCATTCTCCCCCTTTCACAGATGACAACTGATTTCAGCAAGAAAAGCAGCTAAGCCTTCAGAGCTGGAACTCTCCCCACACCACAGCAGTGAGAGACGCTGCAGCCACTTACCTGGTGAGTCAGAGCATCAGAGTGGCCCGCCCCCTAGCAGGGTTCCACCCAGGCAGTGCCCAGACCCCAGGAACTCTGGCCCAGGTCCCAGACCTCAGGAAGGAACCTGTGAGTCACCATTATTTCTACCTCCCAACCAGGAAACCCTGCTCTGGTCACCTGCCCACCCCAACTCGAGCTGACAGCCAAGCCCTGGGGACCAGGAGAGCATCCTGAGTCCTGAGTCCCAGCCTCCCCTGCCAGGGGACCTGTTTCCTGGTGCTTTGTGCCTGGGAAATACCAGGCCTGCTTTCTTCCCTCATTTTCTCTCAAACCCACAAGAACAAATCACTGGGCTCGTTGAACGTTTTGATGGCCCTGAAGACCTCGTGTGGACTTCTTTCACTTGTTCCATCCCTCCCCTTAAGAAGGCCTTCAAAACACATTAGTGAAGCCTTCTCAGAATGCTCCAGAAAGCTCTGTAGTAGCTTTATCTCCCATCCTACAGATGAGAAAACTGAGGCTTGGACCAGGTGTGATGTGGACTCAGGGCTAACCACAGCATAAACCCAGGTTTTGACTGTTTATCCTGTGGGGAAAGGAGGTGGAAATGGAGGTCACCAAAAGGGGGTGTGAGCCATTGCTGTAGAAAGAGCTTAAACTGTGAAGTCAGCACTGCCTCTCTCTTGTTGAACCTCAGTTTTCAACCATCTGCAAATCTGGGATAAATGTCCCAACCTCTCAAGGGTACTGTGAGCCTTACTGAGCATTACTTGGATGATCTCTCACCCATTCCCCCTTCTCAGTCCCTTCCTCCAGGCCTTTCCTTGACATGAAGCGCCCCTGCCCCCACCCCCGCTGTCTCCACCAGTCCAGAACTCCCGGAGTCCTGAGACTCCAGCGCCCTCCCACTCCGGAGGAGCTGGTGACTGTAAACTGGGTTGTCTTAAAGTGAGTGAGCCCCACCCAGCAGGTTACAGGCTTGGGCTCGTTAATTATTCACAAGTAAACAGGCTTGTCAACAAAGGGCTCTTGAAGAGAGCTGTAAAGGTCACCACTCTTAAATATTCCCTGCAGAGGGGCCCTTGGGGAGGACCTAGCCCTGGTCCTTGGGCCAGCCTCCTCCCACCACAGGGTCTCTGACTCCCACTAGCTGTACGGCAAGTCACTGCCCCACTCTGGCCCTTAGTGTCCCTCTTCCTGCCCAATATAGAGGAGAGAAGATTCAACCAGGAGCCCAAGGGCCCTCCCTGCTCTGATGTTTTCAGTTCTGGGATCTGAGCTCTTTTACCAGTCTCGCCTCCAGGAGCTGCCATGGGTGGGTCTAAGGAAGGAGCCCTGGTCAGGCACAAGAAACCAAGAACAGTTTTGATTGGAAAGAAGAGGCAGAGCACTAATGAGGGGTTTCTGGCATTGAATGGCATTTTGTTAGTGGTTAGAACTTGGGCTCTAGAGCTAGGAAGATCTGGCTGGACTCCTGGTCCACCATGTCTAGCTGTGCAGCCCCAAACAGGTCACCCTACTTGCTTGAGGCAGAGGGAGCAGTTAGAGCACCCCTGCTCTAACACTCTGGATCAGTGACTTTATCTCTGCAATGGAGATATTGATGGCACCAACCTCACTGAGTTGTTGCAAGGATTAAATGAGGTAATATACATAAAGCACTTGGCCAGGGCCTTATCATTATTCTCTGAGCTTTAGTTTCCTGACCTATAAAGCAGAGACAGCAGGATTGTTATATCATATAAGTCAATGGACCCGAAAGAGCTTTGGAACTATACAAGACGGTCCAAAAGACAGGGATTTCCCCAAAGATGTGTACCCAGGCCTGGCCAGGACCACAAGGACAGAGCAACACCCATTGGACACCTACTATATACTTTCAGGGCAGATGTGATATATCACACACCGCTGGTGGGAGTGGAAAGTAGTAAGTACCCTCTCTCTAAGGGCAATTGGAATTATGGATAGAAAGCTTTAGAAAGATGACCCAGTAATACCTAGGCAGCAAATGTGTCTGACACAAAGATTTGTGGTATAAAGGTGTTCATCCTAGTGTTTCCTATAATAAAGACACAGCTGGAAATAAACCTACATGCCCATCAATAAGGAATTAGTTCAATGGATTATGGTGAATTTGCAGGGTGAACTATTTGCAGATATTTAAATTGTGTTTATAGAGAATTTATTTGCCTGGATTACTGCATTGTATTCTAACTATTTACTCTGCTCTTACCTCTATCCCCTTACTGTCCTTTTCTCCACACTGCACCAGATCCATTTAATCAGGCCATGTCACTCTTCTGTTCAAAACCCCGCACCCTGTGTTTCTTAGTACAAAAGCTAAGGTCTTCACATGGCCGTGAGGCCCTGCGTGACCTGAGCCCCCACCGCCCTCTCTGCTCCTGTCCAGCCACACTTGCCTCCTTGCTCTTCTCCAAATAGCCAGCATGCTCCGCCTTGGCTGCCGTCTGCACTGGCTATTCCTTCTGCCTGAAATGCGCTTCCCGCAAGTACTCCCAGGATTAACCCCTCACCACTGTCAGATCTCAGCTCAGATTTTACCGTCTCCACGAGGCCTTCCCGGACCATTCCGTTTAAAATGGAACTCTTGGCCCTGGCCGCTTGGCTCAGCGGTAGAGCGTCGGCCTAGCGTGCGGAGGACCCGGGTTCGATTCCCAGCCAGGGCACACAGGAGAAGCGCCCATTTGCTTCTCCACCCCTTCCCCTCTCCTTCCTCTCTGTCTCTCTCTTCCCCTCCCGCAGCCAAGGCTCCATTGGAGCAAAGATGGCCCGGGCGCTGGGGATGGCTCCTTGGCCTCTGCCCCAGGCGCTAGAGTGGCTCTGCTCGTGGCAGAGCGACACCCCGGAGGGGCAGAGCATCGCCCCCTGGTGGGCAGAGCATCGCCTCTGGTGGGCGTGCCGGGTGGATCCCGGTCGGGCGCATGCGGGAGTCCGTCTGACTGTCTCCCCGTTTCCAGCTTCAGAAAAAAATAAAATAAAAATAAAAATAAAATAAAATAAAAAATAAATAAAATGGAACTCTTGCCCCATACTTTGAATTCCTTTCCCCTGCATTATTTTTCCATAGCACTTGATGTCTGACATCCTGTATATTTTGCTTATTCGTTTATTCTCTATCTCTCTCCATTAAATTCTACACCCCATATGGGCAGAGATTATTTTTTCATTTTTCCTCTCTATTTTCCATGCCCTGAACAGTGCCTAGCACATAGTAGGTACTCAGTAAATGTTTGCTACATAAATGTTTTCTAAAAGGTAGTAAAGGACTTTCAAAAAGCAGAATACAAAATGAATTCTTAAAATCCCCCTAATGTCTATGCACGTGAAGAAGCATGAGGAGGCCTCGCTTGGTCATCCATTAGAACTGGAGACAAGACCCTGCCAGTCAGAGCTGTAGTGGATTGAAGGGGGTGAAGCATGTTAAGTCAGGGCACCATCAAGGGCAGAGCTCGTGTCATTACAGATCACCGAGGAGCAGGGTGGCAGGAGCCGGGGGTGTTCTCAAGGCAGAGGCCTAGTTCAGAGAGTCTCTGGGAGAAGGCTGGGGCTGGAGGCAGCAGTGGCAAGTGAAGGAGAAGGGTGACAATTTGAGTGCAGTGCTATGCATGGAGCCTGTGGCATGTCATCCCCCTTCAACCAGCCTGTCCTGGGCTCAGGGCCCCTCCTTGGCTGTGCCCTTCAGTCACCTAAATGTAATGGGAGGACCCACCTAACCATTTTCTTACAAAGACAGCTGAGTCACCTTCTATCTGAGACTTAAATGCTCTATCTAGGGGAAGGTGTTTCTTAGCTGGAGGTGAATTCTTACAGGGGGTGGGCGCTTGCCAGAGCTGACTCTTCCCGGGAATAAGGGGAAACCTGAGGCTGTGGAAGGGAACAGGCAGGGGCAAATTCATCCCACAGGGGAAAATGGGAACCAAAGGGAATGAAGTGTCTGCGCAGGTCTACCCGGCTGGGGCACCTGATGTCTTACTCACTATCATAACTCCTAATAGAATTGTCCTGTGGGGGACACGGGACAAAACCAGCCAATTATAGGATGGAGGAAGGATTTTACCTACAAGGAATAGACTTCTGCACTGATGTTCATTTGATTAGGACTGATCTTGGAAGAGGAAAGGAAAGCATGGGAGTCTTGGGTTACAAGAGAAATTTCCTTCTCTCCCCTGGGAAGGAAGATGGTGGCCCTCCCAGAGGTGTAAGTTCTGTAAGAAGGCTTCTTCCAGGATGGCTAAGGGGCTTGGGGAAGGGCCATAGAATCGTAAAAATCTTCTTGTACTCTTCCTTGCTTCCTAGGGTACTCTTAAGAGGCAACAGGGGCCCTGGCCGGTTGGCTCAGCGGTAGAGTGTCGGCCTGGTGTGCAGGGGACCCGGGTTCGATTCCCGGCCAGGGCACATAGGAGAAGCACCCATTTGCTTCTCCACCCCCCACCCCCTCCTTCCTCTCTGTCTCTCTCTTCCCCTCCCGCAGCCAAGGCTCCATTGGAGCAAAGATGGCCCAGGCGCTGGGGATGGCTCCTTGGCCTCTGCCCCAGGCGCTAGAGTGGCTCTGGTCGCAGCAGAGCATCACCCCCTGGTGGGCAGAGCATCGCCCCTGGTGGGCGTGCCGGGTGGATCCCAGTTGGGCCCATGCGGGAGTCTGTCTGACTGTCTCTCCCCATTTCCAGCTTCAGAAAAATACAAAAAAAAAAAAAAAAAAAAAAAAAAGAGACAACAGGGTTGCCTGACCAGGCAGTGGCGCAGTGGACAGAGCGTTGGACTGGGATGCGGAAGCACCCAGGTTCGAGACCCCAAGGTCACCAGCTTGAGCGCGGGCTCATCTGGTTTGAGCAAAAAGCTCACCAGTTTGAGCCCAAGGTCACTGGCCCCAGCAAGGTACTCAGTCTGCTGAAGGCCCGCGGTCAAGGCACATATGAGAAAGCAATCAATGAACAACTAAGCAGTCGCAATGCGCAACAAAAAACTAATGATTGATGCTTCTCATCTCTCCATTCCTGTCTGTCTGTCCCTGTCTATCCCTCTCTCTGACTCTCTGTCTCTGTAAAAAAAAAAAAGATTAAAACACTCAAATGTCCATCACACAGATTAATGGATAAATGAAAAGTGGTATATCCATCCTATGAAATATTACTCAGCCATAAAAAAAAAAAAAGAGGCAACAGGGGTTATCAGAACCCTGGTCAGAACCAAGGAGCTCTCCGATGCCTATAGGTAGGGAGTCTGTAGTTTGGTGACAGGACCCTCAGGAAGCCTTGATTAGGGACTGGGTCTGGACTCGAGGCCAGTGCTGAGTTTTCATCTCTGTGATTCTCAGTTCCTTTGCATCGATTACCAGATTTGTCTTTTTAAATTTCAATATTCTATGATGTTGAAGGTTCTGATTCCAGGATTCTGATAACCCCTGATGCCTCTTAAGAGCAGCTCTGCCACTTAGTTACTCTCTCAAAAGCAATCTGCCTGCCCACACTTTCCCCTTTGTTCCCGGCGCTCTCTCCTTACAATAGCAGCCATAAGTGGGGCTACTAGTATGGCTGGGAAGGGGCCCTATATGTAGGCTGAGTAGGTGGTGGTCCACATTTTATAAGATGCATGTGTGTCATTTTCCTCTTGTAACAGTACCCAGCTACTGCGGACCTTGAGAGAGAAGATATCTACTAAAAATGGCTTCTGGTGGCTAAATGGGTTCAAATTTTTTTTTTTTAAGTTTATTTTTTTATTTTTTACAGAGACAGAGTGGGATAGATAGGGACAGACAGACAGGAACAGAGAGAGATGAGAAGCATCAATCATCAGTTTTTTGTTGTGACACCTTAGTTGTTCATTGACTGCCCTCTCATATGTGCCTTGACCGCGCGCCTTCAGCAGACCGAGAAACCCCTTGCTGGAGCCAGCTACCTTGGGTCCAAGCTGGTGAGCTTTTTGCTCAAGCCAGATGAGCCCGCGCTCAAGCTGGCGACCTCGGGGTCTCGAACCTGGGTCCTCTGCATCCCAGTCCGATGCTCCATCCACCACGCCACCGCCTGGTCAGGCTAAATGGGTTCAAATTTAAAAACAGAATCTACCTGTGATTCTTTTTTTTTCCTTATTTTATTTATTGATTTTACGGAGAGAGGAGAGGGGGTGAGGAATGAAAAGTATCAACTCATAGTTGCTTCACTTTAAGTTGTTCATTGGTTGCTTTATACACTGTGCTACCACAGGCCAGGCCTTATCTTTTATTTCTATTTAAAAAAGAAACCCCCTGGCCGGTTGGCTCAGTGGTAGAGCGTCGGCCTGGCGTGCAGAAGTCCCAGGTTCGATTCCCGGCCAGGGCACACAGGAGAAGCGCCCATTTGCTTCTCCACCCCCCACCCCCTCCTTCCTCTCTGTCTCTCTCTTCCCCTCCTGCAGCCAAGGCTCCATTGGAGCAAAGATGGCCCGGGCGCTGGGGATGGCTCTGTGGCCTCTGCCTCAGGCGCTAGAGTGGCTCTTGTCGCAACATAGCGATGCCCCGGAGGGGCAGAGCATCGCCCCCTGGTGGGCAGAGCGTCGCCCCTGATGGGCGTGCCGGGTGGATCCCGGTTGGGCGCATGCTGGAATCTGTCTGACTGTCTCTCCCCATTTCCAGCTTCAGAAAAATACAAATAAAATAAAATAAAATAAATAAAAATAAAAATAAAAAAGAAACCATCAACAAAATGAAAAAGGAACCCAGTGAATGGTAGAACATATTTGCCAATGATACATCTGATAAGGGGTTAATTTCCAACATGTGTAAAGAACTTCTACAATTCAACACCAGGAAGGGAAACAAAATGAGCAGAGGACATAAATAGACACTTCCCCGAAGAAGACATACAGATGGCCAACAGTCATATGAAAAGATGCTCAACATCACTAATCGCAGAGAAATGCAAATTAAACCACAATGAGATACCACTTCACACTTGTCAGATGGCTGTCATCAATAAATCAATAAACAAGTGCTGGGGAGGATATGGAGAAAAGGGAACCCTCCTGCACTGCTGGTGGGAATGCAGACTGGTGCAGCCACTGTGGAAAACAGTATGGAGTGAACTCAAAAAATGTAAAATGAGAGCCCTGGCCGGTTGGCTCAGCGGTAGAGCGTTGGCCTAGCGTGCGGAGGACCCGGGTTCGATTCCCGGCCAGGGCACATAGGAGAAGCGCTCATTTGCTTCTCCACCCCTCCGCCGCGCTTTCCTCTCTGTCTCTCTCTTCCCCTCCTGCAGCCAAGGCTCCATTGGAGCAAAGATGGCCCGGGCGCTGGGCATGGCTCTGTGGCCTCTGCCTCAGGTGCTAGAGTGGCTCTGGTTGCAATATGGCGACGCCCAGGATGGGCAGAGCATCACCCCCTGGGGGGCAGAGCACCGCCCCTGGTGGGCGTGCCGGGTGGATCCCGGTCGGGCGCATGCGGGAGTCTGTCTGACTGTCTCTCCCTGTTTCCAGCTTCAGAAAAATGAAAAAAAAAAAAAAAATGTAAAATGGAACTGCCTTATGACCCAGAAATTCCTCTTCTGGGAGTATATCCAAAGAAACCCCAAACACTAATTTAGAAAAATCTTTTTTTTTCTTTTTTTCTTTATTCATTTTTAAAGAGGAGAGAGAGAGGGAGAGAGAGAGAGAGAAGGGGGGAGGAGCTGGAAGCATCAACTCCCATATGTGCCTTGACCAGGCAAGCCCAGGGTTTTGAACCGGCGACCTCAGCATTTCCAGGTTGATGCGTTATCCACTGCGCCACCACAGGTCAGGCCCCAAACACTAATTTAAAGAATATATGCACTCCTATGTTCACGGCAGTGTTATTTACAATAGCCAAGATATGGAAGCAGTTCAAATTTCCATCAGTAGATGAGTGGACAAAATATGCTACTGTACATTTACACAATGGAATACTACTCCTTTTGTGACAGGATGGATGAATCTGGAGATTATTATGCTAAATAAAATAAGCCACTTATATGTGGAATATAATGAACAAAATAAACTGACGAACAAAATAGCAACAGAGGCACGGAGCCATGGAACAGAGTTATAGCTGTCAGAAGGTAGGGGGCTTGGGAGACGAGATGAAAGAAAGTGAAATGGTTAATATATATATTATATATAAAACACACACACAGAGACAACAGTGTGGTGAAAGCCAGTGGGAAAGGGGGGTGGGGAGGAGATGGAAGTGGACAAAGGGTGAGGTAATAGGGGGGGAAAGAAACTTCGCTTCACACAGGTCAGGTAACTGAATCAAGGTGATAGAGTCCATAGCAAGTGGCAGAGCAGGGTCTGAGCACTCTCTCAAGCGCTTCACTCTTTGGCCGGGCTGTGAGAGACAAGGCTATGTGGTGGGTGAGGCGTGGGGTGGAACTCACAGGCCCTAAACTAGGAGAATGGAGACCTGGGTTTGGCTTCAGGTCTGAGTCCTGGTTATGGGCAATGGGAGCAAAGAATTTCCTGGGTATTTTCTGTCCAGCAAGTCCCCCTATGTCCTCATCAAAACTTAAGTATACTCTAAGCCCATTCTGTGCCGGGATCCGGGGACATGGGGGCAGATGAATCCTATCTTCTCTCCATGTGTAGTGGGAAGACAGAAAAAGGTGACAGTGACCCAGTGTTGAAATTGTGCACAAAATCCTTTCTCCCTGGAGTAGCAGGGCCATGGTTAAATATGTAAATCCCCTCCCTAATGCCCTCTAGTGGCTTCCCAACACACTATGAAATCCAAACTCCTTGCCCTGCTGGTTCTGGGCAGCCAGCCTGCCTCAGGGATCCCAGAAGGTACTGATCCTCAACAACTCACTGCCGTTTTTGCTCCTCAGGGACACCCCAGGCTTTGACATGAGCTGTCCTTTCTTCCAGGAATGTTCTGAGCACAGTTGATTTTACTGTTTATCACACCACCCCACTTTAAGGCTTATGCCTCATCTATCTGGTGTTCACTTGTTTATTTGCCCACTAGTTTTGTCTGTTTTTTCCCACTAGAACATGGTCTCCTGAGAGCAGGGGCTGTGTGTGTGGAGTAATAGCATATCTGCAGTGCCTTGTACAATTGCCTGGGATATGATACCTGTTCAACAATGTTTGTTGAAAGACTGAATAAGAGCCCTGAAAGCCCCCGAGCCCGGCTCATGGGCAGAGTCAGAAAGCCTCTCTAAAAGAGGTCGCCTAAAGCCGAGTCTCTGGGGTGAATGTCCGGAGTGGAGGATGGCATTGCAGGAAGAGGCAGCCCCGCAGCCTGGTACAGTTGTGAGAACACTACAAAGCCAGCTGGTGTTAGTGGACCAGAGTGAAGGTCAGGGAGTGATGGGAAATAGGCCTGGGCGGGCCACAGCCTCCCACCCGAGGGCCTTGGTGATAGAGCCATGGAAGGGTTTTAATGCAGAAAAATGGCATGGTCTAGTTTGTACTTTTAGCAGAGACCAGCCTGAAGGACGCATGGGAAGGAGGAGACCGGAGGAACTGGGGAAGTCAGGGGCTGTTGCAGTAGTCTAAGGGGAACGAACAGCTCTGAGAGACATCCAGGAGATAAAATTGGCAGAACTTGGAAACCAGTGTGGAGGTAAGGGAGGGAGGAAAGAGGAATAACTCCCAGGTTCTGGGCTTGAGCAACTAGGTGGATGACTGTGCCATTCTCTGAAATGGGAAAAGGAGGAGGAACAGGTTTTGGGGGTGAAGATGCAAAGTCTGATTTAGGGCTTGACAAGCTTGAGGTGTTCATAGGACAACAGTCATATGGAAGCATTGGGAGGGCTTCTCCAGGGTGTAGCAGGGCAAACTTTAAATGTGTAAAAAAAAAAAAAAAAAGAAGGAATTAGAGGTCAAGACAGCCGAGAAGAGAGGTTAGGGCTGTCTCTTCTTCCCTCTCTCATGGGAACACATCTGGAGACACCATCTCATCCAGGAGGTGAGGACACCTGGGAATGGGGAGGTGCCACATAGGAGGCACAGACACATCTCTGAAGGGTTGGCCTTGGAGGGTCTGTGGTGCATATAATCCCACCATGGACCAGAAATGGAGCCAGGACTCTCTCTCACACACTGCTAGCCCCAGATGTGGACAATCCTCGGGGGACAACAGTGCCTGCTCCCGCCTGTCAGGGCACACAGCGTGCCCGCCTCTCCACGCATGCTTCCCTGAGGAGGAGCAGGTTCATGAGGGGCAAAGGAGGAGCCCCAGGGGGGCTGAGGGAGCCGCGGGGCCCAAACCTGACCCCCAGCCCTCTGGAGGGCCAGCTCACTGGACTTGCCTTTGCAGATGCCCACAGTGCAGCAGGGGAAGCGCGGCTTGAGTGGGATCGGTGGGGGCCGCAGCCCCGCTGGGCAACACGCAAGCAGGAGGCACGTGGGGCTGTGAGAGGCGCCGACGGCCCCTCCCGGAGTCCTCCGGCGTCACCGAGCCCAGCAGCCCGCACACCCCTGCCCCCGCTGTGCCCCTCAGCTGTCCCTCCCGTCTCCGGTTGTTCCCCGGCCGCCCCTCGGTCCCATCCACGCCTCTCGCCGAGTCCCCGCCCAGCCTGATACCTGCGGTCGCTCTTCCCAGAGGCCGCTCCCTTCCAGGCGGTCAGAAAGGCCATGGACACAGGCCGGACTCGGCGGGGGCGCGGGCGGCCCCTCGTGGCGGCGGTGGCGTTAGCGGCAGCTCCGGCGGCAGCACCTGGACGGGGCGGGCGGAGCCCGACCGGCGGCTCCTCCCCGGCCCGGCGCCTTCCTGCCTGGCAAGGGAGTGGGTGTCCCCTCCCATGAGCAGACCTGGGGTCTTAGGGCAAGATCACTTCTGTCCAGAACCATCAAGACCCATCATTAGTCACAAGGAGAAACGGAGGCCCAGGACAGACGGGATTTGCTCAAGCTCACAGAGAGGGTCGATGGTGGAAGCGCCAGGACCTACACCAGGCCTCTTCACTCTCGGTTTAGAGCTTGTCCTTCGTACAGATGGACGATGATGACACCAATGCCTCCCCTCTGCCTAAATACAGAACCCGCCTTGCCAGGGCTGCACCTGAATAGGGTCAGGGGCGTGGGGCACAGGGCAGGCGGGGCAGAGGCAGGTAGGGGAGCAGAGAGTGGAAGAGCCTCCTTGGCCTGAGAGTAGAGGCAAGCCCCGGGTCATGACCCTGTTCGCAGCACCCTGTGGGAGAGGTATGGTCAGAGAAGAATGAGCCACATCCAGCACAAACTTTCTTTGAAATCCCATATTTTGTCTTAGATCATGTGCATTTTTCATTTTTATTTTAAATGACAAGTAGGAGAATTAGCTCCGGAGCAAGAGCCCCTGGCCAGGCATTCTAGCTGGCTCTGCGGGAGGGTCATCTAAGGACAAGATGCCAGAGAGCACCTTGAGGAGGTACTGGAGAAGGATTGCTCCAGCTCTAGCATAAAGGATGGATTTAGGGGTCCCTGCACAGTTCCCTCCGTGAGAGAGGATGGGGCTTGAACCCGGGGCATGGGCAGGGTGGCAAAGGGACCATACCATCTCCTCTGGGGCTGGGGCTGGATCCTAGATACTTGTGCAACACAAATCGTTTGTCTAACAAATAGTAACTGATTCTGAAAATTAAGAGAAATTCTCTAAAATGCCAAGCTCTAAGCCAGGTTTACACAAATTCTTATTTAATTTCATCTTATGAAATATCCTTGTTTTTGTAGTTGATGAAACAGGTTCAGGAGGGATTAACTGATTTCCCGGAGGCCTGGCTGTGGAGCCAGGTCTCACACCCAGGTCTGTGCTCCGTCTGGGGCTTCCCCCATCCTGCCTGTGGCCCGCAGGTGGGCTGAGCATGGAGAGGGAGGCCTGGGCAAAGCAGAGGAAGGAAGCCTCACGGATCATCTGGGCAGTTCCTCTCACTTTTCCTTGGTAGGCAGAGAAAATACGAACTTTCCCCCTTTCTCTGAATACTCATGTCATAGTCTTAGATCAACAAGGGCCTGAGAATGCTGCCTATCTGACCACAAAGCTAGAGCTTCCAGATCTGGAAATTCTAGTTACAGCACACCCAGGGGCCCAAACCCCTCAGTTCACAGAGCCTTGTCCAGCTTAGCAGCATTGGGTACTGCAGATAGCCAGACCACAGGACCTCAGAAGCCTGCTCTTAAAGGCCCAGGGCCCAGTCTAAACCCAGTTGGGATTTAAACTCCCACCCAGCCTGAGCCCACAGCCAACACCACTTCCTCCAGGAAGCCCCCCCCCCATCTCCCCAATGGAGGGCTTACTCCCTCTTTGGAGGTTACATTTTTATCTCTCACAGCTTTTAGCACTACATTTTTTAACCTTTATATCAGTTATTAATGACCATACTAGTCTCACTCTTCAGATTTCAATCTCATATCTGTGTCTCCATGGAGCCTAGCACCACTGCTGCTGACAGCGGGAGCTCAGTGTGGAGTAAATGAAGAGGAAACTACAATCTTCTGCTCAGTGGCAGGCACTACGCTGAGGGTCTTTACAACACTCCTCATCCAGACAACTCTGTTTTGAGAATACCTGAGTCAGAAGTTTAGAAATGTTCCTGAGACCACATTAGGAGCTGGGATTTGGTTCGAGGGTTCTCAAACTTCAAAGCTTATTTCCTGTTCTTCTTCCCACTTATCTCCTTCATCTTCATCATCATCGCCATCATTTGTTTAAAACTGTTAGGCATTATTCTAAACCCTGTACATGTTTCATCCACAAACCACTACAGTTTATCAACTGTTTCCTTTCACAATCCCAATTTCTACCGCTGAGAAAATGAGACAGAGGATTAAGAAATCTGCTCAAGATCACAAAGGCTAGTTAAGTGGCAGAGCTAGGACTCAACCCAAGTAACCAGACTAGAGGCTCTATGTTAACCCCTGCCCCAGTGTGCCTGCCACACAAGCTCTTAGAATGCATACAGTGTTTATGAACCACTTTTCCAAAATTTACCTGATTTTGAATCTCATAACCCTGAGGTTTTATTCTTCTTGCCCTTGCTCTGGAGCCAGACTGCCTGGGTTGGAATCTTGGCCTCACTACCTGATAGCTGCACGTATCCTCAGGCAAGTTACTTAACCTGTTTTCTCATCTGTAAAACAGGGATAATGACAGCACCTTTTGAAAGGGTTGCTGTGAAAACTAAATGAGTTAATGCAAACAACACAGAACAGTGCTGGACACATAGTGTGTGTTATGTGAGCTTCATACTATGTGGCAGTTTCATCCATAATCAGTGGGGAATGAAGTATTCTGGATCAATAAACTTTCAAGATGACCATAGTTTATTCCCTTTAATCATAGATATTTTCCTAAAATGTATTATTATCTTTTCTGGGTTTTTTGTTTTGTTTTGTTTTGTTTTTTACAGTGACAGAGAGAGAGAGAGAGAGAGAGAGAGGGATAGATAGGGACAGACAGGAATGGAGAGAGATGAGAAGCATCAATCATCAGTTTTTTGTTGCGACACCTTAGTTGTTCATTGATTACTTTCTCATATGTGCCTTGACCATGGGCTTCAGCAGACCGAGTAACCCCTTCCTCAAGCCAGCGACCTTGGGTCCAAGCTGGTGAGCTTTGCTCAAACCAGATGAGCCTGCGCTCAAGTTGGCAACCTCAGGGTCTCGAACCTGGGTCCTCCGCATCTCAGTCCAACGCTCTATCCACTGTGCCACCACCCGGTCAGGTTCTTTTCTGTTTTCTTAAATATGGACATGACAGCTCTTAGTGACTATCTGGACCAGGAACAAAGACTTTACATCCATCATCTTTTTCTTTTCTTTCTTTCTTTCTTTTTTTTTTTTTTTTTTTTATCACACACACACGTACAAGAGAGAGAGACAGGAAGGGAAAGAGATAAGAAGCATCAACTCATAGTTGCATCACTTTAGTTTTCATTGACTGCTTCTCATACGTGGCCTGACCCGGGAGCTCCAGCTGAGCCAGTGACCCCTTGCTCAAGCCAGTGACCTTGGGCTCAAGCCAGTGACCTTTGAGCTCAAGCCAGTGACTGTGGGTCATGTCAATGATCCTGTGCTCAAGCAGGTGACCTTGGGGTTTCAAACCTGGGTCCTCAGCAGCCCAGGTCAACACTCTACCCACTATGCCACCACTGGTCAGACAAGACTTTATAGCCATGATCTTTAATCCTTACAGCAACCCTGTGAAGTAACTGTTATTCTCACTGAGGACCAGAGTGGTTAAGAGATTTAACCAAAGTCACAGAGCTAGGAAATGATAAGACCAGAATTTAGACCCATGTTTATCAGACTCTAGGGTCTGGGTTCTTTGTACAAAGCCAAGACACCGTCTCAGGAAGCTGTGGTGAATCGAGGTTTTCTTCGAGAATATCAGTTCTTGCTTAGGACCCAGGGATGCTGCATTTGATCTCTGCTGCTGCTTAGTCTTTTATGGTGTGCAAAAGGCACCCTGGTGTGGTGGACAAGCAGGTCTCAGAGCTGAGCCACCTCGGCTGGAAACTGGCTTGGTCTCTCTAGGTTGGGGGTCTTAACCAAGTCACTTCCATCTCTTTATACATCTTTTTCTGTTATAAGGGAGGATTAAGGGGGTAATATACGGAGAGCCTTAGTACCAGGCTCAGAGAAGTTCCTCAGTGTCAGCTGCTTTTCGTTGTCTCTTCCTTTCCACAAAATACAGTCATGAGCCACATAACAATGTTCGGTTGGTGATGGACTGCACAGTGACAGTGGTCCCACATGATTATAATGGAAATGAGTTTCCTGTAAGAAATGGAAGGATATGCGGTTGAGGAGGAATTATTTTTCTCTGATGGCAGCAGGATCTGTGGGGCTGGGCAGCAGATTCCCTCTCACTCGCAGCACCTCAATTTTCAGTGCACACATTACAGCCCAACCAGCCAGCCACTGAGCTGTTCCGCACAGAGGAGCCGTCCCCCCAGTGCACCGTGTCCAGAGGGCGCCACAGCCTCCCAGACCCAGCTTCCTGGTCTTCAGAGAACATTGCTGTCCACTCTTTGCTGAGGAACTAATTTCCTGTACAAGGACACAGGTCCACAGGAGCTGCCTTAACAGGTATTAAGTGCCACTGCCACTTTGGTGAGAGCTTTCTGTGGCAGTGTGGAGCCAGCCTGTCCCTGTCCTTTGGAAACAGTTTCGGGTTGTAATGATGTAAAGCACAGATACGTTTTACTTCTTCCATAATGTCAGAGAGCCCTTTCTGCCAGATAGGATCAATGGAAGCAATAACAAACTCTCAAAGTCAAATATTGAGTCATCAGTTCTATACCCTCTTCATGTTCAATACCCCTCCCCTCCCTTTTTTTAACAAATACAACAAAGTTCCTTAATCCCACAACTGTTCCAACATGTAATGGCTAAAACCACATTGCCATGATAATCCCCCACGTTCCTCTATCCTTGATCTCTCCATCATCCTGACGTCTTATTCCTCCTGGGCCTCAAGCCACCTTTCACTTCCTCCTGACAGTGGCTATCTGGTGGTCTATGTCCTACCTAGCCAGTTTCTCCTTGATATTTCCAATCAGTCCAGCCCACATCCCTGCTCACGAAGCAGCACTGACAGCTTCGATGTTCCATTTCTGCCAGAAGGACGAAGGAGAGCTTATGGGACAGTGTTTATAAAGTCTACAGTAGTGTCCAGGCATGTTCTGGCCATCACATTCACTCACCAGTCACTCACCAACTTACCCAGAGCAACTTCCAGTCCTACAAGCTCCATTCATGTAAGTACCTGAAACATTGCACCATTTTTAACACTTTATTACTGCACCTCTTCTATGTTTTATTTAATTTTTTTATTTTATTTATTCATTTTTAGAGAGGAGAGGGAGAGGGAGAGAGAGAGACAGACACACACACACACAGAGAGAGAGAGAGAGAGAGAGAGAGAGGAGAGACAGAGAGAGAGAAGGGGGAGGAGCTGGAAGCATCAACTCCCATATGTGCCTTGATCAGGCAAGCCCAGGGTTTCGAACCGGCGACCTCAGCATTTCCAGGTCGACGCTTTATCCACTGTGCCACCACAGGTCAGGCTCTTCTATGTTTTAATACACTTAAATACCATTTTATTCAGTGCAATAACTTGCTGTTCAGGCTTGTCGCTTAGAAGCAATAGGCTATCCTATACAGCAGGGGTAGTCAACCTTTTTATACCTACCGCCCACTTTTGTATCTCTGTTAGTAGTAAAATTTTCTAACCGCCCACCAGTTCCATAGTAATGGTGATTTATAAAGTAGGGAAGTAACTTTACTTTATAAAATTTATAAAGCAGAGTTACAGCAAGTTAAAGCATATAATAATTACTTACCAAGTACTTTGTCAGATTTTTGCTGTTTGGCAGAATAAATCTTTATAAAACAACTTACTGGAGTTAAATCTATCTTTTTATTTATACTTTGGTTGCTCTGCTACCGCCCACCATGAAAGCTGGAACGCCCACTAGTGGGCGGTAGGGACCAGGTAGACTTCCACTGCTATACAGCCTCGCTGTGAAGGAGCATGTACCATCTAGGTTTGTGTAGGTGCACTCTATGATGTTTGTATAATGATGAAATCATCCAGTGATGTATTTTTTAGAATGTATCTCTGTCGTTAAGTAGCGCATGACTGTAATTCAGTCTTCTCAAGTTCTGACTCCAGAAGAAACAGAAAGGGGAGGCTGAAACTAAGGCCTTATGTCTTGGGCAGCTGAACACATTCTACACTTACTGAGGTGGGAAAGAAAAACAGGTGGGATCTTCAGTAAAGAACTCCATGAGATCACCTTTTATATTATTAACCTGGATATATAACATTAGGCCCTACCTTTCCTACTTGAAAAGAGGTTTAAAAAAATCAGCAGCTTTCAAACATTTTATCTTGTGACCCAAACATATTCAGTAACAAATTTTATTCCATGATTTTGAAAATTCTTCTCATTAACATACCAAAAAACCTGAGTAGGGATATAGATAACATAGCATTGAATATAGATACGTAATTATTGAAGCAGATTGTTGGTGCACAGCAGTTCCTTCTCCTATACTGTTTGTTTTTTCCACGCTGCTGATTCACTACACCAATTTCATGACCCAACTAATGTATTACAGTCTGTTGGTTGAAAAATATCAAGTTAAGTCTACGGCCATACCACCCTGAACGCGCCCAATCTCGTCTGATCTCGGAAGCTAAGCAGGGTTGGGCCTGGTTAGTACTTGGATGGGAAAAATATCAAGTTAAGAGAGTAAAGTTTTGGACATTTTAAAAGGATTTCATACTCTACAATCAGATTATGCGTACCTTTATTTCCTTCAAGTAGCATTTTCTCAAGATTTGTTTAAAGGGAAAAACCCAGCTTGCATGTTCAAGCCATTGATGACTCAACACCAATCAGAAATTAAGGTTATAAAGGAAAAACCTTCTAAGGGGTTAGTATTTTAACCCAAGTGTGATAGCTGTCAGTGACATCTTCTGTTGTAGGGGTGACAGGGACAGGTTTCGATTCTAGAAGAATTTGACTGCAGCGTGGAGACTGGTTTAGAAGCAGAGAGAAAAACTCATTTATTAGCAAGGAGACTAAAAAGCTTTGGCAAACGAGTGGATTAAAAAAGCTTTGGTACAGGCCCTGGCCGGTTGGCTCAGTGGTAGAGCGTCGGCCTGGCGTGCAGAAGTCCCGGGTTCGATTCCTGGCCAGGGCACACAGGAGAAGCGCCCATCTGCTTCTCCACCCCTCCCCCTCTCCTTCCTCTCTGTCTCTCTCTTCCCCTCCCACAGCAGAAGCTCCACTGGAGCAAAAATGGCCCGCGCGCTGAGGATGGCTCCTTGGCCTCTGCCCCAGGCGCTAGAGTGGCTCTGGTCGCAACAGAGCGACGCCCCAGAGGGGCAGAGCATCACCCCCTGGTGGGCAGAGCGCCCCCTGGTGGGCGTGCCGGGTGGATCCCGGTCGGGCGCATGCGGGAGTCTGTCTGTCTCTCCCCATTTCTAGCTTCAGAAAAATAAAAAAATAAAATAAAATAAAATGCTTTGGTACATATATACTATGGAATACTACTCAGCCATAAGAAATGACGACATCGGATCATTTACAACAACATGGATGGACCTTGATAACATTATACTGAGCGAAATAAGTAAATCAGAAAAAACTAAGGACTGTATGATTCCATACATAGGTGGGACATAAAAATGAGACTCAGAGACATGGACAAGAGTGTGGGGGTTACGGGGTGGGAGCGAGGAGATTGAGAGGGTTGGGGGAGGGGAGGGGCACAAAGAAAACCGGTTAGAAGGTGACAGAAGACAATTGGACTTTGGGTGATGGGAATGCAGCATAATCAAATGTCAAAATAACCTAGAAATATTTTCTCTGAACATAAGTACCCTGATTTATCAATGTCACCCCATTAAAATAAGAAAATAAAAATAAAGAAACTCAATACTTGATTAAGAGATAAAAATGAAACGTGATTTCAAAAATATAAATCAAAGGATTTGTTTCTTTTGTTTTGTTTTTAATTATTTTTATTTATTTATTCATTTTAGAGGAGAGAGAGAGAGAGAGAGAGAGAGAAGGGGGGAGGAGCAGGAAGCATCAACTCCTATATGTGCCTTGACCGGGCAAGCCCAGGGTTTTGAACCGGCAACCTCAGCATTCCAGGTTGATGCTTTATCCACTGCGCCACCACAGGTCAGGCCAGGACTTATTTCTGGAGACATGTTTCAGGCAAACAAGGATGTTCTGCAGCTGAGTCAATAGCATTGAAAATGTAGACATAAATTCTGAGGTAATATTTGTCGTCTTATCAGATTTGGAGTACCCAGGTCTCATTCATCTCAGTGATCATTGGTTATAATGAAATAAAATATTTCACTTAAAAAATAATTAATAAATAAAATTTTTTTAAAAAAGCAAGCTTTGGCAAAAGCCTAAAAAAAAAAGATGATGGCCTGACCTGTGGTGGCGCAGTGGATAAAGCAAGCGTCGACCTGGAAATGCTGAGGTCGCCGGTTTGAAACCCTGGGCTTGCCTGGTCAAGGCACATATGGGAGTTGATGCTTCCAGCTCCTCCCCCCTTCTCTCTCTCTCTCCCTCTCTCTCTCCTCTCTAAAATGAATAAATAAATTAAAAAAAAAAAAAAAAAAAGATGATGAAGACCTGAACTGTGCCGCAGCACCGGCTGGAGATGGAGAGCACAGATTGGAGAGGGATGTAAAAGGCAGAACCGTTAAGACGTGGATGGTCTGGGGGAGGATGGGTTAGGGAGAAGGCCTGGCACACATACACACATTAAATAACATAATCAATGGAAGGGTGGAATCAGAGCCCAGCTGCTGAGATGCTTCACTAAGAACCCAGAGACCAGGGAAGTCTGTGTTAAACTGGAGTCCACATACAATGGATTAAAGCAACATCATTCCAAAGGGACACTATAGCTGCCCAATTTGCCACATCAGACTGTAATCTGATTAAACACATTAATCTAAAAACTGTGTTCATCAGAGGGACCCAGGCAGGGCTGACTGCAGAGAGGGAGGAGCCTCAGAGGCAGGAGGCATCGAGGCACCCATGAGGGACAAGGTGTCTGCCTTGTTCAACATATTGTGGGTGCTTAAAGCCCTGTAGCAACTCTCTGGTCTCTACATCAGTCCCTGTGAACTTGCTTAATGGGAGCTGTTTTACTGATGAAAATCGGGTTTCTAAAATTGAAGGTCAGACCTCGGACCTGGCTGAATTCACTAAAGTAAAGAACACCTAACTGAGGCCTGCTGCCACTCTCAGCCAACAGAGCCTGACACCAGACAGTGTGGCGTTATGAGAGCTGTGCTTTCTTTTTTCATTTTAACAGTCACCAGCCATGCTTTTACTAATGCTCGGAGCAGCATGCCGTGTCCTGGAAAAACCTCCCCTGGGAAGCCTTCCAGCCCTCTGGGCTAGATCCAGCCTCTCCTTCCTGTGCGCCCCAGCAATCCTATCAGAATGCTCAGTAAGCAATGTTGTGAAATTACCTGTAAGTAGATGTCTATCTTTCCTGCCACATTTCTGCTGATAAGCCGCCTGATGCGTCTTCTCGTTCCTGGCCTAGCATAGTACCCAGAACACAATACGTCTTAGCAATGGTGAATGGGAATAACAATTATTTTCTCACTGTGCATTTTCAAAACAGACATCTAGAGCTTTCCGAGAGTAAGAGGTACACTGCAGATCTATGCATCAGGAATATTTTAATGTACGGGTCCTCTGCCCCCCGGCAGAGCAGTGATTGAGCATCGGTTCTAGAGCCACTGCCTGGTCTTGAATCCTAGCTCTGGCACTTTTTAGTTCTTTGATCTTGGGCAAATTATTGAACCATTTTGTACCTCAACTTTCTCATCTGTAAACTGTTAACAGAACCTAACGTAAATGATTGCTAATGAGATTAAAATATATCAGTATATAAAAGTGTTTCAAATAGTACTGCACATAGTAAGTGCTGTCTTTTAGCTTGTGATGATGATTTTTTAAAAACTCTATTCACAAAAAAGATTAGAAGTGCTTTACGTGATGAGGCAGAACCCACAGGTCAAGTTCGGAATGACCAGGCGCAAGAGCACTGCAAACTAAATGAGGAGATTTAATAAACTCACAGGAGAACAGAGTCTTGGAAGTTAGCCTCTATCCAGTGGTTCTCAATGGGAGATTCCTGGGCTGGCAACTGTAGCATCATCTGGGAACTTGTTAGAAATCTAATTTTCTGGTCACACTCTAGACCTCATGACATCATTAGGCCCACAATCTGTATTTTATTTAACAAGCCTTCCAGGCAATCCTGACATTTGCTAAAATTTGCGAACCACTTCTTTGCCCTCACCACCTATGTCTAATCAGACTCTAGGCCAGTAATTCTAGACTGGTCCCACTGTCTCAGGCCCCAGCCCCAGTTTAGGTCCTTACCATCTGCCCTGGATGACTCCAACAGCCTCCATCCGCTTTCTCTGCTTTACCTGGCTTCCCCCTAAAGCAAGCCTCCAAACTATCAAGGAGATCTTTCTCATACACAAACAAAAATACTTGACTCTTGCCTACAGACTACTTAAACACTTGTTTCTTGCTAGCACTCAATCCCTGTCATACCCATTGACTGTCCTTATATGTAACCATGGCCTCTCTCCACCTAGAATGTCCTGTTCCTTGATCTATAAGGCAAACTCTTCAAAATCGATTCTTTGCCTAAATTCATGTATTTTTTGTATGTAGTCATCTTTATTGTAATTCACAAATAAATTGGAAATGGATCTTTAACAAAAGACAGCTAGGTTCTCATGGGCTTCTGCTTCTGTTCATTTAGCCATGTAGTTAGAAAGCCAGCTTTGAGGATGAAAAAGGCCAAGTAACATCTTAGTTCCAATATTTTCTTAGTTTCAATTTTATAAAAGATTTTATTTGATTGTTACAGAGAGAAGAGAGGTGAGAGAGAGATAGAGGGAGGGAGATAATGGAGGAGAGGAGTGGGAAGTGTTAACTCCTAGTTGTACGTGCCGTAACAGGACAAGACCAGAGTGTCGAACTGGCGACCTCAGCATTCCAGGTTGATGCTCCATCCACTGTGCCACCTTTCAATTTTTTTTTTTTTTCCTGAAGCTGGAAACAGGGAGAGACAGTCAGACAGACTCCCGCATGCGCCCGACCGGGATCCACCTGGCACGCCCACCATGGGGCAACGCTCTGCCCAGCAGGGGGCGATGCTCTGCCCATCCTGGGCGTCGCCATGTTGTGACCAGAGCCACTCTAGCGCCTGGGGCAGAGGCCACAGAGCCATCCCCAGTGCCCGGGCCATCTTTGCTCCAATGGAGCCTTGGCTGCGGGAGGGGAAGAGAGACAGAGAGGAAAGCGCGGCGGAGGGGTGGAGAAGCAATTGGGCGCTTCTCCTGTGTGCCCTGGCCGGGAATTGAACCCGGGTCCTCCACACGCTAGGCCGACGCTCTACCGCTGAGCCAACCGGCCAGGGCCCCACCTTTCAATTTTTGATCTCAGGCATTTTGAAAGGGTTTCGGGGCCTCCTAGGTCCAAGGACCATACTGTCTTAATAGGCCTGCCATTCGTCAGTGCCTTCTGTAATTCCTTGTAAATTTCAATTGGCCACCTGGTCAATGGAACATTCTATTACTCTACAAGATAATAAAGATCTGGGGCTACGCCTGAGAACTTGCCTTTCTGTCCTCCTGTTCCTTTTACTGTAAAGGGTAGTTACTCTCTTCCAAAAATAGTATCATCACTTTACCAACTCTCCCTGTCAAATAAAGGACCCCAGAGCACTGCCAACTGCTGAAGTTAGGTGAGGCTCCTCTTCTCTTTCCAAATCAAGTTATTTGGAATCTTGACTGAAGGCACACGAACACAGATCACAAGTCTCCCCCTACCCCCATTTTTATGTATTATTTCTAGAGCTTTGTCAGCACTGAAAAATTATTTTTCACTTTTGCTAGCCTCATTATTTAAAAATATGTATTTCTCTAATAAAAGCAAGGTTGACTATCTCCCCTATATACTTATTTATCGCTAATGGTAATATTAATAACTAACAATGATTGAGTGCTTTCACGTGTCAGAAACAGTCTAAATCCTGGTAAGAATTAAATAGGATCGCTTCTCGGCCTTTTGGCTAAGATCAAGTGAAGAATTAAATAGGAGAATGAATGGGAAAATGTTTAAGAGGCTGCCATGTGCCATGTATAGTAGTTCTATTTCATTAATCCTCAAGAGCAGAGATTACATGGATTATTCTGTTTATGATATTTCTCCTTCAGCTTCTTACCTTTAACAGAAATACAGTATGGTTAAATTCTGGAGCCAGCCAGTCTCCTGGGTTCAAATTCCAGCTCTGCCATCTTCTCGCTGAGTAACTGTGGCCCAGTGAGGACATCTCTGACAATAGTATCTACACATTCACTACAGTTACTGTCATTGTGAAGATTAAATGAACTAATATACGCAAAGCATTAAGGATCTGGTCTGGAATTTAATATAGGTTACTTATTATCACATTGTGCTCTTAGCATTTCCTATTAGCCAATTTTTTCTGCACAAAATGAGACAAAGCATGGTAAACTGGAAAAAGTATCATGTTTTAGAATCAGGGAGACCAGAGCTCAACTCCTGGCTCATCTACTTATTAGTTGTATGATATGAAGCATATTATTTCACCTTTTTTGAGCCTGTTTCCCATTTCTAAAATAGAAGATAACAGTAGTACTATTTATAGAGCTCATGTGAAAATTAAGTAAGAAAACACAGATAAAGTGATTAGTATAGGGCTTCACACATAATGTGCATTCAATAACAATAGTTATTTTCACTATTTATAATAACATGGCTGTATTTTTTAAACAGTTGACCCTTGAACAACATGGGGATTAGGGGCACCCACCCCCTGACTACATGCAGTTTAAAATCCACATATAACTTGCCTGACCAGGTGGTGGCACAGTGGATAGAGCATCAGACGGGGATGCCGAGGACCCAGGTTCGAGACCCCGAGGTAGCCAACTTGAGTGCGGCTCATCTGGTTTGAGCAAAGCTCACCAGCTTGGACCCAAGGTCGCTGGCTCGAGCAAGGGGTTACTCAGTCTGCTGAAGGCCCATGGTCAAGGCACATATGAGAAAGCAATCAATGAACAACTAAGGTGTCACAACGAAAAACTAATGATTGATGCTTCTCATCTCTCTCCGTTCCTGTCTGTCCCTATCTATCCCTCTCTCTGACTCTCTCTCTGTCTCTGTAAAAAAATAAAATAAAATAAAATCCACATATAACTTAAAATGGCCCTCTGCATACATGATTCCCAATGGCAGATCAAAAATACAGTTGACCCTTGAATATGAGGATTCAAACTGCATGTGACCACTTGTATTATTAAAAAGCTGTCACCCTGATCTGTGGTGGCACAGTGGATAAAGCATTGACCTGGAGCTGAGGTCGCCAGTGAAACCAGGGCTTGCCTGGTCAAGACACATATGGGAGTTGATGCTTCCTGCTCCTTCCCGCTCCCCTTTCTCTCTCCCCTAAGATGAATAATAATAAAAAAAACCCTGTCAACATCAAATCCTTCAGAACAATCCTTTGAGTTAGGTATTATGATGTTCATTACATGAGGGAAATAACACTCAGGAGGCTAAGTAACTTTCTCAAAGTTAACTTGCTTAAAAATGGCAGATCAGGATTCAACACCAGGATCCCAGGATCGTTTGAATTTTTTACACCACAGTGCCCTCCTAGAATCCATGTCAAAAACCCTTATTCAATGAATATATGCAAAGCTACCTCAGGCACTGTCTCTATGCATACACATTTCCTATCTTCACAAAATCAGAACTTGATCACTAAAAGTAATGGTTAACACTTCTTAGTATTTATTCTCCACCAGGTACTGTCTCGGGCACTTTTCACATTTACCTGACTGTATACCTACCCCTCCTGGGACACAGCCTGGACATAACAGAGAACCATGCAAAACTCCATTTCAAATAGGATGTATGGATAGTATGTTTTATTGTTCTCATAGTTACAGGCTACAATTTAGAACTTTGAAACACAAGAGGAAATTCTATAAAGAGAGATCAGCCTGAACCAGTACGTAGAAGATGGTTAACACTTCGTAAGCAGTGCCATTTGGCTCTCAAGACCACTTAGCTGTCCTTTTCAAGCACAGGCTCTGGAGCCAGAGTCAACAATGTGTAATATAATCACAAACGACTCTAAGACATTCATCCTACACAGTGAGCATAAAGATAGAGATATATATTTATATTTATATAATATATACATACTTTAATATTATATTGGTCCACTGAGTATACATATTTTAACAAAAGATAAGAATCTATGTAATCTAGTTAAACATACATAAGATTAGGGTACATTTATTACATCAAAAGTCGGTGTTTATAAGTTACAGATATTTAATATTTTCCAGAGTGTATTTTTAATTAAAAAAATATTTTAAAAGCATTTCAAACATCTGTTCATTTTCCCAGTGCAAAAGAAGGTTGTTCAAGTCAACTTACCTTTTTCCTGAAGTGTAAGGGGAAGATAAAAACCCAAAACCACTACTTATCACAACTCCCAACACTACCTTCTCACTCACCTTTTGTGTCTATCCTTAGTCACTGGTTTATCAAAGTTAAAGCCTTGTGATTATGATTCAGCCCTTGCTTCATATGTATGACTCTTATGCTGAACTGCTTCAGTTTACAAAAGTAGAAAAAAGTTAGCAGTGCATGAAAGTGGTTTAAATTTGTTTTAAACTACAGCAGTCCAATTGTGCGTGGAGAGAAAAAAAAGCACCATTTCAAGATGAAATGAGTTGGATATTTTGGAATTTATTCAAAGGCTAGGCAATAAGTTACTCTGATTAACACAGATCAATACCACTTTGACTTGGTGACCAGAGAGACTTTTAATTAGTTTTTCGGTGCATTTTTGTATCTTGGTCAATAGGTATTTAATATATTATCTAAGTAACTGATATTAAAAAATTAGTATTACAATTATAGCCTACTTCACAGTCTTTCAAATCCAGCTGGTCTGCTAGGTCAGTTTTACAGGGGTGGCTTTTAACACGCGAAGAACTCGAATAATCTGGCAGGTCTCTTCTCTCCCAATTAGAAAAACCAAGATTTTTTTTTTTTGCTAGCCTGCCAATTTCATAAGCAAAAAACAAGGAGAATAAACTATTTTAAATCATAAAGATGGGCAAAAAGCAATTATATGATTTACTACATGTCACTTTGTTCATTTGTATTCAGTGAAAGTTTTTACATTTCAAGTAACAACTGAGCCTTCATTAAAGAAAAAAATATATTTATGTACAAAAAAATTAAAGTACCTTCCAGTTCTAGCCTGCTAAAGTTTCTTCTGCAAAAGTATAAAACTAAGCCTACCATGCACTGAGGCGGCCAGCGCCATGGCACGACACCATGGCCGCACACTACGCTTTCTGTTGACCTTGTATGGACGGGTATATTTTTAAGTGATAAATTTTGTCTACTGTCTAACACTTAAAATTATGGAGCAGTATCTAAAATTCTTAAAATTCAGGAAAAAATTTTGAATGTATTTCACACACGAGGCTTTCACATTCTTATTTAAGAGAAGATTGAGCCTGAAGCTGTAATGGTTCAATCTAAAGCATCCCTTTTTCAATAGTGGAGGCAATTTACACAAAATATTTTTCCTTGTCTACAAAAACCAAATTAAGCAGTTTTTGATTAAGTGGAAATATAAACATGCACTTTAAACTAGCCAGTCTGCACTATCATAAAAGAAATAGGATGTTCTTTCCTTTTCCCTCCCTTATCCCTTCAAATCAGGGAGAATACTACAAAGTTTAAGAACCCCACTGGCTATCATCAGAGTAACTACAGAACAAGGGCAGCCCAGGGGCGGAGCTAGTTCTCTATATTCCAGAAGACAGAAGCTGGTTGCACTAGCTTTACAGGTGAAAGCAGCAGAGGCAGGCAAAGCTCACAGTAAATGCACACCAGGACAGGGCCGAGCTGAAGCTGTCTGACTGGCTTACTGCTTTTACAGGGGGCAAAAAAGACAAGTCTGAAATGAATTAAAAAAAACCCAAAAACTTTTGTCACATTTACAGGAATCTCAAACCTTTTGAATTCCCATGCTCATAGGTAGTTTAGATACACACTGTAAATTGCTTCAGTATTCAGGAAGAAGACTATTATATGGTTGACAAAGGATAGGAGAATTCTTCATGCTTCTGAAATCTCAGATTTGCTGAGCGCAATAGCCAGTTCTAGGTCCTCTTGCTCCTGCTGACTCAGCCGGGCAAGCCTCTGCTCTTCCTCTCGCTCACTCTCCCTCTTGGCCCATTCAATCATATCTTCTTCAGAGGGATACTACCATGTCACAGACAAATGAAAGAACAAATGAACAGATCAATGAGTAAAACAAATAAAAAAGAAAGGAAAAATAGTTTTTATAAAGGACATTAACTACTTATTTCACCTGAAGGACTCTGAGATAGTCTTGTTACCTGTTAAAAATTTTTTTCTGAAAACAAGTTCAGTTTTACCAGTTACTAAATGTGGTTTTATTTTAAAAATTAATGCAATTTACAGATAAAAAGTCTATAAAATGAAATATTAAAAGATCATTTTAAAAAATACATCCTTAAGGTGAGTTAGTACATTTAAAAAGAGGAGAGGGCTACCCTTTTCACCTAATACAAAATATCTACTACTTCAACTTCAGTGAGAATCCTCCCATAACAGTCATTTTCAACTTAATCCCACTGGTGCTTCCCTTATTCTAACCCTTCAGGCCCAGAAAACGTATAAAGCAAAGAATATAATAACTTTGCTATACATAAGAGCATGAGGTATACTAAACAAAGTGTAGACCAAATCTTTTTTTTTAAATAGAACTTTTTTTTAAAAAGATTTTATTTATTAATTTTAGAGAGAGGAAGTAGGAGGAAAGAGATGCATCAACTTGTAGTAGTTGCTTCTCGTATGTGCACTGACCCAACACAAGCCCAGGGTTTCGAACTGGCGACCTCAGCATTCCGGGTCGATGCCTTATCCACTGCGCCACCACAGGTCAGGCTGGATCATTTTTTTTTAATGTATTATAAAGATTTTAGCAGGTACTGAGAACTTTTTTGGCTCAGTCTAAATAAAACCTTAATACTAGTAATCAGGTCAGAGAAATATTTTTATCCACCCAAAACAGTAATCTTGGCAGATACTAAACAAAAAAATTCTACTTGCTTTCAAGTTCTGCCATATAGAGAAATACTGGAATAGGATGAAATGAAAGAAATTGTCAGGTTTTTAAAAAAAATGATAGTTTTTTTTCCTAAGGAATTAGAGGGACTCTAAAATTTTTAACTTAAGTGTTAATCTTTCATAATGAAAAAAGACATTTTTATTATGAATTGCTTTATATACATATTATACTATATTAAAATTTTGGAGGGTGAAATAAGCAGAATGTCTCAAGCTATATTGTTCAAGACTCATTCCAAACAGGTTGTAACTTGCTGAAATCATATTTAAGATATCAAATGCCACAAACTGCCAAAAGGCCATTTTATATTAAGAGGATTACAATCTCCTAAGAACAATTCTGGATTCTTAAAACCACTCACATTCCATCTAACAAAAGTTAAATCAGTATAATTGACATTCCATTTCCCATTAATCAAGATACTGATTCCTATTCTGCTCCTTCACGTTCATAAGAAGTCACTGGTGAGGGTACAGTCATTATCACTGAGAAAAAAATCTGAGAAAATGGAACTTTGTTAGCTACTCTATGAATTTTATTTTTACAAAAGCCTTTTAAAAAAAGTCAAATAATAAGGGCATATGTCATTGCTTTATGTCCCTTCAGAATGACAGCTCTATAGTTGGTTTTCTCATTTCTATATTACAGGCCCTGCTCATGCCATTATCACAGCATCCCTCCACTGGTTTTTACCAGTCTACCTATTTTAGTTTGCTCTGGGAGAATGCAGAGTAAATATGGAAGGACAGTGAATTAGAGCCCTCCAAATAATTAAAGATTTAACTCTTGACTGTATTTATTTCATAGAACTAACATTTACATTAAAAAACACTACTATATAAAACCAGAGTTTTACTTTCTATTCAAAGAGTTCCTGGCCCTATCCTGTCATAAAATAGTTGTTGACTGGTCTCCAGAAATCTACCAAGCTTTATACACAAACACATATACACAGTTACAAATACACAAGCTTATTATTGGCATTATTCATTCAGTAGGCAGACAGCAAATGGCTCTTCGTCCATAACAATTGGCAAAATAATAACCGTAAGGATTTTGTTGTTTACCAAGATAAAGAAAAGGGTTTACAAACAACTAGTATACATCTCAAGAACTAAGACTAGTAAAATCATTTGTGCAATGGAATTTTAAACCATCAAAACAGAAGCAAACAGTTTTGATTGGGGGAAGAATAAAGCTAGATCATTTTTAGTATGTTGGTAAATTTAGTTGGAATGATGCGAATTTGGCAGACTCCAAAGTAACCTTTAAAAACCCTTCAAACTGTAAATGGAAAGATTCTCCCCCAAACATCCCATTCACAGTACTTACAGCACTGAAGTTAGCAAAATTGCTTGGGTCAGCCTCTTTATTGGTAGTGGCAGTAGTAGAAGTAAATGGATCGCAAAACATGTCAGGATCTTTTTCTTTGGGGCTATCATGGCCTGAGAAAGGCTGAAATGGATCATTCATTTTAAAGGGATCGGAAGAATCCAATTTGTTGATGGGTCTTTTCCCTGGATCAAAATCATTATAATTAACTCAACCAGCAGAAACGGCAAACACAAACACACAAGAACATGAACACAAAGAGCATTAAAGAACTGGAAGTGGGGGAAAGGGGTGAGTACCTAAAACAAATTCTTAATACGATCTTAAAAGGCCACACCAACAATCTATCCTTAAATTTTTCACACACAACCTATCAACTACATTCCAGCTCCATGCAGGTAAATAAAAAAAACAGCACAGGGGATGGGGATGGGCTAGGAATCCTCCTTCTGCCGAGAGAGTAAACATTTTATTCACCAATACGGCATGTTCCCAAGGAAAGAGAAAGGATATACAGGAGGGTGATAAAGAATAAAGACAGCCATGGTCTCTTTAGAACCTCAGCCTGACACAGTCATCCACTAGTGGCAGTAACAGCAAATGACCTTTGAAAAATGCTAATATTCTTCTGATTTTCCTCTGGACCTATATACAACACCCAGGAACATAAAATTAAAAATTACCTTGGCAGACCCCACCTACTTTTTTGCCATCTACAATATAGGAAACTGAAGAATAAAGAGAATGTTTTGAGCCCTGGCCGGCTGGTTCAGTGGTAGAGTGCCAGCCTGGCATGTGGAAGTCCCGGGTTCGATTCCTGATCAGGGCACACAGGAGAAGTGCCCGTCTGCTTCTCCACCCTTCTCCCTCTCCTTCCTCTCTATCTCTCTCTTCCCCTTCCATAGCCAAGGCTCCATTGGAGCAAAGTTGGCCCCCACACTGATGATGGCTCCATGGCCTCCGCCTCAGGCACTAGAATGGCTTCAACCACAATGGAGCAATGCTCCAGATGGGCAGAGCATTGCCCTCTAGTGGACATGCCGGGTGGATCCCAGTCAGGCGCATGTAGGAGTCTGTCTCTCTGCCACCCTACTTCTCACTTCATAATACAAAAAAAAAAAAAGTTTTGAAACACAGGGCCTAAATCTTTGTGTTTGCTGATAAGCTCATCTTTGACCAAACAATAGCATACTGTTGTTCAATAATTGATCATCCTTTTCAAACAAGTCCTCAAATTTTAAAGTCTTAAACTTAGTACTTCTTGAAGAAAAGTAAGAATAGATGCTAAAATACCTTCAAACATATATTTTCCCTAAAATAAGTTAAACTGATAATAGCAATCATATCAACATTCTTTCTACCTCTGTAACAGCTTAAAGATGTTCGTATTTTCTATCTCAATGTATCCTTGCAACAATCCTGTGAAGGTAGGCAAAATTAGAATTACTGCCACTGTCGAACAGCTCAGACAGCTGAGGCTCAGAAATTACACCCTCAAGGTCACAGAGCTTGTCCTCCAGAATTACAGCCCAAACCTTAGCTCCTAGTCAAGTACTCTCTCCAACAAACCTTGATCTTTCTATCGTAATATATACTCACTATGCTGAAGATTTAAAGCACTAATATATCATCTTACTCAGGACTTAAAAAATAACTTCACTACTGTATTGGCATCACACAGGCCTAAAAATTAAATGAGCAAGTTGAATCTTATCTGTTTAATATAGTCTGACAACCTTACCTATAGCAATATATGATACAGGCTACTTTCCTTAAAAGAGAAACCACTTAACTTTACCTGATTTTTCAACAGATAATTGAGTATTAACAATTGTATATACAATTCCTTTAAATCAGAGGTTCTCAACCTGTGGGTCGCGACCCACAGGTTGAGAACTGCTGCTTTAAATCAAGAAAGAAAAAAATTATCTTTCCAGGAAATACCACGGGGAGGTTATTATGAAAAGGCAAGAGTAATCTATATAGCTACTGTGGCTGAAAGTTTCCCAAGGAATAATATCTGATTAAAAAAACAATGTACCAGCTGTGTCTTCTCACATAACAGTCTACAACTACGCAGGAGACTGGTCTTTTTTGCCACTTCTCATGAACTTTATTATCTTCATTAAAAAAAATAAAAAACAACCCCACAAAACCCCTTTTCTTAGTATAGTACTAAAGATAAAAAATTTTAAGAATTTGTTACTGGACCCCCTAAAAGCACTTTTATAAAATAAAGTGAAATAAAATATTTTTCTTCAAGAAAAACAGTACCTTCTCACATTAAAGACTTTAAGGAAGACTTCCTATTTGGCAAGAGAAAAATGGGACTTTGAACTAATCTCTTATAGAATTTAATTAAAACACCCAAGTGCAGGAAACTATTGTTCAAATGGTAACCAATGAGCTTCTGAAAAGCAAAAATAACTTCATTGATACTTTCCTTTTTCCATTTACTGCCTCTCTAAAATGATTTAAAAAGGAATTTGCCCATGCCATAAAAGTAGATCATGACAGTTACACATGCTGGCCTCTTAGGCACATGCCTGTGATTCTGTACTGGGGTCAGAACAGAGGGTAGTAGCAGGCTCCTGCCACGTTTTTTTTTTTGTTTTTTTTTTTTCCATTTTTCTGAAGCTGGAAACAGGGAGAGACAGTCAGACAGACTCCCGCATGCGCCCGACCGGGATCCACCCGGCACGCCCACCAGGGGCGGTGCTCTGCCCCCCAGGGGGCGATGCTCTGCCCATCCTGGGCGTCACCATATTGCGACCAGAGCCACTCTAGCGCCTGAGGCAGAGGTCACAGAGCCATGCCCAGCGCCCGGGCCATCTTTGCTCCAATGGAGCCTTGGCTGCGGGAGGGGAAGAGAGAGACAGAGAGGAAAGCACGGCGGAGGGGTGGAGAAGCAAACGGGCGCTTCTCCTATGTGCCCTGGCCGGGAATCGAACCCGGGTCCTCCGCACGCTAGGCCGACGCTCTACCGCTGAGCCAACCGGCCAGGGCCTCCTGCCACGTTTTTTGACTTGTTTTATTTAAGGCCCTTCAGACAAGTCTGTAAGTAAGTCTCGCACAATACTTTAAGAAAAAGAAAAGCATCCTGTTGATTTAGGAAAAGTACCAATGCTCATACCAGGTGGTGGAGGGCAGGGTCTCGTTGGAGTTCCGATCTTTGGTGGCAATGCTGGGGGAACGTCTTCACTTTTGACTGGTGCTTCCTCTAGCACATTTTTTGTAATGACCACACTGCCAGAGCTTGATGTGGCTGAACTAAAAGGATCTTCATTGTTGATCTGTGTTTGAAAAGAAATGTTTATACATGGTTATATCCATTATAAAAACCAAATTATATACAGCCATAGAGCATTTGGGAGAATGGTCTTTGGTATAATGCAGCTTTATTTATTTCCATTCTAAGACCACTGTCATTTTAACCTTTTTATTCAGGGCCAAAGGAAGAATTTTTTTTTTTTTTTTTTTTGCATACGTGAGAGAGAGCGAGCGCGCGAGCACCAGACAGACAGGAAGGGAGAGAAATGATAAGTATCAACTCATAGTTGCAGCACTTTAGTTGTTCATTAATTGCTTTCTCATATATGCCTTGACTGGGGGCCTCCAGCCGAGCCAGTCACCCCTTGCTCAAGCCAGCGATCTTTGGGCTCAAGCCAGTGACCCCGCGCTCAAGCTGGTGAGCCCACGCTAAAGCCAGTGACCTTGGGGTTTCAAACCTGGGTCCTCTGCGTACCAGTCTGATGTTCTATCCACTGCACTACCGCCTGGTCAGGCTGACATATACTCTTAATTTTACTCTTGGCTTCAATCAATCCTAGAGCTACACTGGAAAGTAAGCATACCAGTGCTGTACTATATGTAGTAATTATCTTAATATAATCCTAACAACCTCAGAACCAATACAGACAGGTTGGAATGAATACCCAGATTATATAATCAAGAGGAGGAAAATGTAGTTCAACTGGAAGAAACATATTTAAAAAGACAGAAGACTCTTAAAAATGAAGTTGTTGAGCAAACCTGCGAGTAGAATACTAGACTTACCTGTACCATCACTTCTTTAGGAATTACATCTACTTTAATTATATCTTAACTTTCATTTCTATCTGAAATCAACATTTGCTGTGATTAAATGAAGTTAAATTGCAATGTCTGTGAGAGGGTTATATAACTGAAAAGGATTGCTCCTTGGTGTAAACAAAGTATATTTTACCTTCCCTCTAATGACTTTGGATTACCTTTGACAAAGTGCTGAAGTCAGCAAATCCATCTTCAAATGATTCATTTCCAAAAACAGAAGCAAAGGGGTCTGTGGCTAAAACAAATAAAGAAAATCAATGCACTGGGACGGTAAGACATCAAATTTCATGTCCTCTTTTGGTTGGTAACATTTCAGGCAAATGAAAACTAATCCCAAATACTAGTTCCTGAATTTCTGATTTAAGCCCACAAAAAACAGCAAGCTCATTGATATCCCTACAAGATAATATAAATCAACTGATGAATGACTTAAAATAAAAAAACAGGTAAACCAACTCTAAAGTATTTAAGGCTTTTGAATACATATCACATAACATAGCTCCCATGCACTTAAAATATTTCTTTTTTATTATTTTTTTTATTTATTCATTTTAGAGAGGAGGGGGGGGGAGAGAGAGAGAGAGAGAGAAAGAAAGAGAGAGACAGAGAGAGAGAGAAGGGGAGGAGGAGCTGGAAGCATCAACTCCCATATGTGCCTTGACCAGGCAAGTCCAGGGTTTTGAACCGGTGACCTCAGCATTTCCAGGTCGACGCTTTATCCACTGCACCACCACAAGTCAGGCACTTAAAATATTTCTAATAAAGACATCAAGAAGTAAAAAAAGCTAGATTCCACTAATTCCAGATTTTACCCTGCTCTTTCAAGGCCCATTTTGAATGCTCCCTCAGCCACAGGGCTTGAAATAACCTCGACATCTGAATTCCCAGAACAAGAAGTGACTTCTTTCTTTGCGGCATAAACTACAGGCTAGTTTGTACTAGTTATCTGTGATTGATACATCACCCTTACTAGATTTTAAAGTCCTTAAAAACAGGAATAAGGGCCCTGGCCGGTTGGCTCAGTGGTAGAGCGTCGGCCTGGCGTGCAGAAGTCCCGGGTTCGATTCCCGGCCAGGGCATACAGAAGAAGCGACCATCTGCTTCTCCACCCCTCCCTCTCTCCGTCTCTCTCTTCCCCTCCCGCAGCAGAGACTCCACTGGAGCAAAGATGGCCCGGGCGCTGGGGATGGGTCCTTGGCCTCTGCCCCAGGCACTGTAGTGGCTCTGGTCGCAACAGAGCGACGCCCCGGAGGGGCAGAGCATCGCCCCCTGGTGGGCAGAGCGTCGCCCCTGGTGGGAGTGCCGGGTGGATCCCAGTCGGGCGCATGCGGGAGTCTGTCTGACTGTCTCTCCCCGTTTCCGGCTTCGGAAAAATACAGAAAAAAAAATGTGTGAAGTGTACCTTTAGTCTAAGAATCAGTAGACCACGGACATAAACAAAAAAGGGGCAAGAAAGATATGCAGGCATGGGCAAGAGTAGGTTTACAGTTATAGTACATTTATTTGTCTATTTTTGTTTGCTTTGTCACCAAGGCAGTCATGGGGGGTAGGAAATATAGAGGGGTAGGTAGAAGCACAGACAAAATCAGTCCTTCAGGGATACACCGACAACTCTGAGCCCGAAGAGGATGTTGTTACAGGGAAGTCCAGAGTTACAGGAAACCCTACAGCGTTAGCCATGAAAGGATGCTTTTTTATTACTACATATCAGCTGAGTCCCACAGCCTGGGGCCCAGCCTAGTCAAAGTTGCTGTTTCAGACTTTCCCTTCTTTCTCCTCCATTTCCTGTTACTCCTGATACCACAGCATCCGAGGTCCAATCAAGGTGCAGACGCTCTCCTGATTGGTTGACAGGTGATGAAGGAAAAGGAATTCTTTCACTGAAGGGACTGCTTCAAGCTTTTCTCGGCCATTGTCCCACAGCTTTTACAAAAAGCCATAACACACGCCACAACATGCTGAGTTAGGTCAAGTTTGACCGAAATTTTGTGAAGTGTACATTGTGAAAGAAATTAATTTTAAAAATGACATTTATGTATAAAGAATATGCTACTGTAGCTTACTAGATTTCTATACTTCCCTCATCAGAATAAATGACCTATTCAGCACTGACCCAAACACTGGGAAATGTTTCTGGGATGAACAATGAGCATTTTTGCCCATGTTGGAGAATTATAAAGACTTTGGTTAGAACTTCCTCAGATGTTGATCATGACTGATATAAAACAGAGGCCTGCCCAGAAACTAAGACGAGTCACTAAGTGTGAACTTGTTAGATTGATTATGTGTGAGACACTGACTGAGAAGCCTCAGAAATAATACTTGGAGAACTCAGCAGGTGGCTTTCTGCCTACTGATGCACACAGAGCTATGGGCCAGCAGAATCAAGCTTTAAATGTAAATGCGGCCTGACCTGTGGTGGTACAGTGGATAGAGCATCAGCCTAGAATGCTAAGGTTGCCAATTCGAAACCCTGGGCTTGCCCAGTCAAGGCATATACAAGAAGCAACTACAAGCTGATGTGTCCCGCTCCTTCCCGCACCCCCAGCCTCATCTCTCTCTCTCCTCTCACTAAAAATCAATAAATGAAATCTTTAAATGCAAATGTGGCCTAACACCCTCTTCTCCCCGAGCATAAAAGTAATGAACACTCTGGAAAAATATTATACATAAAAGCATAATTTAAAATGTCATCTATAATCCCATTTCCAGAAATAACCTGTACCAACATTTTAGCATATTTTCTTTTGGGGGTGGGTGGAACAGAGACAGTGAGAGAGACAGAGAGAGAGACAGATAGGAACAGACAGACAGGGAGAGAGATGAGAAGCATCAATTCTTCGTTGTGGCTCCTTAGTCTCCTTAGTTGCTCACTGATTGCTTTCTCATATGTGCCTAGACTGGGGGCAGAGCGAGTGACCCCTTGCTCAAGCCAGCAACCTTGGGCTTCAAGCCAGTGACCTTTGGGCTCAAGCCAGTGACCTTGGGCTTCAAGCCAGTGACCTTTGGGCTTAAGCCAGCGACCCTGTGCTCAAGCTGGTGAGCCCTCACTCAAGCTGGTGATCTGGTGCTCAAGTCAGCAACCTTGGCATTTCGAACATGGGCCCTCTACATCCCAATCTGATTATTCTATCCACTGTGCCACCATCTGGTCAAGCATAGCATACTTCTTTAACAGCTTCTTATCTTGGTATTTCTTTTCAATACATATTTGAGACCATACTATGCTGATTTGCTTTTTGTGAGGTGTGACTGATAAAGCGGTATTTTAGGCACATTACTTTCTAGCCCCTACTGGCTTAATTTATAGCCTTCATCAGCACCTACCACACTACATTATTTGCTTTCTGCCTATCTTTCCCATGTAACCTCTAAAGAGAGGAACTTTGGGCCCTGGCCGATTGGCTCAGTGGTAGAGCGTCGGCCTGGCATGCGGAAGTCCCAGGTTCGATTCCCGGCCAGGGCACACAGGAGAGGCGCCCATCTGCTTCTCCACCCCTCCCCCTCTCCTTCCTCTCTGTCGTCCCCCCCCCCCCCCCCCCCCCCGCAGCCGAGGCTCCATTGGAGCAAAAGATGGCCCGGGCGCTGGGGATGGCTCCTTGGCCTCTGCCCCAGGCGCTAGAGTGGCTCTGGTTGTGACAGAGTGATGCCCCGGATGGGCAGAGCATCGCCCCCTGGTGGGCGTGCCGGGTGGATCCCGGTCGGGCGCATGCGGGAGTCTGTCTCCCCGTTTCCAGCTTTAGAAAAATACCAAATAAATAAATAAAAGCAGATAAAGAGAGGAACTTTGTTTTATTCCCCACAGTATCTTCAAGGCCTAGAACAAGGTCTGGCAAATAGGAGAAAACTTGTATTGTTGAATATAGTCACACACAGACACACACGTGCGTGCACACACATACACACAAAGAGGACAGAAACTATTTATTAGGGATCTTTCAAACAGATATCATAACATTTCTTAGCACAACCAGATGACCAACAAGGAATAAGGGCTCACAGATAATTCCCATAGAACAGCTATCTACCAGAGAATCTTGGGAGGAGGCCGAAATCATTCTTCCCCTATGACCCACTTATGACCTACAAAATAAACTCAAGATAACTGAAAACCTTCAAGGGATACTCATGAATAATGTGAGGTGTAGATGCTGGTCATTAGTAAAGGATCCATTTTCTCAAACTGGTCTCCAAATCATTCATTCATTCACTCACTCACTCCCCCACTCACACTTATTTACTAAGCATTTATTATGTTCACAGCTTGGTACTAGGGATTCAGAGGGGAATAAGACACACCACCTACCTTCAAGGAACTCATGATTTAACTAAGTGATACACAGTTATACAACTGCTACACAGTAACTGATACAATTCAGAGAGCAAACTAGAAGCAACACCTAGTTTTTGAGAAAGCGGCAAAGACTTCCTAAAAAAGGATTCACTTTCTTTTACTTGTGGGCAGAAAGGAGGTGGAAGAAGAAAGAGATATACACATCATACATACACTTGCTCGTGCACACATATTTTTCTATTCAGAAATTAAGTGGCCTTGACAAGAAAGTTGTGGCTTGTGGAAACAGAGACAATTAGAAAAGAAAAATGAAAGAAAGCAGGGGCTAAGATTCATAAAATATCTGATCATCTGTATGCTTGGCCTGAGTCAGTGCCTGCAAATACAAACGACTGCCTACTTGGCATTTTACTGTTGTTGTGAGCTCTGTTCTACTCTCAGGATGTTATAAAGGTTTAATAAAGAGTTGGAAAGACTAAGCATTTTCTTAGTCAGGAGTTAGTAAAATATTCCATGCAAAAATTTTCTGGCACCAGAACTAATCAAATTTATAATGAAGTGGAAAAAGAACCTTTACAAGTCGTAATAAAGTATATGTAGAAAGTAAGTACTCTGAATTTTCTCCCTTCTGTTTTCTTTCTTAGTCTGTAGTAAGTCTATCCATCAGCAGAAAATAATAAAAAGACCTCAACACGAGGCAAAAAAATAAAATAAATAAATATATGTATGTATATATTTAAGCTAGAGAGATAGGAAGGGAGACAGATAGTGGGGGGGAGGTGGATGAGAAGCATCAACTCAGAGTTGCATTTTAGTTGTTCACTGATTGTTTCTTGTATGTGCCTTCACTGGCGTGGGGAAGAGGCTCCAGCCGAGTCAGTGATCCCTTGCTCAAGCCAGTGACCTTGGGCTTCAAACCACTGACATTTGGGCTCAAGCCAGTGCCATGGGATTATTTTGAGGATCCCACACTCAAGCCAGGGACCCTGTACTCAAGCTGCTGAGCTTGTGCTCAAGTGGGACGAGTTCGTTCTCAAGCCAGCAACTTTGGGGTTCAAACCTAGAATATAGTGTCCCAGGTTGACTTCTATCCACTGCACCATTACCAGTCGGGCTTTTTATTTTTTTAAATTTATTTATTGATTTTAGAGAGATAGACAGAAACAATGTGTTTCTGTATGCGTCCTGACCAGGGATCAAACCAGCAACCTCTGCACACCAACTAAACTATCCGGCCAGGGCAAAATATTAAAAAATAATTTAATATCCTTCTATCTCTGTAATACCTACTATATTTTAGAAGTAGGAGTGGAATAATTTATCATTTAATTTTTAAGAATGAAAATTTGCCCTTATGTTTTTATTTGGAAAGCTTATAATTATTTTTTTATTTAAATAATTTATTTTAAAATTATACAGTAGTTGACATAAAATACTATATGAGTTTCAGGTGTACACACCAGTGATTAGACATTATATAACTTACTAAGTGATAATCCTCATAAGTCTCCTACCCATCTGACAGCGTACATAGTTATTAGAATATTACTGACTATATCCCCTACACTGCACTTTACATCCCCCGAACTATTATGTAACAACCAATCTGTACTTCTTAGTCCCTTCCCCTTTCACCCATCCCCCAAACCCCTTCCCATCTGGCAAACATCAAAATGTTCTCTGTATCTGTGAGTCTGTTTCTGTTCTGCTTTGTTTTTATAGATTCAATTGTTGATAGATATGATTTATTACCTTTTATTGCTCATATTTTTTCTCTCTTCATTTTCTTCTTCTTAAAGAAGACCCTTTAATATTTCATCTAATACTGGTTTGGTGGTGATGAACTCCTTTAACTTTTAATATAAAGTCTGGGAAGCTCTTTATATTCTAAATGATACAGCTTTGCTCGGTTATCTTGGTTGTAAACCCTTGATCTTCATCACTTTGAATATTTCTTGCCAATCCTTTCTGGTCAGCAAAGCTTCTGCTGGGAAATCATCTAACAGTCTTATAAGCTACTTGTAAGTAACAAACTGCTTTTCTCTTGCTGCTTTTAAAATTCTGCCTTTAATCTTTTGCGTTTTAATTATGATGTATTATGGTGTGGGCTTCTTTGGGTTGATCTTGTTTGAGACTCTGTGCTTCCTCTACTTGTATGTCTATTTCCTTCACCAAGTTAGAAAAGTTTTCTGTTATTTTCTCAAGTACAGTGGATTTTCAATTTCTTGTTCTCTCTCTTCTCCCAGCACCCCCATGATGTAAATGTTGGTATGCTTGAAGTTGTCCCAGAAGCCCTTTACATTATCTTCATTTTTTTAGATTCTTTTTTCTCTTTGCTGTTCTGATTGGATGTTTTTGGCTTCCTTATATTCCAAGTCACTGATAGGATTTTCGGTTTCATCTATTTTACTGTTGATTCCCAGTAAATTTGTTTTCATTTCAGTTAGTATTTCCTTCTCATCTGACTAATTATTTTTTGTGGTTTCTATGTCCTTTTTGTAGTTAAGTCCTGATTGCTGTTGGCATGTCAATGGGAAGGATTTACTCACAGGCCAATTGATTGTCTGCAAGGACTGGCTGTGACCACTGCCCACTGTGGAGGATCCACTGGGCAGGGTGCACCCCACAGAGCCGAAGTTTCTTCACCAGGGCTCTGATGCCCAGTGAGTCTGCCTCTTCAGTGTGTTGTCACTTGTGGAAGTAGTTAGGTGGTGCTTTGACCTGGTCTGCAGCTGTCCACTGGGTGCACTGACCCTGGGGCCTCCTGGGAGGTACAGGCCAAGATCAGCCACTGCCTGTGTTCTGCCCAGGGCCACCTAGCATGAGCTACAAAAGGAAATGCAGATGTCTGCTACTTTACTGGGCTTAGAGGTGCCCAGAAAGGCCAAGCTGAGATCCAAGGCCAACTGCTGTTAGTGCTGGGTCTGGGGCCACTCAAGAAAAGGTATGGGTGTACTGAAGCCAGGTGCTGCTTGTTTTGAGAGATTTTAGGAAAATCTAAAGCATGAGTCAAGACAAGCCACTCATATGGAAAAGACACTGGAAACATCTTGCATTGGCTCACAAGTTGGGTAGGGCAGGGTTTCAGGGAATCACTAAGGGAGCAAGCAGTGTGACTCAGATTCAAATATGATGCCTGCCTGCCAGCTCTGTGGAGGGCTCTGAAAAGGAACAATAGCCTTTGCCAGCACTACTGTCTGTCAGAAAACTGCCCCTCCAGTGCTCATCCTGATGCCAGACAATGCAGTTCCTCCCCATATGCTTCTAGTGCCTTCTGATCTGCTGCCCCACTGCTGGAGCTCAGAGGGAGTCAGTCGGAGTAAATGTGTGTGCAGGCCCGTTAAGAGGAACTACCTGGGGCTCCAGCAGCCTTCCCTCTCACTCAGCCACAATCCTGGTTGGGTTTTACAGCCAGACGTTATGAGGACTTCTCTTCTTGGCAGTGTGTGTGCGTGTGTGTGTGTGTGTGTGAGAGAGAGAGAGAGAGAGAGAGAGAGAGAGAGAGAGAGAGAGATATATATGCTGGGACCCCTTGCTCCTCAGGACAAACCTCTGCAGCTGACACATCACCTCCAATTTTATCCATCACATGTGGGTGTAGGACCAGCTCATTCAGCACCTCCACCCCTCCTTCCCGTCTTCATGTGGCTTCTTTAAATCCCTACTTATAGGACTTCCATTCAGCTAGATTTCAGGCAATTCTGAATGATCATTTTTTTGTAGTTTAATTGTTCTGTTAATCTTTCTGCCAGTTAAACATTAAAAATCTGGTGGAAAAGGATAGCAATACAGGGGTATGACAAAGGAGGGCAAATGTCCTATGTTTGTAACCTTGGGTATATAATGCCAGCTCTCTGAGTTTTAGTGGTTTCCAGAAGTTGGAATTTTATGGACAAGTAAATTAACTAAGTATATACATTAAGAACCTATCTACCTACATACATACATAAGTTGGGAAAACAGATTTGCCAACTTAATCATAAGAACTAAACTAAAGTCCATCTTTCATTTCACAAACAAAAGGACTTCAAAAACTAAAAAGAGAAAATCTTAGACTAAAAGAATCCTTGCCAAGAAAAGAGAGTTGGCAACTGGCAACACACACACACACACACACTCTCTCCATAATCCCTATTTCACTTGGAACAAAGAATGAATTCCAAGTAATATTAGTCTGCATTTGGAAACCATTAAACTAATTCTTAGTAGTAGCAAAAATTATTACAACAACAACAATAGCAGCTACCATTTACTATGACAGAAACCACAATAAACACTTTAACATATTTAATCTACCCAACAAACCCATGAGGTATAATTGTTAACAACTCATTTTGTAGTTTAGGAAACTGAGATTAAGAAAACATAAGAAGCCCTGGCCGGTTGGCTCAGCGGTAGAGCGTCAGCCTAGCGTGCGGAGGACCCGGGTTCAATTCCCGGCCAGGGCACACAGGAGAAGCGCCCATTTGCTTCTCCACCCCTCCGCCGCGCCTTCCTCTCTGTCTCTCTCTTCCCCTCCCGCAGCCAAGGCTCCATTGGAGCAAAGATGGCCCGGGCGCTGGGGATGGCTCTGTGGCCTCTGCCTCAGGCGCTAGAGTAGCTCTGGTCGCAACATGGCGACGCCCAGGATGGGCAGAGCATCGCCCCCTGGTGGGCAGAGCATCGCCCCTGGTGGGCGAGCCAGGTGGATCCCGGTCGGGCGCATGCGGGAGTCTGTCTGACTGTCTCTCCGTTTCCAGCTTCAGAAAAATGCAAAAAAAAAAAAAAAAGGAAACATAAGAAACCAGCAATTTAAAAAAATAAGTTCAGGCAAATGGACTCAAGTACCTATGTCCTAATCATGACAACAACTCTTTAGGCTATTTACGCTTATAGTCAATTCAAAATATTATGAGAGCATAGGCCCTGGCCCGGTTGGCTCAGTGGTAGAGCGTCGGCCTGGCGTGCAGAAGTCCCGGGTTGGATTCTCGGCCAGGGCACACAGGAGAGGCGCCCATCTGCTTCTCCACCCCTCCCCCTCTCCTTCCTCTCTGTCTCTCTCTTCCCCTCCTGCAGCCGAGGCTCCATTGGAGCAAAAGATGGCCTAGGCACTGGGGATGGCTCCATGGCCTCTGCCCCAGGCGCTAGAGTGGCTCTGGTCGCAACAGAGCGACGCCCCGGATGGGCAGAGCATCGCCCCCTGGTGGGCATGCCGGGTGGATCCTGGTCGGGCACATGTGGGAGTCTGTCTGACTGCCTCCCCGTTTCCAGCTTCAGAAAAATACAAAAAAAAAAAATATTATGACAGCATAGCAGATTTGAGACATGTCATTTATTCATTTCTTTAGCAGTCAATTGGTCCTGTGCTGTGTCCCAGAAGTTCTGGCCTGCAAGAGTAGGTATGCAAGCTAGGATGACTTCCAGATCTTTGCTTAGGCAACTGCATAGATGAAAATAATAGTAACAGAGATAGGCACACAGAAGAGTTTAATACTGTTTTATATTTCATAGGGTAGACAACTTTACTTCCAGATATATACATGTGACACATTAAGTTAAAGAACAATACACATGTAATATGATATATTAAATTATAAATTATAACAGAAATAATAATAAACATTATATACACACATATATTTCTTAAGAAAGACAATTCTGACAATCATGTAGATAACAGCTTGAGAAATAGAGAGTGGGGGTAATTTAATATCCTAGTCCAGGAAAACGTGCTGAGGGCCCAAAGCTGAGTATAAGGAGGTACAGACTATTTGGGGGTTAAATAATAGGACTTGACAATTTATTGGAGGTGAGAAATGATGAGAAGTCTAGGATAATTGGCTGAGGGTCAAAAATAGTGTCATTAGTATAGAAAGAAAAATGTAGAAGGAGGTGAAGATTTGCTTTTTGTTTTTGTTTATATTATACTTTGAAGAACAAACTAATTGGAAAATGATTATTTCAATTTCAAGCATCACCTAAGGGGAACTGTCCAGCAGGTAACTGGAAGGTACTGGAGGTTTAGGAGAGAGTTCAGGACTACAGGACTAAATCCAGGGGTCATCAGGCAGAGACTGCAGTTGAACACACAGAACTGGACACCACCACCAAAGGAAATGTGTATTAGGATAACAGCAGAAGCACCAGGCTAAATACAGAACTAAAAAAACAGCCTCAGGTCTTCAGTTCTTTCTCTAGGACACTGAAATTATTCTCTTGCTTCTATTTAGAATAAGAGAAGACATCTGTTCTGGATACCTCCCCGGAGCAAGTTGTCCTGAGGCAACAGAGACCAGAACAATATGGAGTAACAGGAAAATCTTTTAGAACAAATTAGATGAGCAGTTCTCAAAGTGTGGTCCATGAACCCCAGAGGTCCCCAAAGCCCCTTTAGGTAGGACTGTAAGGTCAAAATTACTTTCAGAATATGAAGATGTTAACTTTCTCATTGTGTTGATATTTGCAGCAATGTTGTAAAATCAACAGTGTGTAAAAATACTGGTGGGAATCAAGGCAATGAAACCAAACTGAACTGGTTAGAAGTCATTGTCTTCACCATCACAGACTTGCAGGGAGGAGAAAGGCCAATTGCACTTAAGAATGTTTACCCTTGACAAATCAATAAACTTGATTAGTTTTAATAAAGCATGACCCTTAGGACATATCTTTTTAAAATTCTGAACAACAAAATGGAAAACACATATTACACATATTTTTTAAACAAGAGTCTTATGTTCTCAGAGTAGTTTAAATAATTTTTTTAAAAATTTCATTTATTGATTTTACAGGTAGAGGAGAGAGAGAAAGGGAGGGAGGGGCGGGAAGCATCAACTTGTAGTAGCTGTTTCTTTGTATGTGCCCTGACCAGGCAAGCCTGAGGTTTCGAAGTGCTGACCTCAGCATTTCAGGCTGACGCTTTGTCCACTGCGCTACCACAGGTCAGGCTTTTAAATAAATTTTTATTCAGAGGTTTGCACAAAACCCACTTAATTTGACAGGACTTTAAAGCACTAGTACACTTCAATATGCTAAAAGCTGATTTATAACATATATGAATGCATATACTTAATTAAACTGCAGTTTTAAAAAATTCAAAGACAAAAATATATGAAATTAGAATCTGCCAACACTTTGAAATCTCTCTGGAAGCTAGTTTCATAGAAAAGAATGTGAAAACTCTGCCCCATAACACGTCTAAGGTTCCTTCCGGCTCTAACAAAGGCATTGTACACTTCAGAGGGAAGAAAAAGGGTGTGGCATCACCCTACCCCAATTTTTATAATGTCAGGACTGGATGAGAGGATAAGGCCGAGACACATGACTACTAGCACAAGCACTGCTTTAGCAACTGAGCATGCTATAGTTATTGTGAATTTAGGTAAACTGCTTGACCCAATTCTCATGTTCCTCATCCTTAAAGTGAGACAGAATAGTTCCTGTCTCATATAACCACTGTAAAGGTTAAATAAGAAAAATGCAAAAACAAAGTTTGGATGATCTTGTGTATAGCTGTTAATTTTTTTTTTTTTAAGAAAATTTCAGACCTCTGATATTCCTAAGTCTGTGGAAGGGCTGTGTAACTCAGCCCCAAACACCACTAATATGTAGTCCATTTAATGCTGAAAAATTTTGGGTTCTAAGATTCTCATTCAAATCAGGACAGCAGCTGGACAGCACACTAAAAAGCTACAGGCTCTCATTTTGTATGTTAGGATGGTTCCGCATAGAAAAAATCAACCAATTTAATACACTACATTAACAGAATAAAGGAAAAAAAGCCCACATGATATCTCAACTGATGCAGAGAAAGAACAGCAAAACTTAACATCTTTTCATGATTAAAGAAAAACACTTAACAAACTAAGAAAAGAGGGAAACTACTTCAAATATAATAAAGGCCATATGTGGGAAGCTAACAGCAAAAATCATACTCAGTGTTGAGAGACTGAAAGCTTTTGCTCTGAAACCAGTAACAAAACAAGGATGGATGCCCATTTTTACCACTTCTATGCAACTATAGAAGCCCTAGGCAAGGGGGGGAGGAAGCACCCAAGTTCGAACAAAGTAAATTATATTTGTTTTGCAGATGACATGATCTTACATGTAGAAAGATTCCACAAGAAAGCTGTTTAGAACAAAATGAATTCAGCAAAGTAGTAGGATACATAATACACAAAAACCAGTAGGATTTCTATGTACTAACAATGAACAATCTGAAAAGGAAATTAAGAAAACAATTTCACTTAAAATAGCATCCAAAAGAATAAAATACTTAGGATTTAACCAATGAGGACTTGTACACTGACAACAATAATATATTCTGAATGTAAAGAACAAATAAATGAAAAAACAGCCCATGTTCACGGATTGGAATACTTAATTTTGTTAAGATTTTAATAATATCGAAAGCAATCTACAGATTGAATGTAATCCCTACCAAAATCCCAATGACAATTATTGCAGAAATAAAAAATTCATTCTAAAATTTATATAAAATCTCCAGGGATCCTGAATAGCCAAAACAATCCTTGAAAAAGAATTCTCAAACTTTCTTATTTGAAAACTTATGACAAAGCTACAGTAATCAAACAGTGTGATACTGGCCTCTGACAGACATTTAGAACACTGGTACAGATTAGAGAGCCCAGAAATAAATCCTTACATATACAGTTAAATGATATTTTGCAAGGATGCCAAACCACTCAATGGGGAAAGAACAAATCCTTTCAGCAGATGGTGTTGGGAACACTGAATATCCACATAAAAAAGAATAAAGTTGGACCCCATATCTTACAACATACACAAAAATTAACTCAAAATGGACCAAAGACCTAAATGGAAGACTTAAAACTATTCAACTCTTAGAAGAAAACACAGGGGGAAGCTTCATGTTCGATATATGTAACTATACTTTCTTGCATATGACAATAAAAGCATAGGCCACAGAGGAGATAAATTGGACTACATAAAAATGATAGTCTTTTGCCCCAATAGACAGTATCAATACATACAAAGGCAACTCATGGAATGCAAGAAAATACCTGCAAATCATGTATCTCATAAAGAACTACAACTCAACAACAAAAAAGCAAACAACCAATTTAAATAATGGGCAAAGAACTGAAAAACATTTTTTTAAAAAAGATATCCAAATGGTCAAAGGTTGCTCAACATCACTAATCATTAGGAAAACGTGAATCAAATCAGTAAGATGACACTTCACACCCTTCTGGGTGACTATTATCAAAAAATTGAAAGTAGTGTGAGGATGTAGAAAAGCTAGAACCCTTGTGCAAGAATGTAAAATGGTACAGCTACTATAAAAAGTATGATAATCTCTCAAAAAATGAAAAACAGAATGATCATATAATCCAACGATTCTATATATAAATAAGCGTTATCAAAGTGTCTGCTTTTCCCTGAACGCACCCTAGATGTCCCACTTGCAGTCCTTGCTCCTGTGACTCTGCTTTACCTGCACTTTCCATAACTCCTCAATAAAAACCCTAGCCCATTCCTTCCAGGCATAACATAAATCCACCTCTGCTTTAAAATCATTCATGATTTACCCTAAATGGAGGGGATCTCCAAAACCTCAAAATTTTCTTTAAAATTTTGCAGTTCTAACAAATTCTCATGGCACTTACGATTCCTTAGTGTGGGCAATCGAGAGTCAATTATAAATGTATTAACCTTTCATTTTATTTTCTTAGGTTATACTTTCTAAATATATAATATCCCTAACCATATATTAAATCATCAACTTAATAAGGAGAGTCTAAAAAATCAAATGTATTTAAAAAAGATATAATTCAGCCACTGTTACTACAATAAGCCTTTAGGAAACTGTTTTGCTGCCATTCTATGTTTCGGTTTACATTAATCTTGTTTTCTACATATCTGCTTTTTACACTCCTCCTTCTTGCTACTCATGTTGGAAGTTAATTTTCAACCTGAAAATAAATAATGCACAGTACTAAATCCCATCTTGTTACAATTTGTACAATACAAGAAATCCGAATTGTGAAGGCATTTCTACTATCTCTACCTAGGCTCACAATTCTTACTTGGCACAATCAACAAATTAGTGAATTGAATAACTCAATTTCCATCTGAAAAATATCGCATTCAATTTCCAGCACGATTGTGAAGTATTTACTTGTTTCAGTTCACTTCCTTCTAATTCCCAGATCTCCTACAGAACAGCCAGTCTATTTTTTAATGAAAAGTGAAAAGAAAGCAGAGTTACTCAGGGGTAAGAAAGCTTTCAGACTGTCAGACTTAGGTTTGAATCTTGGCTCTGCCTGGCTCACATCTAGCACAGGGAGCACAGGGACAGCTGTCAGAGGGAAGGGGGGGAGAGGAGGGGATCAGAGAAGGTGACGGGGTTAGTAATAGTGTGTATATAAATCACAGAAATACAGAAAACAGGACAGCAAATCTCAGAGGGAAGGGTGGAGGGAGTTGGAGGCGGGGGGGGGGCAAAAGAGGTGTAAGGGAGGACATGGGGGTGGGGGTGAGGGTGTTATATTCAGTGGGACATTTGAATCCATGTTAACACAATAAATTTGATAAAAAAATAAACCTGATTAAGTTACTTAATGTAAAAAACAGTAATTAATTTAATTAAGTTACTTAATGTTCTGGTCCTTAATTTCCTGACCTTTAAAATGGGAAAATTACTTAAAGGTTATTAAAAGAATAAATGGAAAATTAGATACCATAGATAAAGCACTAGAACTAGATGCTAGAATAACATTTACCTTTTCTTTGTATTACAGGACCAAGCCACTATTTGGAAAGCTACTACCATTACCTATTGGAAACCACTAATTTTAAAATTTAGGCCAAGATCCATAAGAGTCAATGATGACTTTGAAACTGCCAAGCAACACTGCTTTTATAATGGAAAATAATTTATTGGTTTAACTGATATTGACTAGAGTACATAGTTTATTAACAGCTTCAACATGAACAATAAATAGCTAATGAATAATAAAAAAAGTAGAATGTGATACATAAACACGTCATCATTTTGATTATTGGTAGATTACAATCAGATGTAACTACATTATAATTTTAAAGCTGTACATATATAAATAGGACAAATATATTTGGAGACCAAAAAAACAAAAAGATGCTTAAAGAAAAGGGTAATGTTTACTGTTCAAAAAAATGGCTGTTATTTTCTTACCTGAATCACTAGCTGCAACAACCACTGTTCCACCAGGAGCAAAAGGATCATTGTGTTTCAATGTTTCTACCTAAACAAATACACAAAACCATGATGCAGGGAACATTTCATAGCTGAGACCTCACTGCCACAGCAGAGAAAATATATTTTTTAAGAAAATTAATGATGGCTTTGCAACATAATTGAATGACAAAATAACCTGGACATGTTTTCTTTGAATATATGTACCCTGATTTATTGATATCACCCCATTAAAATTAATAAAAATTTATCAAAAAAATTAAATTTAACAGGGTGACATTGGTCAACAAAGTACACAGATTTGGGGTAAACATCTCCACATCATTCAGACAGTCAATTATGTTGTATATCCATCACCTGAAGTCAAACCATCCTCCATCACCTTATATATTTGTCCCTCCTTATACCCCTCCCTCTCCTTTACACACGCTAAATTCATTAAAAACAAGGCATTAGCAAAAAATGTTCCCCCTACTAATTTGAATTTTATTACATCAAAATGATACATATTTTCTAATCTCCTTTATTTGTAAAATATAATATCCATTCAAAAAACTGTGTGAAACACGTAGTTTAACAAAATGCCAACACTTCAAGAAGTCTTCCTGTGCTCTTCCTCTCCCACCACCATCCCATCCCTGCTCCTCTGTAGAGGTAATGATTATCTTGACTTTTTTTCTTCATAATTTTGCTACTTATATAGATGCACAATATTTTAACTTTTTATTTTGAAATAATTTTAGATTTCTAGAACAGCTGTAAAGATAATACAGAGTTCCATATATCCTTCACCCAGCTTCTTCTAATGTTAATATCTCATATAATCATGGTACAGTTACTAAAACTGAAGAATTAGTACTGGTACAAAACTATAAACTATAGATTTTATTTGAAATTTCAACAATTTTTCCATTAATGTTCTTTTCCTATTCCAGGATAATGTTGCATTTAGGATACATACTATTCTTCTTTTTCTTAAAAAAAAATTATTCATTTTAGAGAGGGGAGAGAGAGAGAGAGAGAGAGAAGGGGGGAGGAGTAGGAAGCATCAACTCCCATATGTGTCTTGACCAGGCAAGGCCAAGGTTTTTGTTTTGTTTTGTTTTGTTTTTGTATTTTTCTGAAGCTGGAAACGGGGAGAGACAGTCAGACAGACTCCCGCATGCGCCCGACCAGGATCCACCCGGCACGCCCACCAGGGGCGAAGCTCTGCCCACCAGGGGACCATGCTCTGCCCCTCCGGGGCGTAGCTCTGCCGCAACCAGAGCCACTCTAGCGCCTGGGGCCATCTTTGCTCCAATGGAGCCTTGGCTGCGGGAGGGGAAGAGAGAGACAGAGAGGAAGGTGGGGGGGGGGGTGGAGAAGCAAATGGGCGCTTCTCCTATGTGCCCTGGCCAGGAATCGAACCCGGGTCCCCCGCACTCCAGGCCGACGCTCTACCGCTGAGCCAACCAACCAGGGCAAGGCCAAGGTTTTGAACTGACGACCTCAGCGTTCCAGGTCGACGCTTTATCCACTGCCCCATCACAGGCCAGGCAGATGCATACTATTTTAACTTTTAAATACTCTAGTACTTAATATCAGAAAATGCTAAATTTCCATTTTCTATTTAGCAGTCTTACCCTTAAAGAAAATATGTACTTGTACACCAGGGAGGAGGGCAAGAGTGGAAGGGGGTAGGGAGAGAGAAAGAGACAGACGGCTTTTGCTAAAAAGATTCTGCCACTTTTAAATAAGTCATGTAAAACTCTGGGTCAAGTGGCAAGGGCGAGCAGCTACAAAGAGTGAGGACTATACCAGAAGCCAGTAGTCTTTCTACTTTACTTTAGTTTTTAATCATGGTCAAATAAACTGTGTATTCAGGAAGACAATTGAACTTTTTCTTTCTGGTATTAGGCTCTCTCTCTCTCTCTTTTTTTTTTTCTGAAGCTGGAAACGGGGAGAGACAATCAGACAGACTCCCGCATGCGCCCGACTGGGATCCACCCGGCACTGGCGACGCTCTGCCCACCAGGGGGCGATGCTCTGCCCCTCCGGGGCGTCGCTCTGCCGAGACCAGAGCACTCTAGCGCCTGGGGCAGAGGCCAAGGAGCCATCCCCAGCACCCGGGCCATCCTTGCTCCAATGGAGCCTTGGCTGCGGGAGGGGAAGAGAGAGACAGAGAGGAAGGAGGGGGTGGGGGTGGAGAAGCAAATGGGCGCTTCTCCTATGTGCCCTGGCCGGGAATCGAACCCGGGTCCCCCACACACCAGGTCGACGCTCTACCGCTGAGCCAACGGGCCAGGGCCGCATTAGGCTCTCTTTAAGAGGCCATCTAAATGCCTTGGCAGACATGTGAAAGGGGCATGAATGACTTCTGTAATATTTATCTTCTGCTCTGACTCATAACTATCAACGTCATCTATTTCTAATCATCAAGAAGTTGGATATTATAATTGAATGTCAGAGGATAATTCAGAGTTCAATTTATAAATTCCCAAGTAAAACAAATGTATTAGAAAAGAGAAAAGTAATGTTGAGACTTATATTCTCTCTTTATAAAAGAGGACCTATTAAAACTACTAGCAGAAAGAAGTAATTACTACTACTGAAATTTTGGAACTGAAAATGATAGCACTTATTTTAACTGATGCCAATGATATTTATAAAACTAGCACATTAGCCTGACCAGGTGGTGGCGCAGTGGATAGAGCATCGGACTGGAATGCGGAGGACCCAGGTTCGAGATCCCAAGGTCGCCAACTTGAGCGCGGGCTCATCTTGCTTGAGCAAAAAGCTCACCAGCTTGGACCCAAGGTCACTGGCTCAAGCAAGGGGTTGCTCGGTCTGCTGAAGGCCCGTGGTCAAGGCACATATGAGAAAGCAATCAATGAACAACTAAGGTGTCGCAACGAAAAACTGATGATTGATGCTTCTCATCTCTCTCCCTTTCTGTCTGTTTGTCCCTGTCTCTCCCTCTCCCTGACTCTCTCTGTCCCTGTAAAAAAAAAACAAAAAAGAACTAGCACACTAGTGCCTGACCAGGTAGTGGTGCAGTGGATAGAGCATCAACCTGGGACTCTGAGTTCTCAAGTTTGAAACCCTGAGGTTACCGGCTTGTGCACAGGATCATCAACATGATCCCAAGGTCACTGGCCTGAAGCCTAAGGTTGCTGGCTTCAGCAAGGAGTCACTTTCTCTGCTTGAGGCCCCCACCCCTGCACCCGTCAAGGCACGTATGAGAAACAATCAATGAACTAAAGTGATGCAACTATAAGTTGATACTTCTCATCTCTCTCCTTTCTTCTCTCTCAAAAAAAAATAAATAAAATAAAACCAGCACACCAGCTCATACTCTGATTGTATCTGCTGAATGAATGAATAGCAACCAAAGGGAAAAAAATTAAGCTGGTCTGTATAGCAAACAACTTTCCATGGTTTCTAATATAATAGACAAAATATCAGTGTGAAAGACAGTCAATGACATGATAACTTAAGTTACCAACCATTATTGCTTCTTGACTTTGAGAAAAGAAAAAACAACCAGGGTTGGCTTTTAATAATAGCTTACAAGTTTGTGTGCCATTACAGAGAAAAACAGAAAAAGCATGCCTACATGCATGTCAGGTTTAATCTGTACTCCTTTAGCATATACTGTGCAACACCCTAAAAACCCACTGGGATAGCAAGGGGAACAAGTTGGACATGTAGCCTAAGTGGCTACAAAACTTCTATGTTACGTTCAGTTCAATAATTAGGCAATTTAGTAAAAGAAGTAATTTTCATAACTCAAATTCAGGTGGTATGATTTTATAAAATTAACATTCCAAAATCCTCCAACAATATCAGCCAACCTATCACTGAAATTCTCTCTTCCATACCAGCCATCTACTCCCTACTCTGACTATATGACTTAGTACCTACACGATGCTACCAGTAGGAAATGGAAGTTGTATTGGTTGGTTTTTTAAATTATATCCCTTTAAGAACACACACAAACCTTAAGGGAATAAAAAAGACTTTTGGCGAGACTCATGACTGGAGGCATAATCAGAGGCCTGTTTTTTTGTTTTTTTTAAAAAAACAGAAGATTGCACAATCAGGGCTTCTGGAACTATGAAGAAATAAAGGATTTTTAATCACAGTTTGACTTCATTTGTGTCATTTACTAACTTATTACCACTCAACTTCTCTGAGCTTCATTTACTTTATTATAAACATGAGGATAATAATATGAGCCTCATACGATTACTGTGAAGATTAAATGAGGTAGCATATGAAAAGAGCTTAGCACGATGCCTGGCACATAGAAAACATTAGATAAACAGCTATTACTATATTTCCAATTTGGTTTTTTGCTTTGTTTTGCTCTTAAAGGAGAAATTAAGAGCTGTCAGCAAAGGCAAATAGCTTTCAAAAATGGGAAGAAAAGAGAAAAAGTGGCAGACCTGTGGTAGCACGGTGATTCAAGTGTCGACCTGGAACAGAGGTCACCAGATTGAAACCCTGGGCTTGCCTGGTCAAAGGCACATATGAAAGTCGATGCTTCCTGCTCCTCCCTCCTTCTCTCTCTCTCCCTCTCTCTCTCTCTCTCTCTCTCTCTCTCCCTCTCAATCCCTCCCCTCCCCCTCTAAAATGAATTTAAAAAAAAAATTTTTTTTAATTTTTATTTTATTTTATTTATTCATTTTTAGAGAGGAGAGAGAGGGAGAGAGAGAGAGACAGAGAGGGAGAGAGAGAGACAGAGAGAGAGAAGGGGGGAGGAGCTGGAAGCATCAACTCCCATATGTGCTTGACGAGGGAAGCCCGTGGTTTTGAACTGGCGAACTCAGCATTTCCAGGTTGACGCCTTATCCACTGCGCCACCACAGGTCAGGCAATTTTTTAAAATTTAAAGAAAAAAAAAATAGAATGAATGGCAGAAAAAATTCACCAGTGTAGAGAAACAGGAGAAACTTGTTTAGTTTTAAATTTGAAAGAGGTGCTTTGGCTTTCTTGCTCTTTAAATGATACAAGTGAAGAATGAGAGGGTAGAATAAGGTGAGAGGAAAAGAATTCAGGTTGCAGCCAGTTTAGGAAGAATTTGGCAAATAGGTCCACACTGCATACTATGTATTGTAGGTAAACACAGTATCCAGTAGCCTGTGGAAACCACAAATATTCAGTTACAAAGGCATCTGCTCAGTTTTACATCAATGGAAAATACCAGTTGTTAGCCAAGTAGCTCCTTACCAAATACAGTAAGGAAGCTTTTCAAGAATACCAAAATCTATGATCTTTAGGAAGAATCAATTACTTTTGTAAGAAAGTATTTTTTTAAAGTTTTTATTGAATTTCTTGGGGTGACATTCATTGATAAAATTATATAGATTTCAAGTACAATTGTATAACACATCATCTGTATATTGTAGTGTGTGGTCATCACCCCAAGTCAAGTCCCCTTCCATCACCATTTATCCCCCTAAGCCTCTTCTACTGCCCCCACCCCCCTTCCCCTTTGGCCATCACCATACTGTCTGTTATCTGTGTCTATGAGGACTTTTTATTTTTAAAGACTTTATTTATTTTTTTAAAAAGGGGGGGGGGAGAGAGAGAGAGAGAGAGAGAGAGAGAGAGAGAAAGGGGGGAGGAGCAAGAAGCATCAACTCCCATATGTGCCCTGACCAGGCAAGCCCAGGTTTTGAACTGGCAACCTCAGCATTCCAGGTCAACATTTTATCTATTGCACCACCACAACTCAGCTGTTTTCTTTCTTTTATTTTTTTGCTTAAGAAAGTATTTCTAATCTAAAAGTATTAAAAGACAAAACTGTTGCACTTTAAATGCCTATCACTCAATTGATCCTTTCTGGGTCTGGTTTACTTAATAAACATGAAAATTCTGCCTCAAATAATAAGCCTCCAGGCTCTGGCCATTTGGCTCAGTGGTAGAGCATCAACCTTGTGTGTGGAAGTCCCGGGTTCGATTCCCAGTCAGGGTACACAGGAGCAGCGTCCATCTGCTTATCCACCCCTCCCCCCCCTCCTCTCTCTTTCTTCCCTTCCTGCAGCCATAGCTTGATTGATTCAAGTGCATCAGCCAGGGCATTGAGGATGGCTCTGGTTGAGCCTCTGCCTCAGGAGCTACAAATAGCTAGCTCTGTTACAAGCAGCTCCAGATGGGCAGGCAGAGCATCAGCCCCAGACCAGGTTGCCAGGTAGATTTCAGTCAGGGCACATGCGGGAGTCTGTCTCTCTATCTCTCCTACTCTCACTTAAAAAAAGCCTCCAAGTAAAAATTTTTTAAAGCTCCAAAATTACTCAAAATTATTGAAATTGGATGACAGATACATTAAAGTTTGTTAGAATATTTCATTGCATTACTGTATTCTGAATATGTTTAAATATCCATGATATAAAAATTTTGTTTTTTAAAGCCTCCAAATGATAATGCACTTAGTTGTATGACCTTGGATATGTTAATTTTTCTGAGGCCCTGGCCAGTTTGCTTAGTGGACAGAGCATTGGCCTGGCAAGCAGATATCCTGGGTTCGACCCCTAGTCAGGGCACATATGAGAAGCAACCATCTGCTTCTTTTCCCCCTTCTTCCCCCACTCTCTCTTGCCCTCCTATAGCCAGTGGCTTGACTTGTTTGAGTGTTCGCCCTGCGCGCTAAGGACAGCCCGGTTGGTCTGAGCACTGGACTCAGGCACTGGGGACAGCTAGGTTGATTCAAGCATCAGCCCCACATGGGGCTGCTGGGTAGATCCTGGTCAAGGTGCATGAGGGAATCTGTCTCTTTCCCCTCCTCTCACTTAAAAAAAAAGTTAATTATTCTGAGTCCCAGTGCTCTTATTTCTAAAATAGAAACACCAACGCCTACTTTGCAAGGCTGATGTGAAGATCAGGAACAATGAATGTAAAGCACACAGAAGGAGCTGATCCTAGTACTATATGCGGTTGTTAAATAGTGATTGTTGCACTGTTATGTTCTCAGTAGTCTGACATTTAGTGGTATTTGTACTTCTTTACAAGCTTAATATTCTGGATGTATCTATAAAATAACATAAATAACTTTATTCTTCTAAAACATCAATGTTTCCTTTAATAAATGCTTCTCATTAGCCCTGATGGGCTAGCTCAGTTGGAGCATCATCCCGATAAGCCAATGTTTCAGGTTTGATCCCTAGTCAGCACATACAAGAATCAACCAATGAATGCATAAATAAGTGAAACAACAAATCAGTGTCTCTCTCTCCCCCTTCCTTTCTCTAAAATCAAAAAGTAAATAAAATTTAAATTGATTTTCATTATTTCAAGAATGTATACCAAACTTTTTACTTAAGATTGATATATGGATTTCTGATCATTTATTTCTAATATCCCCAATGGGACAATATTTGGTTCTTTGAAGGGCAGACTTGATTTTTGGATGACATAAGTTATTCTAGGCCCTGACCGGTTGGCTCAGTGGTAGAGTGTTGGCCTGGTGTGAGGACGTCCCAGGTTTAATTCCTGGTCAGGGTGAACAGGAGAAGCACCCATCTGCTTCTCCATCCCTCCCCCTCTCACTTCTATCTCTCTCTCTCTTCCCCTCCTGCAGCCACAGCTCAATTGGAGTGATTTGGCCCCAGGAGCTGAGGATAGCTCCATAGCCTTTGCCTAAATTGCTAAGAAGAGCTCTGTTGCTGAACAAAGGAGCAACGCCCCCTAGTGGGCTTTCTGAGTGGATCCCAGTTGGGGTGATTGTGGGAATCTGTCTCTGCCTCCCCTCCTCCCACTGAATAAAAAAAAATGTCATTTTAGTTAATTCCAGTGGGTGATCAAGCTGTGAAATACTGCTTTGAACCAAAAACTAGATGGGTTGAGTGAGACTAAAAATCTTATATGGCCTACCAAGAGTAATCTAAAAGAAGATTCTTTAATCACTGTGTGTACTTCAAGACACTCACTTAAAACACTTGTTATCCATGTAATGGTTTTTAACCCTCCCACTTACCGAGGAGTTACTGCTACCGCTGGCTGCACTGAAAGGGTCGGTACTAGAAGCAGCAAAAGGATCAGTGGAAGATTGCTTGAAGAAACAGTCAAATGCAAATGGATCTGAACCTTTAAAAGGATCACCTCCAAATGGATCTAAGAAAATACAGCACAAATATGACAGACTAAATAAACTGAATTTCCTGACCCCTGAAGGCATGACAATTGCAGCGATAAAAGGACATTTAGAACTCCTGCAAAATCTAAGTTAGGTATTTTGTATTATGACTACTGAAGTTAAAAAACTAGACAGTTCCATCTAGTAAAACAGCTTTAATTAACATCCTTTCCTACTTTTCACCATTCACCTAAAGGACACCAATAATTCCAACATTTACTACACAAATGTTTCCTGTATGCCAGGTTTAAATAATACCTCTAAGCCGATTCTAATTGCAGGTGATCCTAATTGGGAGAGGGGGACCACAGATTCCATAATGGTTTTGGTAAAAAATAAGAGTCTTTCACCTAATAAACTTTTTTTAAATTTAATTTAATTTTTTGAGAAGAAAAGAAAGGAAAAGAGGAATGAGGGAGACAGGGAAGGAGAGAGGGAAAGAGATAGAGAGAGGGAAAGAGAAAGAGAGAGAGAAGCATCAACTCACTGTTCCACTTAGTTGTGCCAACTGATTGCCTCTCCCACCAGGGCTCAAACTTTCAACCTCAGGGGTTGAGCTGGTGCCCTCAGGGTCAGGCCAGCACCCATGGGATTAAGCTGGCAACCCTAGGATCCAGCTGGTGCCCCTCAGGATTGGCAACCTCAGGCTCAAGCCAGTGACCTTGGCATTCCAGGTTGGCACTCTATCCACTGAGCCACCAGCCAGGGCAGCAAAATTATTTCTTTTAAACTAGTATATAATTTCAGGGGATCCAATTATAAGACCCTTATTCTATGCTATCATTAACTAAAGAAACAACACAAACTTTTAAAAGTATTTTTTTCTCTGAGCTCAAAGGTAACATTTTCAAAGCATAATTAAATGGGACAAAAGATTTGCTTTATTCCGATGCAAAAAATCTTAAAATCTTTACATTCAGTATCTTTAAGATTTTTCTCTATTCATGGAAGAGACTATATGTAATTTAGGAAAACAAAAGTTTAAAATCCTGTAGTAGTATAACTCGTTATCCTCACCTAAACTTTAGTAAAGAGAAATCAGTTTTAATATTACTAAAAACACAAAAGTACAAATACTAATGTCATTTTAAAAAAAGTAAATCTGCCCTGGCCGCTTGGCTCAGCAGTAGAGCGTCGGCCTAGTGTGCGGAGGACCCGGGTTCGATTCCCGGCCAGGGCACACAGGAGAAGCGCCCATTTGCTTCTCCACCCCCCCCTCCTTCCTTTCTGTCTCTCTCTTCCCCTCCCGCAGCCAAGGCTCCATTGGAGCAAACATGGCCCGGGCGCTGGGCATGGCTCTGTGGCCTCTGCCTCAGGTGCTAGAGTGGCTCTGGTCGCAACATGGCGACGCCAGGATGGGCAGAGCATCGCCCCCTGGTGGGCAGAGCGTCGCCCCTGGTGGGCGTGCCGGGTGGATCCCGGTCGGGCGCATGCGGGAGTCTGACTGTCTATCCCTGTTTACAGCTTCAAAAAAATGAAGAAAAAAAAAAAAAAAAAAGTAAATCTAAGAGTTAAATAAATTTGCAAGACTCTACTACTTTCTCTCTAAAAATGATAGGGACATACATCTTAGTGGGATCTTATGTCAGTTTCAAAACTAAATAAAAAGGAAGTTTATTTCCTATAACTACCTATGATCTCCCATTACTAAACACAATATAAGCTTATAATTAACTAGAATCAAACTGAAGCTAAGATCGACCTCAATGATATACTGGTACTGACCAATTTTCCCAAAAGGATCATCCTTGAAAGGATCACCTGTGAAAAAATAAATAAGCAGAAATCAAAATAATAATAAATACTATTGAGCACCATTAAAGATAACTTTAAAACAAAAGTAAAGTTTCTTATAGCAAAATTGTTTCATTAGCTCTACCTCAAAGTAGATAAAATAATGAATGTCATCCACCACTAGGAAATATTTAAAATAATAAAGAGCCCTGGCCGGTTGGCTCAGCGGTAGAGCGTCGGCCTAGCGTGTGGAGGACCCGGGTTCGATTCCCGACCAGGGCACACAGGAGAAGCGCCCATTTGCTTCTCCACCCCTCCGCCGTGCTTTCCCTCTCTGTCTCTCTCTTCCCCTCCTGCAGCCAAGGCTCCATTGGAGCAAAGATGGCCCGGGCGCTGGGGATGGCTCTGTGGCCTCTGCCTCAGGCGCTAGAGTGGCTCTGGTCGCAACATGGCGACACCCAGGATGGGCAGAGCATCGCCCCCTGGTGGGCAGAGCGTCGCCCCTGGTGGGCGTGCCGGGTGGATCCCGGTCGGGCGCATGCGGGAGTCTGTCTGACTGTCCCTCCCTGTTTCCAGCTTCGGAAAAATGAATAATAATAAAAAAAAATTATGATAAAGATAAAATAATAAAGAGTAAAGGCAGAACAACATACCTCATCAAAGAGGCAAATTTGAATTATAGGCAACTACACTTAACTCTTGGTCACAAGCTGTAGTTACAGATGGATGGGAGAATAGGCATAACAGAAAGAATTTCACTAACAAAATCTCTACTCTTCACCCCAGTATGGAATGGGTATTAACACCACTTCAGAAACAGACACTGAGCTTCACTGAAGTAAAAAAGAAAAAGAAAAAAAATGCTTATAGAATTAAGTCCGGATAGAAACCTTTACATTTATGATCATTTGAATTTTGAAAAGAGTGCTAAAACAATTAAATGGGAAAAGGATAGTCTTTTCAATAAGTGGTGCTAGGACAACTAAATATCCACGTGCAAAAGCATAAAGCTGGACCCTATCTCACACCATATACCAAAATTAACTAAAAATGGATCAAAGACCTAAATATAACAACTAAAACTATACAAAAAATAGAAAAAAGCCTGACCAGGCGATGGCACAGTGGATAGAGCGTCGGACTGGGATGCAGAGGACCCAGGTTCGAGACCCTGAGCTCGCCAGCTTGAGCGCGGGCTCATCTGGCTTGAGCAAAAAGCTCACCAGCTTGGACACAAGGTAGCTGACTCAAGCAAGGGGTTACTCGGTCTGCTGAAGGCCCACAGTCAAGGCACATATGAGAAAGCAATCAATGAACAACTGAGGTGTTGCATCGAAAAACTGATGATTGATGCTTCTCATCTCTTTCCGTTCCGGTCTGTCTGTCCCTATTTATCCCTCTCTCTGACACTCGCTCTGTCTCTGAAATAAATAAACAAATAAAATAAAAATAACTTGGAAAAAAAACCCAAACTATTAAAAAAAAAAAGACAAAAACATAGGAGGCAATCTTTATGACTTTGGACTTTAGATATGATATCAAAAGCATGAGAAAAATAAAAGGATAAATTGGACTTCATCAAAATTAGGACAACACAGAGAATATAAGAAAATATCTGTAAGTCATACATATGATATGGGACTTATATTCAGAATATGTAAGAAATGCTTATCAGTCAACAATAAAAATACAACCCTATTAAAAATGAGCAAATAATTTGAATAAATGTTTCCCCCCAAAATAAATGAATAACCAATAATCTCATAGAAAGATGCTCAAAACATTAGCCATTAAGGAAAAAAAACAAACCTAGCCATTAGGGAAATACAAATCAAACCCACGAGATCCTACTTCACACTGCAATATGAGTGAACCTTGAAAATATTACGCTAAGTGAAAGAAGCCAGACAATATTGCATAATTACATAAACATGCAAAATTACAGAGAAGGAAAGATTAGTGGTTACCTAGAGCCTGGGGTTAGGAAAATGGGAAGTGACTTCTAATGGGTATGGGACTGCTTTATGGGGTGATAAAAAATGTTCCAAAATTAGATTTTGGTGCCCGACCAGGTGGTGGTGCAGCGGATAGAGCATCGGATTGGGATGTGGAAGACCCAGGTTTGAGACCCCGAGGTTGCCAGCTTGAGCATGGGCTCATCTGGTTTGAGTAAAAGATCACCAGCTTGGACCCAAGGTCATTGGTTCAAGTAAGGGGTTACTTAGTCTGCTGAAGGCCCACAGTCAAGGCACATATGAGAGAGCAATAAATGAACAACTTAAAGTGTCGCAACAAAAAACTAGTGATTGATGCTTCTCATCTCTCTCTGTTCCTATCTGTCCGTCCCTATCTCTCTCTCTCTCTCTCTGACTCTCTCTATAAAAAATAAAAATTAAAAAATTAAAAAAAATTAGATTTTGGTGATGATTATACAACTCTGAATATACTAAAACCATTTAGTTGTATACTTCAAAGGTTCAATTTATATATCTTTTAACATTTTTTAAAAAGTTTTATTTATTGATTTTAGAGAGAGGTGAGAGAGAAGGGGAAGAGTGAGAAGCATCAATTCATAGTAGTTGCTTCTTGTATGCGCCTTGATGGGGCAAGCCCAGGGATTTTTTTTTTTTTTCTTTTTCCATTTTTCTGAAGCTGGAAACAGGGAGAGACAGTCAGACAGACTCCCGCATGCGCCCGACCAGGATCCACCCGGCACGCCCACCATGGGGCGATGCTCTGCCCACCAGGGGGCCATGCTCTGCCCATCCTGGGCATCACCATGTTGCGACCAGAGCCACTCTAGCGCCTGAGGCAGAGGCCACAGAGCCATCCCCAGCGCCCGGGCCATCTTTGCTCCAATGGAGCCTCGGCTGCGGGAGGGGAAGAGAGAGAGAGCAAAGCGCGGCGGAGGGGTGAAGAAGCAAATGGGCGCTTCTCCTGTGTGCCCTGGCCGGGAATCGAACCCGGGTCCTCCGCACGCTAGGCCGACGCTCTACCGCTGAGCCAACCAGCCAGGGCAAGCCCAGGGTTTTGAACCAGTGACCTTAACATTCCAGGTTGATGCCTTCTACACTGCGCCACCACAGGTTAGGTATTCTCAGTAAGATTTGTTTTAAAAAAGCTCTCACATCTAGGCTCATTACTGCCATGACTCTAAGCAAGTTATTCTATGTGCTCAGTTTGCCAACCTTAAAACTGATAAAGACTAACCTATCACTTTCACAGGGTGATTTTAGAAATAAATAAACTGCAAAAAGAGCTTTAACAGTAGTATTTAGCATAATTTACAGTGACATTACATATTTTAATTTATTAAACTTATGTTTCTTCAATAAGACTGTAGGCACCTTAAGGGCAGGGATTAGGCTACTAATCACTACAGCTTCCACTGCTTTAAAGGCACGGTGTTGGCACTTTTAGTAAATAATTGCTAGTTGATTTAAGAGTGCTCAATCTTTTCTCCTTCTGTTCTTTATTCTGAAGAAGAAATACTCTTATACAGGGGTTCTTAAGACATAATCAAATGCTTAGTCTAGGATTTAGTTGCCTAAAGAGGACAAAAACTAAGATCTGAGCATATAAAACCTTACTCTCCTCTCTACTTTTGTTATAACAAGTAGGCTCTCAAAATTGAAGCCCTAATTCTTATACAGTTTATATATTTAAAAGCCTTTTTTGGTAAATCTAGAATATAAAAATAAGAGTACTTACTGCCAACAAAAGGATCAGACTGGAAAAAATCCAAGTTTGTGTTTGCAACTGGATCTGTCAGTGAACTTGATTCTATAGTAAATGGATCTTCCTAAAAATAATTTTAAAAGGTAACATTTTAAAAATAAAATACTATGCTTTGAAAAATGAACTGATGGTAATATAACAAATATTTCTGTGGCATAAAGTTCACTTAACACACTTTTCTCTTTCCTTAGCCTAAAATAGTGTATAACCCTTATTGGGAAACCAGCAATAAGAACATTTACATGTAAAAAAAAAAGAACATTTATATGTAAAATTATTTTTACATATAGAATTATTTTTACCTCTTTTGAATGGTTGTCACTGTTCAATTCAGGACCAACTTTTTCATTTACAGCTGCAGTCACCACTTCACTTTCATCAGTCACACCAGAAGGCAGTATTTCAGGACTGCTTCTTGCCTACAAAATATTAATGGCACATGGACTAACAATGTTTTCTACCTGGCAGAGGAAACTGGCAAAGGATAAGCAAAAATTATCAGAAAATAAAAAGACAAGCAGAATATATTCACTGAATAACTTCTCCTATATTCTTTCTTGAGAAAATGGTATCACCAATCATCAAAGTCACTCAGTTTCCTTAACCATCTCCCTTTGGTTGCCCCTCAGCTAGACTCCATGTCTTACTGAATCGGTCTCTCTCTTTCTCAAATTCTTCCCTGCTTTTCCATCCTATCACTATCTCCCACTGACATAATTCCTGGTCCAAATTACTGTAGCAACCTTCCAATTGCTTTTGTGCCTCCAATATGTGCACTTCCAATCAATCTTCCTTATACTAGTCAAAGTAATAGATCTGCCCTGGTCAGATAGCTCAGTAGCTCAGTTGGTTAGGGCACTGTTCCAAAATGCAGAGGTTGCCAGTTCAATCCCTAATCAGGGCACATACAGGAACAAATTGATGTTCCTATCTCTCTCTTTTTCTCTTCCTCTCTCTCTCTCTAAAATCAGTATAATAAACATTAATAATAATAATAGCCTGACCAGGGGGTAGTGCAGTGGATAGAGTGTTGGCCTGGGATGCTGAAGACCCAGATTCAAAACCCTGAGGTCGCTGGTTTGAGCACAGGCTCATCTGGCTTGAGCCCAAAGGTCACTGGCTTGAGTCCAAGGTTGACGGTTCGAGCAAGGGGTCACTGGCTTGGCTGGAGCCTCCTGGTCAAGGCACATATGAGAAAGCAATCGATGCAAAGGTGTCACAACTACAAGTTGACGCTTCTCATCTCTCTCCCTTCCTGTCTATTCCTGTCTGTCTCTCTAAAAAATCATCATCATCATCATCATCATAGATCTAAAATGTGAAACTGATTTTAACCTTCCTGGTTAAAAGTCCTTCAGTGGCTTCCCATTGCTTTATGGATTTATGCCAGTAAAAAACAAGGCTCAAGAAGAGGCAGGAGCAATATCTACTTAACACCATCCTATGACTTTGAAAGAAAACCTAATAATTTTACCTTTTGTGCTTAAAAAATATCCAAGGCCCTGGCCGGTTGGCTCAGCGGTAGAGCGTCGGCCTGGCGTGCAGAAATCCCGGGTTTGATTCCCGGCCAGGGCACATAGGAGAAGCGCCCATTTGCTTCTCCACCCCCTCCCCTCCTTCCTCTCTGTCTCTCTCTTCCCCTCCCGCAGCTGAGGCTCCATTGGAGCAAAGATGGCCAGGGCGCTGGGGATGGCTCCTTGGCCTCTGCCCCAGGCGCTAGGGTGGCTCTGGTCGCGACAGAGCGACGCCCCTGAGGGGCAGAGCATCGCCCCCTGGTGGGCAGAGCATCGCCCCTGGTGGGCGTGCCGGGTGGATCCCGGTCGGGAGCATGCGGCAGTCTGTCTGTCTCTCCCCGTTTCCAGCTTCAGAAAAATACAAAAAAAAAAAAAAAAAAAAATCCAAGAAATGTGTCCAACACTGTACTGTCTAAGTAAAATCATCTGTTACTTTTATATCTTTCAAATTTATGTTTTTCTCATCATACATCCTCTTGCTGCTGAAGTTTAGGCTAAAACAACTCTCATACAGACCATTCCAACCGCCTTCTTAATACAGTGTCCAGCCCCACTCTCCAATCCATTTTCCACATTTTCTAAAAGGTAAATTTAATCCTGTCCCTTCTTTCTTAAAATTCTTAGATGGCTACTCACCACAGTATGATAAATTCCCCAAAGCTTCAAGATAAATCCTAATTTCTTACTCTTTGGCCCCTTTAACCCAGAAGTGGTCATTTTTTATCCAGGTACACGTCATAAGCACTCATGGTATTTGTTTTAAAAATGTATGTACCTCGCCTCATCCCAGAAACTAGCTCAACAAGTTTGGAGTGGGGCTCAGGCATCTGTATCTTGATCAAGTAGCAGCGGTAATGCAGATGCCCTAGGAGAGAGCCGCATTCCCTACCAATACTCTCCCCACCATCACAAGATATTGTCTGAAGACTTCCCACGACTCTGTGCAGCATGATTTTCCCCATCTCAAACCGATGGTAGTGCTATCTTCTCTGTTAGGAACGTACCACCTTCTCCTTTGCTTAACCCCTTTCTAACTTTGAAGGGCACTTGCAAAACCTTCCCTACAACATCTTCTCTGGGCCCCCACCAAGCTGCCCGGCCCATGCTGCCTCTGTCACAGCCCTTTGACAGTGGACTGGACCGTATGCTGCTCGAAGGCAGGGCCGCTGTCTCCTGCCTCTGTAGCTCCGCCACACAGCAGGGCTCTCTGAAAGGGCAAATAAATGTCCTCAGCATTAGGAAATACAGAATTACTTCCAACTTTGGGTGAGAGTACTTAAGAACTGTTTTAAAAGTCATTATCTATAGAACTGTTTTGAAAACATACTATGTAACATGTAAATCGGTTAAAATCCTATTTTTTGTTAGATTTCTTAGAACTGTTGGATCAGTACCCACTCTGCCTCTCAAAAACAAAAACAAAAACAACTCAGCTGTACTCATATGAGGAGAGGCCACATATTTATAGCAGGTATGATGTCAACAAAGACTTGACCTGAATCAATTTTTCTTCAGCAGTTAACTGTGAAGGTTCTGGAACTCGGAGACTCACTGGAGATTCCTGGTGCATGGGCTCAGCCTCCAGGTTGCTCTGGCCTTCAGCGTGCTCGTTCAGGTTGGCTGCTTCACTGCTGCTGGTGCTGAGGCTGCAATAATCCGTAGCTCCGTTTACAAGAATGCTGTGTGGGCTACTGCACCAATTTAATTGATTATTATGGTTTTCCAGATCTTTCATTTCCATCAGTTTCATTTGCATCTGTCAACACAAAGGAGACATACAAAAGAGAATTTATTACTCACAAGACATGCGATGTAAGAATGGCTATACCCCTAGACTTGGTCAAGGAAAAATTTGCTTCCATAAGGAGAATACACTGGGAATGAAGCAGGACTTCGAGATGTCAGTAATCCATCCCAGCAAATTCTCCTCTTGAAACTCCAGTATATATGGCTTTGCTTTTGTCTATCTTTAGAAAGCTCTAAGAATTTTTATTCAAATATTTGCTTATTGGCAGTCCTTTACGGTATAATTAGAAAAAGAAGGATCAGGATATTGGGGAAAAGAGAACAAAGTGATAGAGCTAGAGAACATTTTGTGGTGAAGCTTTAGAAGAGACAAAGGCAGTTGAGGGAGAGTACACAGGCTTTGGAGCCATCTGTACTCCTACTGGGAAGGAGCAGAATGAGACAAAGAAAAAATGAGCTCTGGGATTTCTTGTTTATGAACTAGACTCTAGGAAGTAGTCTCTAAATCTAAGCTATGCCAAACATGCTAAATAAAATACACTCAGTTTTTCTGGTCTCAGTATCCAAGTGACTTTATATTCTTGGGATAACAGTGGGACCGAAGGTAGAATTCAATATGTAATAAATTTCAATACATACACATACACACAAATGTTGGGACCCAGCAGCAAGAAAAAATGTTTATACTAACGTCTAAAAGAAAAACAAGCCCTGGCCAGTTGGCTCAGTGGTAGAGCGTTGGCCTGAGTCCCGGGTTCAATTCCTGGCCAGGGCACACAGGAGAAGCGCCCATCTGCTTCTCCACCCCTCCCCCTCTCCTTCCTCTCTCTCTCTCTCTCTCTTCCTCTCCTGCAGCCAAGTTTTCCTCTCTCTCTCTCTCTCTCTCTCTCTCTTCCTCTCCTGCAGCCAAGGCTCCACTGGAGCAAATTTAGCCCAGGCGCTGAGGATGGCTCCATGGCCTCTGCCTCAGGTACTAGAATGGCCCTGGTTGCAACAGAGCAACGGCCCAGATGGGCAGAGCATCGCCCCCTGGTGGGCATGCCGGGTGGATCCCAGTTGGGCGCATGCTGGAGTCTGTCTGACTGCCTCCCCGTTTCCAACTTCAGAAAAATACAAAAAAGAATAGAAATAAAAGAATAACAAATTTACAAATATCTTAAAGAAACTGAGAAAGCAGAATCAAAAAATGTTTCTTAAGAAAAAGGAATATTCTAATTTTTCATAAAGGATATAGTTTTTCCCCTATGCTGTAGATAATCTTTATTTTTTTAAATTTATTTATTTTTTATAGAGACAAGAGAGTGAGTCAAAGAGAGGGATAGACAGGGACAGAGGGATAGACAGGGACAGGCAGACAGGAATGGAGAGAGATGAGAAGCATCAATCATTAGTTTTTCATTGCACGTTGCAACACCTTAGTTGTTCATTGATTGCTTTCTCATATGTGCCTTGACTGCGGGCCTTCAGCAGGCCAAGTAACCCCTTGCAGGAGCCAGCGACCTTGGGCTCAAGCTGGTGGGATTTTGCTCAAACCAGATGAGCCTGTGCTCAAGCTGGCGACCTCGGGGTCTCAAACCTGGGTCCTCTGCATCCCAGTCTGACGCTCTATGCACTGTGCCACCGCCTGGTCAGGCTGTAGATAATCTTTATTATAATTAATTAATGGATTATCCGTTCATATTTTAATGACCAAGTATGTGTACACTAGGTTGAGCCATATAATATTGTCATTTTTATAAGACAAAAATAGTTCAATATGTAATTTCATTTGGTTCTACCTATTACCTTCACATCTCTATTCTTAAATAAATAGTAATACATGATACATACTTTCTCTACCTTGATTTTTTCACTTAATATATCCTAGAAATCCTATAATATCAATTTATTGAATTAATATACTTCTATAGATTGGCATATATAATAGTTTTAGTGACATTAGAATTCCCTTTATTACCATGCTATACTTTTGCTTTTAGCAAATATAAAAATGACTGATTAAACATTTCATAAATCAAGGCTCTGTTCATTTAACCTTATTTTCCCCATAAGGTTTTCAGGTTGCTCAATTTGAAATCTGTCATTTACCATAGATCTTTTAGGGTCATAACATGGGGGAAAGAATACTATTTTAGATTGGGAGACAGATGTAAATCTAGCTCTGTCACCTTCTTGTTAGGTGATCTGAGTCAGAGTAACTTCTCAAGTCTATTCTTTAATCCAAAAGGGAGTAATAATCATCTGTTTTATGAAGCAAAAGACATATTTGAGAGAAGTCTGTGAAATGTAAAGGATTATGTAAATGATGGACAATGTGTGTAACAGTACCTAGCAAACCATATTTCCCACCCCTATAGCAATTTTTTCTCTTTGTTCCTTTTCCACTAATTCACCCATTTTGAAAACATAAAGGACCTTGACCTCTTTGGGGGTGGAGATAACTTTTGTTATCAACTTTGTATTTCCAACATCTAGCACAGTGATACATACTGTAAGTGCTTAATATATATGTTCACTTAATGAACACCAGTATTGTGCTTATCAATTTAAGCAATGGGCATCAGGAAGCATATCTATCTACCAAATTGGATACTACATAGTTGTAACACACGGCATATATGTGCCTTATATATCCCTAGTGCTACAGAGCAGTGATTTATAATTTTTTTTTCACTTTAATCCATAGAAAAAAATAGATTTCATATCTTACCTCAGTAAAAATACATGTATATATTTGGATGTCTCTTTATATATATGCATACATAATAAACACATATATAATATAGACACATAACCATATATAGTTTATGATATTACACACACATATATGCACATACAGTGGTAAACCATTTTCATGAAGTAATACCCATCTGTACTACAAGTAATGCACTCTGATGTTTCTTATTTGTCGCTGCAACAATGAATGACTCGAAGTAGCAAACCTTACGTTTGGTTTCCAATCCTCACATGGGGCACCACTTGTCGCTGCGACAATGAACTACTCAGAGGCCAGATGACATGCTCTGAGAGGCCGAGAGGAGACACCAGCCCTGGTCAGCAGACGGAAGGACTGATGCCCTGTCCCCAGCCTTACTCAGGTATACAGTACAAATAACTCAAGGAACCAGACAACAGAGCATATTCTTGCACCTATTCTCTCCTATTTCATTTAAAAATTATTTTATCATGATCATTAAATCAATTTTAATACCCACTACAACCTTGCTATTAAAATTTTTAAACCTTAATTGTAAAATAATACCCATCATATAAATTAAGTAGTAAGTGGACACACTGCCCAATTAATTCTGTTTAGGATAGTTTGTTCCTCAGGGTAACTTCCGAGACAATCAGTAGAATCTTGAACAGAACTAGGCATTCTTGTGTCTGGCTCTCTCATGTTCCTGTCACTAAGCCTGTGTTCCCTCTTAGTCTCTGAGTAAACTTAAGTGAAATATGTGTGTGTGTGTGTGTGTGTGTGTGTGTGTGTGTGTGTGTGTGTATATATATATATATATATATTTCTTTTTCTAAAGCTACGCAACATGAACCCTTTGTAAACTGTGTACTGACAGTGCAATCAACCGTAAGAACACCTTCAAAACACTTGGATAAAACTGTATATATTGTATAAATACAATACACAAATTTAAGGTTAGAGGTTCTTTGCTTTTTTCTTGCTGCAAATACTAGGTAAGAAGTAAAGTGAAAATTCAGAAAGTTAGAAGAATTTTCTTCAGTTATTCATTTTTCCAGAAAAGCTAGTTTAGACCAGTGGTACTCAACTTGGTCCCTACCGCCCACTAGTGGGCATTCCAGCTTTCATGGTGGGCGGTAGCGGAGCAACGAAAGTATAAATAAAAAGACAGATTTAACTATAGTAAGTTGTTTTATAAAAATTTATTCTGCCAAACTTAGCAAAAATCCGACATAAAGTACTTGGTAAGTAATTATTATTATATGCTTTCTGCTTTATAAATTTTATAAAGTTACTTCCCTACTTTATAAATCACCATTACTCTGCGGAGGACCCGGGTTCGATTCCCGGCCAGGGCACACAGGAGAAGCGCCCATTTGCTTCTCACCCCCCCCCCCCTTCCTCTCTGTCTCTCTCTTCCCCTCCTGCAGCCGAGGCTCCATTGGAGCAAAGATGGCCCGGGCGCTGGGGATGGCTCTGTGGCCTCTGCCTCAGGCGCTAGAGTGGCTCTGGTCGCAACATGGCGACGCCCAGGATGGGCAGAGCATCACCCCCTGGTGGGCGTGCCGGGTGGATCCAGGTCGGGCACATGCGGGAGTCTGTCTGACTGTCTCTCCCTGTTTCCAGCTTCAGAAAAATGAAAAGAAAAAAAAAATTAAAAAAAAAAAATAAATCACCATTACTCTGGAACTGGTGGGCGGTTAGAAAATTTTACCACTAACAGAGATACAAAAGTGGGCAGTACATATAAAAAGGTTGACTACCGCTGGTTTAGACCCTGTCTGGCTGGCTCAGTGGATAGAGTGTAGGCCCAGTGTAAGGATTTCCTGGGCTCAATTTCCAGTCAAGGCACACAAGAAAAGTGACCATCGGCTTCTCTCCCTCTCCCCCTACTGCAGCCAGTGGCTTGACTGGTTCTACTGTCAGCACCAGGCACTGAGGATAGCTTGGCTGATTGGAGCATCAGCCTCAGAGGGGTTGCCAATGGATTCTGGTCAGGGTGCATGTGGCAGTATGTCTCACTATCTTTCCTCCTCTCATTTAAAAAAGGAAAGGAAGGAAGGAAAGAAGGGAGGGAAGGAGGAAGGAGAGAGAGAGAGAAAGAGAGAGAGAGAGAAAAAAGCTACAGTTTAAGCATTAGAAAGCAATGAAAGTCTCAGGGTAGTCTACAACCGAATTTTCATTTTTACAAACCCATGGCAATATGCCGTCCTCTGTCCTCTGTGGGAAAGACACACATACCACGGGGTAAAATGTAAGAAACAGAGTATTCTTTTTTTCTTTCTTTCTTCTTTTCCAAGTGAAAGGAGAGGAGATAGAAAGACAGACTCCCACATGTGCCCTAGCCAGGATCCACCCAGCAGCCCCCATCTGGGGTCATGCTCACAACTGAGTTATTTTTAGCACCTGAGGTGAATGCTCCATGGAGCCATCCTCAGTGCCTGGGGCAGATGTGCTCGAACCAATCAAGGCATGGCTGTGGAAGGGGAAGAGGGGAGTAGTGAGAGAAGAGATGGACAGGGAAGGGTGGAAAAGCAGATAGTCGCTTCTCCTGTGAGCCCTGACTGGGAATTGAACCTGAGACATCCACATGCCAGGCCCACACTGAGCCAACCAGCCAGGGCCTGAGTGTTTATTCTTAAGGTTGGAGATCAGGTACAGTGACATAATACCTGTACAGAAACCAAACATGTTCCAGCACAGTGTGTAGTGTAGTTTACTGAAGCTACTTGCCTTGCTCACACTTTTATTTTCTGAATGATAACTTGTAATACTGAGATCATTTTACTTTTTATATCCTTCTTTTGAAAAAAGATCCCTTTCAAAAGTCAAAGGAAAGAAAACAAAAAGACAAGCCAGAGATTGAGAGAAATTATTTGCAAATCAAATATCTGATAGATTTATATCCAGAATATATATTTTTAAAACTTGTAATTTAATAACAAGAAAACAACCCAATTTTTAAAATGGGCAAAAGATTTAAATAGACATTTCATACAAAGAGATGTACAAACACCAATAAGCACGAGAAAAGATACTTAACTTCGCTAGTCACTGAGAAAATACAAACTAAGAAAACACCATGAGGTACCATACTACATCTACTAGAATAACTACAATAATTTTAAAAAGACAATAAAAGTGTTGGTAAGAATGTGGAGAAACTGGAACCTTCTGCTATTGCTGGTGGAAATGTAGAATGGTACAGCCACCCTTTTCCAAAGGGAAAAGAGTTTGGCAATTTCAAGTTATAAAAAATAGTTGGGCATAACTTTACAATGTAACTAACTATTCCATACTAAAGCAAAAACGAAAGCATACGCCCTCACAAAGATGTATATGTAAATGTTCATAACAGCATTATTTATAATAGTCCAAAAGCAGAAAGACTCCAAATGGCCATTAACTGTGAATGAATAAACAAATACCTATAAACATTTAATGGAATATAATGCTGATACATGCTACAACATGGATGAATCAAAAACATTACAGCTTCAGTTTGTTCAAATTCAAAATAAAAGTATGGGCTATGTCCAAAAATAAATAAATGGAGCCAGAGCTGTCAAGCCAGAGGTACTGCTTTGCACATCTTTTGCCTCAAACCTCTGGAATATTGAAAGAGGGTAAAATAAACTTTGGATCGGGCCTCCCACAACACTGTGTCCCAAAGAACTGCTTGCAAAGATTACAAGAAAGCAGTTATAATGACTACTGGACTGATGACTACTAGAAAGAATATTTAAAACAATGTTTAGCCTGACCTTGGTAGCACAGTGGAGAGAGAGTCAACCTGGGATACTGAGGTCCCAGGTTCGAAACCCCAAGGTTGCTGGCTTGAAGCCCAAGTCACTGGCTTGGGCCCAAGGTCACTGGCTTGGGCAAGGAGTCACTGGTTCAACTTGAGTCTCCCAGTCAAGGAAGTATGAAAAAGCAATCAATGAACAACTGAAGTGCCACAACTATGAGCTGATGCTTCTCATCTCTCTCCTCTCTCTCTTTCTCCCATCCTGTCTCACTCTCTCATTCACTCTCAAAATCAATTAAAAAATAAAATAAGGGCCTCGTAGGTTGGCTCAGTGGTAGAGCATCAGCCCATTGTGTGGATGTCCTGGGTTCGATTCCCAGTCAGGGCACACAGAAGCGGCCATCTGCTTCTCCACCCCTCTTCTTTCTTTCTCTCTCTCTCTCTCTCTCTCTCTCTCTCTCTCTCTCTCTCTCTCTCTCTTCCCCTGCCATAGCAATGGCTCAACTGGTTCGAGAACATCGGCCCAGGTGCTAATGGCTCCGTGGAGCCTCCACTTCAGGCACTAAAAATGGCACAGTTATGAGCATGGCCCCAGATGGGGGTTGCTGGGTGCATATAGGCATCTGTCTCTCTCTCCCTTCCTCTCACTTGGAAAAGGAAGAAAAAAAATAAATAAAATAAATAACTAAAAGAAAATAAACAACAAAAACAATGTTTAGAATTAATATCACACTGTTATATTATCTGCACCGGTAGAAATGCCTTCCTTCTACTGATATAATTGTTCCCCTTCCTTTTCTCATAAATACCCATTTATCTCCTAATAAGAACACTATATGGCTGAATCAGTGTGTCCCAAATACCTATTCTTATTGATCTCACATAAATGCTTTCTTTTGCCTCTCACTTAGAAAGGCCCCCCCCCTTTTTTTGTATTTTTCTGAAGTTGGAAATGGGGAAGCAGTCAGACAGACTCCCTGCATGCGCCCGACCGGGATCCACCAGGCATGCCCATCAGGGGGCGATGCTCTGCCCATCTGAGGTGTCGCTCTGTTGCAACCAGAGCCATTCTAGCGCCTGAGGCAGAGGCCATAGAGACATCCTCAGCGCCCGGGCCATCTTTGCTCCAATGGAGCCTTGGCTGCGGAAGGGGAAGAGAGAGACAGAGAGGAAGGAGAGGGGGAGGGGTGGAGAAGCAGATGGGCGCTTCTCCTGTGTGCCCTGGCTGGGAATCGAACCTGGGACTCCTGCACACCAGGCTGGCGCTCTACCACTGAGCCAAGCAGCCAGGGCCGGAAAGCCCCTTTTAAATTAACAGCTACATGATCTCTATGCTCCTATCTAACCACCTTTCTATCATTCTTTATTTAGGAAGGCCTAGAAATAACAAAGCAAAGGATTTTATGATGGACCCACCAGAACACCACACACTTATCTATATTAAAAAAATATATTCTAATTTTAAAATTAAAGGTTGCCAAATAAGCAAAACTGATTTAAAATTAGAATTTAAAAAAGTAAGCTACTGGGTTATTATTTATAAAAATAGGCAACACTTGGTTAGCACTAATGTATCAAACACTATGCTAAAATGTCTCACAAGTTTTACCTCATTTAATTTTCAGAGCAGCCCTGGGAGGTAGGGGTAGTGTTAATTCTCCACTGAAGAATCTGATGCTAATGTGTTCAGGTAGTGAGCGGCAGAGCCAGCACTTAACTTAAAACATCTTAACCACAGCTCCAACCATTATTACCACATGTACAAAATGAATGACAGTTTGATTTATGACAGGTGTCAAGAAACTTTGTTTGTATGAAATGACTGAAAAATGAATAGTAAACAGGCAGAGAGAAAAAGCAGAAGTTGAGAAAGTATTATTTACTGAAAGGATATGTGAGGGCCCACTTGAGTATAATTCTTGCTGCAGCAAAGACTTACTGAACTGATTTCCTGCTGTGACTCTTGCAGGTGCTGCTGAAGAGGTCCCAGCTGCGCCTTCCCTGACTCCACACTCTCCTCCAATTCCACTGTTTCTTGCTGTAGGCGACTCAACTCTTCCCTAGCTTTGGCCAGCTCTTCCTCGTAAGTGGAGATCTGCGATTCTTGACTACTTAATTCAGCTTTCAGGGATGAGATCTATAATATGGCAGTGAATGAAAAGAAAGGGGGATTAAATAAAGATGTCTTTAAAATGTTCCATAATGCAATACATTGATTTGTTTAGTTTACTATTTTGGTATTTTCTGATGTAAATTTTTGATAAAACAGAGCAATTAGGGAACAAATAGAGGAGGGTTAAAGGCATAGGCACCATACTTCCAAAAAATATTTGGAAAAATATTGAATAGTACATTAAGTGCCCTATTTTCCCTAAAGAAAACCTATAATTTCCAGATGAAGCATGTTTCATCTCCTTCATGTGCCCAGTGTTGATTAGATTGCTACCTAATGACAACAAGAAACAGAGACTGTTTCCATTTTAATCAGGAAGAGCAACTAAGGTGTAGATACACAGCAGTAAACAGCCAGTCTTTACCAGCTGGGCCTCCTCTGCACATTTCTTTCTCACTTCCTTGAGTTGCTCCTCCAGCTGGACTTTCTGCTCATCCAGTCCATCAAGGAGTTCCTGTACTTGCTGTTTCTGGGCCTGTAGATTTTGCAGATTAGTATTCTCCCTTTGAACTTCATCTTGAAGATCCTGAAATACAAGAAAATGAACTTATTTATTCTCTTTAGAGACAGGGGAAGATTAACTCAATTTTTTTTAAGAGCCTATCTTGGCCCTGGGCGGTTGGTTCAGTGGTAGAGTGTCGGCCTGGCATGTGGATGTCCTGGGTTCAATTCCTAGTCAGGGCACACAGAAGAGGCGACAATCTGCTTCTACACCCTTCCCCCTCCTCTCTCTCTCTCTCTCCCCCTCCCACAGCCATGGCTCAATGACTCCAGCGAGTTGGCCCCCAGTGCTAAAGATGGCTTAGTGGCCTCCACCTCAGGTGCTAAAAATAGTTCGGCTTCCAAGTAATGGAGCAATGACCACAGATGGGTAGAGCATCGCCTCATAGGGGGATTGCTGGGTGGATCCTGGTAGGAGCGCATTCGACAGTATCTCTCTGCCTCCCCTCCTCTCAATTAAAAAAAAAAGAGCCTATCTTGAAGGAAAATAAAGTCTTCTCTTATTAAGTATATTGTGTTGGTGGATTGGAAGACTTGTAACTTTAAATACCATCTTTACTTGAGGACCTCTTCTCTAGATTCCAGATTTAAGTATCCAATTTACATACTCAAATTTGTCCTTGGATGTCTGATGACCTTCATTAACATGTTAAAAACAAAACTGAGCCCTGGCCGGTTGGCTCAGTGGTAGAGCGTCGGCCTGGCGTGCAGGAGTCCCAGGTTTGATTCCCAGCCAGGGCACACAGGAGAAGCACCCATCTGTTTCTCCACCCCTCCCCCTCTCCTTCCTCTCTGTCTCTCTCTTCCCCTCTCACAGCCAAGGCTCCATTGGAGCAAAGTTGGCCCGGGTGCTGAGGACGGCTCCATGGCCTCTGCCTCAGGCGCTAGAATGGCTCTGGTTGCAACAAAGCAATGCCCCAGATAGGCAGAGCATCGCCCCCTGGTGGGCATGCCGGGTGGATCCCGGTTGAGCACATGCAGGAGTCTGTCTGACTGCCTCCCCGTTTCCAACTTCAGAAAAATACACACAAAAAAACACAAAAAACTGGCCTGACCTGTGGTGGCACAGTGGATAAAGCATCAACCTAGAACGCTGAGGTCACCGGCTGGAAACCCTGGGTTTGCCTGGTCAAGGCACATATGCGAGTTGACGCTTCCTGCTCCTCTCCCCTTCTCCCCCCCCCCCCACAAATGAATAAATAAAATCTTTAAAAAAACCAAAAAAACAGAACTGACCCTGGCCAGTTGGCTCAGCAGTAAAGCATCAGCCTGGCAGTCTCAAGCTTGAAATCCCAGGTTCGATTCCCAGTCAGGGCACACAGAAGAAGTGACCAATCTGCTTCTCCACTCCTTCCCCTTTCTTCCACCCACCCCTCCGCAACCATGGCTCAAATGATGTGAGCAAGTTGGCCGTGCGCACTGAGGATGGCTCAGTGGCCTTGCCTAAGGTGCTAAAATAGCTCACTTGCTGAGCAATGGAGCAGAGGCCCCAGATGAGCAGAGCATCACCTGGCAGGGGGTTTGCCGGGTGGATCCTGGTTGGGGCGCATGTGGGAGTCTGCCTCTCTGCCTCCTCTTCTCTCACTTAAAAAAAAACAAAAAACAGAACTGCCTTATCCTCAATCCTCCTCCCTTTCAGTTTCTCAGGCCAGAAAGTATGTCAACATTTCTGACTCTTCTCTTTCTCTAACATCTCAGCTCCAATCTGTCAGTTTATTTTCAGTACAGCAGCCACTGTTAAAAACCTAGGTCAGATGATGTCACTCCTCTACTAAAAACTCCGCATTGACTCCCCACCTCCCTCACTATAAAAACCAAAGTCTTGGGCCTGGTCGGTTAGCTCAGTGGCAGAGCATCAGCCTGGCGTGCAGGAGTCCCGGGTTCGATTCCTGGCACCAGGGCACACAGGAGAGGCACCCACTTGCTTCTCCACCCCTCCCCCTCTCCTTCCTTTCTGTCTCTCTCTTCCCCTCCTGCAGCCAAGGCTCCATTGGAGCAAAAGTTTGCCCAGGCGCTGAGGACGGCTCTGTGGCCTCTGCCTCAGGCGCTAGAATGGCTCTGATTGCGGCAGAGCGATGTCCCGGATGGGCAGAGCATCGCCCCCTGGTGGACATGCCGGGTGGATCCCAGTTGGGCACATGCGGGAGTCTGTCTGACTGCCTCCCCGTTTCCAACTTCAGAAAAATGCAAAAAACAGTCTTTATGAACTACAGAAATGATCCCTGAAAGTACTGCTCTCTTCCTTGCTTGCTCTATTTCAGCTATGCTATGTTTCAGCTGTATTCAAACATGCCAGATGTGCCCTCTTCTCAGGATCTTTCACTGATTATCCCCTCTTCCCAGAAAGTTCTTCCCCTAGGTATCCACATGGCTCAATTGCTCATCTCTTTCGAGTTTTTACTCAAGTGTTACTCCCAGGGAGGCCTTCCTCAGCACCCTGCTACCACATCCCTCCCCACCATTAATTCTCCTTCATAGGTAGCATATAACAGCTTTACTGAAATAACTCACATGCCATACAATTCACCTATTTAAAGTATACAACCCTATGGTTTTTAATGTATTTACAAAGTTGTGCAACCATCACCACCACAATAACTGTATAACATTTTCATCACCCCAGGAAGAAGCCCCATACATTTAGCAAGTCACTCCCTATTTCCCTTCCAATCACTCCAAATGGAATCATACAACATGTGGTTTATTTTGTAACTGGCTTCTTTGTTGCTTAGCATGTTTTCAAGGTTCATCTGTATTGGCATAAAATAATTATTTTTTAAAATTTTACTAAGGTATAATTTATATACTATAAAACTTGCTGGCTTTAAGTATATAACTCGTGTTAATAAATCTATATAGTTGTGCAAGCATCATCATAATCCAATTTTAGAACACTTCATCACCTTAAAACTTCCCTCATATTCTTTTTTTAGTCAATTCTTGTTTCCATTTCTAGCCCTAGGCAACTAATGACCTGCTTTCTATTGCTAAAGTTTGCTTTTTGTAGAAATTTCACATAAATGGAATCATGTAATATGTTCTCTACTGTATCTGGCTTCTTATACCTAGTGTTATACATATTTTTTAGATTTATCTGTGTTGCTACATGTATAAGTAGTTTGTCCCTTTTTATGGATGAGTATGTAGTATTCCGTTGTGTGAATATACATTTGATGGACGTTTAGACTGTTCTAGTTTTTTCCTTTTATGAATCATAGAGCATATAATTTATCCTGTTTATGGTTTTACTCCTTCCCCTAGAATGCAGGCTCCATGAGTCCAGAAATATTTGTGAATTTTGAGTTTTGTTCTCTGCTGTATTCCCAGTTCCCAGTATGTAAGAAGTACACCATACATATTTAGTGAATAATGAATGACAACATAAAGATGTCAATTATCTCTTAATTAATCTATACATTTCAATGAAAATTCTAACAAGGTTTTTCAATGAACCTGACAAGCTAATTCCAAAATGTATTTGGAAGAATAATGGGGGAAATAGCATTATAAAATGTAAAAGGACTTACTCTATTAGATATTATGAATTATTGGGAAGCTAAAATAATAAAGACAGTTTGGTTTTGATGCAAGGATAGTCAAATAGACTAAATGAACTAAAAGGAGAGTTTAGACATAATAAATATAGGCATGTATAGAAAAAAAGTGATGTGAAGACATGGCATTAAAACTGATTGAAACTGCCTGACCTGTGGTGGCTCAGGGAATAAAGCATCGAACTGGAATGCTGAGGTCACTGGTTCAAAACCCCAGGCTTCCACATATGAGAAGCAACTATTACGAGTTGATGCTTCCCACTCCTCCCTCCCTCCCTCCTTCCCTCCTTCCATCCCTCCCTTATTCCTTCCGTCCTTCTTTCCTTCCCTCCCTTCCTCCCTTCCTTCCTCCCTCTCTCCCTTCCTTTCTTTTTTCTTTTTCTCTCCCCCCTCCCTAAAAAAAAATCAATAAAATCTTTTTAAAAATTGATTGAAAGAAAAGAGAACTATTCAGTAAGTCATACTGAGTATATCCATAAGGCAAAAAGAATATTTTTAACTAAGTCTCTAAATCATACCAATTAGAAAAATAAATTTCAAGTATATTAGACAAAATATGAAAGACAAACTTTAGAATGTATAGCAGTAAATATAGATCTCAGCATAGAAAAGAATTTCTTGAACAAAAAAACCATTTTGAAAATGTATGTGCTAGGCGTATGCTTAATGAGAAAGACTAGAAATTTAAAAAAAAACTACAATGGGAAATCTCTGTATCAGAGATATTTTAAAAATACAATAGGAAATCTCTGTATGATCTCAATTTTCTGTGAGCCAAAAATTTTTCTAAAAATTAAAATATATTAAAAAAAGAAAATATATGCCTGATCTGTGGTGACACAGTGGATGTGGTGACCTGGAATGTTGAGGTCCTTGATTTGAAACCCTGGGCTTGCCCAATCAAGGCACAACAAGTAACCAATGAACAGATAGAGTGAAGCAACTGCTTTTTATTCCCCCCGCCCCTCTGTAAAATAAATAAGACCTCTTTAAAAATAATGTCCAGAGATGGGAAGAGGAAAACTATCCCTTATCTCCATCTTCAAATAGTCTAGTCCAGGCATGGCCAATAGTTTTTGCTCCCGGGCCAGACTATAAAGAAAACTTTTTTCATGGGCCAGACAAAATATTAAAATTAAAAAATGTTAAATATAAAAACAATTCATTTAAGTAAACAAAATTTTATTATGTAATTTGTTTATGAATAATGTAAGTAATTTAGTACAACAAATTAACAAAAAAAAACTAATGTGAGGTGTTGAGGCACTTTGCATCGCCTATTATTTTTTTAATATCTGGCTCTATACTTGTAGAGCTATTCTTAACACAGCCTCCAAATGTAAATCATTCAATCTTGATCTTGTTGTACTTTTATTTAGATTCATTAAAGAAAAAGTTTGTTCACAAATATAAGTCGAGCTAAAGATTACTAAATATTCCTTGTCAAGTTTTTTAAAATTTCCATATTTTCCATTATTTAATTGCTTATAAAAATTGCATAGACGAGTACAAAAGTTATAAATCTTTATAATGGAATTTTTTTTAAAAATAAAGAAGTATCACGAATCCATTTAACCAATTATTGGAAGTTAACCCTCGATTAGTCACACGCAGAATTCTTTTCTGCCTATCACTATCTTCTTAAATATCTCGATTTCCAATAATCAAAGATGCTTCTGCTTCTGAGCAGCTGAGATTTAAATTTCATTGTTGTACAATGGTTAGATATCGTAGTTTATGTATAACGATTTAAAAGTACCACTTATTTCATTTCCACAGTGCGTGGTGCGGAGAATATTAAAAAATTAATCGTGGGCCGCATAAACTCATTACACGGGCCGTATGTTGGCCATGCCTGGTCTAGTCTGATTTCCCATTCTTTCCCAAATTCCCAAAATGTTGAATGTTACATCTCTAATGATATGTAATCTTTACAGTTATATGTAATTTCATGTCTCTACTTTTATTGTAATCTAAGAAAAATAAAATTGACCTTAAAAGGGTCTTGTGCCCTGGCCGGTTGGCTCAGCGGTAGAGCATCAGCCCGGAGTGTGGAAGTCCTGGGTTCGATTTCCGGTCAGGGCACAGAGGAGAAGCACCCATCTGCTTCTCCACCCTTCCCCCTCTCCTTTCTCTCTATTTCTCTCTTCCCCTCCTGCAGCCAAGGCACCGTGGGAGGAAAGCTGGCCTGGGCGCTGAGGATGGCTCCATGGCCTCAGCCTCAGGAGCTAGAATGGCTCCGGTTGCAGCGGAACAATGCCCCAGATGGGCCGAGGATCGCCCACCGGTGGGCATGCCGGGTGGATCCCGGTGGGGCACATGCCAGAGTCTGTCAGTCTGCCACCCCAACTTCTCACTTCAGGGGGCAGGAGAAGGGTCAGGTAATGTGAGAAAATGTCTAGAACATAATGCCAATTTTTAAAAGCTAAGTACAAATACTGAATCACAAATATAAAGACATTTATGTATAGTCACAGAAAATACAGCAAATATGGTAAAGGTTCTCTCTAGAATGTAAAATTGTGTTTTTTTCTTTTTATATTTTTCTACATTTTACAAGATGATTATGAACTCATATTACTTTTATAATCAGGAAATGTCAAAAATGACAATTTCCACATCAGTATCAGTATTCAGATACACTTGGCTATTTTATTTTGGTACAGGTTTGCTTACCCTGAGACTAAGTGAAGGCAACAAATGCATCATTTCCCTCCCAGGAACCCCTCCCATGACTAGGGCAGTGGTAGGTACTCTGAACAAATATTATAGTATCTTCCACTAGAGTAGGATACTTGTCTCTTTACCTTACAATGGCCCTTTGGGAAAACTATCATGATTTAGTGCACGATCTCAGCACTATGGTATGTCATCTAATCAAGTGAGTGGCTGAAGACATTTGTAGATTCCTTCATAGTTAAGACTCTATTTTATTTCTTTTTTTCCAAAACACATCTTTATTAATTTTATTTAGAGTTATTTTCTGATTCACCATTCTCCCTCCAGTGTATATGAGAGTTGTTTTCATATTGTGTGCAGCTACAAAAATGGGTTATACATTTTTTACCTTGCACTTCTTTTATTTATTTATTTATTTATTTATTTTTAATGGGGTGACATCAGTAAATCAAGATACATATATTCAAAGGTAATATGTCCAGGTTATCTTAAAGTTCAATTATGTTGCATACCCATCACCCAAAGTCAGATTGTCCTGTCACCCTCTATCTAGTTCTCTTTGTGCCCCTCCCCCTCCCCCTTCCCTCTCCCTCTCCCCCCTCCCCCCGTAACCACCACACTCTTGTCAATGTCTCTTGGTCTCAGTTTTATGTCCCATCTACGTATGGAAAAATGCAGTTCCTGGTTTTTTCTGATTTACTTATTTCACTCCGTATAATGTTGTCAAGATCCCACCATTTTGCTATAAATGATCCGATGTCATCATTTCTTATGGCTGAGTAGTATTCCATAGTGTATACCTTGCACTTCTTTCACGTTACATTTATTTCATTCTTTTGTAGTTCATTTTTTGGTTCTTGTCTTGCACTATTAATGACATTGATAAATTTTTCTCTTAAAAGAGACCTTTGTGTTTAAGGTGAACCTAAGATACAGGGGTTTTAAAATATACTGCTCACAAAAATTAGGGGATATTTCAAAATGAATATGAAGCAATAAAATATCCCTAATTTTTTTGAGCAGTATATGTTGACACTGACTAACTGAAGGGCTTTGAAGATTTATTTTCAGACGATATTTTCACAATTCTCAAACATTAAGTAGGGCGTGTAAAACTGGGCTTCATTTAAGTCTCCTGCCCCCTCTATCTTAGCTGTTTTGCTGTTCTGATAATTTAGAAAAGTGAAATGATGTAACTAGGCACACTAATGAAATTCATCTAATACCTTAAGCTCTCCCCACCCCGCACCTCGTTAAGAAGCTAGCTTTGTCAAGAAAAACTTATCAGAGCAAAACTTGCCTCTGAAAAAATTATTTTGAATGAATGATTCCTGCAATATTTTGTCTATAAGAGAAGAATCCCATATGACCTTTGTCAAGAAAAACTTATCAGAGCAAAACTTGCCTCTGAAAAAATTATTTTGAATGAATGATTCCTGCAATATTTTGTCTATAAGAGAAGAATCCCATATGACCTTTGTCAAGAAAAACTTATCAGAGCAAAACTTGCCTCTGAAAAAATTATTTTGAATGAATGATTCCTGCAATATTTTGTCTATAAGAGAAGAATCCCATATGACCTAAAATGATCTTTCATATAGGTAACTTTTCTGTTTTCCATAACACAAATTTCATGTTGATATTCTCCTGCTGTACAAAAATGTTAACAGTACAGCTGACTGAATGTTCCCTCGCTCGCATCCCTGTCCTGCTCTGTTTCCTAAATTATGTGCTGATCAGCAGTTATGCTCTATTTTCCATGATCACGCTCTACTTCCTACCTGTGCCATTGACAGCAAAAGAAAGGAGGGCAATGGCAATTACAGAATGACAAGAATGAATTTAAAAAATGACTGAAATACAGTTCCAAAGTTTGTTTTAGAAAAATACTAATGCTAGCCACATCCAAGGCTCCTCATCCAGGAATGAAGGGATACTTGGCCTGGGATCTTGACATTTTTTTAATTGCAAGGAAAATGTCTTGTTTTCTGGAAATCACACAAATTACTGAAAATGATAAACTCATCCCCATCCATCCACACCCCCATGAAATACTACATGGGCAATGAAAATAAAATTTAAACAAATATATAAAAACTCTTAGCTATATTGAAGAGTAAAATAATTCATTTTAGCAACCCAACTCAGTTGTATAATTGAAAAAGTAACTTAAGCACTAAACCTATGAAATACTAGCAACATGAATATGTTAGCTCTATTTGTTTCATATAAAATAGAGTACAAAATAAAAAGGACAGTAATTTGTGAATAAAACACATATTTAATTGATTAAATAAACTCTCAGACTAAACCAAAACTAGAAATAATTAACTCATTCATTATGTTGGCCTAATTATCAAAACCGAAGTTACAGAAGTATCCTTAATATAAAAAAGTATCAATTGTACAGTGAGATGTTTACATCAAGGAACAGAAAGGGAGTCTATCACTAGGGAGAGAGTTGGAAAACCTCACTACCAGCCTGCCTTCATTTTCCATCAGATGCTTCCCAGCATGTTCTAAGAGCATTATCCCTTGGAAAAGAATGTTGAGCTCATGCATCTAATTTTACTTCCACCCAAAATAAATCATGCCTCTTCATCTAGAAAAAAAAAGTAAATTAAAAATTCTTTAAAAATTACTATGAATTACTAAACTTTACTGATAACATATAAATAATTGGGTGCTTCTTTTGCATAAGGGCAGTATGAACATAAAAGAGTCTGACTCTTTGTGGCATTATTGTGCTCCCAATCCTTTCTGTCTGTACTTGCTGGGTGTGTCCTGTCCTATTTTTAATTTCATGCAAAAAATTGAAGATTTATTCATTTCTGTTGTCAACTGCTTCCTTAAATTTACCTCCATTTAACAATACCTTAATCAAATACAGTAAAAGATATAATCCAAGCTATCTTTTTTTTTAAATGACTTTAGAGAGAGGAGAGAGAGAGAAAGACAGTGGGGGAGGAGCAGGAAGCATCAACTCATAGTTACTTCTTGTATGTGCCTTGATGAGGCAAGCCCAGAGTTTTGAACCGGTGACTTTAGCACCCTAGGTCAATGCTTTAGCCACTGCACCACCACAGGTCAGGCCAAGGTACAATATTTAAGCTTAAGGAACTCATAATAATATAGGCTGGAAGACATTGGAATCTATATACATACACACTCAACTAGCACAATATGGTAACATACTGTACATGCCATGCAGGGGATATGTACTCCTGTGGAATTTCCAAAACAGAAAAGCCTGTAGACTGAATGAAGTGACAGAGAAGAAAAAATTTAAGAGAAGTGGTGGGATTTGAGTTGGGCTTTAAGGCATGAGTGGAACTCACATAAGCAGGGAGGTAGGGAACATTTTAGTTTATAACAAGTAAAGGTATAAGAATGGAATAAGAAAGACAATGTGTAGGCACACAATGCAGAGGCAGAAAATAAAATAGTAAGTAGTAAAAGAGGAGGGTATGCATCTCATCTTTTTTCTACCTCCCTCATACCCATGAGGTATGACATCCTCCCATCATTAACAGTGGAGGTAGGCAGCAGAAAGTATTTTCACATCTGAGAGTCATGAGAGTAAGATTAGTTTAGGAAGAAAGGCAAGAAGAGGATGGGGTAAGCACTCAGGCTCAGCCTGTAGAGTTTTAGATGTCGGGTGATAGGCTGGCAGTAGTGAGAAAGACAAACACTGGCAGAAAAATTACAGCCCAAAACTGAAACCTTTGTTTTCTTAACAAGATGAGACTTATTTTAAACATACAGACTCTGAAATGATAAACACCAAAATGCCTAAGTGGAGAGGTGAGATTCAGGAGAACAGAGGGCCAGGTGAATACTCAAGAATCATCAGCACATGGCTGACAGGGTTATGGAAAAGGAGGGAAGTGGGGGAGGAGAGAGTGTGTCAAGACGAATGGATATGGCCTTATGATTACTGCTGGTTCTGAGCAGAAAAATTAAAGCATAGCAGACTAAATAGGGTTACTGAAAGGACAGGAAGGGGAAAAAATGGGCACACAAAGCAACAAAAACAGAAAAAAGACTGGACAGCAATAGCAAAAGTAAATAATAAATAAATAAATGTATTTTCCAATCAGTGAGTCCTATGTGCAGCCAGCCGACGTGGAGCTTGACGATGAAGGGAGGGTAATGAGGAGAGGAAGTAGGGTATAGAATACTACCACTAATCAAGACATCTATTGACCTTTTACCCGGTGCCAATCATTCTGTGATTGCACTATCTCATTTTATTCTTATAGCAACTCAAGTATTTGGTATTTTTATTATCCCATGTTATGGAAGAAAAACTAATGTATAGAGTAGTTAAGTTACTTACTTAGGATAAAAAACTTAAGAAGGGCCAGAACCAGGAACTAGATTCAAGTTTGTCTGATAACAAGTTGTTCCTATAAACTTCTACGCAAAACTGAAGAGAGCAGACATCAAGGTGGATTTCTCATTATTTACCAACTACTCCAAAGAAAAATCTTAATGAAATGTCCATTAGTTTAAAGCAGGAAAAAATGTGGCTCTACCTTCTCTCCTGAACAACAACAAAATAGTCCAAACCATAAACATGTGAGATAGAATGAAGATTTATAATCTTTACCCCTTGGATCATTTTGGGCGTAATTTCTCCAGAGAGCTTGATAAACTAGCAGTATACCTCATGTGAGTTAAAAGTGGTAATCTCATGAAATTAAATTTGAAGTTAATCATTGGTTTGGTTTTCAATAAAAAATCTGAAACTGAAAGTTTTCAATATGTATTCATGGGACTACAGACAAGAAACAAAAATTTAGAATTAAATTATGTAGCAGATTTTCTGACTTTACAGAATTAGGAAGACTAAATGCAAAGCAAAAAACAACTTGTCTTTTGGCACTTTGGTTACACATAGAGGCTCTGAGAGTTTGGTTTCTTTTTTTAAATTTTTATTTATTTATTTTAGAGAAGAGAGAGAGAGAGAGAGAAGGGGGGAAGGAGCAGGAAGCATAGCTCCCATGTGTCCCTTGACCAGGCAAGCCCAGGGTTTTGAACAGGCGACCTCAGGGTTTTAGGTCAATGCTTTATACACTGCGCTACCACAGGTCAGGCCAGAAAGTTTGGTGTCTGGCTTGAGATGTGAGCGCACATAACAACTATCGGTGACTTTATAAATATGGAGAAGAGCAAGAACACTCAGAAAAGCCAAGTTTGGATTAGGTGGACACTCAACGGTTGGTCAAGACTTCCTTACTTCTCCCCTGATGCCATCTTGTTGGCATTTGTCGTCAGCATCTCCATGAGGAAAGTGGGGTCAGAGAGCAGCAAAGTAAACATTCTTTTATTCTGCTATTTATTAATAGCTCCAGTAAACTGCCTTTTGCCAGAGAAATGAAAAAGAAGCACTAGGAGTTGCAATTACATACACATTTTCATTATCCATGTTATTCTAGTCTGTGCCTCATTACCAATGGGTAAACCAGATTTAATTCAATAGGTGATGAAATCTATGTATTACCACTTCTGATAAATTGTCTTGTGCTTCAGAAAGTTGAAAATGATCACAAAAATGGAAAGTTTTTATTACTTGTAGATGTCAATTATCCATGTCATCTTACCATGGATAATACAGACACACCTGTATTGGAATGGAATGAGTAATGAATTCACCAACACAAGGTTTTAACCTAATGTTCTTTTTCAATGATCTTATGTTTGTTTGTTTTTTTTAAGTTTATTCATTTTTTTTAGAGAGGAGAGAGAGAGATACAGAGAGAGAGAGGAGAGACAGAGAGAGAGAAGGGGGAGAGGAGCTGGAAGCATCAACTCCCATATGTGCCTTGACCAGGCAAGCCCAGGGTTTCGAACTGGCGACCTCAGCAATGATCTTATGTTTGACCATTACAACTTCATCTGTGCCAATCATGCTCCAAGATACCTTTTGTTTATAGCACCCAATACAAAAATTCAACAATTTCAAATGCCTATGGCAATACATTTGGATTTAGCAAAGCGTAAGATTTAACATACACCTTACTATCACCACTAATAAAGATAAGCAAATCATGAAGAAATGTTGACTGACAACAAAACTACAATTATAAAAAATCAAATATTCAAGGATAGCCCATTTAGCCTAAAAAGGAATAATGTAAATTTTAGTATTTGTCCAAACTGGCTATTTAAATTCACATCCTCTACCTGAAACCTATGTACTCTTATTGATCAATGTCACCCTGTTAAATTTAATTTTCTAAATAAAATTTTTTAAAAGTTCACATCCTCAAAAGATGTAGTAGGGAAAACCAATAGGAATAACAAAATATCGTCTATCATAAAATACTATGCACTTTGAAACACTACCTGGTTAAATTTAGGAACTGTCGCCCTGGCCAGTTGGCTCAGCGGTAGAGCGTCGGCCTAGCGTGCGGAGGACCCGGGTTCGATTCCCGGCCAGGGCACACAGGAGAAGCGCCCATTTGCTTCTCCACCCCTCCGCCGCGCTTTCCTCTCTGTCTCTCTCTTCCCCTCCCGCAGCCAAGGCTCCATTGGAGCAAAGATGGCCCGGGCGCTGGGGATGGCTCTGTGGCCTCTGCCTCAGGCGCTAGAGTGGCTCTGGTCGCAACATGGCGACGCCCAGGATGGGCAGAGCATCGCCCCCTGGTGGGCGCCCCTGGTGGGCGTGCCGGGTGGATCCCGGTCGGGCGCATGCGGGAGTCTGTCTGACTGTCTCTCCCTGTTTCCAGCTTCAGAAAAATGAAAAAAAAAAAAAAAAGAAAAGAAAAAAAAAGGAACTGTCCAAGATTATCAGTAACTGTATCTATTTCTTCAGATTGAGAAACTTTTATAGATTATTTTATCTTCCATTCTTAAAGTAGTTTCAGCAATAAATGTTAAAGTCTATGACTCCTGCATTTGTTAGGAAGCTCAAAAATTGCACAAAAATAATGTAATTGAGGTAACCCCCATCTCACATTAGTGATGATTTCTTGAATTCTGCATCACCTTTAGGAAAATTCCAGTGAATGTAATAAATGCAGTCTTCCAATATGAGCATCAACTTCCAACAAGAAGTCCCTCTGGCTTCTTCCTCAAGCCCTCGGTATATCATTCTCCCCACCCTAGCACAGTTCACCTGGTAGACAACTTCCAGTGAATGCCCCACATCAAAACAAAGCAATGGGTCTAAGCATTTAGAGCTTTCACCCATTTAAAACTCTGATAAGCAGGGACAGACAACATATAAGTAGCATGTTAAGAAATGCCCATCCATGAGCTTTTACTGGCGACTGCTACCACTGCTTTTACACCCAACCTCTTGCGTGTACTGGTGCAGCATCCAGGAAACAGTGCCCCAGACACACAGTCACACGGAATGCTTACTGTTTTGGCTGCAACACTGCCCAATTCTCTATATTTTTAACGTTTGAAATACCCTTTTTTTGTGTCATTTCCCAATCAGAAACTGAGGTTTTATTTTCCTTTCTATTTTATTTGTAAAATGAAGCGACTTAATACACTACTTAGTGATAATCAATTAAATCTCTTTATGCCAAAGTTTAAGATATCCTGGCTACTAAGCTACTTATAAAATATCATTTAAAATTATTCCATATCATTTCTCCCCTACCACTATTATGAGAAGCAGTCCTGTAAAATACTAGGTTTCCTAGCTAACAAAATGTCACATCTATGAAAAAGCAATTTGCATTTTCATGATGATGATGATGATGATAATGACAATTTCACTTATTTAATTTTATTAGTGTAATAATATTTACAATGTAAGTCATTCAAACTTACCTTTAATGATATAATATGCATGTAAATATTATCTTTAAAATACTTCCAAAACTACAAATCTATGCTGAAAAAAACTGCTTTTTCATTGCAGTGTGATCTCAGCAGGCCAGAAGTCAGAGAAAAACAATCATTTACATAACTACTTATATCACAAATATAATAAGTATTCCTTGATCTCACCTACACCACAACCATCACATAGTAAATGACCTGATACAATTTTTAAAAATTCTCCTAAATCAGAAATGGAATACTGAACTTAACAGTTCACGTACCTGAACCTCGCTTGTCCTCTGTTTAAGAGTATCTTCTTTTTCCTTAAGGTCCTGTTCCACATTATTCTTTTCCCTAGAAGACCAGCAAACAATGCAAGAATATTTGAGAACATCAGCTACAGCCGGTATGGTTATCCATCCTCCTAGTCCTGAATCGCTTTTTAAATACATAGTGAAACATTCAATTTTTAAATGAAGGGCAGATTTTTCTACCCTTTTAATTATTTATAGAACAGAAATCAATATAAGCTCTGTTTGTTAAAAAAAAATCGCTTTCTCACTAAAATGTGGTGAAAAGAGAATAGATTTTAAAAGGAAGAGAATATTAATCAATGAAACACTCAGGTTTCACTGATCTCATTGTTGCTAAGGAAATGCTGTCCAATGAAAATTGCTGGTGAAAAAAAGGAGGGGTTGCATCAGCTCTGTAAGCTTAACCCTTAAGTACCACTGTTAAATCAAATGAAAATGGCTAATAAAAACAGTCAATAATATAAGAAAAGGGACATTTACTGAAGTGTTAAAGTCTCCTTAAATCACTGGTGTATACCAATTTTAGAATGAAATATAAAGAAAATGGAAAGGAGTGACAATATATAGGCCATTTTCTCTAGCAAATACACCTGCTAAAAAGAGCTATTTTAGATCACAGATCAATCTGATCAAATATATAAAACAATGTATATAAGTGAAATTAGCACTTATCTTTCTACTCTTCAGATCAAACATGCTAGGATTCCCTTTTACTTTAAAACATCATTATCTAAATTTGCAAATGATCCATCAGAGCTGGATTCCTAATAAATGAATCCTAAGCAATCTTAGAATGACAATATAAAGCTATTTTTTTCAGTGTAACACATTTAACTGTACTGAAACACATACACTCTGCTCTCTTCACTTTCTTTTCTACAAAATGAGAGAAAAGGCCCAAGAATTCTGCAGAAATACATTTTTGGGGATAGAGGGGAAAGGTAAAAGGCGGCAACACGAAGAAGGGAGGATGGCATCCAAGAAGTCCTCCAGACTCGTACTGCACTTTCCCCTTAGAGCTTCATGATGGCATTTCAGTTTCATCCCAGACATAACCCAAACATAAGCTCAGGTTCCTTTAAACTGTGTTATAAAGGAAAGGGAGAAAATTACACCAAAGCAGATACTTAAGGGACAACTGCATGCTACATTTAAATATCTCATCTTTTTGAGGTGAGATATTTAAATGTAGACAAAACTCAACTGTTTTGGATATGTAGGTACAATGTTCTTAAGATTTATATGGAAGGAAAAAAGCACAAGAAAAAAGCTATTTATATATTGTTACTTTTAAACACTTGAGATGTCCAAGGAGCTCACTAACCGTTTCTCAGATGGGTCGCAATGTGGGTCACGATGTTGCGGAGATGTTAAACAGTCCCTTATCATACGAATCATTGTGGCAGCCCGTTCCTCCCATACCTCAATCTATTTATTAGGCAAAGATCATACGCCTCTACCAATCCTTATAAAATTAGGTAAAGTTGAAAAATAGAAAAACAGAGAAAGAACAATCTAAATATACCCCACAAATTCTGCAAGCTCAATCTTGAAAATTTTCTCTTTCCTCCATATACGAGCAGAAGAGTGTTTTCAGTCCTGCTGCAGCATGTCAGAAATAAAGTCACATGAAATACTAGCCCCCTCCCCCACTCCAGACCCTCAGAAGCATTCCACACAAGGTCACTATCAATTCAGCTCCTGGTTTCCAACAGTAGATAATAACAAAAAGAGAAAACATTACACAGTATTACAGGTCAGCATTATACAGACTAATGCGCATGTTTGTATTCAATCCTTTCTGTTCCGCTGTTAACTGCTTCACTGGCTGTCTGCTCTGAAGATCAAGTGTACGTGCACGAAAACAGGGCTGCAAAAAGGCAGTTAGCTGACTTAAAGTAGCCAAGACCTATGAATGGACGCAAAAGAAACAAGCTCCCTTGGTGAAAAAGGTAAACAGATGACAAAGGACTCTCAGCTCTAACAAGCAGATCTATGCTTGCATAAAATGAAGGAAGCTTAGGAAGCACAAATTTCTCTTCCTAATTCTGGATATGGAAGGGGTAAGGAACAGTGGTAATGTGTAAAATATATCTTGAAAACCATTCCGAACTAAGTAAAATATAGGAATCTTTAGGCATTAATTTTTCCTAGTATAAAAATCAATTTTTTTTCATTTATTGATTTGAGAGAGAGAGAAAGATTGATTTGTTGTTCCACTTACACTCACTGTTTGATTCTTGTATGCACCCTGACTGTGGACTGAACCCACAACCTTGGCATTATCAGGACAATGCTCTAACCAACTGAACTACCAGGCCATGGGTTGAAACATTACTGAACTTTCGATCGACATTTATCTAGTAAAATTCCGGTCTCATAATTCCTTTATTAATAAAACCAAGTAGTATAACATACACTACCACACAGAAAACTTGAAAAAATAATAAAATTGCTTTCTATAAAAAACATTACAATTAAAATTCTGTCTTATAAATCAGACTGAGAATTAATTAATTTCCTCATTAATTTATATGATAATATCAGAGATGCCAAACTTATTCTGCAGTTTTCCATACACTGTTAACCTCTAATAGCTAACCTTCTCATTTTGGGCAAGTAAAAAACATCTAAACACTAGGTACACATAGGATGTGTGGTTGTATTTCTTACATTATCCTCTTTCAAATTAGCACATATTTTTCTAAAGGTAATTGATGCATAACTAATGAAAGCAGTATTTAATATTAGTGACTTAAAATATTAATTATTTTCAAGATTTTGCACCACAATAATAATATTTACACAGTTTCCTAAGAAGCCCACCAGTATATGTGGATAAGACAAACATAAGATATATTCCAAAGGTAGGTATATGAACATTTTGCTCAGAGCACTACTCATCTTGAATGTCATGACAGAAAAAGTTTATTGCCTTCACCTTAGTAAATTCCAGAAAAGAGAAATAAAATGACCCCACACACCTCTATCTTAGACAATCTCTCTGGCCTGATTTACTCCAAGATGCTGGTACAACCTGAGAAATCCAAGAATACCAAAGCCATAAAGAAAAGCCAGGGATAAGGCTCCCCGGTGTTTGTTCCAAAGACCGACTGTTCCGATTCCATGGAAACGAGCATCTAAACCAGCAAGGAAAGCAAAGCCCAGGCTGGGCTTTTAAAGTCTAAAGTTGATAATTGCATAGACCTACTATGAAGCAGCCAAAGCTATTCACAAGTACAGTCAGGCTCAGGACCTTGAGTTCATGCAATTCATTTCTACTTGTCCAGGCTCTGTGTAAGGAAGAAGGGGGTGAGTAATTACCTTAATTTTTATATAATAGCAACATTTTCAGAAAAACAGTATTAAATCACCTTCAAAGTCCTTTTGGCCCTGGCCAGTTGGCTCAGTAGTAGAATGTCAGCCTGGCATATAGATGTCCCAGGTTCAATTCCCAGTCAGGGCACACAGAAGTGACCATCTGTTTCTCCACCCTCCCCCTTTTCTCTCTCTCTCTCCTCTCTCTCTCTTCCCTCCCACAGCCAAGGCTCGATTGATTGGTTTGCGTGCATCAGCCCCCAGCCCCCATGAAGCATCCACCTCAGGTGCTAAAAATAGCTTAGATGCAAGCATGGTTCCAGATGGGCAGAGCATCAGCCCCAGATGGGGGTTGCCAGATGGATTCTGGTCAGGGCTCATGCAGGAGTCTATCTCTCTATCTCCCCTCCTCTCACTTGGAAAAGAAGAAGGAAAAAAGCCCTTTCCAGATATACCAGTTTTGTCTTTTTTTCTTAAACATAAGCATTATTATTTTCTAACTAGTAAACAAAAATAAGAGGGTCATGGGGATATAAAGTACAGCATAGGAAATATAGTCAATAATAATATAATAACTATGTATGGTGCCAGGTGTGTACTGGAAATATTGGGCGGAACACTTTGTAAAGTATATGACTAACCACTATGCTGTATACCTGAAATAACACAAAATAATGAAACTGTAAATGTAAACTGTAACTGAAAAACAAAAACAAAAAAATACCAATTTTCTAATGGAGAAATTAAGATATTCCCAGATAAGCAAAAGCAATGGACTTCATTACCTTAAATCTGCGCTATAAGACATGCTAAAGGGCCTGACCAGCGGTGGCGCAGTGGATCAAGCATCAACCTGGGCAACCCTGAGGTCGCCAGCTTGAGTGCAGGCTCACCAGCTTCAGTGCAGTGTCACCAGCTTGAGCATGGGATCAATGACATAATCCTATGGTCAATGACTTGAGCCCAAATGTCACTGGCTTGAGCAAGGGGTCACTGACTCAGCTGGAGCCCCCGCACCTCAGACCCCTGGTCAAGGCACATATGAAAGCAATCAATGAACAACCAAGGTGCCACAACAAGTTGATTCTTCTCATCTCTCCCTTTCTGTCCCCCACTTCTCTCTCACTAAAAAAAATAAAAGAAATGCTAAAGAGAGTCTTTCAGGTTGAAATAAAAGGACGCTACTAGATAGTAACTCAAAGCCATATGAAGATATAATAAAAAAATCTCTAGAGGTTTTAAATGTTGAGCCATCCACTTTATGTGAAATAGAATTAAGTTGTACTCCTCACCACCAAATGCACACTACAATCTCATGCTTCAATTATTCAATCAATAACTCAATGCAGTAGTCACAACTGAGACCTTCTAGTATCAGTCCTGCAGATCTTTACAGGACCAGAAACAGATTAGGTTGGATTACATAAACAAAAGAGCTCCAGATTCAATAATATAAGCAATGCTTTCTCCAGAGCTAATAGTTTCTAATAGTATTTAAACTGAACTAAACCAAAAACATATTTTTTTTAAAAAAATTCAAACTATATACTAATACTGCCATAAATACATTGTTTGTTTTTGTATTTTTCTGAAGTTGAAAACAGGGAGGCAGTCAAGACTCCTGTATGCGCCCGACCAGGATCCACCGGGCATGCCCACCAGGGGGTGATGCTCTGCCCATCTGGGGCGTTGCTCTGTTGCAACCAGAGCCATTCTAGCGCCTGAGGCAGAGGCCATGGAGCCATCCTTAGCGCCCGGGCCAACTTTTGCTCCATGGAGCCTTGGCTGCAGGAGGGGAAAAGGGAGACAGAGAGGAAGGAGAGGGGGAGGGGTTGAGAAGCAGATGGGCGCTTCTCCTGTGTGCCCTGGCCGGGAATCAAACCCGGGACTCCTGCACACCAGGCCGATGCTCTACCACTGAACCAACCGGCCAGGGCCACTTTTTTTAAAATTATTATTATTAAATGAGAGATGAGGAGGCAGAGACAGGCTCCAGCATGTGCACCAATCGGGATGCACATGGCAAACCCCCTACCAGGCAATGTTCTGCCCATCTGAGGCTGCTGCTCCATTGCTTGGCAACTGAGCTATTTTTAGCCCTGAGGCAAGGCTACAGAGCCATCATTAGTGCCCAGGGCCAACTTGCTCAAAGTGTTTGAGCCATGGCTGTGAGAAGAGGAAAGAGAGAGGAGAGAGAGAAAGAAAGAGAAGGGGGAGGGATAGAGAAGCAGATGGTCATTTCTTCTGTGTGCCCTGACTGGGAATCAAACCTGAGACTTCCACATACCAGGCTGATACTCTACCACTGAGCAAACCAGCCAAGGCTTAAAAATGTTGTTTTTTTTAAAATCAGCTCTCACTCTCAAATGATTGAGGTAGAGATTTATACAATTAGAAATACAGATCCTGGATACATAGTTCCTGTCTCTCTTCAACTAGGGAAAGAGTGTTCATTCGGCTACTCCAACCAATGTCTGCTGAGCACTTAGTCAGGAAATGCTGTGCTCTAAGTGCTGAGCTGGGTATTAGGAATGATGACGATGAAGATGCTGACAATTATTAACATGTACTAAGAATTTACCATGTGCCAAGGACTATACTAAGCATTTTACATGATATTATTCATATTTCCATTTCATATTTAAAAACTGAAGCACAAATAATTAACTAGCTCAGAGTCGACTGTCGAAAGAAATATAACTCCATCTTGTTAATATGGAGAAGGAAATTCATTCAGCAACACTGTAAGAACTAAATAAGAGAATTTATATAAAGCATGCAGAGCACAATGCCTAATAATTATTACTGTAATTATCTATTCCATTTTCTGGACAAAATCCAGGATAACACACTGGCCTGACAGGATGTAGCTTTTACTTCCTGATGTTCTTGCTAAAAGGACAGAGACAGGAAGGAAGGAGGTGGTAGAAGACAAACAAATGTTCACTCCTGCCTCAGCATAATTCCCTACCAACACACTAGACAACTGAAGCAATTTCTCAGTATGTTTTGCCTTTTCACTGCCAAGAACTTCTCTATTTGAGCCACTTTACTTTCAGAGCAAGGGTTCTTGAAAATGGTTTCATGGATAGTTTTTAAGGGTCTGGGAACTTCTCAAATAAATGCAAAATGGTATATATAGATACATGTTTTTTCTTTTTGAGGGTGCACAGTCTAATAGTCTTCATCAGATTCTCAAAGGAGCTCCCTGACACAAAAACAAGTAGTCAAAATATGAAAAATCAGGCCCTGCCTGGTTAGCTCAGTTGGTTAAGAGCATCGTCCTGAAATAACAAAGTTGAAGGTTCAATCCCTGGTCAGGGCACACACAGGAAGCAACCAAGGAAAGCATGACTAAGTGGGAAAACAAATTAATGCTTTCCTTCCCCCTACCCTCTCTCTCCCTTCCTCTATCTGTCTCTCTAAAAATCAATAAAAATTAAACCCTGGCCAGTTGCTCAGTTGAAGTGTCATCCTTGAGCACAGAGTTTGCTGGTTTGATTCCTCGGTCAGGAGCAGCTCGATGTTCCCATCTCTCTCTCTCTCTCTCTCTCTCTACTTGCCTCTCTCAAAATAAAAAATAAAAATAAAAGAAAGAAAAAGAAAGATCAGCCCACTATCCTCTTGTCTCTGTGAGGATTAAAAATCTTTTTGTCTATAAAACCCTCTACTAGTCTTCAAAATAAGCTTTATTGAGAAGCTCTTTTTGCCTTATTTCATTTAACATATGGTCTCTAGTCTGCCATGAAATTTGTAGGAATTAAGTCTGGGCAATAGTCTAATATTTATAACATACTCTAACTTACTCAACCAACTAACCTATATTGAGAGTTTATGGATTCAAGCAACATTTGCATTAGTTTCTAAACCTATCCAAATAAGTAAGACACAGTTCTTGACCTAAAGGAGTTCAAATTCTTTAAAAAGGCCTATTTTTAAAAAGACCACAATAAAATGTGGTGAGTAGTATTAAAAAGACTAACATCTAGAAGTAGAAAGGAAAGAGCAACTCAAACTTTCAGAGAAGGTTTGACAAAGGAGGTGGTATTTAAGCTGAACCTTAAAGCATGAGTGAAAGTTTACAAGGGAAAAGTTATCTCAGGCAAAGGGGAAGAGCAAGATCAGAGGCAAAGAAGAATTTTAAAAAGTGGCATGTTGAAGTGAGAGGTAATAAGCCAACCCAACATATGGCTAGAGAAGAGGGATGAAACTGAGATAGGAGATTAGAGCACTATGCTGTCCACTGAGAGCACAAGAGCAAACATACCGTGTTGGCTTTCAAGTGACTTCACAGTGTTGTCAGGAGACAATTCTGCTTTACCACGGAAGGTGGCTAAGACAGAAGAATGGCCAGGATGCCAAGGGAACATTATGAAGAAAGAGCCATTACGACATACTCAGAAAAGTGAACTGGGTCCAACTGGGAATGGGGAGTCACTAAGGGATCTGGGTCGTACAATTTATACGTATAATCAACTGGAGGTAGGATGGTCAAGAAACTCAAGGCAGGGTGTCAATTTGGAGGCTATAACAGTGATCCAGACAAGAGATAAAGGCTAAAACTAAGACAGAAATAGAAGAAAATATGGATAGCTTTCAACAAAACTGAGCCAATTATTTTCTCATCTATTACGTAAGCTAAGCATTAGGGATACTACACTGAAGAAGCAAATAGTCCCTATGCTTAAAAAGTACATAGTCTAGTGAGAGATCCAAACAAAATAGACAATTATAATAAATTACTGTAAATGTTATGACAAGTATAAATATAAAAACCATGAACACTAGGCTGTTACATAAGGTGTGATAGGCACAGGGTTGGGATGTAAAGTTATCAGAACAGGCTTCCCTTTCTGGAAGAAATGTCATCTAAAGCTAGATTTCAAAGATGAAGAGGAGATAATTAGGCAAAGGAGATGGGAAGGTACGAATGATTTCAAGAAACATTTCAAAGATAGAAGAATAAAGGTAAGAGGAAGAAAAATCTCAGGCTTATAGCTTGAGTGATTAGATAAATAGTGATGTCACTGAGAAAGAGAAATAAAAGAGACAAAGACAGTAGTCAGGGAAAGAGTAGAAAGTCATGTCCTACTGGACATTCAGATGAAAACACTCTTAGGCAATAGAAAATATGGGTCTTGAGCTCAAGTGAAAATCCAGGTATTTGCTAAGATTATTATATTACAACCAATGCTTTTCCTTCTTTAAGTTAAAAATTCCATACTGATTTAACCTAACATATTGAAATCCCTATGTAGCAAAAGCTGAAGCAATCAGTGATCTAACACAAATATTTAAAGAAGAGATGAGGCTGATTACATAGCTGGCATTGATAGAGTACAGAAGTTTGCCTACGTTGTACATCTCACCTAAATCAGAGCCTAAGGAAAGTATTTTCACAAATGTCAAATCATGTATAAATGTATATAGCACATTTATAAAATATGACCACAACCTAAAACCTAACAGACTTTAGAAGCTCTATGACAGGGGTCCCCAAACTTTTTACACAGGGGGCCAGTTCACTGTCCCTCAGACCGTTGGAGGGCCAGACTATAAAAAAAAAACTATGAACAAATCCCTACGCACACATCTTATTTTAAAGTAAGAAAACAAAATGGGAACAAATACAATATTTAAAATAAAGAACAAGTAAGTTTAAATCAACAAACTGACCAGTATTTCAATGGGAACTATGCTCCTCTCACTAACCACCAATGAAAGAGGTGCCCTTCCAGAAGTGCGGCGGGGGCCAGATAAATGGCCTCAGGGGGCCGCAGTTTGGGGACCCCTGCTCTATGATTTTCTTAAGACAGTCACAAAATGTTAGCTGTGATTCACTAAACAAGACTGCCACTAGTATAACTTAACTTTGGAGTTACTAGAAGTCAGTGAATGCTCAGTTGACCAAATGTAACTAGTAATTGCAAATGTTTGCACCGGCAAAAACATTTATGTATGATGCTCTACTGCTATTAAAACTCACAATAGCCCTGGCTGGATAGCTCAGTTGATTAGAGCACTGTCCCAAAGCACAGAGGTTGCCACTGATCCTTGGTAAGGGAAAATACAGAAAAATAGGTCAATGTTCCTGTCTCTTCTCTCTCGCTAAAATCTATAAATAAATATAAAACAAAAAACTTAATAATAGCACATTTCATATGTTAAATAACTACCATTGAAGTCAAGCAAGTACTGAATATAGGTGTATGTGTCCATTTTCATAGGCTTTAGAGGCAACAGAAGACAAGTATTTTCAAATCTGATAATATTTAATGTACATTACATACAAGGCAAAAAAAAAAAGTTAACGGGCCATTTATGGACCACTTGAAAGTGAAAAGTCTACGCACTATTACAGGCTCAATAATCAAACGCTGACTTCCCTTATTCTGAACCAAAGTAAAAAAATTTTGTGGATGTCCCGGGTTCGATTTCCGGCCAGGGCACACAGAAGAAGCACTCATCTGCTTCTTCACCCTTCCCCTTCTCCTTTCTCTCTATCTCTCTCTTCCCCTCCCGCAGCTAATGCTCCACTGGAGCAAAGTTGGCCCAGGCACTGAGAATGGCTCCATGGCCTCTGCCTCAGGTACTTGAATGGCTCTGGTTGCAACAAAGCAACACCCAGATTGGCAAAGTATTGCCCCCTAGTGGGCGTGCTGGGTGGATCCTGGTCAGGCACATGAAGAAATCTGTTTCTCTGCCTCCCCGCTTCTCACTTCAGAAAAAAAATACAAAAAAAAAAAAAGTAAAAAAATTTTTAATCTTTTAAAAAAGATTTTATTCATTTTAGAGAAGGGAGAGGAAGAGAGAGAGAGAGAGAGAGAGAGAAGAGGTGAGGAGCAGGAAGCATCAGCTCCCATAGGTGCCTTTACTAGGCAAGTCCAGGTCCTAAATGAGCCAAGTCCAGGGTTTTGAACTAGCAACCTCAGCATTCCAGGTCAACGTTTTATCCACTGCGCCACCACAGGTCAGGCCCCCAAATTTTTTAATCTTAATGAGAGGCAGATTTATATAATAGAAAGAATAAAAAAGTAGAACTTATACAACCTGTTTGGGTGAAGGCCAGCCTGGTTGCTGACTTGATGTGTGACTTAGGGTTTGATTTTTTTTCATGAGTAAGAAAGAAAGTGGGACTATACGATATTCAAAGGTTTATTTGTTTTGTTTTTTTACTTTCTAGGAATCCAATATTAGAGGCTTTATGCAATAGGCAAAGGCCATTTTTAGCAGGTAATAAGAATTTGATAGAAGGCAATTGTACTGAAATTGTACTAAATGACATTTATAAAGGTATCCAGACTAAGTTTACAGAATGTCAAGTCTTATTGTTCAAAGAGACTGATCACTGAAAATACTAGTGATTTAAAGCTACACTGTCTTCAGCAGACATTTACATCCCCAGAATTCACTTTCCTATCTTGCAAAATTTTCACATAGGTATACACTCACCCCTTCATGTGGTATTGGTGGCAAATTACCACCCACCACTCTCAGGACAGAGTTCATGAAAATCAAACTATATACATCCCTGGCCACTGATTGTTTCAGGGGCAGGCATGGTGCTAAGCCAGTCCAATTAGGCTGACTCTTAGAGGACTTTTGCAGGAACCACCAGAAGAGAGGCACACCACTAGATTTGAAATCAGAAGTACATGAGGCTGGTTGTGCTATAGCCCCCTTGACAACATAATGGGAAAATCCATCTGAAGATGGATCAACCCAGTGGAAGAGGAAACAAGAAATGGAGAGAACAAGAGAACTAATTATGTGATTTGAGTCTCAGTATAAAGCTGTGCCTTAAGCCATCACAACCTCTAAGAGGTCTTAGGTTTCACAAGTCAACAAATTCATTCTCACTGGCTTGAGTTCTTTCTTGCAACTGAAAAAAAAGAATAACTAAGTTTCTCTATAGCAATCTCAATGTAGTCTCCTTAAAGAGCAAAGATCATCGCCAAGTTCCTGTCATATAGTCCAGACAAATTATAACATATATCTCAAGTCATAACGGTTTTTGTGCGGATCAAGTAAGATAACAGTTATGAAAGCTCTTGGCATGGTCTCTTCATTTAATATTCCTTCCACAAAATGGAATGTAAGCTAGTCTGATAATTAACTTCCTTAACAGAATATGCTCTCAACATTGTTTTTCTAATGTTATTCAAATAGCTAAAGTTGGAGAAACACAACATTTCATTCATTCTAAGATATACATTTTTCACTGTCTGAAATCAAATAGTATCTTATAGTTGATGGCAAGATGCTGTTTATTTGGCCATGATTTTTCTTTTTTTTAATGGTACATAAGAATATAGTGCATCCTGCAATTAAAAATTGCTTTAGATTTGATGAAATAAGGTACACCAATTCCCAACTGAAGAACCATGATACTTAACCAAATACAGTATTTATCAAGAAACAGAGAGAGAGAGAGGAGTGTTTATATTTATAGTCAGCTGTAATTTCACTTTACATACCTCTGTAGGTCAACTAGTTCATTGTTAAGGGTATCTAGCTCCTTAATTGCAGAAAAATCTGCAACAGGACTTGATCCTACAATGTTCTAAAAACAAAAAGTTCACAATTACACATTATTACTATAAAATTATATGCAGCAAAGCATTTAAAATGTATAAAAGCACTATACAGATATAGGGTGTTATTTTTTATGTTATTACTGAATTTCAATCATTTAAGAACACCATATCTAGTGCAATTTTAAACATATAAACAGTTATATAATAAGACATTTTTCCTTAAATTCTCTAAAGCTATCATTCTATATTATGTACCATCATCACTTCAGATCCCAATGTTTGTCACTTGATCCTAGCCTGTCCAGAACCTTGAAGTACAGCAGATATCAGATTTATAAAGTAATCCCTCCACAGCAGTATACATTTCTGTGGAGATAAACACTGATTTATTTTTATTTGTATCATCTGGCATAGAGTAAGTACACAAATTTTTGTTGTCTTAGAATTATATGGTGGTAACTTTATTCAATTCAACAAGTATTAACTTTTGTTAACTATTTTAAGTGTCTATTCTATTTAAAGTAAAACCAACTGTTCAGGCATGTTCCATAGTAAATATTATCACCATATATGAAACTATCTTCACATATTACATCCTTTACATATGGTTCTCTTTCAATAATGATGGTGACTCTGAATGATACTTGCAGTTAAAAAATCTAGCTGGATTTATTCTGGGCTCTGGTATTCTACTACCTGCATGATCTTCTCTGTAAACTGGAGAAATAATTTCTATCCTGCCCACTTAAAAATTAAATGAAATAAATATTATATGGGAAGTCACTCTACAAATTGTATATTTTATAAATGTAAAATATTCTTATAATTAACTTCCTCAGCAGAAGGTGCTCTTAAACGATGAATATTCTTCCAGTTAGCTGCTTCTACCTTGGCGCAGTCTCCTTTGTGAGATGACTTCCACACCTCTTCTATCACTCAAATTCTAAGAGTGACTTACATGAACAGTCATTCACTATTAAAAATATCTTCAAATAATAAGAATGAGACAAATAAATTTAACCTCAAACAAGTTATAAGGTGATGACAGATGACTCCAGAAGGAAGATTAGTATACTGGAGTTGGCATACAGCTTATGTCACTCCTCAACTGCTGACACAGAAATTAATCTCCCATACTAACGCGAGAAAACAACATGCAACCAGGAAGCATGGAGAGAGTTCACTAACGGTATATGAAGTGTAAGAAGGGCATATAAAGAAAAATGTAATATGTCCTCTTCTTTCGAAAAATTTTCTCTCACCCTATTTTGTATATCACACAGAAATTCCACTTTCTTGATTTTAAGTGGATCAGAGAACCTAGGGAGCAAATTAAAATGCACAGAAGGACCAAGTGACAGACATGTGACAAAAGCATGCTGTTTAGGTATTTTCTCTGCACCAACTTTGCTGCATAAAAAACCTCTAACTTCATAACATAATTTGTAAACCAAAAACTCTAATGCTAAAAAGGCATAAAGTAAAGCTCTAACCTTGAGAGCGTAAAGAAACTGACAGTACAAGAAAGGCGAAAAGCAGAGTGCTGCAGAATGGAAAAAACAGTCCAAACTAGAAAAGACACAGAAAGGAAAGCAACATTCAAAAAAGGATTAGTCAAAGCTGCAAAACATGCAGTTCTAAAGAAAAATAACAATCAAGTTATAAAGAGAAAAGAGATTATATGAAAAACAAAACAAATGCTAATCTTAATTTTTAAGGTCAAAATTTTTTGGTTAATAAATTGGAAACAGTGATAAAAACCCCATTTTAATGAGTAGTACAGACATCTGACCAACATGCAGAGATATCTATGCTCCCTTGACTGAATGAACTTCAATCTATTACATTAAAAACTCCGTAGAGCAGATACAACTTGAAGTGTCTACTAATGTTAAAGAGACATCAATGAACAAACATAATCTGCTTCAGCAAGTTCTGTTATCTCTGTAATTCGTGCTGGTGAGAGATTAAGTGGGTATAAAATGAAGGCAGCAAGAGAAGAAAATAACCAGTCTACATAAGAAGAAAGGGTGAAACAACACAGCACTCCACAACTGAGACAGTTATAACAGAGGGCATAAATATAGACGTATAACCTTGATCTTTCTGGGTGGCATAACTTTCAGCCTTTTCCACAACTTAGGAAACCCACATCCTACATCACAGGAAATCTCAAAAAATTAATAAAATGCTCCCCCCAAAAACCTCATGAAGCAGATAATCAAATACTTATTTTATCTAAAAATAAGAGTAAAAAGTCTTAGAAGTAATATCTGTACCTGGTGGCTGTAAATTTCCATTTAGATAACTTAGAAAAAAATCTAATTTTGACTTTTATCAGGTTTAAATGGGATTTTTGAACCAATGTGACAAAATTAAGGCAAAACCAAAATATTCTACTGACATTTTAAAGTGTGCTTTCCTCATAATACATGTGACAACTCCTACAATTCTGAAGAATCACACCAATGGTCACAAGATATTAAGATTCATAGCATGTATTTTTAACAGCAAATAGCCACTATAGTATGCAAATCCTTTTAAAGCCCCATTTAGAACAATATATTGTAAATGCACTATACTTGGGAGGTTTCTAGATGAGGAGAGAAAAAACAAGGCACAACATAGCTTTGTTTTGAAAACTCACACTGCTGGCCAGAAACCAAAAACAGCAAAATCTGTCTCTAGCTGGACAGGTATGAAATGTGGCTGTATGCTCAGGAACAGATATGGTGAAACCCCACAGGTTACTACTCAACATAGTGTTTTTCTTGTTTTTTTCTAATTTAAACCTGATATCAAGAAATTATAATCTCCTTGATTTTGAATTTGTATTGTTTTTGAAGAGTGAATCATTAAACGAAACACAATTATTTAATTCTTGTGGATTTCATTTAAATTTTAGACCCTGTTCATAAAAATTAATCCATACATCTAGGAGGGAAAAAATCAGATCACATTTTTCCAATTTTGAGGCTGGAAAATGTGGTTGCCACATGGGTAATGAATGATGAATAAACAAGGGGTAGCCCAAGGATGTCATACATGCATTCAGCATACCTATAGTCACAAACTAACCCACAAACAGTATACTCTGCTCTGCTTCTAGTCGGATATATTTTCTCCACTATTCTGTCCAAATGGAGCCTGTCATCTGACAAAGCACTTATTCCTTTCTGTTAACACATTCAGGTTTTAAGTTGTCCTACCTTTTGTGAAATGGCCCTGTCTGATGGTGGAATCATCTCAGGAGTAAGAATTTGAGGAGGATCAATACCTTTCAATAACTTCTGATTGATTAAGTGAAAAGCCAAAGCAAACTGATCCTTTGAAAGCTTCCCACAGTCCTTTGTGTCACATAATGCCCTGTACAAATAAACAAAATGAACAGTATATAAATGCTACAATCACCACTCTAAAAATCTAATAGGACTATGTAGCTCTTAAAAAATTATCAGTTGAATTAGAAAAGAAATTCATACTAATTTGTGGCTTGCCCAAAACTCACTCAAATGTTAGAAGTGAGAGATCACCACTATGTGGTGGTGCAGTGGATAGAGAATCGGCCTGGGCGCTGAGGACCCAGATTTGAAACCCCGAGGTCACAAACTTGAGCACCAGATCAACTGGCTTACATTCAGGGTCACAGACATGACCCCAAGGTCGTTGGTTTGAGCAGGGAGTCACTGGCTCGGCTAAAGCCACCCACCCCAACCCCCCGGCTTCAAGGCACAGAAGAGAAATCAATGAACAACTAAGATGCCATAACTATGAGTTGATGCTTCTCATCTCCCTCCCTTCCTGTCTCTTTCTAAAAAAAGTATGTATCTATATACCTATATATGTATATAGATACAAACACACAGACATACAGAGAAAGAAAAAGAGGGACAGACAGACAAATGTTCATCCTGGAGCTGAGCAGGGGCCTCTAATCTGGGTGTTTTGTATTTTTTCTCACCAATTTCCACAACCACTAGTGAGGAAGAGTTATAGTGGAACAAAGAATCCCAACATTCTCTACTTCCAACATTTCAACATCAAAAGATGTAAAAAATGGAACTTAGGCTTCGACAAATTTGGTTCATTAGTATCATTAGAATAATTCTAAAACAAGAAAAATTTCCATGTCAACCTGCTTCCTGCAACTCCTGAAGTAGGAGAATATAAGAATCACCAAGTCAAAGCAGAAACAGCTGCAAAATGGAAATTACATGTGAAGAAAAGGCAGCAATCTGGAAAGCTTTACAAAATCATTTGAAGAGAAACAGAAAATATTTTATTCTACTTTCTTTTTGTTTGTTTGTTTCTTCAAGCTTAGCTTTCTGACGTCCTGACCTGTTCAAATCACTGATTATGGCCTGATGAAAAAGACTATAGGTTATAGCGTCAAAGAAACCCTGAATTCCAGCTTTTCTACTTATTTACTCTTATGATCTTAGCCAAATTTTTAACCTCTACAAGCCTTAGTTTCTTCATATACAAATGTAGATAACATACATCTTGCAAGATTACTGTGAGAATTAAATTACATATATAGTGTGGGCATAATTCCACACCCATGACAGCTGCCATTTTACTAAGCACAGTGCCTATCCTAGGCACTCAAAAGTGGCAGCTATTGAGTTATTTATTAGTTATGCAGGTAATCTTTCCCAGTCTTGGCTTCTTGTTCCTTTTATTTTATTTACTTATTTTTTTGTGACAGAGACAGAGAGAGACACAGAGAGGGCCAGGTAGGGCCAGACAGACAGGAAGGGAGTGAGATGAGAAGCATCAATTCTTCATTGCAGCACCTTAGTTGTTCATTGATTGCTTTCTCATATGTGCCTTAACTGGGGGGCAAGGGGCGGCTACAGCAGACCAAGTTACCCCTCACTCAAGCCAGTGACCTTGGGCTCAAGCTGGTGAGCCCTGTTCAAACCAGGTGATCCCATGCTCAAGCAGGTGACCTTGAGGTTTCGAACCCAAGTCCTCCAGGTCCTAGTCCGATGCTCTATTCACTGCGCCACTGCCTGGTCAGGAGGGTTTTGTTCCTTATAAGGCAGATCTACTGTCCTCCTTTGTTCCTTTCTAAGTTTCTGTTTACAGCTATGTGGTTTCACTTCTAATCTTTGCTGCCCCCCTTGAAACCTCAAGATAACCTCTACTATAGTCACGTGGATTGGCAGCTGGCACACTATAAAGCATTTTCATGTATAGTATATCATTTAATGTGAAATTCTCTAGAGACACTAGAGCTTGTCTTTATTATAGACCACATATATAGCCTGACCAGGTAGTGGCGCAATGGATTGAGCAACAGCCTGGAATGCTGAGGACCCAGGTTCATTCAAAACCCCAAGGTCACCAGCTTGAGTGTGGGCACACCAGCTTGAGTGCGAGGTCGCAGTCTTGGGCATGGGATCATGGACATGATCCCATGGTTGCTGGCTTGAGCCCAAGGTCACTGGCTTAAGACCAAGGTTGCTGTCTTGAGTAAGGGGTCACTAGCTTTGCTGGAGCCCCCACCCCCATCAGGGCACACATGAGAAAGCAATCAATGAACAACTAAGGTGCCGCAACAAAGAATTGATGCTTCTCATCTCTCTCTCTTCCTGTCTGTCTGTCCCTATATGTCCCTCTCTCTCTCTCACTTAAAAAAAAAAAAAAGACCACATATATTATATAATTAATGAAGTATAAAAGTATACATATACACTATAGAATTATACAAGTATGCCTCAAAGATACTTTAAATTTCAGATTTTGGATTCTCACTTAAGAACTGAAGTTTAATGAACTGATATAAATAGATGCTGCATCTTAACATTCTAATCAATGAACTGACCCTGTTAATCTTATAAAACTATAGGTAACCCATTCTCAGGCTTCTGTCCATTTTCCGGAAGAAATCCTCGATTTAAAATTTTTCTATAAATAATTCTGAAACAAAAAGTTTCCTACTTATAAATGCCTAAAAATAAGAATGCTCAAAACTAGATCTGATACAAAATTGTTATCTGTTTTTTAAATTAATTAAAAAGTCTTACCAGATATGGGCTAGGAAGGCAGAAGGTAAACCTGTCTTCAGGAAGAGTTCACGGACCTCCAATCCAGACACAAACCCATCCATGTCCTTGTCAGTTTTCAGGAAGATTTCATCATATTTAGCTTTTTCTGCAGGTGATACAATCCACTATTGGGGGAAGAAAATATATATGCACATATATATTATTTCTGCCAAAATGAAACAACCTTTGAAGTGATTATCTTTCAACACATGATAGTATATGCCATAAATTCCTGAGCAATTCTACCCCATTAACGACTACCCATAGAAACAATGTATCGTTTTTATCATAGCCCCAACCCAAATGCTGTGGTAAAGAGAAAACTACAGAAGAAAAATATAGGTCAGTGGGACTATATTTATAGATGCCCATTTTACTTTTTCTCTTTTTAAGTAATAAGTATATTCAACCACAGTTAACTCTTGACATATCAATGACCACATGAAAGAGTCTACTGAAAGAGCCTAAACAAAATATTCAAATAATTCTCAATCTTCATTTTTTATACTTTCATTCAGCATTGTTAACTAGAGCCAAACTGGCTGATTTGCATCATTCAGCATTGTTAACTAGAGCCAAACTGGCTGATTTGCATAGCCAAGTCATTATTTTCTTTTATTCCACTTGACAAAAAAAGCAGGCTGAGGGAAAAATGGCCTTGGATAACCCAAAATTTGATAATTTGAACCCAAAGAATCAAGAGTTAACTGAAGAGTAAACAAACAAAACCACATATTAACTAACTAATCAAGGAAAGCATGCCAGATTAGCATGGAATATCTGCTATCTCCAACTTCAGTTCTAGGTAGAGCAAGACAAAGCCAAACCATCCATACGACCTAAGTAAGGCCAAATGCAGGAGAGGATTATCTATTTTCTCTGGGACATTCAACCAGAGGGACCTTAAATCTTGATCCCTCTGACTGCTCCTTCTATCTTCATCAAGCAATTAACTGTTAAATGCCATGCACTTTGTTGTTTTTTTAAAGTTCTTTAACACTGATAAAGCTATACCTGTCTTAATGATGCTTTGGTAGGTAAAAAGCCTACAGGTGGTAAGGAGTGGTAAGATTCCTTGGCTGATGCTGAAGTGGGGGTCAACCGCACAGAGCCTGATATACTGACCGTTTTTCTCTTAGAAGGTGGCACCAAAGCTGGAGGCAAGGACATTGGCACAGGTTCTTTTTCCAATGCGCAGTATACCAAAAACATGGCCTTCAAAATAGATGAACCAGGGTCATATATATTAAAATCATTTAACAACATTTACCTAATGAATTGATGATTCAGTAACATAGCATTTTAATTCAATCAAGTCTCAAATCCTTTTTTTAAGAAATAAGACTGGTCACCACTAGTGGTGCAGTAAATAGAGTGTTGACTTGTGACATAGACTTCCCAGGTTCGAAACCCCAAGGTCGCCAGCTTGAGCACAGGATCATCAACATGATCCCAAGGTCACTGACTTGAGCCCAAGGTCGCTGGCTTGGGCAAGGAGTCACTGTTTCAGCTGTAACCCCTCCTCCACCCTGTCAAGGCACATATGAGAAAGTAATCAATGAACAACTAAAGTACCATAACTATGAGTTGATATTTCTCATCTCTCTCCCTGCCTGTCTGTTCCTATTTGTCCCTCTCTCTCTCTCTCTCTCTCTCTCATATTAAATTAAAAAAAAAACAAAAAAACAAAGCAATTATTAGGAAGATATCTTGAGTAGCAAAAACTTATCAACACACACCCTTCAACTAAAGTTCTTGCAATACCAAAAGCAAACAAACTAGAAAAAAAATATTTACAAAGAAAGAGTCAGCCTGACCAGGTGGTGGCACAGTGGATAGAGTGTCAGACTGGGATGCAGAGAACCCAGGTTCAAGACCCCGAGGTCGCCAGCTTGAGCGCGGGCTCATCTGGTTTGAGCAAAAGCTCACCAGCTTGGACCCAAGGTTGCTGGCTCGAGCAAGGGGTTACTCAGTCTGCTGAAGGCCCGCGGTCAAGGCACATATGAGAAAGCAATCAATGAACAACTAAGGTATCCCAACGAAAAACTAATGATTGATGCTTCTCATCTCTCTCCGTTCCTGTCTGTCTGTTCCTATCTATCCCTCTCTCTGACTCTCTGTCTCTGGAAAAAAAAAAAAAAAGAGTTAATCTCCTGTCTGACCAAGCAGCGGCGCAGAGGATAGAGTGTCAGGCTGGGATGTGGAAGACCCAGGTTCGAAACCCCGAGGTCGCCAGTTTGAGCAAGTGCTCACTTGGTTTAAACAAGGCTCACCAGCTTGTAGCACCCCCATCACTCGGTCTGCTGTAGCCTCCCCCCCCCCCCCCGGGGGCCAAGGCACATATAAGAAAGCAATCAATGAACAATTAAGGTGCCACAAAATGGCAAAATTTACAAAATTTATTCATTTCCCCTTTGGCTCAGCAATCACACATCTGGAAATCAATCCTCTTGATTTACCTGCCTACATAGGAAATGCTGTATAAAAATGATTAATTACAGAATTTCTTGTATTGGTACATAAGTGCTCATCAACAAGACTGGTTTAAAAAATTATGGTACATGCATACAATGAAATACCATGAAACAAAAAAAGGGGGGGGAGCATTTTGTATCTTAACTGTGGTGGTACCTTCAACTGTCAAAACTCATCAAATGATATACTTAAATGCAGTTAATTGTATATAAAGTAGTCTTCAATCAAGTTGACCAGGAACAGAAAATCATCGAGTTCTCTGTATAAAACGATATCCAAGATACACTGTTCAACATGAAAAAAGTACAGTGTTGAACAGACAGTGTGTATACTGAGTTATCTTCTAGGATAAGGGGTAGTAATTATTCCTATTTGTTTATATGATATTTGCATTAAGAAATTCTAAAAGGATAAAGAAGAAACTTTAAAAAGTGCTTCACAATGAAGTAGGTGTAAATGGAACAGTTGAGGGCAACGATGAGATATTTTTCCCACTGAATATCTTCTTCAACTGAACTATGAGAATGCATTACTTATTAAAATTATTTTTAATTATTAAATACATAAAGCATTTGTACAGAGTGAGACAACCTACATATAGACTGTACCAGGTTATCCCCCCTTCCACTCTGAATTCAAGTCACCTTCAAAACATGAAAATTTTCCGTTAACAATCTTCAAGCATATGAAATTACTCAAAGCAACTTGGAACCTTCAGAAAGATTCCATTAGCAACTGGAAGAATGCTTTACTATTTCTTCCTAATTTTTTTCTTCCATTAAAAATGACAATTCCCCCCCAAAGTAGTTTGCTTCTGAGTTTTGTGTGGCTTTCGAATCAATACTTACTGAGCATCTAATATGATCCATGACTCCTGTGATTACTAATATCCTTTTAAAAATAAAGAAACTGAGGATAAGAGATGCTAAGTAACTTGTCCAACATATTTTAAAAAGTGATAAGAGTGCCTGACCAGGCAGTGGCGCAGTGGATAGAGAGTTGGACTGGGATGCGGAAGGACCCAGGTTCGAGACTCCAGGGTTGCCAGCTTGAGCGCGGGCTCATCTGGCTTGAACAAAAAAGAAAAGCTCACTAGCATGGACCCAAGGTCACTGGCTTGAGCAGGGGTTACTCAGTCTGCTGAAGGCCCGTGGTCAAGGCACATATGAGAAAGCAATCAATGAACAACTAGGGTGTTGCAACGAAAAACTGATGATTGATTCTTCTCATCTCTCTCCGTTCCTGTCTGTCCCTATCTATCCCTCTATCTGACTCTCTCTGTGTCCCTGTAAAAAAAAAAAAAAGTGATAGAGTAAGGTTCAAACCAAGATCTAACTACAAAGCTTTTTTCCAGATTTGATCAGCTTTAATGGGAGTACCCATGTAATTTTACAATACTGTGCTCTCTTCTACAAGCAATAAAACTAACCTTGAACCCACTGGTATCCAAATTGTAGCAGATATCAGAAGAACTACCCAGACAAGTTGTGAAAGCACAGATTTCTGGGCTCCGCTTTTAAAATACTAGAATCAGTAAGTCTGCAGTTGAGCTGGAGAATTTGCATTTCCAGGAAGTTCTGAAGTGATGCTGATACTTTATCCAGAGACCACATTTAACCATTTGATCCAAATCAACAATTCTCCTCTCCCCATTCACTAGTCAACTAGAATTCAACTTCAGTTTTAGAAACGTACAAACTGTCTACCTCGAAAAGAATGAAACTCCAGAAAGAAAACAAACTGGCTAGCACATATTTTCAACCAAATTCACAATATATGTGATATTATCAGATTGACACTGAGCTGAAAGAAGTAACTAACATGCATATTAAAGGTCAGCATTCCTCTTGCTGCAGATGGGAGTCATTTCCTGGAAGAGTGAACACCAGAAGCAAAAACAGCAATGTCAGCCATCTGCTGCCAATAGACAACACATTTTTTGAAATTAAAAAAAAAAAAATACTGTATTAATTTCATGTTGCCTTGAAAATAGTTTCCTTGATAAAACTTAAGTCAATTTTTCTACCAAATAAAACAGAAGAAGTAAACACTATACTGCTGGGTTGTGACTTTGTTTTCTTATAATACTGTACCTTTATCCTAATCAAAGTCTGCCATCAAAAAAGTACAGCATCGAAACAAATACAGCAACTAAATCAAATGGTGCAGCGTACTCACACACACACAAAATATCTGGCTAGCAACTAGTTTTTAAACTCAAATGTAGTATTAGCAAATGCATTTATACAGCTTGAGATAGACACTTAAATAAGAAGCATTTAGAATATCTTTTTGATAATTTCAACGTAAAAATATTAAAAATAAACCTAAGCTTATGCCAAGACAGCAAAGAAATGGACAAAGAGAAACTGAAACATAATAAAATCGATATAGTGGGAGTTACAGTAGTCTAAAATACTCTGTTGGCATATCCAAAGAAAATACATAAAAATAGGTCATACAGCAACAAAGAAAACCTTACCAAAGATTTTTTTGTTGATTTTAGAGAAGGAGATAGAAACAACGATTTGTTGTTCTACTTATTTATGCATTAACTGCTTGATTCTTATACGTGCCCTGACCAGTGATCAAACCTGCAACCTTGGTATAGCAAGACAATGCTCCAACTCACTGAGCCATGGGAACAGATTTAAGTACAGACTTGTGTGTGTGTGTGTGTGTGTGTGTGTGTGTGAGAGAGAGAGAGAGAGAGAGAGAGAGAGAGAGAGAGAAGAAAGAGGGACAGACAGGAAGGGAGAGAGATGAGAAGCATCAATTCTTTGTTGTGGCAACTTAGTTGTTCATTGATTGCTTTCTCATACATGCCTTGATGGGGGTGGGGGGGGTGGCTACAGCAGAGCAAGTGACCCCTTGCTCCAGCTAGTGACCTTGGGCTTCAAGCCAGCGACCTACAGGCTCAAACCAGAGACCATGGGGTCATGTCTCTGATCCCATGCTCAAGCCAGCGACCCCGTGCTCAAGCTGGTGAGCCTATACTCAATTCAGATAAACCCACACTCAAGCAATGACCTTGGGATTTCAAACCTGGGTCCTCTGCATCCCAGTCCGATGCTCTATCCACTGCACCACCGCCTGGTCAGGCTAAGTAGAGACTTAATTTAAAGACCACATTCTCGCCTGACCAGGCGGTGGTGCAGTGGATAGAGCATCGGACTGGGACGCAGAAGACCCAGGTTCGAAACCCGAGGTCACCAGCTTGAGCGCAGGTTCATCTGGTTCGAACAAGGCTCACCAGCTTGAGCCCAAGGTCACTGGCTCCAGCAAGGAGTCATTCGGTCCGCTGTAGCCACCCCCCCCCCCCCCCGTCAAGGCACATATGAGAAAACAATCAATGAACAACTAAGGTGCGCCTCAACAAAGAATTGATGCTTCTCATCTCTCTCCCTTCCTGTCTGTCTGTCCTTTTGTCTGACTATGTCACACATAAAAAAAGCCTCATATTCTCAAGTCATAATCTAATCAGATAAAAGTATATACAAAGGGAACAAAGACCAAACAAACAAGCTTAAATACTTTGAAAGTAGAATACATTACTAAACAGATAATCAAAGAAAACAAAAAGTTATCTGAAAAATAGTGAAAAGAAGAATATTTTGTCCCAATATCTATAGAATCCAGCTAAACCTGCATTCAGGGGGGGAAAAGGTCCTTTAAAATGCTTTAAATATTAAAGATAAAATAATAAAGGGACTTAGTTATCATCTTTAGAAATAATTTTGTTCACATATCTCAAAGCTCACCAGCCTGAACCAAGAGGTCTCTGGCTTGAGCAAGGGGACACAGGCACGGACCGGTCAAGGCACTTATAAGAAGCTCAATGCACAACTAAAGTGAAAGCAACTACAAATTGATGCTGAAAAATGTTGATGCTCTTCTCTCTCTTAAAAAAATTAAAGAAAAAAAATTTAAACAGAGTAATTTTCAAATAAGCGATTAAAAAGGAGATTAGATTCCCTGGCTGGACAGCTCGGATGGTTAGAGCATCACCCCAAAATGCAGAGGTTGCAGATTTGCTCCCCGGTCAGGGCACACACAGGAACAGCTCAATCTTCCTGTCCCTGTGTCTCTCTCTGTCTCTCTCTTCCTTTCTCTTTAAAATCAATGAAATAAACATTAAAGGGGGGAGTATTAGAGATTTATCATTCATGAGTACACAGCAGAATCAGAATTTTATGTAACTTTCAAGGAAGAGATGATTACAACTTTAATGAAACTATCCAATTACTAAGAATAATATGTCTTCAGATAAGATGTCAAAGTTTCTAAGCATACATAAATGAAGCAAAACAAAGTATTATTCATGTTTCCCTTTAATGACATTAATGTGAAAATTGTGGGAGTATAGATGAAGTAAAATTCCACAGCAGAAGCAGGTAACAGAGCTGCCTTGCCAAGTTGAGATACAAAAGCTACTGCTACTCAGTATTTTTACAGTGCATTATCCAAAGTGCATTATGTATATCTGCAAGTACCTTAAAGTCAAATAAAATGAAGATAGTAAAGACATACATTTTCTATTATCCATTTGTTTAAAAATATTTATTGATTACCTACAAACTCTAGGTAAAAATATTCATACCTACAACCTTTGGGAAATAAATTTTCCTATAAGGATGAACTAAAAAGGGCAATTTTCTTTTTGTTGTTGTTGTTGTTGTTTTGGGGGTTTTTTGGTATTTTTCTGAAGTTGGAAACGGGGAGGCAGTCAGACAGACTCCCGCATGCGCCCGACCGGGATCCACCCAGCATGCCCACCAGGGGGCGATGCTCTGCCCATCTGGGGCGTTGCTCTGCTGCAACCAGAGCCACTCTAGTGCCTGAGGCAGGGGCCATAGAGCCATCCTCAGCGCCCAGGCCAATTCTGTTCCAATGGAGCCTTGGCTGTGGGAGGGGAAAAGAGAGACACAGAGGAAGGAGAGGGGCAGGGGTAGAGAAGCAGATGGGCGCTGGAGAAAAGTATTAAGATATTTAAAATTTTAAGAGCATTAGGCTACTTACAACTGCAAACTCATCTCTGTCAAGCATTCCATCATGGTCAATATCACTCAACTCCCAAACCTTAAAGAAAAAAGAATTGAGAAAGATAATGTTCTTTCATTTCATGTGCTATATGTAAACACCATATACATAAGTAGGAGTAAAAGTTCTACCTAAATTTATTTTTTCTGAGAAATTTCAATTATGATGAAATTTTATTACAATGCTATGCTATATTAACATTATTGTAAAAAGAATTCACTTGAGTATTTTTAAATAGAAATTCCTTTACAAATTTTTAAAAAATATTTTCTTCCTCTCAAGTCATAAAAAAATTATGTATACAGTACTTAAATAACTACAAAGCTTTTTCATAAACATCATCTCAGTTAATTTATGCAACAGTTCCATGTGTTACTTATCAACCCTGTTTTAGACATGAAGCTATATGACTTATCTAGGATTATGCAACTATTATTAAGTAAATCAGTTTTCTCTTGGCAGAGGCGCAGTGGGTAGAGTGTCAGCCTGGGATACTGCGGACCCAGGTTCGAAACCCCGAGGTCGCCAGCTTGAGCACGGACTCATCCAGCTTGAGCCCAGGGTCACTGATTTGAGCATGAGATCATAGACAAGACCCTACAGTTGCTGGATTGAGCAAGGGGTCACTGGCTCAGCTGGAGCCTCCCCTGTCAAGGCACATATAAGAAAGCAATCAATGAACAACTAAGGAGCCAGAACTATGAGCTGATGCTTCTCATCAATCTCTCCCTTCCTGTCTGTCTACATGTCTGTGTCTCTCTCTCATTAAAAAATAAATAAATAAAATTTCAATGTGAAGACTTCCAACTAAGTCCATTATTGTTTTCCCTACATTATAGAATGTCTAATGAAACTAAAAGAAATACACAAAGAAAAAATAAAATCTAAAAGGCCCTGGTCGATTTGGTCTAAATCTAGAATAAATTCCATAGTTTTAGACCCACTATAGAACTCTTATATGTTGAATCCTTGAGAAGAACACATTTAAACAATCAACAAAATCTCACTTGGGGCAGAAAGAGAAAGTGAGCCAATGAGAGAGAGGAGTGGCAATAAGCAAGAGCCTGGTCATTAAACACCTTGAAAGGAGTTTGAACTTTAACCTGAATGCAATCGGAAGCAACTAAGAGGGTTAGCTTTACATAAAAAAAAATAATAATAACAGGATTATATTTATAGTTTAGAAATCTCACACTGAACCACACAGTGGAGAAATGATTATTGAGGAAAAAATACTAGAAAACTTTTTTTTTTTTTTTTTGTATTTTTCTGAAGCTGGAAACGGGGAGAGACAGTCAGACAGATTCCCGCATGCGCCCGACCGGGATCCACCCAGCACGCCCACCAGGGGCGATGCTCTGTCCACCAGGGGGCGATGCTCTGCCCCTCCAGGGCGTCACTTTGCCGCAACCAGAGCCACTCTAGCGCCTGGGGCAGAGGCCAAGGAGCCATCCCCAGCGCCCGTGCCATCTTTTGCTCCAATGGAGCCTCGGCTGCAGGAGGGGAAGAGAGAGACAGAGAGGAAGGGGGGGGTGGAGAAGCAAATGGGCGCTTCTCCTATGTGCCCTGGCCGGGAATCGAACCCGGGTCCCCCGCACGCCAGGCCGACGCTCTACCGCTGAGCCAACCGGCCAGGGCCTAGAAAACAACTTTTAAATTAATATTTATTGAACCCTGGCCAGGTAGCTCAGTTGCTTAGAGTATCATCTCGATACACACCAAGGTTACGGGTTTGACTCCCAGTCAGGCCACATACAAGCATCAACCAATAAATGCATAAGTAAGTGGAACAAAAGATAGGTGTTTTTCTTGCTCTCTATCCCTTTCTCTCTCACTGAAATCAGTAAATAAGATTTTAAGCAGTATTTATGGAGCACCTAACCTATGCAACAATGATCCAGTAGTAGCTCTGTGGGTGGAGGGGTGGAGCAGTTATCTTCATCATTGGCCTGGCAGTCAGTGCTCAAAGACTATGTACCAAACAAGGCTAAGTACTTTACATACAATATCACATTTAATCCTTACCACCCTGTAAACTGTGAATCATACTCTTAAAGATTAAAAAACTGACACATGCTTTTCTTATGATTTGCCCAAGGTCACACAGATAAGAAGAGGTACAGCCAGGATTTGACCCTGCAGAGTCTGATAAAGTAAGAAATTACAAAAAGGACCAGAGATTTAATGAGGGTAGGTAAGGTTTGAAACAAAGAGTGGTAGAGAAAAATCACTAGGGAAACAGTACAAGAGTGGCTGGCAGTAGGAAAGCCCAGCTGAAGTTAGTGATCCTGAAATTATGATGTTATCAATCTTTATAGACTTTCTCAGTAGTCCATATGCAACCACAGAGAAAGTAGATACTTAGCTTCATGCAAAGCTGTGTTTTCACCATGCAACCAAGTTAGAAAACATGGTAAAGGAAACTAAGGATACTGACAATCCAAGTTGCATTAGGAAAAAACATATTCAAAAGATGGGGGCCTGACCAGGCAGTGGTGCAGTGGATAGAGCATCAGCCTGAGACACTGAGGACCCAGGTTCAAAACCCCAAGGTTGTCAGCTTGAGTGTGGGCTCATTCAGCTTGAGCATGGGCTCACTAGCTTGAGTGCAGGGTCACTGGCTTGAGCATGGGATCACAGACATGACCCTATGGTCGCTGGCTTGAGCCCAAGGTCACTGGCTTGAGTAAGGGGTCAGTGGTTCAGCTGGAGCCCCCAGTCAAGGCACATGTGAGAAAGCAATCAATGAACTAAAGTGATGCAACTATGAGCTGATGCTTCTCATCTCTCTCCCTTCCTGTCTGTCTATCCCTATCTCTCTCTCTCTCTCTCTCTCTCTCACACACACACACACACACACACACTAAAAAAAAAAAATGTGGAAGGTAAAGGAGTCTGATATGTAAAGATCTTGATGAAGTCAAAGAAGCAGTCTTGCAAGTATCTAGGAAAGATATCTACAAAAACAGAAAATCCTATTTTAGAGAGCAGAATTTATGACTTCAGAGATGAAACTATTCCTTATGACAAGTCTCCATGACACAGCCATGGAATAAGTGGTAGAAGTAAATTATTAAGGTTCTCTGGAAAACAAGTCAAGGAATTGAGACGTCCGAGTATATAACACAAAGAAGAATGAACTCACTTACAAGTCTTATAGATACAGCTAATTTCAAACACTCATATTTTAGAGAGAATAACCAAATAAAGAAATAAATTGGCAAAGATTTTATATACTAAGTCAGAACACAAAAATTCTATAACACAACTTCAAAATAAGAGCTACACATTTTTTAACAAAGTGCTCCTGGTAGACACAAAATTAAAATATGTAAAAATTACATTTAGAATTTAATTATAACTTACTCTTCCAAGAATATCCACAGGTAACTTAGAGTTGAGCAACACTGGTTTCACTTTTTCACCAGACAGAAATCCATTTACTGGGCTTAAACTATCAAAAATTGCATCGTATTTGGCCTTATCTTCAGACTATAAGATAAAAAAAAAAGTTAAAACAATGGTGAAAAGGATTTAACGTAGTTATAAAAATCAAACCCTCAAAGAACAGACATTTTTTTAAACTCATCATGTAAAAAACATTTTTCACTTTTATCAAAATATATTGCCATAAATAATTTTAGTTCCTCCACCCAAGAGTTCAGTTTCCCTTCCATTCCTGTTGTAGCTGAAACACTATCTTTGCTTTTCTGTTAGTTTAGAATCAAAAGATTTCAATGATAGAAGAGCTTTGAGAAGAGCAATTAGTCCAACCTTCTCACTTAAACAGATCCACAGCACGGAGTTACTCTTATAAAAACACACAGCTGCCATGGCCGGTTGGCTCAGTGGTAGAGCGTCGGCCTGGCATGCAGGAGTCCCAGGTTCAATTCCCAGCCAGGGCACACAGGAGAAGCGCCCATCTACTTCTTCACCCCTCCCCCTCTCCTTCCTCTCTGTCTCTCTCTTCCCCTCCCACAGACAAGGCTCCATTGGAGCAAAGATGGCCCGGGCGCTGAGGATGGCTCCATGGCTTCTGCCTCAGGCGCTAGAATGGCTCTAGTCGCAACAAAGCAAAGCCCCAGATGGGCAGAGCATCACCCCCTGGTGGGCATGCCAGGTGGATCCCAGTCGGGTGCATGCAGGAGTCTGTCTGACTGCCTCCCTGTTTCCAACTTCAGAAAAATACAAAAAAAAAAAATTACTGTTTATGATTTGCCCAGTCAAATCCAAACCCTTACACTTTTTAAAATTAGTTAAGAGCACACAAGCATACAAAGACAAACAAACTGAAATAGCTTTCTGACAAAATGGTATTCATTTAGTGAAGGTAATTTGATCCGCTATATTCTAAAAGTATTTTAAAATTACACTTTTTAAAATCTGATAAGATAGCTATAACCAGTGTAATATCTCCAAATATCTATAAAGCAATATACCCATTTCAGAAAAATATTTCATAATTGTTTCATAGCTATAAAAAGAGCAGTACTTATTTAACTAGAATTTATAAGCAAGACATAATCAGTAGGTAAAATATTCATCAAATATTTTAGTTAACACAGGATTACAACATCACTATTTTTAGTTTACTCTATAACAGAAATGAGATTAAGCCAATATTAATTTTCACAAAATGATTGACAGTGCTATAGATCCCACCAAAAATTTCTAGAATCAGTATTTCCCAAACAGTAAAAAATGAAAGTCTAATGTGGATTGCAATATATTTTGAAAGTAGAGAGAGAGGATAATGTGGAAGAAAAGCAGGGGCAAACAGAGAAGGCTTAAAAGTTTACTAACGGCCCAGGCCGATTGGCTCAGCAGTATAGCATCCGCCCAGTGTGTGGAAGTCTAGGGTTCAATTTCCCGTTAGGGCACACAGGAGAAGCGCCCATCTGCTTCTCCACCCCTCCCCCTCTCCTTCCTCTCTGTCTCTCTTTTTCCCTCCCGCAGGCAAGGCTCCATTGGAGCAAAGTTGGCCCAGGCGCTGAGGATGCTCCACGACCTCCGCATCTGGCGCTAGAATAGCTCCGGTTGCAAAGAAGCAACGCCCCCGATGGGCAGAGCATCGCCCCCTGGTGGGCATGCTGGATGGATCCCGGTCAGGCACATGCAAGAGTCTGTCTGACTGCCTCCCCGCTTCTAACTTTGGAAAAATACAAAAAAAAAAAAGTATATACAACAAAAAAAGTTTACTTACTTTCACGGCCCATGGGAGCTCAGTTGCAGAGGTTCCACTGATTAGCAAGGGACTACTGGTATCATGCTAAAAAGGAAAATATAGCACAAGAAGGGCTGAAATCAATAAACAATAAAGAAGAGGTCTTTAGATTAAAATACATGCATACAAAATGTTGGATCTCAATGAACACACGACACTCTATTTTACATTCATTCTATTAGATCATCTAAGTATTAATACAAATGAAACAAAAACTGAGTTAGCTGAGTTTGCTGCATAAATGATTGTAGCACACAAAATAAACTGAATAGAAGAAACCTATTAACAATTGAGATCAAGATAAAGATATCCGAATATAACAAAAATATTTACTGCCCTGTTAACTGATGACTCCCTTCCAATGCTCTTTAAGAAAAACCAACTGGGACAAGAACTGAACTTAAGATTTATAAATTACTAGTACATGTACCTATCAACAGCATGCTCAAGTAATTAGGTTTATCTGCCTGTAAAAACAGATAAATACATTGTAAGAAATTTTATAACAGTATAATTAATAAATCCTTAAATTATCCCTCTGGCTCTGTGACTCCAAGCCTAAACTTAAAAGTGAAGAAATTCTCAAAACTATAGTTAAATTCATAATATTCAGACCAAATACTTTTAGAATACTAAATTTAAAAACAAGCAGGAAGAGCCATGAAACTTCTGAAAAAAAGAGAGGCTTAGCCCTATCAGACATAAAAATAAATGATCAAATATGATCATTAAAACAATATGAGATCGGCATATAGATAAACAGATAAATCAGTGAACAGAAACACCCAGAAAAAAAAAATACATATGGGAATTTAGCAAATGATTGAGATGGCATTTCAAATCAGTAAGGAAAAGATAATTATCAATAAACCACATCAGATCTCTAGAGTAGCCATCTTTAAAAAACATACATTTGAATCCATACTCATACCTTACATCAGGGACTAACATAAATGTGAAAAAAGAAACCACAAAAAAACTTTAATCCTAATAATTCATTTACATAAAAATCAATGACCTGTTTATAGAAAAATGTCACTATAAACAAAGTCAAAAGACAAATAACAAACTGGGGAAAAAATATTAGCAACTCATATAGACAAAGAGCTCTTCTCCTAATATATAAAGGACCCTCTAGAACTCAATGAGAAAGACTAAAACCCATGAAACATAAGTAAAGGCTATAAACAGATATTTCACATAAAGGCAATGTAAATGGATGATAAGCATGAGAAAAACTATTCAACCTTATTCCATAAAACTGAAAAGACAAATCAAAGCTATAGGTACAGTCCATTTGTCACCTATCAAAATGACAAGGATCCAAAGATTTGATAACAGTATGCTAGCAAAAATGCACTCAACCAATTGCTGGTGGGAACATGAACTAGTATAATCACTAAAGAAGACACGTTGCTGGCCTGACCTGTGGTGGTGCAGTGGATAAAGCATCGACCTGGAAATGCTGAGGTCACTGGTTCAAAACCCTGGGCTTGCCTGGTCAAGGCACATATGGGAGTTGATGCTTCCAGCTCCTCCCCCCCTTCTCTCTCTCTGTCTCTCCTCTTTCTCTTTCCCTCTGTCTCTCCCTCTCCTCTCTAAAATGAATAAAAAAAATAAAAAAAAGAAGACACGTTGCTTTTATATGTGAAAATTACAAAATCACACTTTTGAAAAAGAAACTCCATTGCTGAGACTTTACATATATAAATACATCTCTACACGTGCAAAATGAGATATATTCAAAGTTATTATTTATTGCAGCATTTTTAAAAAATAAAAGATTAGAAACAAGCTAAATGCCTATCAATAGGAAGTTAAAAAAATTGTGAATAAAAGCAAGGAAATAGAATGCAGCTATAAAAAAGAACAGGAAAGTTTTTATGTAATCACATGTAAAAATCTCCAAAACATATTAAGTTATTAAAATAAGGTATATAATCATATGTATAATATGCTGCAATTAATAGAAAATGAAAAAATAGGTATTATTCCTTTATATACATGCATAACTCTGGAAGGACACACAAGAAACTAATAATAGTAGCCATTATGAAAGAAAAAGAGCTGGGTGACAGAATTTGGGGGAATTTTTTTTAATACAGTAATTTAAAAAATATAATTTAGCCCTGCCCATTTGGCTCAGTCATAGAATGTCAGCCTGGTGTATGGATGTCCCGGTTCCATTCCTAGTCAAGGCCACACAAGAGAGATGCCCAGCTGCTTCTCCATCCCTCTCTCTTCTCTTCTCTTCTCTCTCTCTTTCTCCATCCCTCTCTCCTCTCCTCTCTTCTCTCTCTGTCTCTCTCTTTCTCTCTCTCTCTTCTCCTCCCCTCCTGTAGTCATGGCTCAATTAGATTGAGTTGGCCCTGGTTCTGAGGATGGCTCCGTGGCCTCCGCCGCAGGTGCTAAAAATGGTTGCAATGGAACAAGAGCCCCCTAGATGGGCAGAGCATCACCCCCTAGTGGGCTTGTCAGGTGGATCCCAGTCTGGGCACATGCAGGAGTCTGTCTCTGCCTCCTCTACTCTTACTAAAAAAATTAATAAATACAATTTAAGTTTAGAAGCATTTCTTACAAATCTTGGTGGAGGAACAGCCAGGTTCAAGCTACTCAGTGAAACCTCCAATCCATTCTGGGCACACGCCACAAGACGCAAAGCAACAAAGAATTCCTGAGGAAGAAAAGTAAGACTGTAAGATCATTCTCTACCCATCCATCCATCCATCCATCCATCCATCCATCCATCCACAGACATCCTTATAATCTGAAAATACAAAACAATTCAGTTACTTCAAGGCTTTTATGTAGCAACAAACAGACATTTGCTTGAATAACACTTGCTTTAAAATTGAGAAAAGATCTATGTACAAAGATGTTCCCAACATTATAAATAGCAAAAAAAAAATTGTTAATATAAATATGAAAATCTTTAAATAGTGATACACACAGACAGTGGAAATTAAACAAAATTAATAATCATGCTTCAAAGAATATTTAATGGTGTTAAGAAATCTTTTATCAGTCAACCAATGAATACATAAGTAGAAAAATAAATCGATGTTTTTCTCTCCTCTTCTCTCTCTCAAAATCAGTAAAATCATAATAAAAGAAATATATTTTTTTATCATTTAAGTATGGAAAAATGTTACAAAAAAAAAAGCCTAGAAGAAAATTATACATACATGTTATAAAAAGTCACCTCTGGATTTAAGATTATAAATTTTGAAACTGGATCAGGTACTGCGACTCACTCATTGCTGTGCCAGAAGAGTGACAGAATAACTGTTGCACCTAAAAACAATCCTAGAACTGCTGGACTTCAAAACACTTGTCAATCTCCCCTAAAGGTCCCTGATTTTTGGCATATGAAGTCTTGGTCCAAAATTTAATAAACAAATGCAAAGATCCTGAAGCAACTGGTTTTCAACTGTTTTCAGTTAAAGCCAGGTCTGGAAATAGACAAAGCAAAAGAGTTCACTCCAGTTCTGTAACTTACAACTTGTCAATATTCTCTAGTACAGTTACTGCTAAAATCAATCCTTCACTACTTTCCTCACACCTGTTCTCACCTACACCCTTCTCAACCACCTCCTAACCTATTCTTAGAAACTTGCAGGTTGTCTGCTGTCTATGATGCCTTGCCTTCACTCATACATTTCTTGAAAAAATGTTATTTCAAGATCTCCCTTTCTTTTTATTCATTCCACAAGCATCTACGTAATGACTTCAACTCCCACCACTAGACAGAGAAACTACTATGTCACAAATAACATCCTCACTACCAAATGCTCTTTTTTAAAGAAAAGCTTCCTGCTACTGTTCTTTCAGCAACCTGGAAAGCAAGCTCTTCCCTGAAGCTGTCTTCCCCTCCCCTAACATAGCTTCATTAAGCTCTCCCAGTGTTCCTCTGACCTTTCAAGTCTCTGCTGTTGAAGACAACCTTTAAATCCTCCAACCTTTAAATGCTGGTATTCTAGGTATTCCAACATTTAACCTTCTTTCTCTTGTCATTCTACATGAGATTTAATTATTCTTAGGTAAACTGGTCCACTCCCAAAGTATAAATGGGCTCTGAAGTGAAATAGTCCTGAAATAAATTCTAATTCTGCTACTTCAAGTGTGAGGCCAGGGGCAAGTGAAATATAAGGGAGGACTAACGGCTACTTTGTAATGTATTATGAAAGCACTACTATCATTTTTGGCACATAGAAACTCATTACACGTAGGTTTCTTTCCTTTCTTTCTTTCATATGTTAATTCAAAAATCTATTCCTCCAATGCAAACATCAAATTTTAACTGTAGATCCATAAATCCAGCCACTTAGATGTAACAAAGACAACTTAAACTCAACATCCAAAGTCCAGGAACATCAGAGAAGAATTTATTAATTGGGAGACTCATTTATTAACTGATTTGAGTAGCAGTACTCAACCAATGTGTCAGCATGTAGCAAGCTTTGAAGCCAATCCTGCAGAACTCTGAAACTCATTCCCAACAAGCAGAATGTCAAGGCACACTGATGGTGTTCAACACCCATAACCAATTCCACGTATTCCTGGTCTAGAGTTTACATGTCAGAGGTAAGACCTGGAATAGAACACTCAGGTTTGATTGGCCAAGAATGTCCTTTCAAATATTTAAGACAATACTATCTTAATACTTAGCTAATAAAATCTGTATTTATTTATAAACCCGGTACATGTAAGAAATTTAATTAATAAGATACGAAGAGCAAACTATCTCTAAATGACTGGGGAAAAAAACCCATGCTATTATTTGATATGTCCTCCAAAATTCTTATGTTCAAATCCTAACCCCTAAAGATGATGAATAGGAGATGGGGACTTTGGAAGGTGCTTGCCATCAGAGGGAAGCCTCACTGATGGGATTAGTACGTTATAAAAGAGGATTCAGCCTGACCAGTGGTGATGCAGTGGTTAAAGCGTGGACCTGGAATGCTGAGGTCGCTGGTTCAAAACCCTGGGCTTGCCTGATCAAGGCACATATGGGAGTTAAAGCTTCCTGCTCTTCCCCCTCCCCTCATAAATGAATAAATAAAATCTTTATAAAAATAAGAGGATCCAGAGCGAGCACCTTCTGGCATGTGTGATACAAGAAGTCTTCAATCAGGAAAAGAGCCGTGACCTGACCATGTTGGCACACTGATCTCAGAATTCCAGCTTCCAAAACTAAATAAATTTCTGTTTATAAGCCATCCAATGTATGGTGTTTTGGTATACAGCCCTAACAGACTAAGACACTCCAGGAGAAAAATGTCACCAAACTAACACAAACCTGTGGAGACTAGTTACTTTAATGCTTAGTACTTAGAAATATTTTCATTGTTATGGCACTTGCCCTTGCAAAACCCTAATGTTGGTAAAAAGCAACTCTTAGTTTAAAAATACAAAAAATTACCAGCTATTTTTATTCTGAATCACTCAAAAATACTTTCACATGAATCTCTGAATCTTACTTGTTTGTTCAAGACACCTTTGCCATCTGTGTCAGCTAAATCCCAAATCTGAAATTTAGAAAAGAAAAGGTATCAATCCATATTTTAAACAACAATCATTTTAAAGACAAGTGAAGTCCCTGCAATTTACAACCTCATGCTCTTTAGTAATCTGATTTAAGAAACAGAGACTTAAAAGTGGAAAGAAACTTTAAAGATTAGTTAGTGCAACACTAGACAAAGACATCAAGGCCACCGAGTGAAGTGACTCACTCAAGAACATTTACAGTGTCAGGGAAAGAACTAGAACCCAGGTTCTAACTTCCAGTCCAATGCCTTTTTCATTAACCCAGGTTCTAACTCCAAGTCTAATGCTCTTTTTACTAAAATATACTACCTTGATTTTAGACCCTTATTAAGATGATATTCTTTTTTAGGGCAAGTTGAAATAGTTAATGTTTATTTGTGAATAATTAAATTAATTATAATTTTTTAGGGTTTTGACTACATATCACATATAATGACTTGTCACACCAGCAGAGGGACTTTCCACCTTTTTGTGCTTTTTCTTAAGCCTCTCATCCCCCACTCTCTATTCACCACATATAAAACACAGTTAGAAAAAAAGAAACAGAGACAGTTATAACAGAGGAAGTAGGGATAAAGCCAACTCTCTTGAGTGGGTGGCAAGGTTCCCAGTCTGCACTGCTTCTCCCCACAATACCCAAATGTGCTATTACTTCCTCATTTCATCCTTCTAAAATATAATTTGTTTTCTAAAAACATCTGAGAATCACCTTGCTTTTCAAATTCCCTCCATTACATTACTGTAACTGTCTCTATGATTCAGTTCTAGCTTCTAAGTTTCTTGATGTTATCTTTCTGAATTTGCATCTAATTTATCTATTCTACTACATATTCATTATAATCTAGTTATAATGAACAAATATTACCTTTCCAAGTATCAAGTCTGGAAGCCCTGATTTTTTCAGGAAAGCAGCAGCATCAGAAGCCAATACCCTTCCAGTGTTGCCCGTATCAACCTGAAAAAAACACAAACAATAAGCTGACAACAAACACAAAGACAAAATTATTTGCTTTCCATCCTATAATTTGGGAACTGGCTTTTTCAAAAAGGGAATGGGTACCCTTTCACTAAACCAAGGCCAAGGAATATATGAACAGCCAAGTAAGCAGAGTACTATCTAAATGTATATAGTAATTTACAGTGTTTTTTATGGTGTCCAGTATACAAATGAGAGAAATGAAGCTCAGAGAAAGTAGAGCAATTAGTGGAGTCATAAGATTATCTCCTGACTCCAAATTTTCTATAGGTGCCTTTTCACTTTCAATAAGCTCAAATGGCAATAGGAGGAAAAGGGAACCATTTCCTGGAGAGGTCTTTTGACAGATGGAAATCACTGCATGTCACCTGTTTTTTCAACACTTTAAAAATCATTAACTTCTGCTTTTATACTGTTAGAAACTGCAACACGAGATTAAAAATCAAAGCACCTCTAAAACCAGCAGTGATTCCATAATAAACTTAAAGAAACATTTTAAAAACTGTTAAGCTCCTAAACATATGAAGGGTAATACATTTTAACTGAGGGGGACTTTCCTTTAAGATGACAGAATGAGGTCACCAAGAACAGAAAAACAGTTTAAAAACAATGACTCTCACTTTTGTAAAGATTTTCTAAAGATATATTTGTAAAAATGAAAAGTAAATTTTAAAAAGTGATAGGAAAGATAGCATGATACTATTTGTGAGCTGGTTATTTTTCTAGTCTCCTTAAAAGACTGTTGTAAATATATACGAAGTATTTTCAACAGGCCAATTCCAGCAAAAAAGCAAAAGAGAAACCCTTTCTTTCAAGTGCTAGAATGTAGAATAAATCAGCCACTCAGCAAAAAGAAAGAATTGCCTGATCCAAATCTAGGGTAACAAGGAAGTACAAAAAGAGTTGGGAAACCTGCCTCCAGACTTTTCCAGAGCTCCTCTTCTTCCTCCACTCCCTGACCATGGTAGAGGGGAAAACCTACCCAGCAAAAAGGTACTTAGGGGAAATATTAATCAAACTCTTATGAAATATTTACATCTCCCATTAAGAATTTTACTATCTCCCATTCTTTCAGTTACTAAAATAAATTTAAAACATTCAGTCATTGTCATCTATAGGTAGTTTCTACTGCCCTCTGATACTTGCCTAAAGGCTCTGCTATAAACTACCAGCTACAATGATTCAAAAAAGTCTCAGAGCCTCATTAAGGACTATACCCTGTACTCTGAATTGTTAACACTTCAAAATACAGATTTCTGGGTAAAGACTTCTGAGTTTACATCACTTAACTCTCAGATGGTACTGGTGGACTAAGTCAAAATTTTCAGGCCTCTATGTAGTCCAGAGTCAGATATATTTTATATAAGCAGACTCCTGACCCAAGATGCAGGAGAACAAGAATTATAGAGGACTGAATGAACTGTTGAGGTAAATATAATATGGTTATTTACATAGAATACTATTGGTATTATTTTTACTATTCTATTTTGTAATGGATGTGTGGAAAAGCCCTTTATTGTTCTTCTTATACTATCTCTAACCCTCAGTTTAGTATGCTCTGTGTTTATAAAGTGAATGAAATAGTTTTCAATGACATCTAATTCTCAATGAGTCTTCAGAATTCAAAAACAAATTCTTTAATTAAATGTCCTTACTTTTTAAAGCAATATAGTAATTATTACATAGGTTATATAAAAATTTGGTCTCCTTTTTATTAGGATATAATAGAGAAAATCAAGGTCATATTTGAGAATGATTTTCTTTTATGCAGATAGTACAAGCCACTATTAAGGAACAAGAACTGACTTTACGTGGAGCCAATGTCTATAAAGCCCATCCAAGAAACTGGCCTGCAACCTGATTTAAAAGGTTCCAGTCTCTCAGACAGTGAAGCAAGATCACTTAGCAGACTAAGAACCTTAGCAGATATGGGAAATCTCAAGATGAGATAAATTCACTCAAATTTATATGTACTACAGGTGAAATATGGAGGGGGGGTAGAATTTCTAAGGTTAGGATCCTAGCCTCAAAATAGAGGAACATATAAAAAGGCTTTATAAAGTACAATAAAAAATTCTTTTAAAATTTTAGGCACAAATTAATTCTCTGGCCTTAGACATCAGATAATGAATGTATGGCTCTAGATTTACAAATCTAAAGCCTAAAATGTTCATTAATACTTGCTGCAACTATGCAGATAGTCAGGTCAAATATAATAAAACCAGTCTGTTCTGTGATCATGATCCCAGGTGAAAAGATTATTAGGAAAAACTATCCAATATTTGGAAATGGGCAATGAGCTTATCTACATCCCCAGGAGATTATCTCTGATCTATGGTATGCACTTTGATTGACTTTCTATCAAATAATCTTTTTTACACTCCATAGGAATTGTGGTTAAATTTTAGAAAACTGGTAGCAATGCAAATAATTCCGATCCACACCAATGAAATGAATTTTGTCTGGAGAATATAAATCTCTATAATTCATATTCTCATTTTTACATCTTACTGGTTCTCCCAGTATTTAATGAGTTGAATAAAATCCTTGACACAAGTTCAGTTTAAATTTGTATGAGAGTATTGGTTTTAATTTTATAAATATTAAACTTTAATAAGTCTTAAAACAACTAAATATCATTTCCATTTGGTTTATAAACTAATTTGGATATATATATCTGGATGAATATACCTAATGATACAGGGATTTTTAAGCCACATAAATATTTGAGACAATAAAATGCTTGGGCTTAATTATCTCTTTCATTTTCTGAGAGCTTGTCAAAAGTATTAAGTACTCAAAGCAAGAAGCTAAAGCACAGAAAACTGGAAACAAGACATGTCAAATTTATCCAGCTGACTGGTAATCTGCATGCACAAAATCAAGGGTTGAAAATACATTTTATGTTCAATCTAGGAAGACAAACAAAAATCTTACCTGTCTATAGTATTTTTCATATACAGGATTCCCACTTGATAACTAAAATAAATAAATAATTAGAAATTAAATGCTATTCAATAACTTCTATTACTATATTGCATTCATTCAATAGTTGAAAAATAAAGACAAACAGGATTGAAATACCTTTGATTTCAAAAACTTTAGTTCTTTTTGTTTCTTTTGGGAGGGGAGATAAATAAAGGCAGCCACATAGCTTACTAAGAATCAGGGACAAGAAATAAAACAAGAATTTTAAAATTACTCTCAACATAAGAACTCTTTGCCTCATGCAAAATTTGACCCAAAACCCAACATGTGACAAATTAGGGGTAAAGTGCTTTGGTTAAAGACAATTGAAAGGCCCAAAGCCTTAAGCAGTCACCTTCCACCCAAGTGCCCAAAGTACCTATGAATACAACTCAAAAACCACTTCAATAAAATAATGAAATGAATATACAAATGATGTACAAAGAGATGATACTATCATCAGATCAGAAATGCTTGTATGCAGGAAGTGCATTCAATTCATATCACAGTTCAAAGGGTTCCTTGGTCAGCTAATGAACAGACATCCCTTCTGTAAGGCAGTTTGGAAGTATCAATGTTTGAAGGCTCAGGACCACCTGTACATGAATGTCTAAGAGTCTTATGGAACCAGGAAGGGTTCATGGAAGTGTTATTCGTGTAGGAATTTGGAGTAGGAGTGGAGAGAGGGTAATTCTATACACATATAGATAACAGCATACACAAAGGCATGCATGCAACAGAAAGCTCAGTTATGTTCAAAGGAATCACAAGGAGTTCTGAATGGTAATACAAAGTGAAGATAAGATTATGAAGTTTCGTATAAGACAATTTATGAAGGACTTTATCAGCATGGTAAAAGAAAATAAGAACAGAAAAAGGGCACAAATTCAAGAGTTACTAACTCAGTATTAGTTCTAGGTGACTATTTCTATGTAAAGAAGAAAAATAGAATGGAATGCAGAGTGCTACTTAGAAAATATATATTTTTTTAATTTTATTTATTAATTTTAGTGAGAGAGGGAAAGAGAGAGAAGGAGAGAGGGAGAGAAAGAGAAGGAGAGAGAGAGAGAGAGAGAGAGAGAGACAGGAACATCGAGCTGTTCCTGTATGTGCCCTGACTGGGGATCAAATCAGCAACCTCTGCACTTCAGGATGATGCTCTAACCCAATGGTAGTCAATCTGGTCCCTACCGCCCACTAGAGGGCATTCCAGCTTTTATGGTGGGCGGTAGCGGAGCAACCAAAGTATAAATAAAAAGATAGATTTAACTATAGTAAGTTGTTTTATAAAGATTTATTCTGACAAACAGCGAAAATCCAACATAAAGTACTTGATAAGTTATTATTATATGCTTTAAACTTGCTGTAACTCTGCTTTATAAATTTTATAAAGTAAAGTTACTTCCCTACTTTATAAATCACCAATTACTGTGGAACCAGAGGGCGGTTAGAAAATTTTACTACTAACAGAGATACAAAAGTGGGCGGTAGGTATAAAAAGGTTGACTACCCCTGCTCTAACCAATTGAGCTGTCCAGCCAGGGCAGGAAATAAATTTAATGGCCCAGTAAAAGACCTGAATACTGACAAAAGCAGAAAAGAAGCACATGCATGAAGAAAAGTTTTTGGTTTTTTTCTTTTTTTTAACAAGTGAGCAAGAGACACACAGACATACAGACAGGACGGGAGAGAGATAAGAAGCATCAATTTGCCTGACCAGGCGGTGGCGCAGTGGATAGAGCGTTGGACTGGGATGCGGAGGACCCAGGTTCGAGACCCCGAGGTTGCCAGCTTGAGTGCAGGCTCATCTGGTTTGAGCAGAGCTCACCAGCTTGAACCCAAGGTCGCTGGCTCGAGCAAGGGTTACTCGATCTGCTGTAGCCCCACGGTCAAGGCACATATGAGAAAGCAATCAATGAACAACTAAGGTATCGCAATGAAAAGCTGATGATTGATGCTTCTCATTTCTCTCCGTTCCTGTCTGTCTGTCCCTGTCTATCTCTCTCTCTGACTCTGTCTCTGTAAAAAAAAAAAAAAATTTTAAAGCAGCCTCAATTCATAGTTGTAGCACCTTAGTTGTTCATTGATTGCTTTCTCATATATGCCTTGACATGGGGGTCTCCAGGCAAGCCAGTGACCCCTTGCTCAAGCCAAAGACCTTAGGCTGAAGTCAGCGACCTTGGGCTTCAAGCCAGTGACCTTTGGGCTCAAGCCAGTGACCATGGGGGGTTATGTCTATGATCCCATGTTCAAGCCAGTGACCCCGCACTCAAGCCGGTGAGCCCATGCTCAAGCAGGCAATCTCAGGGTTTCGAACCTGGGTCCTCAGCATCCCAGGCCAACGCTTTAAGCACTATGCCACCTCCTGGTCAGGGGCATTGAAGAAAGTTTATAAGATAGATTTGAAAGACATTAAATAGATGAGGGGAAGGAGATGCTTAGTTAGAAATACAAAAATAAATAGGGAAAAAAATCTTCAAGCATCAAGGTTGGACCTATAGTCTTACTGGGTACAAAACTGGATTAAGAAACCAACATTCATTGAGTGCCTACTTTGAGAACACCGTATAAGTGCCTTATAAAGATTTCCACACTGAATCCTTGTGAGCGACATATTATCCCAGTTTGCAAACAAAGAAACCTAATTAATATTATGTGTCAATTTGACTAGGCTATGGTACCCAGGTGTTTGGTCAAACACCAGTTTAGACATTACTGTAAAGGGTTTTTTTTTAGATGTGATTATTTAAATCAGTAGACTCTGAGTAAAGCAAATTACTCTCCATGATATATAGGTGGGCATCATCCAATCCAGTTGAAGGACTTAAGAGAGAAGTAGATTTAGGACTTACTACCTGAGGCAATTCCTTGAGCGCGCACGCGCGCGTGTGTGTGCATGTGTTCCCTGTTGGTTCTGTTTCCCTGGAGAACCCTACTATAGCTAGTCTCAGAGAGGTGACTTGCCCAAGCTCTTACATGGCAGAGAGGAACTAAAATGCAGACCTGTCCCACTCCTAGCCCAATGCTCTTTCACAATACCATGCTGCTTCCCACAGGCCCTGGTTTCCTCAGGACAGTCTCGATTTATAATCTGCTGTCTCAGCATGCCAACCAATTTACCATTTGCCTCAGATTTTTCATTTTCTTGAATTAACTACTATTATTAATCACTACATTAAAATAAACTAAGATGGATTCAGTACACCTCTAACTGTATATACATCTATCTAGCTTCTGGCAGAGGTATCAGCTAAATCCCTTGTGTAAGGGCTTTAACCACTTGAACAAGTGAGGAAATCTGAATGAGAACTGGTGATAAATCCATCTTTCTTTTCCTGATCCTTTACATATTCAACATAACTAACACCTTCCTTTCAAGGACTGCACGCCAGAGTCTCACTCAGAAGTATCCTCATATGCAAACAACCATAGACAGCTAACTCCTTATAGCCTTTCAAGATAGTGGCTAAAGTACTGTATTTGACCTCATACTATTTTGTGTGCCAGTCAGTACAAGAGACATGTGTAGTGGCTTCCGATAAGTACCAGACCAACAGCTGGGAAAGTCAGTGGGGAATTCCAGGTTAGGTGCAAGGAGTCAAGCGTGATAATTCTTGAGGTGGTTTTGTGTTCCGGTTTTGTCATTTATTGTAGAGTATACATCTACAATTGTTTATTTACTTTGTTGTTTGGCAATCACTTTTATTATCCAATAAGCCCTTTCACTAGCAATGAGTTAAAATGAAAAAATTGTATATTTAATACAAAATTATGTACTAAATCCTATTTCTATAGAAAATGGGACCTGACCTGTGGTGGTGCAGTGGATAAAGTGTCGACCTGGAAATGCTGAGGTCGCCGGTTCGAAACCCTGGGCTTGCCTGGTCAAGGCACATATGGGAGTTGATGCTTCCTGCTCCTCCCCCTCTTCTCTCTCTCTCCCCCTCTCTCTCTCCTTTCTAAAAATGAATAAATAATAATAATAATAATAAAGAAAATGGATAAAGAGACAATTTGCATAAAACTACTGAAGCTATTTTTATTTAAAATGGAGCTCTACTGTCTAACTCAGAGGTCCCCAAACTTTTTACATAGGGGCCAGTTCACTGTCCCTCAGACCGTTGGAGGGCCGGACTATAAAAAAAACTAGGTACAAATCCCTATGCACACTGCACATATGTTATTTTAAAGTTAAAAAAAAAAAAACGAGAACAAATACAATATTTAAAATAAAGAACAAGTAAATTTAAATCAACAAACTGACCAGTATTTCAATGGGAAGTATGCTCCTCTAATTGACCACCAATGAAAGAGGTGCCCCTTCCGGAAGTGCGGTGGGGGCCGGATAAATAGCCTCAGGGGGCCGCATGCAGCCCACAGGCCATAGTTTGGGGACCCCTGGTCTAACTGGTGGTGGCACAGTGGATTGAGTGTCAGCCTCAGACACTGAGGACCCCCACCCCCGGTTCAAAACCCCGAAGTCACCTGCTAGAGCACAGATTTGACAGCTTGAGCATGAGATCACCGGCTTGAGTGCGAGATCAACATAATTCCAAAGTCACTGGCTTGGGTCCAAAGGTCACTGACTTGAACAAGGGATCACTGGCTCAGCTTGAGTCCCCAGTTAAGGCACGTATGAGAATTAATTAAAAAAAAAAAAAAAAAACTAAAGTGAACCAACTACAAGTTGATGCTTCCCATCTCTCTCCTCCTCCCACTTCCTGTCTCTCTCTCTCTCTCTCTCTAAAAAAAATGAAGCTATACTGATATGACTGTTAATGAATGAGTTAGCAACAACTGTCAAAATTTACAAATGTTTTTCATATACTCACAGTTAAAATCTTTAAAGAGAAAAATACTATCACATACAAAAAAAAACACCTTGCATGACAATATGTGTGCTCTACTTGCAACCAAACTATCATCAGATTTTCAAAACTGGAATTGCTGAAAAACTGTATTATAAATCCAACCTAAGTGTTACAATATTAAATCATCTTGAAAAGTCCTGTAAAAATTGGTTGTATTTTTTTCAAAATCAGTTGAAAATCTTTAATCAAAGATTAAGGTTCAATGAATAAAGTGCAAAAAAAAATTAGTTTTGAAGCTTTTAACAAATACCAATTATTATAAACAACACTTGCCAAGACATGAAACACATCCCTCAAAAGCAAGGAAAGAACTGACCAAATTTAATGATGACAGCTCAAACAGTACAGAAAATTTAATTTTAAAATTCTATAATTATACTTTGTAATAAATTGTAGGAGTTCCACCAAAACTATTCCTATTTTTAACTGAAAAAATGTATACTCTGTCTAGAATGAAATGAAACTACAGAAAGCCTAAAATTTTGTAGCATCTAAATTTAACGGAACATGTAAAATACTCATAAATAGGGACAACTTATATGACAAGATATGTCATAAAAATAATTGTCTACCTTAAGTAAAGGCAAAAAGATACCACCTGTGAAAATATTGGGGCTGATAAATTTATAGTTTCCAATATGAAAATAATTAGAATTAATAATATTCTCCCATCCAAGTACTAACCAGGCCGGACCCTATTAGCTTCCAAGATTGGATGAGATCGGGAGCGTTCAGGTGATATGGCTATAGACAAGAATATTCTCCATTTAGCAAAAATGTTCCTGAACTAACCAGGTACATCATAATGTATACAGAAAGTCTATCACAATTAAAAATATTACTGGTTACAGAGAAGAGTCAACTGGAAGGGTTAACAACCACAAATCATAAAATGTAAGTCTGAAAAATATTACAGGCAGTTTTATGAAAAAATTAAAACCAATTAAACCTATATTGGAAAATAATTACATTGTTCAGAAAAATATTAAAGACAGATATGGCTAAGGAACTGATCTAAAAATCTGATTACTGCCCTGGCCAGTTGGTTCAGTGGTAGAACACCAGCCTAGTGTGGATGTCCTAGGAGGTCAGGGCACACAGGAGAAGAGACCATCTGTTTCTCTACTCCTCCCCTCCCCCTTATCTCTCTCTCTCTTTCTCTTCCCCTCCTGCAGCCATGTAATATTTATAATTGTGACAGACTTTCTGTATACATTATGATGTATCTGGTTGGTTCAGGAACATTTTTGCTAAATGGAGAATATTCTTGTCGATTAATATAATACAAGAGCATCAGTGCTGGACGCTGAGGATGACTCTGTGGAGCCTCTACCTCAGGCACTAAAAATAGCTCGGTTGCAGCATGACCCCAGACTGGCAAAGCATCAGTCCCATACAGGGGTTGCTGGGTGGATCCCTGTCAGGGCGCATGTGGGAGTCTCTATCTCCCCTCCTCTCATTTGGAAAAGAAGAAAAAAAATCTGATTACCAAGAATAATTATTCTGCTTATGTTTTTTAAAATATTCTGATAATCAATGCAAAGACTTTATTTTGTTGTAATAGAGAACAAACGTTTTAGAAAAAATTATTTTTGGAAACAGACTTTGAATAGAACTGTTTTAGTGATCTATCAATGTAATAAAACCATTTTGATGGCCAAAAAATAAGTATTTTAAAAAATTTTTTTTTTTTTTTTTTTTTTTTTACAGAGGCAGAGATAGACAGGGACAGAAAGACAGGAATGGAGAGAGATGAGAAGCATCAATCATTAGTTTTTCGCTGCACGTTGCGACTTCTTAGTTGTTCATTGATTGCTTTCTCATATGTGCCTTGACCGCAGGCCTTCAGCAGACCGAGCAACCCCTTGCTGGAGCCAGCGACCTTGGGTCCAAGCTGGTGAGCTTTTTGCTCAAGCCAGATGAGCCTGCGCTCAAGCTGGCGACCTCGGGTCTCGAACCTAGGTCCTTCCGCATCCTAGTCCGATGCTCTATCCACTGCGCCACTACCTGGTCAGGCTATTTTTAAAAATTTACAAAATTGAAAATATTTACAATGTCTCTTTCATTCTCAAAAATGGCCTAGCTTGAATGAAAAATTATTATGCTTACAAACAGAGGTATAAATACTTTGCTAGAGAAAATAAATAAAATATGTCCCCTCAATAATGAAGAGCTAATTTTTAAAGACAATTCAGTTGAATTTCTATTGCCCAGAAATAAAATTCATACATATTAAGAAATCCTGAGCTCCAAACTATACCTTATTAATCATCACATTACAAACTCATTGGGTTACTACATAAACACATTTGAGAAGGCATGGGCTTGCTAAGTATTCTAAAGTACACCTTGTGCTGATTACTATACTAACATGATATAGGTAGCTAAGCGAGAATGGAAAAAGCCATCCAAATCACCAATTCATCAAGCAAGATCACCAGAGTGTTTTTGGTGTCTCAGTAAAATTGGTATTTTTACTGAAATATAATCACTTTGAATTTTAGAAGATCGTACATACACAACACACATAATGAATGCATAGAGAAAAAAATTGAAAGGTATAGCTAAAAGGATAACAGTGATTATCTCTAAAACAATGGAATTATAGTTATTTTTACATTCTTTATACTACTCTACATTCTCTGTAAACATTTTTTATAATATGTGTACCCTATTGTTATATGTAAAATAAAACAATAAAGGTATTTTCAATTTGGGACAAAATACAAAACTCCAAAAATTTGATATCAATATGTAAAACTGCACATGAATTTTTAGCAACTAAATAAATTTCTAAAGGAAAACTTTTAAACTAAAGTTGTCAAAATCAAAATCTGACCTCTTTTAGAATATTAAAGTAATTATTTATTTATTCCTTATCATAAACTCTTACCAGTTACCATAAATAAAAGGGAGCTGCTAATTTTATCAAGAAAAAGTCATGTTAAGTATAATAAACTTTACTAAGAAAAGTTATTACTGGTCTTGGCTGGTTGGCTCAGTGATAGAACATCGGCCCAGCATGTGGATGTCCCTGGTTTGATTCCCAGTCAGGGCACAGAGGAGAAGCACCCATCTGCTTCTCCACCCCCCTCACTTCTCTCTCTCTCTTTCCTCTCCTCCTCCTCCTCCTCCTCCTCCTCTTCCCCTCTTCCCCTCCTGCAGCCATGGCTCAATTAGAGCGAGTTGGCCCCAGGCACTGAAAATGGTTCCATGGCCTCTACCTCAGGTGCTAAAAAATGGCTCTGGTTGCAACAGAGCAAGGGCCCCAGATGGGCAGAGCATTGCCCCTTAGTGGCTTGCCGGGTGGATCCTGGTTGGGGCGCATGCGGGAGTCTGTCTCTGCCTGCCATCCTCTCACTAAATAAAAAATTTTTTAAAAGAAAAAGGTTATTACAAAAGTATAACCATAGTATACCACCCTACAGTCTGATAGGTGATATTATATAATTCTCAACCATTTATTCTTCTTTTATAAGAGTATTAACATCCCTGCCTATTGCCATGTGACTTATAGTACCTTTCTGTGGGTACTCTATTGTTGGTTTGGCCATGTGACTTACTTTGGCCAATGAAATATCAGAAAGTTTCAGTTCCAGTAGAATTTTTTTTTTTCCCTGAAGCTGGAAACGGGGAGAGACAGACAGACTCCCGCATGCGCCCGACCGGGATCCACCCGGCACGCCCACCAGGGGGCGATGCTCTGCCCCTCCCGGGCATCGCTCTGCTGCGACCAGAGCCACTCTAGCGCCTGGGGCAGAGGCCAAGGAGCCATCCCCAGCGCCCGGGCCATCCCTGCTCCAATAGAGCCTCGGCTGTGGGAGGGGAAGAGAGAGACAGAGAGGAAGGAGGGGGGTGGGGTGGAGAAGCAAATGGGCGCTTCTCCCATGTGCCCTGGCCGGGAATCGAATCCGGGTCCCCAGCATGCCAGGCCGACGCTCTACCGCTGAGCCAACCGGCCAGGGCCCCAAGTAGAAATTTTAAGAGCTGTTGTGTGTTGCCACTGCTCTTGCACTTTCTCTCTGACAAAAGTATGTCATAAATAGGAGTGCCCCTTCATCATGGATCCTGACATGAAAAAGAATTGCAGAGCAGAACCATAATAGATTACTAGAGTACCTATAATGTGAGCAATAAATAAACCTGTTATTGTAAATACTGATATTTGGGGTTGTTTCCTAGTACAGTATAATCTAGCAAAAGTTAACACATAAGTAAGCTAACACCAAAGTGTATCAAGTAGTAAAAAAAAAAAAAAAAAAAAAGAGGTACTGCCTGACCTGTGGTGGCACAGTGGATAAAGTGTGGACCTGGAATGCTGAGGTCGCTGGTTCGAAACCCAGGTTTGCCCAGTCAAGGCACATTCGAGAAGCAACTACTATGAGTTGATGCTTCCCATTACTTCCCCACCTTTCTCTCTATCTTCTAAAATCAATAAATAAAATCTTAGGGGAAAAAAAGGGAGATTCTGATTATTGGAAATTCATAGGTTAATAAATGAATGTTGAGTTGCTCCAAATAAAATTTTTGATTTCTTTTCCAGGGCGGGGGGTGGGGGTGGGTGAAATGCTGGATTATATGACTTTGAGAGCCTATGATTCTGTAGTGCGCAAGATAAACTGAAACTTTAGTATTACTAGGCTATTGTAAATGGTTATAGAACAATGTGGAAAAAAATAAACATAGAAAGACATTCTCTGAAACATAATGTCAATCTTTTCTACATTAATCACAAGATCATAAGACACAAAGAATAACCAGTGAATAAATTAATAAAATGAAGAGGGGAATGGGTATAACTATAAAGGAGTAGCATGGAGGATCTTTGTGATGAAACAGTTTATCTTAATTGTAATTATAGTGGTATAAACCAACACATGATAAAACTATATATGGATAGTATACACATACAAAACCACAAATGAATACTTGAATAAGGTCTGTGAATTGTGCCAATGCCAATTTCTTGGTTTTGCTTTTGTACCATATAGTTATAGGAGGTGTTACCATTAGGGGCAATGGTGTGAAGGGTCTATGGGACCTTTCTGTACAACTTTTTGCAACTTCCCATGAAATGGTCATGTTGAAGCCCTCGTGAAGTAGATATAAGGTGGCAATCCAGACAGAAAGAACTCTGTGTATAAAAGCAAACAAATATAGAAATCTAGATAGTAAAAATGGAATAGATTTCATTCTTTCAAATAAACCACTCAAAATCTTGTAGTTTTGCTTGCTCTAAAACTTAAGAATATTAATAATTCAGTATTAGTGAACATAACAAGTAAATGGTTTTTACTATTTTAAAATTTCTTTATCTTCTTTTCTTTTTATTTATTTATTGATTTTAGAGAGAAAGGAAGAGGGAGAGAGAAAGACAGGAACATAATCTGTTCCTGTATGTGCCCTGCCCGGGGATCGAACTGGCAACCTCTGTGCTTCGGGACAGTGCTCTAACCAACTGAGCTATTCAGCTAGGGCAAAACGTGTTATAATGTACATAATTTTCTGGGTAATTTGCCACATAAATATTTTTGATATATTAATACACAAAAATTCAGGTACTTAGAATTCAGCCTTTTAATACTCCATTTTCAAGAGAGCTGAAGCACCAGAAGAGGAACTAGCCCCTACAGACTTTGAATTCTTCTACCACAACCACCAACACTACCCTTTTAGTTGGACCAGCAAGCCCTAAGGCTAAAGTACCAAATGAATACAATCCGAAGAGCCTATGCTTTTATACACATATTGACACAATGTGAATGGCTTGCAGGGAAGGAGACTAAAACTTTCTGGTAGACTTGTGATGTCTGAAAGACTTGAGTAATTCACAAAAGAAAGGAAAACAGGGTAGAAACAAACAGTAAACAGAAGAACACAGAATAAAAAGAAAAAAAAAGGAGCAATAGTAACCAACAACCATCTAACCTGACAAAGGAAAGAGCAAACAGAAGCTATCTGAGAGTCAAGAGAAACTTAATAATAAAGAAACTTTAGAAAGGAAAACAACTCTGAAGTTGGATAGAGAGGGTGGAGAAAAGCAAGTCATCTGAGCAGTGCTGGACTTTAGAGCTGGTGGGGAGGGGCTCAGGGAAACACAAGTAGACATCTGGACAGATTCCTTAGAGAATGCGCAGTATTAACCCTCCTCTTTGTTATTCATAATTCATTTAATAATTCAAGAAACATGTACTGAATGCCTTCTAGGAACAGTACAACAGGTTTAGGTGTCTGGGGTTGCAAACATCATGTAGGGTTTCTGCCCTCACAACAGATTATATTCTAGTAAAAATTGCAATGCTTCATTCTGCAAAGATGCTAACATTTGTTTGATCCTTAACCATTATAAATTGATATCACAGCAGACAAAGATCTGGGAATGCTCTAAGTGCAGTGTTCTATGAAAAGCTTTCAAAATCTGGATCTAAGAATACATATGCTTTGGAGATTATCAGAAATGAAAGATTACAGGGACTTTAAGTAGACAAAAGAATTTCAAAATATGGTATAGTTGCACAGTACTGAAAAACTGGGTGTAAAGAGACCGTACCAGCAACTCAAACCAATAATGGACTAGCTTTTGTGAAACCCACTTCAATCTGATCAAAAATCTAAGTGGCAGAGGCCCTGGCTGGTTGGCTCAGTGGTAGAGCGTTGGCCTGGCGTGCGGAGGTCCCGGGTTCGATTCCCGGCCAGGGCACACAGGAGAAGGGCCCATCTGCTTCTCCACCCCTCCCCCTCTCCTTCCTCTCTGTCTCTCTCTTCCCCTCCCGCAGCCGAGGCTCCACTGGAGCAATGATGGCCCGGGCGCTAGGGATGGCTCCTTGGCCTCTGCCCCAGGCACTAGAGTGGCTCTGGTCGCAAAAGAGCGACGTGCCGGGGTGCATCCCGGTCGGGAGCATGCGGGAGTCTGACTGTCTCTCCCCGTTTCCAGCTTCAGAAAAATACAAAAAAAAAAAAAAAAAAAAAAATCTAAGTGGCAGAGTAACAAAGAATAAATACAAAGAGTAATTTGGTCTCTCATCAGAAAAGAGTGAGTCTTAACATGGGCCATTCAAGCCAGCCCTAAATAAACAGAAACATTATCTTCTTTTTTGAGAGAGAAAGAGAGAGAGAGAGAGAGAGAGAGAGAGATGAGAAGCATCAACTCATAGTTGCGGCACCTTAGTTGTTCATTGATTGCTTTCTCATATGTGCCTTGACTGGGGGAGCTCCAACCAAGCCAGTGACCCTCTGCTAAAGCCAGTGACCTTGGGCCCAAGCCAGCACCTTTTAGGCTCAAACTAGCAATCGTGGGGTCATGTCTATGATCCCACACTCAAGCTGGTGAGACCCACCCATGCTCACGCCAGCAAGCTCAGGGTTTTGAACCTGGGTCCTCAGCATCCCAGGCCAACACTCTATCCACTACGTCACTACCTGGTCAGGCTATTTTTTAACTTTCTAAAGAGAGGCAACAGGGCAGGAAGCTCAGAGAACGTCTCAACACCCAAGCAATTTTTCAACATTTTATAAATTCAGTGCCTCCACTCCTTAAAATTACTTGATGGTTAATATTTCTAAATGCAGATATAGTACAAAAAATTATCACTAATTTGGACACATGGAGTATTTTTAAACTAGTTCTAGAAATTAACTCAGTAAATTTACAGTTTGCAGAATATGTTTTTTCTTCTACTTAGCCTCAAGAAAACTATAATTGGTTCATAAAAATATTCAATCTTTAAATATTTTAAATATTTATTAAACATGTGTAAGTATACAAGTTGTATCAATTATACACTATTTTAAAAAACAGAATACTGGCCTTGGCCGGTTGGCTCAGTGGTAGAGCGTCGGCCTGGCGTGCAGGAGTCCCAGGTTCAATTCCCGGCCAGGGAACACAGGAGAAGCGCCCATCTGCTTTCCACCCCTCCCCCTCTCCTTCCTCACTGTCTCTCTCTTCCCCTCCCACAGCCAAGGCTCCACTGGAGCAAAGTTGGCCGGGGCACTGAGGATGGCTCCATGGCCTCTGCCTCAGGCGCTAGAATGGCTCTGGTTGCAACAGAGCAACGCCCCAGATGGGCAGAGCATCGCCCTCTGGTGGGCATGCCGGGTGGATCCCGGTCGGGTGCATGCGGGAGTCTGACTGCTTCCCTGTTTCCAACTTTGGAAAAAAAAAAAAAGGAATGCCTTGTAAAGTTTTAATTATAACAGTTTTTCTGATGAGGTTATAGGAAAGTAAAGGTTGTCCACCTTAATCTAAGAACACTGGAACTGCCTGACCAGGCGGTGACGCCTGGATAGAGCATCGGACTGGGATATGGAGGACCCAGGTTCGAGACCTCAAGCTCACCAGCTTGAGCACAGGCTCATCTGGTTTGAGCAAAAGCTCACCAGCTTAGACTCAAGGTCTCTGGCTTGAGCAAGGGGTTGCTCAGTCTGCTGTAGCCCCATGGTCAAGATACATATGAGAAAACAATCAAGGAACAACTAAAGTGTCACAACGAAAAACTAATGATTGATGCTTCTCATCTCTCTCCGTTCCTGTCTGTCTGTCCCTATCTATCCCTCTCTCTGACTCTCTCTCAGTCTCTGTAAAAAAAAAAGAAGAAGAACACTGGAACTGGTAAAATTCCTGTATTAAAATAAGGAAGAAATTAGTAGTAATAAGTTATGAGTCTGATCAGGCAGTAGCACAGTGGATAGAGCATCGGACTGGGATGCGGAGGAACCCAGGTTCGAGACCCCGAGGTCGCCAGCTTGAGCGCAGGCTCATCTGGCTTGAGCAAAAAGCACACCAGCTTGGACCCAAGGTTGCTGGCTCGAGCAAGGGGTCACTTGGTCTGCTGAAGGCCCGTGGTCAAGGCACATATGAGAGGGCAAACAATGAACAACTAAGGTGTTGCAATGAGAAACTGATGATTGATGCTTCTCATCTCTCTCCATTCCTGTCTGTCTGTCCCTATCTATCCCTCTCTCTGACTCTCTCTGTCCCTGTAAAAAAAAAAAAAAAAAAGTTGTAAGAGTATAAATGAAAATATCTGCCAAGCCCAGAGACAAATCAGGACATTTCAAGCAAGTCTGGCTCAAAGTACAGTCAATAGAGTTAAGTTTTTGAGAACCAGATGGTCCAGGATCCACCCTCCAAATCTTACAAGGTCCTGCATAACAGTGTGCCAGAAAAGAAAACAAAAAACAGAAACATAGAACAGAATGTAAGAACAGACTAAGAATGAAAGCATCCCACCCAGCAAAGGATGAAAACTGTAACCAAACGGAAATCATCCAATCTTCAAGCTCACAACTTTTAATGTCAATTTCCTATACTAAGTGAACTTTACAAATTATAAATGGCCTTTGCAGCCAAATTAAATATACTCAACTTAGTTCCTTCACAACAGTATTTTAGACATTACTGCTCCTACCTGAGAAAATTACTGCTATCTGCTTTGCCACTCAAGATCTTATAAATAAAAACTAAATAAAACCACTCATTTAATTTCAAAACTTAATAGTATCAGAGAAAAACAGTTCAATCATGTCACACCATCTATCACTCTACAAAAAGGAATTTGGCGAACAGTGTATCAAAACTTATTTGCAACAGATTAATTATAATTGATATATAAATTATCTGTATATACAAGGGCTAAAGTAACCTAAAAACATCAATTCAATGCAGATAAAGACATGTAAAGATGCTAATATCACATAGGAAAACACCAATACTAATAAATTAAAGAAAACAATACAAAATTATATGTGTGTGTGAGAAAGTTTATAGCCACGTCTAAAAAGAAATGTAAAGCAAAAAAAAAAAGAGTAAGAAACCTAAAATTTAAAGAATGGGTGAGTAGAGATCATGCTTTTTCTTGCTATATTTCTGCACATTCAAGTTTTCTTTAATGAGTAAAAAAAATTGGAAATAAAAGAATTTAAAATAATAGTTATATGAGTTCTGCATATAAGTATCAATACTAGTAATAGCACTTCTATATACTGAATGTCTCCTACATTCCAACAATGTATAGGCATCATACACAAGGAAAAAGAAGTTCAGAGAGTTTAAATAACTTGCCGTAGTCACTCAGAGAGAGTACAAGTGACAGAAAGAGAATTCAAATCTAGGTTTGTTTTATAAGTCTAATGTTCTTCCCACTACATAAAACTTCTCTCAGTATTTCTGAAATAGCAATCTTGATACTATGAATATTTTATATGCTACTTTAGAGTCACAGATCCTTTAATACCTACCCTTCAACCTTCTTCCTAACATCCTCTAGGTCAGCGGTTCTCAACCTGTGGGTCACGACCGCAGCGGGGTCGAATGACCAAAACACAGGGGTCGCCTAAAGCCATCGGAAAACCAAAACACAGGGGTCGCGACCCACAGGTTGAGAACCCGCTGCTCTAGGTTAAAAAGTCTTACTTTATTACAAAGACAAGAAAAAGTAGAGAATAAATCATAAGAAAATGGTATTATATCCCCCAATACACCAAAATACAATTTGACTTGAATCAAATGTTCCTATAGTTTTGTGTTGTCCTTTTCAGTATTTTTTTTTTAAGAGAGAGGAGGGGAGATAGTGAGATAGACTCCCACATGTGCCCTGACCGGGATCCACCCGGCAAACCCCAACCTACGGCCAATACATACTCGAATCAACCAAGCTACTTATAGCACCTGAGGCTGACATGCTTGGACCAACCAAACTATCCACAGTGCCAGGCGCCCACGATCAAACCAATCAAACCACTGGCTGCAGGAAGAGAAGAGGGAGAAAGGGGGAAAGGGAAAGGGGAGAAGTAGATGGTCATTTCTCCTATGTGCCCTGACCAGGAATTGAACTCAGGACATCCATACACCAGGTGACACTCTATCCATTGAACCAATGGCCGGGGCCCTTTTTAGTACAATTTAAAATGTCATCACAGTATCAATCTTGGAAACCATAAAACGATGAAAAATATTAAAAACTAAATTGCCATAAGAAGTTCCATCATAATCACAGGCTGTTGTTCCACAGCACTCCAGGGCCTGACTTCTACCATCCTTCATCACAGTATTATTACAGTCTAGAGTCAGTGTTTATCTCCCTAAAAGACTAAATGGTATCTCAGTGCATGAGTCTATTCTTTCTATATGACCAAGACCTAACACAGTGGTAACACACAGGAGGCATTCAGTAAATATTTTCTGAAATAAAAGAGAATCAACCAGCAATAATGGAAACACCTTTAATGTATACAAGTTATCATACTTTAAAGTAAATGCATAATGATGGTATACCTGTGTTTTACCTATAGTATAAAAGATGAAATAAATCCTTAGTCTCAGTGATCTATGAAAATTCTAATTAAGTGCAACATTTCAAAGAAATTAACAGCCTTACAAATAGCTAAAATCCACCAATTATAAATATTTTTCTACTGGTGGTAGTCATCATTAATAGCTGCTACCATTTAAACCAATCCCAAACATTTATACCCATTATCTCACATAATCTTCACAACAAATTCTACAGGTTCATTTCCCATTTTACAGGTTAAAAGAAAACAAAAAACAGAGTCTAAGAAACTTGTCACAATCAAACAAAGGAACTAAATCTAAGACATTCTGACTACAAAACCCAAGATCTCCCTTTATTTCATCCTCTCAACACTGTTCATTTCTGAAGCATCAGAAATCCTTAGACCTATTGGATCTAGGTTTCATTTAATAGAATAACTTGTTCCTTAGGGATTTTTTTCTCTGCTACATAGTATCATCTTTAGCAATAGAATATTGAAGAAACTTCAGGTCCAAGTTAACATATTAGAGTATCAGTTTGAAAGTAAATATTGGCATGATGTACACTAACTTCGACAGACTCAGGTTTTCATTAGTTGACTTGAGGGTGGTGAACACACAATGCAATATACAGATGGTGTATTCCAGAATTGTGCACCTGAAACATGTATAATTTTATTAACCAGTGTCATCCCAATAAATTCAATTAAAAAATAAAGTTAAAGAACACTGAATAAAAAACAACTTAAGCCCTGGCCGGTTGGCTCAGCGGTAGAGCGTCGGCCTAGCGTGCGGAGGACCCGGGTTCGATTCCCGGCCAGGGCACACAGGAGAAGCGCCCATTTGCTTCTCCACCCCTCCGCCGCGCTTTCCTCTCTGTCTCTCTCTTCCCCTCCCGCAGCCAAGGTTCCATTGGAGCAAAGATGGCCCGGGTGCTGGGGATGGCTCTGTGGCCTCTGCCTCAGGCGCTAGAGTGGCTCTGGTCGCAACATGGCGACGCCCAGGATGGGCAGAGCATCGCCCCCTGGTGGGCAGAGCGTCGCCCCTGGTGGGCGTGCCGGGTGGATCCCGGTCGGGCGCATGCGGGAGTCTGTCTGACTGTCTCTCCCTGTTTCCAGCTTCAGAAAAATGGAAAAAAAACACAAACAAAAACAACTTAAGATATCATGTCAACAGAATAAAAACAAATACATTATCAGCCCAGTAGATGCTTAACAACCCCCCTCAAAAGAAAGAAATTCCTAGAAGTTGCAAAATGTAAAACTATCTTCTAGCACGTTTACAAAATCCTTCTACTATAATTTGGTATAACAACAACTTTCCAGAGATGTGTGGTTTATGCAATAAGTTGATTTTCACATAGTAAGAAATTGTAGCCAAGAACGTATGTTCAGTTATAACCAAGGGATGGCATATAATTTGTTCTACCAGAACTACTTTGCCCTTAAAAATACTCATTCACCTGACCTGTGGTGGTGCAGTGGATAAAGCATTAACTTGGAATGTGGTTCAAACCCCGGGGCTTGCCCGGTCAAGGCACAATGAGAAGCAACTATGACAACTTGATGCTTCCTGCTTCTCTCTCTCCCCACTGTCTCTAAAATAAATAAATAAAATCTTTAAAAAAAATAAAGACTCATTCACCTGACCAGGTGGTGGCGTAGTGGATAAAGCGTCGGACTGGGATGTGGAGGACCCAGGTTCGAGACCCTGAGGTCGCCAGCTTGAATGCAGGCTCATCTGGTTTGAGCAAAGCTCACCAGCTTGGACCCAAGGTCGCTGGCTCGAGCAAGGGGTTGCTTCGGTCTGCTGAAGGCTCGCAGTCAAAGCACATATGAGAAAGCAATCAATGAACAACTAAGGTGTTGCAACAAAAAACTAATAATTGATGCTTCTCATCTCTCTCCATTCCTGTCTGTCTGTCCCTATCTATCCCTCTCTCTGACTCTCTGTAAAAAAATAATAATAATAAAGACTCATTCAATTTATGAGTTGTTTACACTACCTGGGTTATAATCCTTGGTCTACTACATATATACTTAGCAACAGCTTGGCTTTGAACAAATTAAAATTACTTCACCTCTGTGCTAAGTCTTCTCTTTCTATAAAACAAGAGTAATAGGATGATCCGTTTATCAGGTTGTAAGGATTACTGAAAAGTTCATCAGGTTGTGAGGCTTACTGAAAGCGGTGCCTGACACATCATAAATGCTCAATGAGTATTGATTATTGTTATTACCCCAATATTGACCTCTTCTCTTTCTCCCCCCTCACACATTAACATGGCACACACACACAAACCCCACTCTCTGAATAATTTGTTACTTTTAATAACAATAGAGGAACCTGACCAGGCGATGGCCCAGTGGATAGAGCGTCAGACTGGAACACAGAGGACCCAGGTTCGAGACCCCAAGGTCGCCAGCTTGAGCGTGGGCTCATCTGGTTTGAGCAAAGCTCACCAGCTTGGACCCAAGTCATTGGCTTAAGCAAAGGGTCACTTGGTCTGCTGTAGCCCCCCCCCCCCATCAAGGCACATATGAGAAAGCAATCAATGGACAACTAAGGTGTCGCAACGAAGAATTGATGTTTATCATCTCTCTCCCTTCCTGTCTGTCTGTCCCTATCTGTCCCTCTCTCTGCCACAAAAAGAAAGAAAGAAACAAACAAACAAACAAACAAACAATAGAGGAATGTAATATTATGTGAATCTTCATTTTCATCCCTAAATTTGTTTGAAATATTGTCAGTGACTATTTACAGGAAGCAGTATAGCAAATGAGTTTGAGAATAGATGTGCCTGGTTCAAATCTCAGATCTACCACTTACAACACAACCCTGAGTAAGTAATACAGGAGTTAACTTCTACTTGTAGTTAGGCTGAAAGATTAAATGAAATGATATACATAAACTACCTCAAGTACCTACTGCTTATCAGTAGTTTATAAAACATCAGTCGTCTTCCCTCTCAACAGTGGCATAAGAATGTTAGCCTTCCAGGATCTCTGCATTAATATTTAGCCCACTAGATAGAATTGTCCCATAACTAAAATAAGACCACTAAGGCAGAGAAATCACACATAAAATTAAGTTCACAGTTTCTAGTTGCCTCACCATTAAGTATTTTAATCTCAATATCTATGCACAATTAATCATTCATGGCTCATGGCAGGTTTAGGAGTAAAAATATGAAGATAAACTATTCCCCCTGTCCCTATCCTCTGTATCTCATATAAGGCTTAATGGATCACTAAGTTTAAAAAGTATATTAAACCAGTGGTTCTAAATTAGGGGCAGTTTCATCCCTCAGGAACATTGGCAGTATCTGGAGATATTTCTGATTGTCCCAACTGGAGAGAGTGCTACTAGCCTCGTGGATAAAGATGCCGGAAAACACTCCACAATGCACAAGACAGCCCCTACACCAAATAATTATCTGGCCCAAAATATCAATAGTGCCAAGGTTGAGAAACCAAAATCTAAAAATACGCAAAGTATTATGATACTGAAGTTCCCCCCAGAGAGTACATATCTTCTTGTCCCAGTGTTCTTGGCCAAATTTGTATTTTTATTGAAAACATAACAAGAAATATGAAGTTTGATTAATTCAGATGGGAAATTCTGGTACCATTAAAATTCCCATAACAGCCCTGGCCAGAGAGAGCTCAACTGGTTTGAGCATCGCCTCGAAGCACAGAGGTTGTGATTCAATCCTCAGTCAGGGCACATACAAGAACAGATCAATGTTCCTCTCTCTCGCTCTCCCCTACCTCTCTCTCTAAAATCAACCAAATAAACATTAAAAAAAAATTCCCATTATAAAATCCCCAATCTAAAGGGGAAGAAAGTAAGGCTAACTTTTCTCTGTATATTTGTACCACATAAAAAGAAGTTATTAGCCTGACCAGGCAGTGGCACAGTGGATAGAGCATCGGACTGGGATGCGGATGACCCAGGTTCAAGACCCTGAGGTCGCCAGCTTGAGCGTGGGCTCATCTGGTTTGAGCAAAGCTCACCAGCTTGGACCCAAGATCACTGGCTTGAGCAAGGGGTTACTCGATCTGTTGAAGACCCGCGGTCAAGGCACATATAAGACGAGATCGGGCGCGTTCAGGGTGGTATGTCCATAGGAAGGCACATATAAGAAAGCAATCAATGAACAACTAAGGTGTCGGAAAGCGCAACGAAAAAATAATGATTGATGCTTCTCATCTCTCCATTCCTGTCTGTCTGTCCCTGCTATCGCTCTCTCTGACTCTGTCTCTGTAAAAAAAAAAAAAAAAAAGAGCCACAAAACAATATGCAGCTTACACAAAAGAAAAATAAAGATATATATACAGTATATATAAATATATGTACATACAAATATATATGTATTTGCATATACATCACAGACTATTACTGGAAATACAGACAAGAAAGATGGCATCTAAGAAGAAGACTGAAGGCCCAAAATAGTAGGGGAGACTTTCACTTGTATTATCTGAATTTATTTATTTATTTATTTTTTGTATTTTTCTGAAATTGGAAACGGGGAGGCAGTCAGACAGACTCCCGCATGCGCCCGACTGGGATCCACCCAGCATGCCCACCAGGGGACGATGCTCTACCCATCTGAGGCATTGCTCTGTTGCAACCAGAGCCATTCTTTTGCCTGAGGCAGAGGCCATAGAGCCATCCTCAGTGCTGGGGCCAACTTTGCTCCAATGGAGCCTTGGCTGCAGGAGGGGAAGAGAGAGACAGAGAGGAAGGAGAGTGGGAGGGGTGGAGAAGCAGATGGGCGCTTCTCCTGTGTACCCTGGCCGGGAATCGAACCCAGGTCTCCTGCACACCAGGCCGACGCTCTACTACTGAGCCATCCGGCCAGGGCTGATTTTTTTTTTTTTTTTTTTTTTTTAGGGTAAGAGGAGAGATAGTGAGGCAGACATCTGCATGCACCCAACCAGATCCACCTGGCAACCCCGTCTTGGGCAGATAGATGCTGGAGTACTGAGCTATTTTTAACACCTGAGGCAGGTGCTTGGACCAAATGAGCTATCCTGAGCACCCAGGCTTCTCTCAGACCAACAGAGCCACTGGTTGTGGGATGGAAAGAGGAAGAGAAGGAGGGGGGGAGAAGCAGATCGTCACTTCTCCTGTGTGCCTTGACCAGGAATCAAACCCAAGACATCCATACACCAGGCCTATGATCTATCCACTGAGCCACCAGCCAGGGCCTCATTTGATTTTTTGTTTTGTTTTGTTTTGTTTTATTGTTTTATTTTTTTGTATTTTTCTGAAGCTGGAAACGGGGAGAGACAGTCAGACAGACTCCCGCATGTGCCCGACCGGGATCCACCCGGCATGCCCAACAGGGGGCGATGCTCTGCCCACCAGGGGGCGATGCTCTGCCCCGCCGGGGCATCGCTCTGTTGCGACCAGAGCCACTCTAGCGCCTGGGGCAGAGGCCAAGGAGTCATCCCCAGCGCCCAGGCCATCTTTGCTCCAATGGAGCCTCGCTGCGGGAGGAGAAGAGAGAGACAGAGAGGAAGGAGAGGGGGAGGGGTGGAGAAGCAGATGGGCGCTTTTCCTGTGTGCCCTGGCCGGGAATCGAACCAGGGACTTCCGCACGCCAGGCCGACGCTCTACCACTGTGATTTTTTTTTTAACATGGGTGAGTACTGGCACTTTTATTTGCTTGACTGTAAAATTTAAACAAGTCACAAATTCTGAGCCTCAGTAGTCTCCAATTTGAAATAATGATAATAATAGCCTAGGTCATTGGTTATTATGAGATCAAATGAATGAGCATAAAATGCTCTGTAAATTATAAAGCAAAACACGAAATTATAAATTAGTCCACTGAATTCTCCAAACCAATAATAATAATAATTATTATCATTCTTCTGACCAATTTTTCTAAACCCAAAGATGGGAATGTTTAAGATGAAACGTGACTGTAGATGCAACTTTAGAACACAGATTTTTTTACTTTATGTATAGTTACTGACTTCAACTTTAAAAAGTAAATTTTCAAAAACTTGTCACAAAAATGCTAAATTGGCTGATTACAGAAGAATACAGGCTTCCTTTTGAAAAGAAGGTAAATAAATGCTAAAACCATGCTATTACAAAATCTCGTGTTTTCTTCTTCCAGTCTTTTTTCTGTGCATGCTTAACTGGATTCGATCATATGTCTAAAAAAAATGTTTTCACTCTACTGTAATACAGCATTCAAATTAAAACATTACTAGATCTTCTAAAGATTTTATTCGTTGATTTTACAGAAAGAGAAGAGAGATGGGCTGCTTCACTTTTTTTGTTCTTTGCTTATCGTTATGTGCCTTGACTGGGCAAGTCCAAGGCTTCAAACCAGCGACTTCAGCATTCTAGGTTGGATGCTTTATCCACTGTGCTAACACAGGCCAGGCACAACATTCCTCAGATTACTACAAGCTTCTAATGAACATAATTTTTAATTAGGCACAATATTATATCTTCTTTTTTCTTTCTTTCTTTTTCTGAAGTTGGAAACAGGGAGGCAGTCAGACAGACTCCCGCATGTGCCCGACCGGGATCTGCCCGACTGGGATCCACCCGGCATGCCCACCAGGGGGCGATGCTCCGCCCATCTGGGGCGTTGCTCTGTTGCAACCAGAGCCATTCTTTTGCCTGAGGCAGAGGCCATAGAGCCATCCTCAGTGCTGGGGCCAACTTTGCTCCAATGGAGCCTTGGCTGCAGGAGGGGAAGAGAGAGACAGAGAGGAAGGAGAGGGGGAGGGGTGGAAAGCAGATGGGCGCTTCTCCTGTGTGCCCTGGCCAGGAATCGAACCCGGGACCCCTGCACGACAGGCCGACACTCCACCACTGAGCCAACCAGCCAGGGCCAATATTATATCCTCTTGATGAGACTTCAACCACTTTAAAATGAAATTCCATGCTGCGGGTTTGCCTCATGAACTCTGCTTGTATTAACTTTTCATTTATTTCTCCAAGTAACCAGATTATCTGTCTTTCTCTCTCGGTTCCAGTCCCCTACCCAACTCCAAGCCATTTTCCTGCTTTGGGTTTCCCAGAGTTCCAAATCTGCTAAGTCCAAAACTCATAAAACAAAAACAACACATAAAGTGTAAATTCCTCAAAAAGAAAATACAACACCTTAGATTGGGTCCTAAATGACCATGCATTTGTAAGAGATCAGAACTATGATTTGTTGCTAAATAAAGATATTCAATCTCTATTACATATTTATCTGTTATCATCATTCTGTCTGCAAAGAGAGTGAAAACAAAGGAACAGACTCTTAGGTTATTATTCCTGGGAAACTTGCTATTGTGAACAAACTCAACTGTTCATAATTAATTTTAACTTTGACAACTCCTCCCAAATGCTGAACATTCCAAGCCATTTTTGAGAACGGTTAGATATCACTCAAGGAAGAACTGATTTCCTGTGAATACTAAGATTGTCATGTTCATACTCTGCCCTGTATTTATTGTCATAAGTGTTTAAAAAGCCTATTAAGGTGATACATTTATTAACACAACTCTATAATATTTTAAAAATAGAAACTGAAAATAAATACCAGAAACTGAAATTAGAAGGAAAAGTATTCTTATAGTATTTATTGTTTTAGCCTATATAATAAGATTATTTTAAGTCTCAGTCTAAGAACTTTATTTAAAAAATAATCCTTGCTAAATTAAAACAGCTTCACTATAAAACTGAACTGCTAGATTACTTAAAATATTCATATCATGCCATAGTTCAATAAAATAAAATCTTTAATCATCATCAAGAGCACTACCATGCACCCACAACAGTACTGTCAAAGATACCATGAAAAACACTGGAGAGCCCTGGCCAGATAGCTCCGTTGGGGAGAGCATCCTCCTAAAAATGCAGAGGTTGCCAATTTGATCCCCGGTCAGGGCACATACAAGAACAGATTCTTGTTTCTGTCTCTCTTTCTCTACCTCCCCTTCCTCTCTCATTAAAATCAATAAATAAAAATTCTTAAAAAAGAAAAAAAACACTGGAGATTCAGAATGCACAAGTCATGGCTTCTGTCCTCAAGTTTACTACCTAAACTAGGACAGCAGGGCATGTACTAAAAAAAAGAATAAAAAATACAAGGGAGCATTGGATATGCCAACCATCTAGTACATGAAAAGTACAGTGATAAACAGCTTTTGGAGTCCTACAGATCTTGGTTCAAATTTTAGATCTACCAGTCCTGGCCGGTTGGCTCAGCAGTAGAGCGTCGGCCTGGTGTGCGGAGGACCCGGGTTCGATTCCCGGCTAGGGCACACAGGAGAAGCGCCCATTTGCTTCTCCACCCCTCCGCCGCGCCTTCCTCTCTGGCTCTCTCTTCCCCTCCCGCAGCCAAGGCTCCATTGGAGCAAAGCTGGCCCGGGCGCTGGGGATGGCTCTGTGGCCTCTGCCTCAGGTGCTAGAGTGGTTCTGGTCGCAACATGGCGACGCCCAGGATGGGCAGAGCATCGCCCCCTGGTGGGCAGAGCTTCGCCCCTGGTGGGTGTGCCAGGTGGATCCCAGTCGGGCGCATGTGGGAGTCTGTCTGACTGTCTCTCCCTGTTTCCAGTTTCAGAAAAATGCAAAAAAAAAAAAAATTTAGATCTACCACTTACTAGTTTATGTAAATTACTTCCTTCCTTTGTAAAATGTTAGATTAAGTGAAGTAAAATTCCTGGCATACAGTAACACGCAAAGGGAGGCTAATAATACTGTTATTATTAGGAACATGGGCTTGAGGAATAAATGGGCAACTGGAAAATATTTCAAAGTAGTAACATCTTTTTAAAAATTTATTTACCATAGCACTGTTTCAAAAGGAAAAATACACCCCCCATGTTTATGGCAGCATTGTTCACAATAGTGAAGATCTGGGCACAGCCCAAGTGTCCATCAGTGGACGAGTGGATTAAAAAGCTTTGGTACATATATACTATGGAATACTACTCAGCCATAAGAAATGATGACATTGGATCATTTACAACAACATAGATGGACCTTGATAACATTATACTGAGCGAAATAAGTAAATCAGAAAAAACTAAGAACTATATGATTCCATACATAGGTGGGACATAAAAATGAGACTCAGAGACATGGACAAGAGTGTGGTAGTTGTGGGGGGGGGACCTGGAGGAGGTTGGGGGAGGGGAGGGGCACAAAGAAAACCAGTTTAGAAGGTGACGGAAGACAACTGGACTTTCGGTGATGGGAATGCAGCATAACCAAATGTCAAAATAACCTAGAGATGTTTTCTCTGAACATATGTACCCTGATCTATCAATGTCACCCCATTAAAATTAATAATAAAAAAATATAAAAAAATTTTTAAAAAGATTTAAAAAAATTTATTGATTGATTTTAGAGAGAGGAAGGGAGAGGAACAGACAGACAGAAACATCCATCTTTTCCTATATGTGCCCTAACCAGGAATCAAACCAGTAACATTCATATTTTGGGAAGATGCTCTAACCAACTGAGCTATCTGCCAGGACTAGAGTATTAATATATTTTTTGTAATCTATCACCATAAGCAAAAATCACAAGATCTTTCTCAAGTTCTACTACTTCTTATTGACAAGAAAATGATTGAACATCTAGTGAAAACAACTGAAATGAGAAAACACTAAGGCTAAAAGCACTGAGGTACCCTGGAAGAGTCATCACTAAATCTATAAATCATAGAATATAATCTATAAAAAAGAATGTTGGAAAAGTCCTTAGATCAGCTAATTCAAACTCCCCTACTAGCTCCAAATTTAGTCTCCAAGCTCCAAGACTGTTACCTATTTTGTTCATTTATATATCCTTAGTACCTACAATAATTCCTAGAATATAGTGACTGCTCAACAAATATTCTTTGAATAAATGTTAAAGTTAAGAAAATTGAGGCCTGGAGACTTAACTCAATGCCATATATTGCGTTAAAACTTGGCAGAGCTGAGACTGGAGCTAACATTTCATTACTCTAATAGTCTATCCTCTCTAGAAGCTGGAGTATGATAATTTGGATAATTTATTTTGGTGATTGGGGAGCTGGAGGGTTGGCTGACAGGAGAAGAGGAAGGAAAGAATAAATTAAAACATAAAACATTTTTTACATTTTCCCCCAACTGTGTTTTGCTTAACTGATTAAGGCAAAAATATATACTGTATATATGTAAATAGGGCAATCCTAGCACAGTGCCTACCACATGATAGGTATTTAATAAATATTTGTTGAATGAATGAAACACTCCAAAACCATTATCTTATGACCAGAGGTGGAAACTAACTTCAGCATCTGTCTAATCTTTGTAACTGTCATAGAGCCCTTCAGAATTTTCAGTCATACAGAAGATATTAATCACCTTCTTCCAGATGGGCTCCAAGGGAGGAGAGATGTATAGAAACACGTCCCTGCCCTTAAGGATCTCTTTTTCTTGAGTATATCTACATCTGTCTGTCTGTCTCTGTCTCTGTGTGTGTGTGTGGTGTGTGTGTTGTGTGTGTTGGGGGGTAAGGGGTTGATATAAACATATCAATAGTGAATATGAAACCAGGCTGAATTATCTGTTTACTGCCTCAAGCAGTTAAAAAATTAAATTTTTAAAAACACAAATTAGCACAATTTTATAGGAAAATTAAAATAAAAATAACAAGGAAGCACATTAGGGTATATTAACATTTGGGAAGATTCTTTTCATGTGCCTTTACAATATATCTTATTGCTTCTTAATCTCTTAAAATCAAAATATTTTAAATTGACTTATTTGCATTGTCAACATAAATGAACCATAAATGCATGTCTTCTCATATGTGAGACACTGAAGAACACTCCTAATTCAGTGTTGACTCTGTGTACATGTTAATATTTAAATATATAAACACCACAAGAACATATTTAAATTATTTACCTGTCTATAGAACTGACAGAACTTGAAGAAAACTTCCATAAATGAATGCTAGTAAATAGAAACTAAAAACATAAAGTAGCCACACAGCTAAGAAGTAAATCTATATGTCTTCAAGGGAACAAAATCTTCAAGAGGCGAAAAACTTCTGTCGGAATTGGCCAACAAAGCCAGAGAGCAACAGCCTGCCAACAGGACCTTATTTAATGCAAGCCACTAACTACTAGACTCATAAAAAGTGAACACCCATAAGTCAATATTGCCATTCCTCTAATTTGAGTTTCAGGAGGACCTTCCAAAAAGATTCACCACCAAGACTAAATCACCACATTCCACGGATTCCTCCCCATTACCTGCTTGTCAAAATAGGATAAGCAACACTAAACAAATCGGGAAATAAACAGACTTCACTTACGAGACTGGTAATTCCTGCAAGCTGAAGCTAGTTATTTTACTTGAGACACAAGTTATATATGGTTCCTGGGGAGAACATTTTTCACTGTCTATCCTAGAGTGCTAGGAGGAACATCCCCAAAGCCCTTTCATCGCAACACTGAAAACTTTCCGGCCCAAATGTATACCCTTTCTGTGTTAAAGCCTTATAAACACTGACAAATCCAGGCCAAGGAGACTAGAAGGTGGCAGAAAGATACCACAAGGCAGTCAGAAAGGCTGGCGTGAGCGCGGAGGGGCAAGTACCCGGCAGAGAGCTCTGGAGAGAGCAGACAGAGAAATTGAAACGGGTAAGTTTTGGTCAGAGGAGTGGGAAGGGACTGACAGGTGCACGTCACTTAATGATCCTGGACATCATGGGAAGATTATAACTGGCTTTCTTTATAAAGATAGAGGAACGAGGCTCCCAGAGTGAGTGATGTTGAGAGGTTTTCTGGGAAGGACGAGGACAGTGTTCTGAAGGAACCAGAAACTGAAGAGACAAGACCCTGAGAACCGGTTTTGGTGAAGATCCCCCCAGGATGAGTGACGCCTAGGGTCAGTTCCCTGCACCAAGACGGATGGAACCACCACACCTGCTAAAGGATGTTTTCCTGTTATCCGCTTGGAGAGCGATTAAGTGCAAGTTCACCGAGTAGAAATGGAAGCAGACTTCAGTAGGAAAGGACTAATTGGGGAAACCTGATCAGGAGGGAAGGAGGCTAGGTCCAGAAAGGGGCTAGCACGGGAAGTCCCTGGGTAGGATGACACTTATTTGGAATAGAAACTGACTGGAGGAAACTGCTGGGGAAGGGTGGGCTTTCGTTGGACTCCAGTGGGAACAGGCCGGTTCAGAGAGGAAAGACGCCTTGAGCGTCTGGCTCGGGAAGGTGACTCTGGCTGGGGAAGCGCTTCTCCAGGCCGAGGGCTGACCTGAGGGTGAGGCTCATCTGCAGAAGCTCAACAGGCGCTCACCTGGGACAGTCTGGCCTGGAAGCAGCAAACTTCCTGGGTGGCTGAGAGCTGAGCGGAGGGAGAGAGGCAGGCACCGGCAGAACGGGGCAAGGGCACGGCCAGCTCAGCCCGGACACCGAGGGGTAGGGAGTCGGGGCGCCGCGTGGGGCGGGGCCGGGGTGCCCACTGACCCGGCGGGACTGCGGCTGTCGCGGCGGAGCAGCCGGCTCGGGATGGCGCCCTCCCTCCGGCGCACACGCACACGCTCTCGCTCTTACTATCCGCCGCCCCGCCCGGGCCGAGAGAAACTGCCCGGGTCGGTGAACCAAGCAGGGCGATGGGGGAGGGGGCCGGCCGGGACACCGGCAGACCAAGCCCAGCGGATGGGCTGGCGGCGTTACCTGTGTCAGGGAGAGCTGGGCCGCCGCAGCCATGGTGTTTCCATCATGCACGGGAGAGGAAGGAAGGACGGGCGGACCGGGGCTCGGGGCGGGGAGGAGGCGGAGGGAGCGGCCGGAGGCGAGGCCCGTGCGGGCGGGCGCGCGGGCGGGCGTCTCCCCTAACTTCGACAACTTCCCTCCTCTCCCCGCCCCGCCCCTCCTGGCCCCGCCCGCCCCGCGCAGGCCGCGGCAGCACCCAAATTCTGGAGCCGGAGTTCGCGCCGCTGGATCGGAGCCTACCCCAGGAGCCACTTGGGAAAACCCGGCGCGGATATAAATTATTGAGGACAACGAGAACTCCAAATTGTCCTGTGAACTTCAGGCAGGTCTGCTTCTGTAAAATGGGAGAAAGTGTACCCAAAGTCCAGGTTACATATGAGGACTAAATAATATAATGATATAAAATAATAGCAGTACTTTATATATGCCAAAATCTGTGCTAAATGCTTTATTTTTGAATTGTATAAACAAAGGAACTGAGACATAAGCTGTACAAATGAGGAAACAAACATAAATATATACAACTGCTATATCTATGGTCATAAAGCTGATTAGATAGCTGGACTAGGATCTAGGTCTGACTCCAAAAACTCATCTAACCATCTGCTATTAGGGTGTGACATTGAAAAAGAAGACATAAGTCATACCCTCCAAGGGCCAACGTCTGGGTTGGAGAGGGAAGGAGTGCTTTCCTTGCCAGCTGGCTGCCTGCCACAATTAGGCTGTTCAACAAAAGAGCCATGAGACCACCTCAGTTGCCCACAGTACTCCTAACTGCTCCAATAGTCCACCTGGAAAACTCCTACTTTCTCAAGAAACGAGTACTGGATCATCTCCCTGCAAAGCTTCTTCTGGCCTCCCCAAGTCAAAGTTACACACTGTCCTATTCTTTTCAACGTTTTTTCTCTACCTTATGAAGTCATCATCAGCCTAGTGACTTTACATATGTCTACCCCTCTAGACTGAGAGCTCCTTAATGACAAGGACTGTTTCTGATATATCCTCAGACCCTAGCACCTAGCAGGTACTCAATAAAGGTCTTAGTTCCTGCCTGTATTAAACATAACACAACCTACACTTTCTTATGCTGCCATCATCAGTTAGACTAACCAACCAGTTACTTGAAGCCCTCATCTTTAAAGGCTTAGCTTATATGCTACTTACTTGAGGAAGCCTTCTAGGAACTCCCACCCCACCTTGTAGTTGCTCTGTGTTCCTTAGTCTACTCTGACTTGTTCTTCAAAGTTATTTGAGGGCTCTTTTGTACCCCCGCTAGACTGAAAACCATGAGGACTTTTGTACCCCCGCTAGACTGAAAACCATAAGGACAGGGCACTGACCAAGCTACATCTCCTTCACAATTTAGTCCAGCACAGGGTAAGCCTCAATGACTATTTTTACCCAGAATTAGTCTTCCTTTCTCATTCATGATGGCTTCCTCAACAATAACCCACAATGCTATTAGGCCCACACACCTGTTACCATTATCATAGCAGTCCCCATTTGACACACCAGGAGGGCCAACTGAACAAAAAGACCCAGGACTGAGTTAGCTCCACTTTTTAGACCTTTGCCACCATAAGCAAACCACCACAAAAATGTCCCCCAGAGACTCATGAGTCTATTCAGACTCCTTTTTTACAAGGTCCAGCAATGAAGAGTAAACCACGTAGGCCTGGTCAGCAATCGCTTACTCAAGAAAGTCTTCCTTAACTTCTTTTTGCTGTTATTCTTTTTAACTCGAGAGAAGAGGAGATTCTATTTTAAATTACTCCACCTTGGTACTTCTATCAACTATAATCACAACTGATGTTTCTACTTGAGTGTGTGTGTGTGTGTGTGTGTGTGTGTGTGTGTGACACAGAGACAGAGAGGGAAAGATAGGGACAGACAGATAGGAAGGGAGAGAGATGAAAAACATCAATTCTTCATTGCGGCACCTTAGTTGTTCATTGATTGCTCTCTCATATGTGCCCTGATTGTGGGGGGAAGGCTACAGCAGACCAAATGACCCCTTGCTCAAGCCAGGGACCTTGGGCTCAAACTGGTGAACCTTGCTCAAAACAGATGAGCCCATGCTCAAGCCAGTGACCTCAGGATTTTGAACCTGGGTCCTCTGCATCTCAGTCCAATACTCTATCCACTGCACCACTGCCTGGTCAAGTTCTACTTGAATTTTCTATTTTACATGATCACATTTGAGCTTCACAACAACTCTGATAGGCAGTAATCACTATACCCACTTTATAGAGGAGATAACTGGAGGTCCTAGAGGTTTAGTGATTTACCCAAGGTTATATAGCTCATAATCAAAGCAGTAACTTAGTACTTCTGGGATTGAATTGGGATCCAATTCCAATCTGGGATTGTAAATGACACACCAATGACAGTTTGCAAATGCACGTCCCAGATCTCATCAAAACTATTTCAAATCTATTTTAGGAGAGTAAAATGTAGCTAATGGAAGATATGTTATGATCTAATTCATTGTGACAAGAATGAGCTTTGTGGAGCAGACAAAAAGGACTTGAATGTTTTTTCTAGGGCCATTAAGTGTTTGCAAATGTCTCTGAGTCTCTACACCCCAGGTTCCTCATGTGTACATTGGGATTAGAAGTCATGCATAAATATCCTATCAAAGAACCCATCCTGGAATAGATATTCAGTAAGTGGTAGCTGTAAGGATACCATTCTTCAAGACCACCTCACCATTTAACTCCCTAACCCACAGAAAACCCTCCAACTACTAAGTCAGTTTTGCAGATATATTGGCAGTAAGAAAGGAGTGCCCTGAAGAGCTGACACACATATCCCTGTCATCAGAAAAGTAGATGTTTCCTAGGTGAACAAAGATATGTCTGATGACTTAAATCTGAATAACCGACAGTTATTGCTTTTGTGTACATGATTTCATTTAATCCTCACCATAACCCTGTAGGGATTTTTGTTAATTTTATTTTACAGCCTGACCAGGTGGTGGCGCAGTGGATAGAGCGTCGGACTGGGATGCGGAAGGACCCAGGTTCAAGACCCCGAGGTCGCCAGCTTGAGCGCTGGCTCATCTGGTTTGAGCAAAGAGTTCACCAGCTTGGACCCAAGGTCGCTGGCCCCAGCAGGGGGTTACTCGGTCTGCTGAAGGCCCATGGTCAAGGCACATGTGAGAAAGCAGTCAATGAACAACTAAGAAGTCGCAACGCGCAACGAGAAACTGATGATTGATGCTTCTCATCTCTCTCCGTTCCTGTCTGTCTGTCCCTGTCTATCCCTCTCTCTGACTCATTCTCTGTCTCTGTAAAATAAATAAATAAATAAAACTTATTTAAAAAAAAAAAATTTATTTTACAGAAGAAGAATTTGCCTAAATTCATAGTGGCTAGAGTAGGAATCATACACAGGTATTCTGACTAAAATGTGCTTTTTGCCCTGGCCGGTTGGCTCAGTGGCAGAGCATCAGCCTGGCATGCAAGAGTCCTGGGTTTGATTCCCAGCCAGGGCACACAAGAGAAGCGCCCATCTGCTTCTCCACCCCTTCCCCTCTCCTTCCTCTCTGTCTCTCTCTTCTCCTCCCGCAGCCAAGGCTCCATTGGAGCAGGGTTGGCCCAGGTGCTGAAGATGGCTCTATGGCCTCTGCCTCAGGTGCTAGAATGGCTCTGGTTGCAACAGAGCGATGCCCCAGATAGGCAGAGCATCGCCCCCTGGTGGGCATGCCGGGTGGATCCCGGTGGGGCACATGCGAGAGTCCGTCTGACTGCCTCCCTGTTTCCAGTTTCAGAAAAATACAAAAAAAAAAAGTGCTTTTTACTAGGGTGTGGTGTTGCTATCCTGCAGACATTAATCACCCCCAAGAAGATTTGATAAAAGGGTGCTTCTGACCATCCAAAGTTGATGATGAGGCTCTGGATTGATTGACTGATTGATTGATTGATTTTTAGCAAGAGAAACAGAGAGACACACACACAGAGAGGAACAGTTAAGGACAAACGGACAGAAAGGGGAGAGATGAGAAGCACCAATTCTTCTTTTTTTTTTTTTTGGTATTTTTCTGAAGCTGGAAACGGGGAGAAACAGTCAGACAGACTCCCGCATGCGCCTGACCGGGATCCACCCGGCACGCCCACCAGGGGCGACGCTCTGCCCACCAGGGGGCGATGCTCTGCCCCTCCGGGGAGTCGCTCTGCCGTGACCAGAGCCACTCTAGCGCCTGGGGCAGAGGCCAAGGAGCCATCCCCAGCGCGGGGCCATCTTTGCTCCAATGGAGCCTCGCTGCGGGAGGGGAAGAGAGAGACAGAGAGGGGGTGGGGGTGGAGAAGCAAATGGGCGCTTCTCCTATGTGCCCTGGCCGGGAATCAAACCCAGGTCCCCCGCGCGCCAGGCCGACGCTCTTACCACTGAGCCAACCAGCCAGGGCCAGCACCAATTCTTTATTGCGGCACCTTAGTTGCTCATTGATTGCTTTCTCATATGTGCTTTGACCAGTAGCTGTAGCCGAACCAGTAGCTCAAGCCAGCAACCCTGAGCTTCAAGCTAGCAAACATGGGTCATGTCTATCATACCACACCCAACCCAGTGACCCAGTACTGAAGCTGTTGAGCCCGCACTCAAGCCAGTGACCTCTGGGTTTTGAACCTGGGTCCTCTGTGTCTCAGGCTGACGCTCTATCCACTGCACCACTGCCTGGTCAGGCAGGAGCTCTGGATTTATAATAATCCCAAACCCAAGATGATCCTGAAGAGGAGAACTTCGATCATGAACAGTTATTTCATTAGCCTATCATTCCATCTTTCTATCCTACCCTATACTTCCATTCCCCTTCCCCAACTCATCCTTCAGGAAAACCACAGCTACTTTTTTTATTTCTTTATTTTCCAACTTTTGGAGGACACTGTTATATCAGCTCTTCATAAACACTGCACATCTGTGATGTCACCATTTAGAAATGCAGAATGATATATTGAAACTCTGAAAAATAAAAGACAACTATGAGGAGCTCTCTGAATATACAAAGAACAAATTTATTTGCATGACGCTGAGAAAGGCCTTCCATATAAATGGTGCTAAGCTACCAAAAAAAAAAAAATTATACTACAATTGTAATGGTAATCGGGAACTCATGCTTCCAAGCTGCTGGTTTCATAAATATAGCCCATTATTGTTCATGTTTGCCCAGGGCAGAAAGAATATGTGAGGTTGCACAATAATAACAATTGTGCTACACAAATAACTGTACCCGTGCCAAGGACTGAAAAGAACAAGCAGTAAGAGGTTTTTAAATGCCACACACATCTACAGTGCAGATGTATGTGTGGCACAGTTCAAAATTGTCGTCATTGCTAATTTTTTTAGGGCATCAGGGTGTCCTGAGAAGAGACTGGAGAGGCCCAACTTGATCTAGTGTTGGCTCTGCAACTTCCTAGTTTTGTAACCTTGGATGAGTCAGTGAAGTATAACAAGCCATGGTTTCCTCCTAAAAACAAAAGGTAATAAAAGCACCTGCCTGATAGTGCTATTGTGATGATTAAGTGGAGTTTCATGTGAAAGCAGTTAGCCAGATACCTGGCATACAGCAGACACCAAATAAGTCTTATCTCCTTTTTATCCCTCCTGGACAATGCTTAGGATTTAAGAAGCTAGAGGCAAAATAGAAATCATTTTTAAAGAGCTTCAGTGGTTTTCCAAAGTCTACCTTACTGACTTTTTAGAAAAAAATTTATTCTTTCGCTAGTAATAATTATTGACTACAATAGAGTAAGGGAGATTATTACATTTATGTCCCAAAAGTTCCAGTGGTTTCTAGTGAACAAGCAAATGCAGTTTTTCACTTGCCCTATTTCCTTCATTTTTCTTCTCTTTTGCTTTCCTTATGAAGGGTCCTGGAAACGATAAGAAGCCCCCTCCCCCCCCCCCAAAAAAAAACATTGTGAGAAAAAAATATTTGCACTCAAGGCTGCAGGTTCTTTCATCTGCAAATTTCAAAGCATTGTCTTCCATCCCTAATTACTAGCCCTGCTTAACATGTGGGAATGCGGAGACACCATCAAATTAAGAAGCATGCCCTAAATCACAAGGCAAGTCAGCGGATGGGCTACAGACAGAACAAAGCTATCCTGTTTGCCAGCCATGGGCTCTAAAGTAGGGCACATGAGAGTTGACAGAGTAATGAGGAGAAAAGTTTGGGGAATTCTGATTCTGAACTTTTGAATCCTTGTGGTGACAGGAGCATGGGTTTTGGGGTCAAATTTGACTTCAAATCTCAGTTCAGTCCCTTCTGACTGCATAACCTTAGTGAAATTACAAATTACATCTTAGTTTCCTATTTTTTAAAATGGGGAAATCCTTATGTCTAAGAGTTTGGGGAAAGTTAAATGATGCAACTTTTGTGAGAGAGCCTAGCGCAGAGTCCTGCACTTAACAGGTTCACATAGCTGGAGAAAACTAAGGCAATCTACATACAGACATAATGACAAATAGACAACTCTTTCAGTCAAACATTTTCGAAGTCATAATCACAGTTGTGTCTCAGTTTAAAATGATGACTGTGTCTTGAACATCTCATAACACAAATAGAGGATGCCTTGTTCAAGTCTTCATTGCCTTTCTTCCTGATATGTACTATGCTTTCTTTCATAGCCCAAATCCAATATATCAGCAAGTTTGTTGGCTCAACCTCCAATATATATCTAAAATTTCAATTCTATTTAAAATATATTCTAGACCTAACCATTTCTCATTATCTTCATTGCCACTATTGCCTCTCTCCCAGACCAGAGCTAAAGCTATTTAACTAATTTCCCCAACTCTATATTTGCACCTACGTCTATTCTACTTATCATAGATAGAGTGATCATTTTAAAACATAAGTTAGACCTGGTGGGTGATAGCACAATGGATAAAGCATCGACCTGGGATGCTGAGGTCACCAGTTGGAAACCCTGGACTTGCCTAGTCAAAGGCACATTTGAAAAGCAATCAATGAACAACTAAGGTGAAACAACTATGAGTTGATACTTCTCACTTTCTCCTACCCACCTTTCGCTGTAAAAATCAATAAAAAAAATTTTTTTTAATTATTAAAGGATAAAATAAAATAAGTCAGGCCTGACCAGGCGGTGGCGCAGTGGATAGAGCGTCAGACTGGGATGCAGAGGACCTGGGTTCTAGACCCCGAGCTCGCCAGCTTGAGCACGGGCTTATCTGGTTTGAGCAAAAGCCCACCAGCTTGAACCCAAGGTCACTGGCTCCAGCAAGGGGTTACTCGGTCTGCTGAAGGCCCGTGGTCAAGGCACATATGAGAAAGCAATCAATGAACAACTAAGGTGTTGCAACGCGCAATGAAAAACTAATGATTGATGCTTCTCATCTCTCTTCGTTCCTGTCTGTCCTTGTCTAGCCCTCTCTCTGACTCACTCTCTGTCTCTGTAAAACATAAATAAAAATTAAAAAGAAAAACATAAGTCAGGCACTGGCCCCATAGCTCAGTTGGTTACTCACCTTGCTATGCCAAGGTTGTGGGTTCAATCTCCAGAAAGGGCATATACAAGAATTAAGTAATGAATGCATAAATGAGTGGATCAACAAATCGACATTTCTCTCTCTTTCTCTCTCTCACTCTCAAATCAATAAATAAATTTTTTTTAATAAAACATAAGTCAGGCCCTGGCCAGTTGGCTCAGTGGTAGAGCGTCAGCCTGGTGTGTGGATGTCCTGGGTTCGATTCCCAGTCAGGACACATGGGAGAAGCGACCATCTGCTTTTCTACTCCTCTCTCTCCCCCTTCTCTCTCTTTCTCTCTCTCTTCCCCTCCCACAGCCATGGCTTGATTGGTTCAAGCGATTTGGCCCCTGGCACTGAGGATGGCTTGGTGACCTCCACCTCAGGTGCTAAAAATAGCTCAGTTGCTGAGCAACAGAACAACGCCAGATGGGTAGAGCATTGCACCTTGGGGGCTTGTGGGGTTGATCCCAGTAGGGCTACATGCTGGAGTCTGTCTCTGCCTCCCCTCCTCTCACATAATAATAATAATAATAATAATAATAATAATAATAAAGTCATATCTTGTCATTTCTCTGTTTAAAACCCTTTGGACTTCTCCCAGCTTTCGACCACTGCCTACAATGGGGCCAAGTCTTTTCAGATGAAGAATATGTCAGCAATGCACAAAAGAGCAAGTATGTTCTGGGCATGCTGAGATGTTTGATGGAATGGAGGACGGTAGGGATAGGAGAGGGAGGAACTAACAGAGAAAGATGAGGAGGTGTTAGAAAATACCCAAAGGGAATAATGGCTGGGCCAGAAGAGGCTTAGAGATATGTGCCTAGAGATTCTCAGAGGAGCAAAATACTACTGGAAGCAAAGGAGACCATAATTGTTTTGTGTTGATGGCATTTCCAAATCTAGTAACCTTGACTTTTAAAAAGCAGTCAAGAATGTATTTGAACCTTTCAAAAGGAAGTCAAGTTAGTAGGCCAGGAATCCTAACATCAGTACAATGGTTAAGAGGATGATGGGCTTTGAAATCAAACAAATTTGAGATTGAATCAAGATTCTCCATTTATAAGCTTTAACACCAGGGACAAGTTATTAAATGTGTTTGAGTCTCAGCTTTATAAAAATTATATCAGAGTTATAAATAAAATTAAATGGTCAGTGATTATAAAACTCTGTACTGTGTCTGGCACATGGGAGTAAGTACTCAATTCATGAGGACTATTGCATTATGGTTATGACATTGATGACTAAGGATTTGGTTACTACTCCATGTTCATTAGCTTTACTAATAAACACTGGCTGTGTCTCACCCCTATCAAAGATCTGAAGTAAATCTGCTAAATTTCTTTTGTGTGGGTATGTGTAACAGAGACAGAGAGAGAGACAGATAAGGACAGACAGACAGGAAGGGAGAGAGACGAGAAGCATCAATTCTTTGTTGCAACTCCTTAGTTGTTCATTGATTGCTTTCTCATTATGTGCCTTGACCAAAGGGCTACAACAGAGCGAGTGACCCCTTGCTCAAGTCAGCAACCTTGGACTTCAAGCCAGCGACCTTTGGGCTCAAGCCAGCGTCCATGGGGTCATGTCTATGACCCCACGCTCAAGCCAGCTCAAGCTGGTAAGCCCACACTCAAGTCAGTGACCTCAGGGTTTCGAACCTGGGTCCTCCCCGTCCCAGTCTAACACTCTATCCACTGCACCACTGCCTGGTAAGGCAAATCTATTACATCTTAAAAGGCTGAGAAGACTGTCCCAATTCACAGCTGCGTTTGGCCCTGAGAGATACAAAGAAAGGTACATACTTGCATTAGAGGCACTACTGACTCTGTCCCCCAGTCTAGAAAATCACAGTATGTAGATAGTAGTATCATATTTGCATTTAATTGTGTATGAATGTAATTATAGCTACCTTCAGTGCTCAGTGTTTAAAGAACTGTTTTCTTTTGTTGTTGTTATTTCTGGCATTGTCTCTAGATGCAAGTCAAGGATTTCAGCTGATGCTCCACAAAAGAAACAAGGATTTAACCTGAAGCTGAAGAAAATAATTGACTGTGTTGAGCTTATGCAGACATAATGTGTCTGTATTTTATCCCCTCAAGAATTTTTCAGGGATAATTTTGGTAATATATAATTGTTGCCTTACTCACTGACTGTAAAATTTAACCTCAAATAAGATACTTTTTTTGCAAAATTATACATTATAAGTAGGTAATATTAAGAAAGTAAATGGTTAAAAGCACAGATTTAATGTCAGAAAGGCTTAGGTTCAAATCCTGACTTTGGCCCTGGGAACTTGGACAAGTTACTTAACCACTCTGTCCCTCATGTGTGGAAGGGGAATGATAATGCTACCTCATTGAGCAGTTGTTAAGATGAAATGATGGTAACTTATGTAAAGTTCTTAGTATCATGCTAGGTATACAACTGGTATTCAACAATCTCCTGCCTGACCAAGCAGTGGCGCAGTGGATAGAGCATTGGACTGGGATGTGGAGGACCCAGGTTCGAGACCCCCGAGGTCGCTAGCTTGAGTGCAGGCTCATCTGGTTTGAGCAAAGCTCACCAGCTTGGACCCAAGGTCGCTGGCTTGGGCAAGGGGTTACTTGTTCTGCTGTAGCCTCAGAGTCAAGGCACATATGAGAAAGCAATCAATGAACAACTAAGGTGCCACATCGAAAAACTGATGATGGATGCTTCTCATCTCTCTCCGTTCCTGTGTGTCTGTCCCTATCTATCCCTATCTCTGACTCTTTCTCTGTCTCTGTAAAAAAAGAAAAAAAGAGGCCCTGGCCGGTTGGCTCAGCGGTAGAGCATCGGCCTGGCGTGAGGGGGACCCGGGTTCGATTCCCGGCCAGGGCACATAGGAGAAGCACCCATTTGCTTCTCCACCCCCGCCCCCCCCTCCTTCCTCTCTGTCTCTCTCTTCCCCTCCTGCAGCCAAGGCTCCATTGGAGCAAAGATGGCCCGGGCGCTGGGGATGGCTCCTTGGCCTCTGGCCCAGGCGCTAGAGTGGCTCTGGTCGCGGCAGAGCGACGCCCCAGAGGGGCAGAGCATCGCCCCCTGGTGGGCAGAGCGTCACCGCTGGTGGGCGTGCCAGGTGGATCCCGGTCGGGCGCATGCGGGAGTCTGACTGTCTCTCCCCGTTTCCAGCTTCAGAAAAATACAAAAAAAAAAAAAAAGAAAAAAAAAAAAAAGAAAAAAGAAAAAAAGAAAAACCAATCTCCTTTTTTGTTGTTTTTAATTTTTTTGATAGTTTCTGTTACATCAAAATGCAATGGTGCCTACAAAATCCTCAATATTGAAGAATGGATTCAAGTAAACCAATTGTTTTCAAAAGGCTGTAAGTCTGAAATTCTGTCTAAAACAAACTATCCCTATAATTAAATGTCCAGACTAAGATCCTGTGAAAATAATTTTTCTTTTGCTATTTAACAGGGAAGATTCTTTTTTTGGGGGGTGGGGAGAGACAGGAACATAGAGCTGCTCCTGTATGTACATCGATCTGGGAATCGAACTAGCAACCTCCACGCTCTGGGACGACTCTTCAACCAACAGAGCTACCCGGCCAGGGCTTAATTTTTATTGAGTTTTAGAGAGACAGAAAGCAGAAGGGAGAGAGGGGGGGGGGGGGAGAGAAGCATTCATTTGTTGTCCTACCCAATCACGCATTCTTTGGTTGCTTCCAGTGTGAACTGGAATCAAACCTGCAACCTTGTTGTTTCTGTACAACACTCAACCAACTGAACTAACTGGCCAGGGCCAAGAAAAGTTTCACTTAAGGAAGGGAGTAAAGCCTAAAGTGGGCTCAAGAGAGATGGAAAGGAAAGGATTTGGAGTTAAGAAATATTTATAATTCTTTAGAGGTGTTTAGCTGAAATGAAGAGCAGAGAAACAGTATGGTAGGTAAAAGGGAATATGGAGTGAAGAGAGGTTTCTTTTTCTTTTTAAGGCGAGAGATACCATAGCACTTTTTAAAGCTGGTGGCATGATCCTTTGGAAAGGGAAATATTGATGCTGTAGGCAAGAAAGAGAATTACTGGAGAATCAGGAAAAGGATTGGCTTTCAGAGTACCAAAGAGAGGACCAAGTATGCAGGCATAGACGCAGGTGGGTGGGTTATCCTGCTGGGAGGGAAAAGAAAGAGAAGGTGTTAGAAGTTTAAGAAGGAAAGGAAAGAAAGAAAGAAAGAAAGAAAGAAAGAAAGAAAGAAAGAAAGAAAGAAAGAAAGAAAGAAAAGAAGGAAGAGGGAGGGAGGGAGGGAAAGAAAGTGGGAGGGAGGGAGGGAGGGAGGGAGGGAGGGAGGGAAGGAAAGGAAATAGAAGAAAGAAAGAAAGAGAGAGAGAGAAGGAAGGAAGGAAGGAAGGGAGAGAGGGAGGGAGGGAGGGAGAGAGAGAGAGAAAGAGAGAGAGAGAAAGAAAGAAAGAAAGAAAGAAAGAAAGAAAGAAAGAAAGAAAGAAAGAAAGAAAGAAAAAGAAGAAAGAAAGAAAAGGAGAAAGAAAGTATGTAATAATCATTTAGGGAGAGTTATGGACTTTTAAAATAAAGTGATTAGTAGATAGCACTAAAGGCCCACTTGAGGTTAGTGGTGATGAATTTGAAGAGTCCAATTGACGTTGTTGTGGGTTTTTCTTCATCTACTTTTCCAAAGGAGGAGAGTTAGGTTGTTCATGGGTAGGGGTTTTGTGAGGCAAAATAAAGCAAGAGGAAGCAATAGAGAAGAGGACATGTCAAGGGAATTATTATGAAATTGAACCTTGGAATTTTTTTTTTCATTTTTCCGAAACTGGAAACGGGGAGGCAGTCAGACAGACTCCCGCATGCGCCCGACCGGGATCCACCCGGCATGCCCACCAGGGGGCAATGTTCTGCCCTTTTGGGGGGTCGCTCTGTTGCATCCAGAGCCATTCTAGCTCCTGAGGCAGAGGCCACAGAGCCATCCCCAGCATCCGGGCCAGCTCCTCTCCAATGGAGCCTCGGCTGCAGGAGGGGAAGAGAGAGACAGAGAGGAAGGAGAGGGAGAGGGGTGGAGAAGCAGATGGACACTTCTCCTGTGTGCCCTGGCCGGGAATTGAACCCGGGACTCCTGCACGCCAGGCCGACGCTCTACCGCTGAGCCAACCGGCCAGGGCCAGAACCTTGGAATTTAAATGGGTAAGAAGTGAGGACATGAGATGAGTGAGAAATGGTGAAGAGGTGCTGGGATCACTGCTTGTAGGACCCAAGTGGGTATTCAGAGAACTGCCAGAGTCAAGGTGTTAGAGGGAGTTAGCTGGAAAGACAGGACAGGCAGAAAGATAAAACAGTTTATTGGCAGATTCTTAATATATGGAAACAATCTCTAAAATAACAGTAGCATTGAGACCCAGTTCAGGCCCTGGCCTTTTAGTTCAGTTAGTTAGAGCATCGGCAGAAAACACCAAGATTGCAGTTCCATCCCCGGTCAGTGCTCATAAAGGAAGCAACCAAAGAATGCACGACTGAGTGGAACAACAAATGAATGCTTCTCTCTCTCTCTTCCTCTCTTCCTTCCTCTCTCTGTCTCTCTAAAATCAATCAGAAAAATAAAATAAAATAAAAAGATACAGTGCATACCCTCAAAGAGCTCACAATGCAGTGGGGAGGACAAGGAAGGAATAAGTACTAAGTACAGGTAGTGCCCGAGGGAGCCGAAAGGAACCCTCAAGTAAATGTGAGGGTCAGATCAAGAAAAGCTTCCAAAGAACAGGGCTTTTTTTTTTTTTTTTTAGATTTTTATATATTGATTTTTAGAGGAGGAGATAAAGAGTGAGAGAGGGAGAGGAGAGAGAAAGAGGGAATAGAAGCAGGAAGCATCAACTTGTAGTAGTTGCTTCCTGTATGTGACTCGACAAGCTCAGGTATTCGAACCAGTGACCTCAACATTCCAGGGCGATGCTTTATCTATCCACTGTGCCACCGCAGGTCAGACCAAAGAACAGGGCATTTATCAATAGATGAACCTCAAAATGGCTCAAGTGTAGAGCATAGCCAGTTATGGCCGTTAAACCATTGTAGCCAGTGTTCAGAAAGCGGTGACTGAGCATGAAATGGAAGCTACAGCAAGACTTGAAACCAGAGAGTGGGGCCAGGTCAAGAGAACTTTGAGATGTCAGGTAAATGACTGAGCATCTTTCTGTGGGTAACATTAAGGTCAGAGGCCCTTCTATGTAATTGAGCCCACTCATTAGCACAATATGAGGTCACATTGCTTTCTGTATTTTGATCAGTCTAAAGTTACTTTCTTCTCCGTTATGTACTTAGATAATATTTAGAATTTTTATATTTCACCAGGATTTCTGTTTGTCCTTTTCAGATCACCTCCATTCTACTGCACTAATACTGTTAACTTTTTCCAAACAATGTACTTACACATACCCCTTCACTTTCTTTCCAATGGCCTTCAAATCCATCCTCCAGTATTTGACAGAAAGTTTAATATGTGACTCCTTAGGCAGGGTCTTGCCAGAAAGGGGTAAGGATTATGTTGAATGTGATCATAACTATGCAGCTGGAGCATTAGGACCAGTTGAAGTGAATAAGAGTTGAAGGGGAATAGTTACATCCTCTCAAGGTAGAGGAAGACTCAAGGGCACAGTCTCACAGCTGAGGTATCACAGTTTTTCTAGGAGTTCAGTATCAATAACAATGATGGGGGCAATCTCTTTGCAAACTATATTTATGCTGCCATTTGAAAATGTCATAACCTCTGTCTCCACAGACTACCCAGATGAGTGCAGAAATCATTACACCCCTACCATGTTATTATGGCTTTGGCCAAGCCCTTTCCCCCAGCTGGACCCAAAGTCTAGTCTATAGAATGAGAGGGCTGGATTCATCCTTCTTTAGGGTTCCTTCTAACTCTAACATACTCTACTTTTTCTGTTACCATTTATTTTTTATTACACTCATAATGTGTGCCAGGCATTTTTCCAAGCATGAGACCCTCTCTCTCACCCTTTCTTTTCGTCCCCCAAACTCCTGTTATGAATTATGTTGGGCTGTTCTTGTTTAAACATTTGGGGGAAAAATGTTAGAAGGTTTATTTTACACAATACATTTTGGGAGAAAATTCATGTAAAGGGCTTTGTTTTGTTCTAGCAGCTGAAACAATAAAACCACCAGAATGACACGCATCATTTTGTACTGCCCTCAAGTGGTGGCCCAAATGTCTTTTCCCGGTTGCAGCTGAGGGAATAAAATGTGTTTTCAGAACAGTTCATGGTGTCTAAAAGTAGGAGACTCTCAGAGGGCCTGAGGCAAGGGTATCTGATCAAATCTCCCTTCTCAAAAAGAAGAGGCCTGACCTGTGGTGGCGCAGTGGATAAAGCGTTGACTGGGAACACTAAGGTTGCCGGTTGAAAATCCTGGGCTTGCCTGGTCAAGGCACATACGGGAGTTGATGCTTCCTGTTCCTCCCCACTTCTCTCTCTTCTCTCCAAAATGAGTAAATAAAAATTTAAAAAAAAAAAAGAAGAGGAGGAAGCCCATCATTGTTCACATCCATGGGCACAAACTTCCTCTAGTTTCTCTTTTCTTTAAAGAGCTAGTATTTCATAACCCTGACTCTCTCCAGTTCCATTTCTCTGCTGTTCTTAGTCAAATTGCTCCAAAGTTATCTACATACTGTTTCTACATCCTCATCTTCCAATGTCTTTTCAACTTTTTATTTTAAAATAATTTCAAACTTTCAGAAGATTTGCAAGAATATTACAAACAATTCCCATGTACTCTTTACTCAGTTGTACCAGAAGTTAACATTTTGACCCAATCTCTTTATTTCTGTGTGTGGTGTGTATGTGTACACATACATGTATATATATATGTGTGTGTGTATTTTTTACGAACCATTTTTAAAATTAATTAATTATTTATTTATTTTTATTTATTCATTTTTAGAGAGGAGAGAGAGACAGAGAGAGACAGAGAGAGAGAGGGGAGAGAGAGAGAGAGAGAGAGAGAGAGAGAAAGGAGGGGGGAGGAGCAGGTAGCATCAACTCCCATATGTGCCTTGACCAGGCAAGCCCAGGGTTTCGAACCGGCGACCTCAGCATTTCCAGGTCGATGCTTTATCCACTGCGCCACCACAGGTCAGGCTATGAACCATTTTAATTGTGGCATTTACTCGTAATGTTCTAAATACTTCATTGTGTATTTTCTAAGAACAAGGACATTCTTTTCTGTACCTACATACATGCGCCCCTTCCCGGTATGATGATCACATTTAGGATACTTAACATTAATATAATATTTTATATAGTTTATAATCCATGTTTACTAATTGGCTTGAGAATGTCCTATACAGCAGTTTTCCCTCTGATACAAGGTCTGATATAGCAGCTGATCCCGATACTGCTTTTCATTAAACTGTCATGGCTTTTTTAAATCTAGAACAGTTCCTTAGTGTTTTATTGTTATGTGTGATATTGACATTTTTGAAAAGTACAGGCCAGTGTTCAATAAAATTTCCCTTTATTTGGTTTTGTTTCATATTTTCTTATGATTAGATTTTTGGGGGAAAGGGCAGGAATACTATGGGATATTGTGTCCTCAGTACATCAGATGAGGAGAAACATGGTGTTACTTGATCCCATTATTGGTGGTGTTCACTCTGGTCAGTTGGTTAAGGTGGCATATGCCAGGTTTCTTCACTATAAAGTTAGCATTTTTCCCTGTATAAAATAATGAGTAATCTATAAAGAGGTATTTTGAGCCTATGTAAATATCTTAGTCCTCTTCAAAACTCTTGCCCAAAGCTTTCAATATTTGAGGATAATTAATTCTATTTTTCTTTTTCTTTTTTTTACAGATACAGAGACAGAGAGAGGGACAGATAGGGACAGACAGGAAGGGAGAGAAATGAGAAGCATCAATTCTTTGTTGCAGCACCTTAGTTATTCAATGACTGCATTCTCATATATGCCTTGACCAGGGGGCTCCAGCTGAGCTAGTGATTCCTTGCTCAAGCCAGTGACCTTGGGTTCAAGCCAGTGACCTTGGGCTTCAAGCCAGCAACCTTTGGGTTCAAACTAGCGACTATGGGGTCATGTCTATGATCCCATGCTCAAGCCAGCGATCCCTGTGCTCAGCTGGTAAGCCCACACTCAAGCCAGTGACCTCGGGGTTTCAAACCTGGGTCCTCTGAGTCCTAGTCCGATGCTCTATCCATTGCACCACTGCCTGGTCAGGTTAATTCTATTTTTAAAAATACTTTGTTTATTGATTTGAGAGAGAGAGAAAGGCAGTGGGTGCTTGAAGAGTGGGAAGTATCAACTTGTAGTTGCTTCCTGTATGTGCCTTGACCAGGCAAGCAGGGGGCTTCAACTGGCGACCCCAGAACTCCAGGTTGATGCTTTATCCACTGCACCACCACAGGTCAGGCGATAATTAATTATTGACTGATTCAATTACTATGATGGTTGCAAAATGGTGATAACTCTATCTAGAGTAGTAACTCTGTTACTCCATCTACATTTTTTAGTTGGCATTCTACTGTAAGCAAGATCTTTGCCTTCCTTCTTATTTATATATTTATCATCAGTATAGGTTCATGGATTCTTATTTCATTTAATAGTTTATAATCCATTACTGTCATTATTCATTTTAATGTTCAACTTGTCCCAGATTTGGCCAATCAGAGCCCCATCAAGCTGGCTCTGGTATCCTTTTGAACATGCCTATTATTTATTTATTTATATTTAGCCTTTCTTGCTTTCTGGTATAACACAATGCTTCAGGTTCATCATTATACGTTCCCTGCCTCCTTTGGACATCATTTGTCTCTCCAGAGAGCTCTTCTTTTAGTGGGGAATAGTATTTTGAAACCAAGACTGGAGCACCAGATTGCTCATTGTTACTGCGGTATAATTGCTTCTAGGCTGTTTAAGTAAACAAAGCACAGGGGGGAAAATGGCAACTTTATCTAGTTCAGCTATTTTTAATCATGAATTCACTACTGATTCCTCTAATTCCAATTCAGCACCACAGGATTCTTTCTCCCATTCCTTATTTGCATGTCCTTATTCCCACAGTGAGAACTCTGGCTCTCAACATCAGTGTCTTTTTTCATTTGCTCCATGTTATGATACATTCAAAATAACTTCAGAATTTCTCCATCCATTCTATACCAAAAAAACAAAAAATAAAAAAATCTACTAAATAGAGTTCAAGATTTGTTTGCAGTTTTGTTTTGTTTTGGTTTTAGACTAGTGGTATATATTCAAAGTACTGTGTTCAAAAGTTTATTGGATTTGTGGGGGTTTTTAACTTTCATAGTGGTTATATTACTCACTTAAATTTAGTTAGATTTGTTTCAGTTTACATTTAGTTTTAGGATCCTTTTTATTCTTGTTGATTCAATTTTCTTCTCGAATATGTAAAAGCTAGCATTGTCCAAAAGTCAAATACATATACAAAACATACAAAATGCTTCACAAATCTGTGTGCCGTCTATGTGTAGAAGTCAAACCAAATTTCTCTGCATTGTTCCAGTTTTATTATATGAGCTGTCAAAGAAAGAACACCTCCAATTCATTCTTTAACCAATTGGATGCTTATTTATTCCCCCTATTTCACTCAAAGTGCTTGTGTCAATATCATCAGTGACCAATATTTTCCTATCTTGATCTTTTTTTTGTGACAGAGAGAGAGGGACAGATAAGGACAGACAGACAGGAAGGGAGAGAGATGAGAAGCATCAATTCTTTATTGCAGCTCCTTGGTTGTTCATTGATTGCTTTCTCATATGTGCCTTGACCCAGGGGGTAAGGGGGCTTCAGCAGAGCAATTGAGCCCTTGCTCAAGCCAGCAACCTTGGGCTCAAGCCAGTGACCATGGGGTCATGTCTATGATCCCACACTCAAACCAGCAACCCAGCACTCAAGCTGGATGAGTCCACGCTCAAGTTGGCGACCTTGGGGTTTTGAACCTGGGTCCTCTGCATTCCAGTCCTATGCTTTATCTACTGCGCCACCGCCTGGTCAGGCTTTTCTCTCCTTATCTTATATGACCTTTCTATACTCAGCTGACCTCTCCAATTTTCTTGAAACACTCCCCTCTTCCGGTTTTACTCTCTCTTCACAGGCCTCTCCTCATTCTCCTTGTTTATTTAACTGTCATAAAATACGCTGCTGCCCTGGCTGGTTTGCTCAGTGGATAGAGCATTGGCTGGCATGTAGAAGTCCCAGGTTCAATCCCCAGTCAAGGCACACGTAAGAAGTGACCATCTGCTTCTCTTCCCCTCCCTTTCTCCTTCTCTTTTTCTCTCTCTCTTCCCTCCTGCAGCCAGTGGCTTGATTGGCTTGAGAGCGTTGGCCTCAGATGCTGACAATAGCTGGGTTAGTTGGAGCATTGACCCCAGATGAAGTTGCTGGTTGGATCCTGGTCAGGGCACATGTTGGACTCTGTCTCTCTATCTCCTCTCATCTTACTTAAAAAAATTATTCATATGTATCACTTCTCAGGACTCTTCTTGGCTCCTTTCACTTTTCTCTGTGTACTCTCTTCGTAGATGATCTCAACTATATTGCTCACAAAAATTAGGGGATATTTCAAAATGAATATGAAGCAATAAAAGAAAGAAGCATTTTATTTTTTTTATTAAACAAGAACATCAGAAAAGCAAATGACAAATAAAAAAAGTTGTTTGATTATGCAAATGAGATGCAAAACCAACTTTTAGTTCATTGGTGAAAATGCACTATACAAAAGGCTGAAAGTACTGGAATATCTGCACATTCCCTGATCCCCTAATTTTTGTGACCAGTTTATTTCTGTGTCCCCAAATGCTGATTATGCTAGTAACTTCTAAATTAATATCTTCATCCCAGACCTCTCTTCTGATCTCCAAACTTATAACCAACTGCCTAACTGACATCTACTTGGCTATCTCATGGATATCCTAAATTTAGCATGTCTAAAATAGAACTCATTTCTTTGTCAAATCTGCTCTCCCACACACACACACACACAGGCTCCTCCCTCTCAGGAAATGTCACCTCTTTCTACCTGGCAGCTCTAGCCAGAACCCTAGGGGTCATTTTAGACTCCTCTATTTTTCTCCACCACAATGGCCAATCTAACCTGCAAAATATGAAAATTTTACCTCCAAAAATATGTCAAATTAGTTGATTTCTCTCTATTTCCACTACTTTTACTTCACTCATCATCTCTTATCCAGACTATTTATCAGCCTCAAAATTGGCCTCCCTTTAATCCCACACACATTCATTCTCCATACAGTAGCTATAACAACCTTTCATAAAACTAAGTAATAATGCACATTTACATTTATTGGGTGTTTATTATGTGTCAGGAACTGCTATAAGCACTTTATACTTATTTAAGCTTCACAACAACTCTATGAGGTCAAACCCAATTTCACCTCAATTTTATAGAAAAGGAAAATGGGACACAGAGAAATGATGTAATTTGCCCAAGGTCACACAGCTGGCCAATGTAGAACTTAAGTTTGGAACCAGGCTGACTCTTTACCTTTAAGTTTATCTACCACATTATACTGGATCATGTTACTACCCAGCCTTAAATACTTCCATGACTTCTCACTACACTGGGACTAAATTCCCAACTCCATTCCAAAGCCTGCTGGGTCCAGGAACTGCTGCCTGCTTACCCTTCCTTACTCATTTCCTGCTGCTTCCCTTTCCTCCACCTAGTTTATTTTGCTTTTGTTTTCCAACTTCCTTTCCTATTGGCAGGCATTACACACCCTTACCTTAAGTACTCCTTTCCCTGGCTCCTTGGCATGGCATGCATTAGGTCTCAATTATCTGTTCTGAGAGAACTTCCCTCACCATGCTATTTCTCTCTCGCTTTTTAAAATTTTTATTTATTTATTCATTTTAGAGAGGAGATGGAGAGACAGAGAGAGAAGGGGAGAAGAGCTGGAAGCATCAACTCCCATATGTGCCTTGACCAGGCAAGGTCAGGGTTTCGAACTGGCGACCTCAGCATTTCCAGGTCGATGCTTTATCCATTGTGCCACGACAGGTCAGGCTCTCTCTCGTTTTTTTTAATCAGATTTTATTTATTCATTTAGAGAGAGGAGAGAGAAGGGGTAGGGGAAGAACAGGAAGCATCAACTCCCATATATGCCTTGACCAGGCAAGCCCAGAGTTTCAAACTGGTGACCTCAGTGTTCCAGGTCGATGCTTTATCTGCTGCGCCACCACAGGTAAAGCACCCTTTGTGGTTCATTCTGTCTCAGCCCCATATTGATTTCTGTTTTTTAAGCCCTTAGAACAATGTGTGTGTGTGTGTGTGTCTGTGTGTGTGTGTATGTGTGTGTGTTACAGAGACAAAGAGAGGGACAGATAGGGACAGACAGACAGGAAGGGAGAGAGATGAGAAGCATCAATTCTTCATTGCAGCACCTTAGTTGTTCATTGATTGCTTTCTCATATATGCCTTAACCTGGGGGCTACAGCAGACTGAGTGACCCCTTGCTCGACCTTGGGCTCAAGCTGGTGAGCCTTGCTCAAACCAGATGAGCCCGCATGTTGGGAAAATGAGTTGTAAAATCTGTAAATTCTGGTTTTGCTCACTCTTATTGTTAAATATGGCTGCTGCTCACATGATGATGCTCTCACGTGATACAGTTAATTACCTTCTTGCTTGGGAAGGGGCTTAGTTATGATAATGTGTGCTGGAGGAAGAGTTGTCCTAGAGTTGTCCTAGGGGAAAAGTTTTTTTGTTTTTGTTTTTTTTTTCTTTTTTTTTTTTCTGAAGCTGGAAACAGGGAGACAGTCAGACAGACTCCCGCATGCGCCCGACCGGGATCCACCCGGCACGCCCACCATGGGGCAACGCTCTGCCCACCAGGGGGCGATGCTCTGCCCATCCTGGGCATCGCCATGTTGCTACCAGAGCCACTCCAGCGCCTGAGGCAGAGGCCACAGAGCCATCCCCAGCGCCCAGGCCATCTTTGCTCCAATGGAGCCTTGGCTGCGGGAGGGGAAGAGAGAGACAGAGAGGAAAGCGTGGCGGAGGGGTGGAGAAGCAAATGGGCCCTTCTCCTGTGTGCCCTGGCCGGGAATCGAACCTGGGTCCTCCGCACGCTAGGCTGACGCTCTACCGTTGAGCCAACCAGCCAGGGCCTGGGAAAAGTTTTAAAAGGAGGAGCTAGGAGGCCATCGTGGGGGAGAGAGACTATGTTGTTGTAGAGCGGAGGAGACCACGTTGTAGCAAGGTAGGGAGGCCACGTGGAGGAGAGGAGGCAGCCAAAATGGAGGCATGCAGAGGGGACTGAGTGAGGCTGATGAAGCCTTTGATTCTAGAAAAAACCAGAAAGATTCTTCTGGCTTTGGAACAGGAGAACATGAGAGTTGGTTTGGGTTTTGGTGCCCCGTGTGTTTGTTTTTACTCGTTGGCAGGTACGAGTCTAGAATAAAGGAAAATGGCCCATGAGTTCTTGGCTCCGTTGTTTCATTACTATCTGTCCGAATCAAATGCAAACCTGCAAAGGCTAGGTGGCTGTGATGGTGGCCGCGGCTACTGGCTTTACACTCCGCTCAAGCTGGTGACCTCGGGGTCTCGAACCTGGGTCCTTTGCATCCCAGTCCAACACTCTATCCATTGCGCCACCACCAGATCAGGCTAATCCCTTAGAACTATTTGTAATTATTTGTTTGTTGACTTATTTTGTCTCTCTTCCCAGCTAAGATTAAGTACTATGAAGGTAGATGCTGCCTCTTAGTCACTTTTCTATATTCTAAGCCTAGCACAGTGCCTAGTACATAAAAAGAACTCCAAAATATTTATTGAATTAACATATATTATCGTTTTCAACTTCATAGCTTCTATTTACTCATAGTTTCTTCTTCCTGATCACTTCGGTTCTCCACAGCCCAGACTGTCTCCTCCAACATATACCCCTGCTCAACCTCACGGCCTTTCTCCTTACATCCTTTTAGTCATAGTTTTTATTGCTACTAATTGCTTCGATTACCTCATGCTTCCTAACTCGAATTCCTGAGAGAGAAATATTGATCTGTCCAATTCATTTTTTAGGAGCCAAGCCACATTTGTAAGTTGTTGGCAAGCTCATGAGTTTCTTGCCTTGGGTCAGATTTTCAGTCCTGGTCCAAACAGCTGTGTGGGGCAGGGTGTGGGGAGGGATGGTCTGCCGGACCACTGCTGCCTTTCTTCAGGGCTGAGGACTTAACAGGCACAGTGGTTGATATCTGAGTACAAACTGCAGCTGCAGCAACAGCAAAGAGTTGATCAGGCCTCACTAAAGGGTAGGGCCTCCCCAACAGTTGCTTTTGAGGAGGCAGGTCTCAGGTCATCCTGAGTCCAATTTACTTTCCCTCCGAGGAGAATAGTAAACACAAATGGAAAACCCGCATGTTTACAGCATTTTTAAAACTGGAAAAAGAGTGTTTGCATCCATCTGCATTTGTACCTCCAGCAACCCTGAGGGGCAGAGGATATTGTCTCCATTTCACAAGTAAGAAAGCTGAGGCCCAGGGAGATAGTGTGCATTGCCCAAGTTTCCACACACACTAACTAAGAACCAGCACTAAATCCCAGGTCTCTAGACTCCATGTAACTGCCTCATCTCTTTTCTGGGACTGTCATCTTGAATTATAGCCCAGGGGATTTATAAAACCATTTGAATGTCCACTGAAGTGCTTTAAAGGAGCTTGACAGAGATTGAAGTTTCCTATAAGGTAGCACTATATATAGTTGGGTTCTGGGCTCTCAATACACCTAGCGAGTATCTAAGTATGTATAGAGCGCTTACCATGTGCCCGGCACTCTGCCTTATGTAGTGCTCTCTCAATTCAACCTTACAACATTCAGGCAAGGTAGATATTATTTTAACCACCACTTTACAGATGAAGAACTGAAATTGAGATTGAAGAGATTTCACTGGACCAAAGTTTGAGCCCTAGAAAATGGTGGTGCTGGGACTAGACCTGTCTGACTCCAAAACCCATCCTTCTTACAATGTAGTATCTCCTTTCTCCTTATCAACAATGTCACCTTGGTCAAGGTACTTAATTTGGATGTCTTCTATTTCCTTATCAGTGAAATGGGGATATCATTATCTAATTTATGAAATTATGAGAGGTTTATGAGCAGTTATATAATAGAAGAACCTATTCCAGTGAATTATAGCAGGCATATACTATCTTTCAGTTTAGTCTGACTCTTAATCATCCATATGTGAAAAGAATCAGAATTATCAACTACAGTTGCCTATGAAGAACAGGATCTCTTTTGTGAAACTATCCTATTGGGCAAGTATTCCTGGTCCAAATTCCAAAGACATCCGGCCTTGAGGAGACAGTAGTTATTCTTTAAGGAAACAGGTCAATTCAGTGTGCTTCAGAGATGAGAAAGAACCTGTACTCACCCTACTCATAATGTAGCAGAATGCAACTCAGTTCTGACCAATAAAGAGATCTGAATCTGAGTCTGACAAGTTTAAGACTGTCTCCAAGGCTAAGGCATTTTACATATAATCTTATTTAATCCTACCACAGGTTAAAAAGACCTTCTTATGACCTCTGTTTTTCAGGCTCAAAGAGTTTAAGTGATATGGCTAAGGCCACACATCTAATCTGAGGTAGAACAGGAACTGAATCCCAGTTTGATACCATTGCACCAACCTTTCAGCTGTGTGCAATCTGGTGAGTACACTAGCAAGTCACCCAGCCCTGCAACTTTAGGACTCTTTGGATAGAAGCTGACTTATGGATCAAACATAGTGCTGACATCTTGCTCATTTACTATTTTCAGGAGAAAGGAAAATCAATTCTGTGGGCATCAACACAATGTAGGGAAAATGCTGGCTAGAATAGTACTTCTTCATGTGGCAATATAGACAAATACTAACATCTAAACAAATGATGTAATATCATGTGATGAATGCAAAAGCGAGAATAATAACTAATCTTTGTACAGCACTTTATGATTCACAAGGGACATTAATATTTAATATTCAATTTGCTCTTTATGTCACCCCTTTGTGTAGGTATTACCATTGCCGTTTCACAAATGAAGAAACTAAGACTCAAAGAAGTTAATGTAATACGAAGTATACATATTTTATGGTCTCCCAGCCTCCATTCAACTTCCTTTTTGTAAGGGAATCCTGTATTTCCTTTTGAGATCCCCCATCTCCCACCTCTGCAACAGTAATGTGATCAACATGAGCACATATATATCAGATTTTTTAGTGTCAAACTTAGAACTTTTGTTCGGGCTTTTGTTCAAACTGTGGAGATGGAGAAACTCTCAAACTCATGGCTATGAGTCTGAAGTTAATGACTACCACCACAAAAAAATATTATGTATAAATTTTAAACCTGTAGAAGACAATTCAGCCTAGCCACTGGAAAGCAGAAATGAAGGTTAAAAATAAAAAGAATATATAGTGAATGGATTATAGGGCTAAATCTTACATAGTAATTACATTAAATGCAAGTAAATCAATCTGACTAATTAGATTTTTTAAATTACATCTAACAATAAATTGGCTATAAGGGACACTCTTAAAACAAAGAGAAAGACTAAAAATAAAATGAAAAATGCTCTGGTTTCTCTTCAAAGCATATTAACTTTTCACCTTTTTTTTTTTTTTTTTTTGTATTTTTCTGAAGCTGGAAACAGGGAGGCAGTCAGACAGACTCCCGCATGCGCCCGACCGGGATCCACCTGGCGCCCACCAGGGGGTGATGCTCTGCCCATCCAGGGCGTCGCTCTGTTGTGACCAGAGCCACTCCAGCGCCTGGGGCAGAGGCCAAGGAGCCATCCCCAGCGCCTGGGCCATCTTTTGCTCCAATGGAGCCTCGGCTGCGGGAGGGGAAGAGAGAGACAGAGAGGAAGGAGAGGGGGAGGGGTGGAGAAGCAGATGGGCGCCTCTCCTGTGTGCCCTGGCCGGGAATCGAACCCGTGACTTCTGCACGCCAAGCCGATGCTCTACCGCTGAGCCAACCGGCCAGGGCCAACTTTTCGCCTTTTAAAAATAAGATGAGGTAGACACATGACGTCAGCCTCCTCTGTGGCTTTCTTGCGCTGCAGGGCCCAGAATCTGCTGCAATATCTGTGAGTGGTGGGACAGCTCAAGAGAGTCCTATGGACTGGCTGAGTGTACAGAAATGTCAAGAGGACAGAGCATGTATCAGATCACATGTACAGGATGGCAGTTATGACTTTGGTGACCGAAGATGATCATCTTAAAGACTGATGTGTATGCTTAGCCCTGGTTCATGATATGGCAGAATGCATCATTGGGAGCATAGCACCAGCGGAGAACATCCCTAGAGAAGAAAAAAAAATGAGAAGAGAAAGCTATGAAGCTGCTAATCCAGCTTCTCTCAAAGGATCTTATAAAGGAGCTCTATGGACTTAGGGAAGAGTATAAGACCCAATCTAGTGTGAAAGCCAAATTTGTAAAGGAGGTGGACCAATGTGAGATGACTCTTCAGACCTCTGAATATGAAGACCTTAAGAACAAACCTGAGAGGCCCTGGCTGGTTGGCTCAGTGGTAGAGCGTCGGCCTGGCATGCAGGAGTCCGGGTTCGATTCCCGGCCAGGGCACACAGGAGAAGCGCCCATCTGCTTCTCCACCCCTCCCCCTCTCCTTCCTCTCTGTCTCTCTCTTCCCCTCACGCAGCCAAGGCTCCATTGGAGCAAAGTTGGCCCAGGCACTGAGGATGGCTCTGTGGCCTCTGCCTCAGGCACTAGAATGGCTCTGGTTGCAACAGAGCGATGCCCCAGATGGGCAGAGCATCGCCCCCTGGTGGGTGTGCCAGGTGGATCCCGGTCGGGCGCATGCGGGAGTCTGTCTGACTGCCTCCCTGTTTCCAACTTCAGAAAAATACCCCCCCCCCCAAAAAAAAAGAACAAACCTGGGAAACTACAGGACTTCTATGATTCTATAGCAGGAAAATTCAATCACCCTGAGATAGTCCAGCTTGTTTCTGAATTTGAGGCAGAAAGAAATGCTAACAAGCTGCAGCTGCCAGTAAGCCACACTCCAGAGATGTTCTCTATGTTGTTGCATTCCTATAACAAATATTTTAGTTTTCCATTGAATGCTATTGTGTTTTGCCACTGTTGGTCTGTTGAGTTCCCCAGATGTGAGTCTGTTTATTTTCCTTCCCTTTTTTATTGATGTTTTTAATTTTTTATATTTTCATTTTAGAAAAGAGAGAGAGAGAAAGAGGGGGGGAGGAGCAAGAAGCATCAACTCCCATATGTGCCTTGACCAGACAAGTGCAGGGTTTCCAATTGGTGACTCATTATCCACTGCACCACCACAGATCAGGCGAGTCTGTTTATTTTCAATTGCCTGGACTCCAACAAGAAATGTGACACTATTTGGGCCATAAAAGAAGCCACGGAACAGGATGTGGTCATGAAAATGCATGGATGGAGAAGGGGGGATGTCTTTTTATGAACTAAATAAACACATTAAAAAATATTTTTTAAATGAAAAAGATACACCAGGAAAATATGAACTGGGTTGTGATCCTAATACCTGGCAAAAAGGAGGAATTTCAGTATCAAAAGATAACAAGTGATAAAATAAAAAGTCATTATATATTCATAAAAGAAACAATAGGCAAGCACATAAATACAACAGCAAAACACATAGATGCAGCCCTGGCCAGTTGGCTCAGCGGTAGAGCATCAGCCTGATATGTGGATGTCCTGGGTTCGATTCCAGGCCAGGGCACATGAAAGAAGTGACCATCTATTTTCCACCCTCTCCCTCTCTCTTCTCTCTCTCTCTCTCTCTCTCTCTTCCTCTCCCACAGCCGTGGTTCAGTTGGAGCAAGCTAGCCCTGGGCACTAAGGATGGCTCCAACACCTCGCTTCAGGCCGTAAAATAGCTAGATTGCCTAGCAACAGAGCAAGGGCCCAGATGGGCAGAGCATTGCCCCATAGGGGGCTTGCCAAGTGGATCCTGGTCAGGACACATGCGGGAGTCTGTTTCTCTGCCCCAGCGCCCCTGCCACCCCCCGTTTCTCACTTAAGAAACAAAAACCATATAGATGCACCTAATTGTACAGTATTAAAATATGCAAAGCTGCCAGGAGAAATAGTCACTAGCTGTATAATTGTAGCTGAAGTTTTAAATATCTCCCTTTCAGAAACTGATATATCAAGTATAATTACCATATTTTAGCAATTCTACACCTGATACAAGATTGAACTCTAGAAGTATTAAAGACATAATAAATGTGAGAAATAAAATTACAAAAGAAAAAATATATATGAGTTATAGTTTATGACTAAGGAAAAACAAAACTTCAAAAGCTCAAACTATAAGATAATAATATTGATGAATAATAAGGATTTCTATTCTACAAAAGACACTATGGACAAAGTAACTAGATGAGAGAATGAGAAGATATTTAAAATACTTAATATACAAAACTCGTTCACATAAACAAGAGGATAGTAACCCCTTGAAAATAATAAGCAAAAAATATGACAGGAAATACAAAATTCAAAAGGCATACAAAGATATGTTTAAAAATATCAGAGCAATGTTAATTAAAACAGCAATGTGCTATCCTTTTACATCTATTAAACTATAAAAATCTGATAATGCACAGCACGGTCGGGTTGTGGGGATGCTGGAAGCCTAATGCATGGTGACGGGAGTAGGACTGGTGTAGTCACTGTGGAAAGCAATCTGACAGAAGCTGCGCAAATTAAGAATTCATATTCTATGAGCCCACAATTCTACTCCTGGGATGTAACACAAAGAAATTCTCATGCAGACACACAAAGTTATGTTTTAAAATATTTATTGCTGTATTATTTATCATGATGGAGACTTGAAGACAACCTGGCTGTCCATCCCTGAGAGAGTTGATAGCTAAAATATGATAAATGTTATATCATGGGATATTATGCAGCAATCAGAAGCAATAGATTACATATATGTTTATATCAGGTCTACCGGAAAGTTCTGTCCGTTTCTAACACAATAAGTTTCGACACGTAAGCACATGTTTATTTGGCGCATGTGTGCCTCTCTATTTTTATCACTTAATGTATACATACTGACGTAGCAAATTAACTAAAACAAAGTTGATTCATGTTAGTCTTATGTGTGAAGCCATAGTGTACCCATGGCTACTGATAAAGTTCATTTACGCCACTGTATTTGATATGAATTTCAACAAGGAAGAAATGCTACAGAAGCATGTAGAAATTTATTGAAAGTGTTTGGTGAAGGTACAGTTTCTGATAGGACATGCAGAAGATGGTTCGAAAAATTCAAAACAGGTGATTTCGACCTTCCTGATAAGCCCCGTTCTGGGCAACCATCTTTGATAGATGACGATGTTGTTAAGACCATGTTGGAGCAAGATCCTTTTCTGACAACATCAGAGATCGCAGAAAGGCTTAATTCAGCTCAGCAAACCATTTCGGACCATATTCGGAAGATAGGATTGGTGTGGAAATATTCAAGATGGGTGCCACATGAATTAAGTCAGAAGAATTTGGATGATCGAGTCATCATATGCACATCTCTGCTTGCTCGGAACAAAATCGAGCCCTTCTTGAACCGGATTATAACTGGGGATGAAAAGTGGATTACCTACGAAAACATCGTAAGGAAAAGGGCATATTGTGAACCCGGAAAACCTAGCCCTTCCATCTCTAAACCAAATTTGACTCTGAATAAGAGAATGTTATGTATATGGTGGGACATTCGAGGACCAATACATTATGAGCTTTTAAAACTGAACGAAAAGCTCAATTCGGAGAAGTATTGTCAGCAACTGGATAATTTAAAGACAGCAGTCCAAGAAAAGAGGCCGGCGATGTTCAATAGGAAGAACATCATACTGCATCATGATAATGCCAGGCCACATGCTGCTTTGGGGACTCGTCAAAAAATTGCAGAAGTTGCCTGACCAGGCGGTAGCGCAGTGGATAGAGCGTCAGACTGGGATGCAGAGGACCCAGGTTCGAGACCCCGAGGTCGCCAGCTTGAGCGCGGGCTCATCTGGTTTGAGCAAAATCCCACCAGCTTGAATCCAAGGTCGCTGGCTCCAGCAAGGGGTTACTCGGTCTGCTGCAGGCCCACGGTCAAGGCACAAATGAGAGAGCAATCAATGAACAACTAAGGTGTTGCAACGCACAATGAAAAACTAATGATTGATGCTTCTCATCTCTCTCCATTCCTGTTTGTCCCTGTCTATTCCTCTCTTTAACTCACTCTCTGTCTCTGTAAAATAAAATTAATTAATTAATTAATTAATTTTAAAAAATTGCAGAACTAGGCTGGAAAATTCTGTCGCATCCACCATATTCCCTGGACTTAGCACCCTCCAACTATCACTTGTTTTTGTCCTTACAAAATTTTTTGAAGGGCAAAAAATTCGAAAATGAAGAAGATATCAAACAAGCACTGGTTCAGTTTTTCGCATCAAAAGATAAAACATTTTTCAAAAATGGGATATACAAATTGCCCTCACGCTGGCAAGAAATCATTAATAATAATGACAATTATATTATTTAATAAAGTTTATTGACGGTAAGAAAAATTTGTATTTTGTTTTATTCCAAAAACGGACAGAACTTTCCGGTAGACTGTGTGTGTGTGTGTATATATATATATATATATATATACACACATACACACACACACACACATAACATACACACACAACAACAACAACACAATGCATTTTGAAAACAATACTCTGTAGCTTGTTCTGTGGTGGTGCGTAGTGCGTGCTTTGACCTGGAACACTGAGGTCGCTGGTTAGAAACCCCCAGCTTGCCTGGTCAAGGCACACATGAGAAGAAGTCAATGAGCAACTAAAGGGAAGCAACTGTGTGAGTTAATACTTTCACTCTCTCTCTCTCTCTCTCTCTCCCTCCTTCTCTCTCTAAAATCAATAAATAAAATCTTAAAAATGCTCTGTGAAAAATATGAAGAAACAAAATGAGATTTAAACACTATACCATTTTGTACATACAAAAAATACATCCATGCAAAACAAAAATCCTCATTTTGCAAAACAAAAAGATATATATCAAATAGGACTTAGTTGCTTGCAAGAGGGATGGAAAGGAAATAAAAGGGAAAAAATAACAATATTTTAAAGTGATGCTCACACATCAAAAATAATAAAGTGCATGCCCTGGCCGGTTGTCTCAGTGGTCGGCCTGGCGTGCAGAAGTCCCGGGTTCGATTCCCGGCCAGGGCACACAGGAGAGGCACCCATCTGCTTCTCCACCCCTCCCCCTCTCCTTCCTCTCTGTCTCTCTCTTCCCCTCCCGCAGCCAAGGCTCCATTGGAGCAAAGATGGCCCGGGTGCTGGGGAGGGCTCCTTGGCCTCTGCCCCAGGCGCTAGAGTGGCTCTGGTCACAACAGAGCGATGCCCCGGAGGGGCAGAGCATCGCCCCCTGGTGGGCAGAGCGTCGCCCCCTGGTGGGCGTGCTGGGTGGATCCCGGTCAGGCGCATGTGGGAGTCTGTCTGACTGTCTCTCCCCGTTTCTAGCTTCAGAGAAATACAAAATAATAATAATAATAATAATAAAGTGCAATATATTATGGAGTATGATTAACTAAACCCTCTCAACTCAAAGTCAAATGAACCAATTAATGAATGAAAGAAAAAACAACAAAAATATTACACAGTTGTCTCTGGATTTGGGGATAATGAGAAACGTTTATTTTCTTCTTAATTTGTTAGTAGATTCTGCCCTGGCCGGTTGGCTCAGTGGTAGAGCATCGGCCTAGCGTGCGGAGGACCCGGGTTCAATTCCCAGCCAGGGCACACAGGAGAAGCGCCCGTTTGCTTCTCCACCCCTCCGCCGCACTTTCCTCTCTGTCTCTCTCTTCCCCTCCCGCAGCCAAGGCTCCATTGGAGCAAAGATGGCCCGGGCGCTGGGGATGGCTCTGTGGCCTCTGCCTCAGGTGCTAGAGTGGCTCTGGTCGCAACATGGCAACACCCAGGATGGGCAGAGCATCGCTCCCTGGTGGGCAGAGCCTCGCCCCTGGTGGGCGTGCCGGGTGGATCCCAGTCGGGCGCATGCGGGAGTCTGTCTGACTGTCTCTCCCTGTTTCCAGCTTCAGAAAAATGAAAAAAAAAAAAATTTGTTAGTAGATTCTAAATTTTTTACATTGAACACCTGTTCCTTTTGAAAATTAAACACATAATCAGAATTTTTTTTAAAACTCATTTGGAGGAGTATGTGTCAGTGGCAGAATAGTGGTGTTCAATGGGAAGGAAACACAAAAAATTTCAAAATGCAGAATGGGTGGAAATAGCATGAATTTTTCCCTATTAAAGTACCTTCACTTCCGGCCCTGGCCGGTTGGCTCAGTGGTAGAGCGTCAGCCTGGCGTGCGGGGGACCCAGGTTCGATTCCCGGCCAGGGCACATAGGAGAAGCGCCCATTTGCTTCTCCACCCCCCTCCTTCTTCCTCTCTGTCTCTCTCTTCCCCTCCCGCAGCCAAGGCTCCATTGGAGCAGAGATGGCCCGGGCGCTGGGGATGGCTCCTTGGCCTCTGCCCCAGGCGCTAGAGTGGCTCTGGTCGCAACAGAGTGACGCCCCGGAGGGGCAGAGCATCGCCCCCTGGTGGGCAGAGCGTTGCCCCTGGTGGGCGTGCCGGGTGGATCCCGGTTGGGCGCATGCGGGAGTCTGTCTGACTGTCTCTCCTCGTTTCCAGCTTCAGAAAAAAAAAAAAAAATGTAACAGTTGGTAGAACATACACCTGACTGATCAGAGCAGACATTAGTAGTAAACAATGCTTATATCAGACTGGCATCTCTAAAGTATAGATCACCCTACACACCAGCTCTCCAACTCCAAGATAATGTTCAGACTCAGCACCTGAAGCTTTTGTTCACAATGGGAAAATTCTTATGTTATAGATAAACGGGTATGGAGATAACAAGTACCAAAATATGCCACCCAAAAAAAGGGGCCTTTGACATAAGGGTTATTTTCAGCTAAAGTCACTTGAAACACAGCAGATACAAAAGGGACACTTTGAGCTCCCCTTTTCTGCCTGAACAGAAAACTCCCTCCCTATATCAGGAAAGAAACATTCTTATCACCAAGGACAAAAGCTGAGACAGAGAATTCTGCACAAATAGATCTTAAAATAATTATCTTCCTTTAGCCTCCCTGTATGTTTCAGTTACTTTCCACAATTGCCTCTCCTTATTCAACCTGGTATTAAAGCATTTAGATTCTGCCACTTCTTTGTGTCTTTATTTCCTTATGAGGGCTCCTGTGTCACATAAAACTTTTATTAAATAAATTAACATGCTTGTCTCCTGTTAATCTGTTTTATGTCGATTAAAGTCTTGCCTCTCCTACAGAGGCAAATTTCCCAAACTAGAATATTCCAAAGATTGTAAGGCCCAGAAACTACACCAGGCACAAACCTACCGGAAAGAAGGAAGACAGAGTTCTCGCTGCTCCTCTCTGACCTCACCACACATTTGCTGTCATCCAGTGCCCTACTCTTTGACTCTGAAATTTGGTTCACACATCCCGTTCTCCACCAGATAGATTCTTATACATCCCACAAGGTCTGGCTCAAAAGTCACTTCCTTCATGAAATCTTCCCTGAAACCATTAGCCAGAGTTTTGTTTATTTTATTTTATTTTATTTTTTTAGTGAGAGGAGGGGAGATACAGAGACAGACTCCCACAAGCACCCTGACCAGGATCCATACGGCAGCCCCCGTCTGGGGCCGATGCTCGAATCAACTGAGCTATCCTCAGCGCCCAGGGCTGACATTCAAACCAATCAAGCCACTGGCTTGAGAGGGGAAGAGAAGGAGTAGGGGGAGAGGGAGGAGAGGAAAAGCATATGGTTGCTTCTTAGGTGTGCCCTGACCAGGATCGAACCTAGGACATTCGCATGATGAGCTGATGCTCTAGCCGCTGCAGCACCTCATTCTTTCAACTAGCATTTATTGAGCACTTATTAAGTTAAAGGTCTATATTTTTAGTCCTGTGCTTTCAAATGATAGCTATGTCTAGGCCTGACTCACCAACTGACCTGGATTAGTCCTTGGCATACTGGTAAAATAAAAGGAAGTAAAGAGTCAGCATTTATTCCTTGCAGCTGAGTTTGCAGTAGGTCCCTTTATTAACCCAGGTTCACAAATGTGAAGAATAAGGTACAGGAAAGTTAGATTACTTGCCCAAGATAGCACAGCTGGGATGTATATAGAGCCAGGAAACACCATGGTGGCCTTTAATAGCTGGCAACCACACTAGCTGTATCATTTCCTAATACACAAAAGCTGTCACACTTAATTGCTTGTTTGTAGGTTTGGATTTTGTTTTGTTTTGAGAAATATTTTAAAAGAGGGAAATTTCTTCATGCTTATTTTCCTTAAAAAGGTATTCTTCCATGTGGAACATTGTCTACTATCTGTATTCAATAGTAATAGGTACTCATTCAACAGACTAATACAATAAAGGGATAAGCTTTGGAACCAGACAAACTTGAGTTCAGATACTGGCCCTGCCCCTTACCAGCTGTTTGATCCTGAGTAAGTGACTTGTCCACTCTGAGCAGTTTTTGCCTTTGTAAACAGAAGATAATACTGATGTCCTTATACAATGGCAGCTATGAGCGTTAAATGAGCATATTGTAGGAGCTCCTCAAATTTAGATTGCTTTGGTCTGACCAGTGGTGGCACAGGGATGGAGCATCGACCTGGGACACTGAGATCCTGGGTTCAAAATCCTGAAGTCGCTGGCTTGAGCACAGGCTCATCAGCTTGAGCGCAGGATGACCAGCTTGAGCATGGGATCATAGACATGACCCCACGGTCACTGGTTTGAGCCCAAAGGTAAGTGCTTGAAGCCCAAGGTCACTGACTTGAGCAAAGGGCCACTGGTCATCTGGAGACCCCCAATCAAGGCACATATGAGAAAATAATCAATAAACAACTAAGGTGCCGCAACTACAAATTGATGCTTCTCATTTCTTTCCCTTCCTCTCTCTCTCTCTAGCTAAAAATTAATTAATTAATTAAATTTAAAAATCATAAACCACAAGTACAACCATCAGAATTGCACAGTAAATACCAAGAAATACAGCTATGTAAACAAAATGAAATTCCCAGATGTGCCAAATAAATTGAAAGTGAACATCAATTTTATACAGAAACTAATTTACCAACAATTAATTTCATAAACACCATGATAATGATAGTAGTAACAGCTGCTATATGTTGACTATAAATTTATATCAGGTACTTTACACACATATCTCTCATTTAATCCCTACAACAGTCTCATGAAGTAGGAATTATCACTCCTTCTTCATTGACAAGGAAATAGAAGCTGCAAGAGGTGACAGGACTTTTTCAAGGTCATACAGCGCAAAGGAGGTAGGGCAGGTACACAAATCCAAAGTCCATTAAAAGAGGGCAAATAATTTTGCTCCCCACATTTTGCCAACCTCACGAACATTCCTCCTTCTGAACAACATCATTTGCCTCTGAGTGTAAGCATTTTATGCAGTTATAGTTCATTCTTCTCATCAACATGAACTTTTTCATTTTTATCCAGAAATGCTCTTTCAGCACCAACTTCCTTCATCTGCCTGTCATTTCTTGGTTCTTCAGCAAAATCTTCTTCACTTCCCTCTTCTGCAGTTCCCCAGATGTCACTTTCCCCCCTTTCCTCCTCCTCCTTTTTCTTCCCCGCTTCTTCCTGTTTTTCTTTTTTCCATTTCTTCAAACAGTTCTCTCCATTGCTTCTCTACATCCTGTTTAGAATGTGGAATTTCAAAATGATTTACAGATGGGACAAACAAAGTTAACCCACTTTAGAAATGTCTGGCATCTTCCCACACTCAAAGATTTCTGGGATGATGTTTATTTACGTACAAATTTTTAGTATGTGTGGGGTGGAGAGAAGTGTGTGTGTGTGTGTGTGTGTAGTTTGTTCATAAATAAAACTGGTTCAGATTCAACAACCATTTACTGAATGCCTACTGCACTGCTAAATTTGGTGCAAGACAAGCTACACACATTATTCCTATTCCTCACAACAATGTATGAGGTAAGTGTTACTAGTCTCACTTTCTAAAAACGGAATCTGAGGTCCAGACTGATTAAATGATTTACCCAAGCTTTATAGCTAGTGAGTGGTAGAGTTAGACCTAGAAACCAGCTTTTCTGGCTCTGACTCTGGTCCTCTTTCTACTCTATCGTAGTAACACAATCTTTAAAAAACTCTGAATCTACTTGTGAACTGGAACCAGTAAAAACTTGTATTAAGTCAGAAATGGGACTGCTTCTGAGTTCTCTAATGTGTACATCTAGGCCCTAGAATTTGATCCCTTAGAACCATCTTCACTGATTTTTTTCTATTCATAGATGCCTTAAAGAAAGGACACACAGCCCTGGCCGGTTGGCTCAGCGGTAGAGCGTCGGCCTAGCGTGCGGAGGACCCGGGTTTGATTCCTGGCCAGGGCACACAGGAGAAGCGCCCATTTGCTTCTCCACCCCTCCGCCGCACTTTCCCCTCTGTCTCTCTCTTCCCCTCCCGCAGCCAAGGCTCCATTGGAGCAGAGATGGCCCGGGCGCTGGGGATGGCTCTGTGGCCTCTGCCTCAGGCGCTAGAGTGGCTCTGGTCGCAATATGGCTACGCCCAGGATGGGCAGAGCATCGCCCCCTGGTGGGCAGAGCGTCGCCCCTGGTGGGCGTGCCGGGTGGATCCCGGTCGGGCGCATGCGGGAGTCTGTCTGACTGTCTCTCCCCGTTTCCAGCTTCAGAAAAATGAAAAAATGAAAAGAAAAAAAAAAAAAAAAAGAAAGGACACACAGTATAAAGTCCTTTAGGGCAGTGGTTCCCAACTTCCGGGCCGCGCGCGGACTGGTACCGGTCCATGGGCCATTTGGTACCGATCCACAGAGAAAGAATAAATAACTTATATTATTTCCATTTTATTTATATTTAAGTCTGAACGATGTTTTATTTTTTTTAAATGACCAGATTCCCTCTGTTACATCTGTCTAAGACTCACTCTTGATGCTTGTCTCGGTCACGTGATACATTTATCCGTCCCACCCTAAAGGCTGGTCCGTGAAAATATTTTCTGACATTAAACCAGTCCATGGCCCAAAAAAGGTTGGGGACCACTGCTTTAGGGCTTTACTCTTCACCAAGAGCATCTGGGTCAAGAGGTCTTTTACCCAGTTGTGGGACAAAGCTAGACTGAGGATCTGGAGCCTGCTAGAATCCTGCTGGAAGCAAATGCTTGACATCTTGTTCTTTTTCCCACATTATTAGGGGGAAAATCTCTCTTTTGACCAGGCTTTCATTTTCTTTTGCCTGAAAATTACTGATCCCCATTAATATCTCTATTTCTTTACTTCCTTCTCACCGCTCTACTCACAAATCTGTTTCTACCCTCCATTCTTTACCAAAACTGCTCTTGCCCAAGCCAACCAACTCCACCAATTCTTTAATGCCACCTGGACCCCCAGCAATCCACTAAACCTATCTGCTTTTCATTAGACCTCAACCAACTCATGTCCTTACTTCTCTCCTTTGTTTTTGTGTGGTCAATCTTTTGCAAACATCCCCAATTCCCTTGCCCTCTCTTTTGTTAATCGGGCAAATTCTCAACTCTGGTTAAGTCCAACTCTCCATCCCTGCACCTAAGCAGAGCAAATGGCGCTAGAGAAAACAATAAAACCAAGCTGATTGTTCTCATTTTAAACTCATGACTAAACTGCAGTGAGCCCTTAAGTGAGTGCTAGTTCTGTGGTATTTTCACTCTCCTCCTTGATAACTATTTCTCACCTTCTTCTCCTCAAACCTCCAACGCATCTTTCCCAATCTCATATGAAGTTGTTGGCATCACTTCCTATTTCGCAAGCGTTCGAAATTTTCCACTTACTCTGTGGCAGCCATGGAGGTATGCCACCTGGATTGTTCTTGAAGAACTTGTCAGTCAGTTGTGAGAAATACAGGGAGCTGACTGCCCATAGCTGCAGCACCTGGGGATCCACTGAAGCATTTGAACCTGGGACATGCTATCCCAAAGCAGCCCCCAGCCAGTGACTGAGTATGGCCAACTGTCCATTTCCAAATGGTACTCCTCTACTGCCAGTCTTCCCACGGGAGCCCCGTTAAGCTGGCAAGACTTTCTGAGAGCTGTGCTGCATTTGGAAGCAATTGCTACCCAATCCTCCATCTTTCAGAGGTGTCAGACTTTTCTGCCTATTTCTGACCCCTCTACCCTTCATCCTTCTCAGGCATCATCCCCCCTAAATCTACTACATTTCTAACCCCATCTTGGTGTCTGCTTCTCAGAGAATCCAACTGACACATACTCCTACTAGTACATCTACCCATGTACTTGTGTCTATTCTCATATAGTTCATCCTTTACTCCCGAGATTATGAATGAAATGTTTGTAGTCCTATGGAAAGCTAACCTATCTTCTTGGGCAACAAGTCTCATCCACTCTCATATTCTCAAGAATATTGCTCCAAAGTTCTCCTTTTTCTCTCCTATATTGTTTCTCACTTTATTGGAGAATTCCCATTAGCATACAAGTAGGAAGGAGAATCTATAGATTAGAAAACTTGACCAACATTTCCCTTTACCTACCACCTGCTTCGCTCTACCTTTTTTACAGCAAAACTTCTCAAAAGACTAATCTACACTTCTGTCTCTGGTTGTTCTTCCATTCTTTCTCAGACCCATTTTTGCCTATATCTCTCCACTGAAACTGCTCTTATCAGAGTCCCCAGTGAACTTCATGTTACTGAATTCAGTGGTTCATTCTCAATCCTCATCTTTCTCAACCACTTGACACCATTGATTAGTCCTTTTCTCCTTAAAATGCTTTCTTCATTTGACCTACAGGATACTACTCTGACTTGGGTCTCTTCCTCCCTTGCTGGCTACTCTTTTTTTTTTTTTTTTTTTTTTTTTTCATTTTTCTGAAGCTGGAAACAGGGAGAGACAGTCAGACAGACTCCCACATGCGCCCGACCGGGATCCACCCGGCACGCCCACTAGGGGCGGTGCTCTGCCCACCAGGGGGCGATGCTCTGCCCATCCTGGGCGTCGCCATGTTGCAATCAGAGCCACTCTAGCGCCTGAGGCAGAGGCCACAGAGCCATCCCCAGCGCCCGGGCCATCTTTGCTCCAATGGAGCCTTGGCTGCGGGAGGGGAAGAGAGAGAGAGGAAAGTGCGGCGGAGGGGTGGAGAAGCAAATGGGCGCTTCTCCTGTGTGCCCTGGCCGGGAATCGAACCCGGGTCCTCCGCACGCTAGGCCGACGCTCTACCGCTGAGCCAACCCTCCAGGGCTCCTTGCTGGCTACTCTTGATTTTGTTTTGTTTGTTTGTTTGCTGGTTCCACATTATAGCCCTGATCTATAAACATTAAGGTGCCCCAAAGCGCATCCTTAAATCTCCTTTCTGTGTATACCCAGTCCTTAGTGGATTTCATCTAGCTCTATGGAGCTTTAAATATAATTTGTAGACTGATGTCTCCCCAATTTGTGTTTCTTTTCCAAACTCATAGCCAATTGCCTTCTTGACATTTGGATTTCTGTAGTCAGATCTGACCTAACATTTGACAAGTACGGTATGTCAAATATACTTCTCCCTTTTTCTTCCTTATGTCGGTAACTCCATCCTTCTAGCCACTTAGGTCAAAAAATTTGGAGCCATTCTTGTTTACTCTCACATATTGCATATCTAATTCTAAATTCCATATTTCATATTTAATTATTCTTGCGAATTTTGCCTTCAAAGTGGATCTGGAACCTGATTTCTCTTTACCTCCTCCACTACCATCTGTTTCTGCCCTGTTCCACCATAGTCCTTTGCAACACAGCAGTAAGAGTAATATCTTAAACTCTGAGCCAGTGCATATCACTCTTTTACTAAAATGGCTCCAATCGCATTTTACTCAAGAATATGGCCCCAACTACTCTTGTTCTCCCTCACTCAGTACTAGTCACACTAGCCTTATTCTTTCTTGAACAAGCGAATTAAGCTCCTTCTTCAGAGAATTTGCATTTGCTGTTCTTGCTATCTAGGCTTTTCTTCTCCAGATATCTGCATGGCTTGCTCCTTACTTCCTCTAAGTCTCTTAAATGTTACTTACTCAACAAAGTCAGCCTTGACCACCTCTATACAAGAGAGCACATTCCACTCTATTGTTTGATTGTTCTCCATCATTTATCTCACCATCTCATTAATATATACTTATTTCTTTATATGTTTCTGTTAGTCTCCCTTAACAGAAAGCACCATGAAGGCAGAAACTTCTCTGTCTTATTTCGCTGATATAGCCCCAGCAATTATAACAGTGTTGTGACCAGGCATTAAACAAATACACTGCTCACAAAAATTAGAGGATATTTTATCACTTCATATTTATTTTGAAATATCTTCTAAATTTTGTGAGCAGTATATTTGTCAAGTGAATGTATAGTGTAATAATAATAGATAACGCATGTTGAGCACTTACTATATGCAAGGAACTTATAAGATAGTTGCTCTCATCATTCCTAATTTAAAAATTAGAAAACCAAAAACCAGAGAGGTTAAACAGCTTTTCCAATGTCAAACAGCTAGTAAGTGATGGAGCCTGATTTTGAACCTAAACAATCTAGTTCCAAAATTCATCCTCTTAAACAATACATAATAGTACCTCAACAAAACAATATTAGATGACAACCTAGAAGTAAAAGCAAACAAAACCGGGCTCAAAAGTGTACAGAAGTCTAATAATTATTTTTCCATGGTGACTATGTCAATTCTCTTTTGAAAATATTAAGTATCAAAATTCTCTCAAAAAATTTTTTTGATGCCTATGCTTTCCTGGAACTCTAAGTATGAGCTTAGTCAGCCTATTGGGTAATCCAGCACTGGCCACAACCTGCTTGAATGGACCTTCTTGCAGAACCAGGAAATCTGGATGGAGTGTGTCATCATCATGATGCCACTGTCACCATATCATGCCACCTATAAAATAGTTCTAGGAGAGGAGAAAAGCTAGTAAACAAAATGAACACCTTCCTCCTTTCTCTAAGTCATTCATCAGAAATGGGTCCAGTGGCTCCCTTCTAAATCATCACACTGTGAACAGGGAGAGTGACACAGGAGAAGAGTAAGCTCTAACATAAGTCAGAGGCGGTATGTGACCTCAGGCAATTTATACATACTCTCTGAATCTCAGTTCTTTTATCTGAAAAATGGAAACAATATCTTTCTTGGGCTAAGTGGGATAACTTTTGGAAAGTGCATACAGAGTTAAGTATAAAGTCGTAGATGTTCAATGAATGTGACTTCCTTCCCTCACCTCACAGGGCCATGTGACCAACAAATAAAAGAATGACTATGAGGCTGATAGTTTTAATTTTTAGTGAGAGGATGGGAGGTAGAGACAGATTCCCGCATACTCCCTGACCGGGATCCACCTGGCAAGCCTACTAGGGGGCGATGCTCTGCCCATCTGGGGCCCTTCCTCCTTTGCAACTGTAGTCATTTTTTAACTCCTGAGATAGAGGCCATGGAGCCATCTTCAGCAACCAGGACCAACTCACTCTAATCGAGCCATGGCTGCAAAAGGGGAGGAGAGGAGAGAGAGAGAAAGAAAGAGAAGTGAGAGGGGGAGGGGTAGAGAAACAGAAGAACATTTCTCTTGTGTGCTCTGACTGGGAATCAAACCCAGGACTTCCACATGCTGGGCTGACACTCTACCTCTGAGCCAGCCAGCCAGGGCCAAGGCTGATTTTTAAAATGCAAAGCACAGGGCCTGACCTGTGGTGGCGCAGTGGATAAAGCGTCGACCTGGAAATGCTGAGGTCGCTGGTTTGAAACCCTGGGCTTGCCTGGTCAAGGCATATATGGGAGTTGATGCTTCCAGCTCCTCCCCCCATCTCTCTCTTCTATCTCTCCCTCTCTCTCTCCCTCTCTCTCTCCTCTCTAAAAATGAATAAATAAAAAAAATAATAAAATGCAAAGCACAGTGTACAAATGAGAAGTCAGACACCTGGAATTCAGGGAGGGGGAGTATATTATTATTCTTATTCCCCAAGTCTTATTTCCAACCTTTTTAGCAAACTCTTCATCATTTATATAAAGGAAATTGTCAAAAATGCTGCCTAATTTCACCTGTTGAAATGAAAACAATGAAAATATTAGAGCTAGGTCATAAGTCTGACCTGTGGTGGCGCAGTGGATAATGTGTCAACCTGAAACACTGAGGTCACCAATTCAAAACCCTGGGCTTGCATGGTCAAGGCACATATGAGAAGAAATGACTACAAAGTTGATGCTTCCTGCTGCTCCCCCCATTGCCTTTCTCCTCTCTCTAAAATCAATAAATAAAATCTTTTTTAAAAAATCAGCTGGGGCCTTTCTAAATGCAGATTCCCAGGGCTCTTTTACTTAGGGTAAAGTAAGGAAATACAAAGGAGTTTAATAATACAGAGGGTTGCCTGACCAGGCAGTGGTGCAGTTGATAGAGGATTGAACTGGACGTGGGGGACCCAGGTTTGAAACCCCGAGGTCGCCGTCCTGAGTGCGGGGTTGATGGCTTGAGTGTAGGATCATAGACATAACCCCGTGTTCTCTGGCTTAAAGCCCAAGGTCACTGGCTTGAGCAAGGGGTCACTCACTGTGCTATAGCCCCTGGTCAAGGCACATGTGAGAACATAATCAATGAACAACTAAGGTGCCACAATGAAAAATTGATGCTTCTCATCTCTCTCCCTTCCTGACTGTCTGTCCCTATCTGTCCCTCTCTCTGTCTCTGTCAAAAATAATAATAATAATAATACAGAGGGTTAAAGATGCTGTACCACCTTGGCAGATCCACTCTAGAAAAAAGTTAATTTGCTATTTCCTGAGGTTCTGTGCTCCCCAAGCCTCTGCCCACTTTTGGAAGAGTTGGAAAAAATTTTTCATCCCTCTACTAGGCTCCAAATTGCTACCCAGTGACTCTTGTCTCAGCTCAGGTTGACAGCATCAGCCTCTGATACCACTTACAAATGCCCTTTTTAAGATTCTCTCCCACCTGACCAGGTGGTGGCGCAGTGGATAGAGTGTCGGACTGGAATGCCGAGGACCCAGGTTCGAGACCCCAAGGTCGCCAGCTTGAGCGCAGGCTCATCTGGTTTGAGCAAAAGCTCACCAGCTTGGACCCAAGGTCTCTGGCTTGAGCAAGGGGTTACTCGGTCTGCTGAAGGCCCGCGGTCAAGGCACATATGAGAAGTCAATCAATGAACAACTAAGGTGTCACAATGTGCAACGAAAAACTAATGATTGATGCTTCTCATCTCTCTGTTCCTGTCTGTCTGTCCCTGTCTATCCCTCTCTTTGACTCTCTCTCTGTCTCTGTTAAAAAAAAAAAAAAAAAAAAGAGGCCCTGGCCAGATGGCTCAGTGGTAGAGTGTTGGCCTGGTGTGCAGAAGTCCCGGGTTCAACTCCCAGCCAGGGCACACAGGAGAAGCGCCCATCTGCTTCTCCACCCCTCTCCCTCTCCTTCCTCTCTGTCTCTCTCTTCCCCTCCCACAGCCAAGGCTCTATTGGAGCAAAGTTGGCCCAGGCGCTGAGGATGGCTCTGTGGCCTCTGCCTCAGGCACTAGAATGCCTCTGGTTGCAACAGAGCAACGCCCCAGATGGGCAGAGCATCACCCCCTGGTGGGCGTGCTGGGTGGATCCCGGTAGGGCACATGCGGGAGTCTGTCTGACTGCCTCTCCGTTTCCAACTTCAGAAAAATACAAAAACAAAACAAACAAAAAAAAAAAAAAAAAGAAAGAAAAAAAGATTCTCTCCTAATATAATCATAAAAACTAAAAGAACACAGGAAAAAGAAAGAGTGCTAGCAGAATTTAGATGCTCTACCGTATTTCTTTATTTTCTTAAAATAACATATTTAATATTTACAATTAAAGGAAAAGATGAATTCATGTGCATGGTATATAATAATTTCAGTATTGCCTGACCTGTGGTGGCGCAGTGGATAAAGCATCAACCTGGAACGCTGAGGTCGCCAGTTCGAAACCCTGGGCTCGCCCGGTCAAGGCACATATGGGAGTTGATGCTTCCTGCTCCTCCCCCCTTCTCTCTCTCTCTCTCTTTCTCTCCTCTCTCTAAAATGAATAAATAAAAAATAAAAATAATAATTTCAGTATTTGTTGATTTAATGATAAAGGAACAGAATAGAAAGAGCACAATTCATGGAGACATACAGATTTAGAGAGGAGTGACCTTGGCCTACTCACATCCTCTCTGTGCTTCCATGTTTTCATCTGGAAAATGCAAGAAAACACATCTTCCCTGCTTTCTTATACAGTTTTCAGAAGAAAGGAACATGTGAGAAAGAGCATGGTTAGACTGTAAAGCCTAAAATGTCCACTCACTGAAACTTAGCTGATAGCCTGTGCTATCCCACTTGGATCATAAAATGGAGAGGGTATTGATTTGGGCACTTATTACCCGGGGGGTCTTGATAAGTCAAGTCACCTTTCTGAGCCTTTGGCTTCCTTGCTGGAAAAATGAAGATGATAAATCCTACCCTCTCAGCCTCACAGGTCTGTGACACAGACCATATGACTTAAGGAATGTCAACATGCTTTGCATTATGGCCAAGCTATACTCATTGTATTTTGTGTCCCTATTTCTTAAAAAATCATAAGGAGTCCCAAACATAAGAGAAAAAATTGTCTTTGCTGCCATGTCCTCCCTATCTTTGCCCTGATGAAAAAATACAACCACTTCTATCTAAGAAAAAAGAAAAAAAGCAAAGATGTGAGAACAGTGAGCAGAAAGGGTCAGGGACAAGGCAAGAAAGTTAACCAGCATAATTGGCCAGAGCAGACCATGTGGACAACTGGACTTACCGAGCACCTGAAGGGTGCAGGGACAGGATAGCTTAGGGAAATCCACCCATTTCCACCCTGAAGGTCACTAGGCTTTTCCAACAAGGCGCAGTGACCTTGTGGTTAACTGGATGTGCCAGGTTGGTTGAGTGGGTAGGGTGGAGTAGGGCCTGTGATTGCCAGACCCAATTAGAACTTAGAAGAAAAGGATACCTGCCAGGGTGATGTCACCATTGTGCAGAACTGTGTCACCAGGAAAAAAAAATAGTAAAGAGATAATGCTGGACTTTTAGAAATGTAGTCTTTCAGGCTTCATCCCAGATCTGCTGGATTAGAATCTACATTTTAATAAAATCCCTGAGTGATTATTATGTACTTTGAGAAGCATTCCTTCTATATGATGTAAATTCTCAAATAGAAAGGTATGCCTACTTGGAGAAGTTGACAGGACTCAGAGTAATTAGTGCCAAATAATTTAAAATTTTTGTAGATGAAAAAGAAACAGTTTAAAATATGTACCTTAATGTTTTCTGTGAAAAACAACAACAATGCATTTTAAGGAAATAATCAGATAAGGCATATGAATATGACCACATATTTTTATGATGTGGAAGTCTATTATTTATTAAGAAGGGATAACTGAAAAGAGAAGAGATAACAATAAAAACTTTTACAAACTGTATTCATGTTTTTTAGATAAAAAAGAAAGAAACAGCCTGACCAGGCAGTGGCGCAGTGAATAAAGCATTGGCCCGGGACACTAAAGACCCAGGTTCTAAACCCCAAAGTTGCTGGTTTGAGTGCAGGCTCACCAGCTTGAGGGTGGGGTCACTGGCTTGACCGTGGGATCATAGACATGACCGTATTGTCACTAGCTTGAACCCAAAGGTCACTGGCTTGAGGCCCAAGGTCACTGGCTTGAATTCAAGGTTACTGGCTTGAGCAAGGTGTCACTTGCTCTGCTGGAACCTTCAAGTCAAGGCACATATGAGAAAGCAATCAATGAACAACTAAGGTGCAGCAACAAAGAATTGATGCTTCTTGTTTCTCTTCCTTCCTGTTTGTCCTTGTTTGCACCTCTCCCCTCAAAAATAGAAAAAAGTGAAAAAGCAAGGACATAATGTGCCCCTTCCTCCCTTTCTTTTCTTCCTTCCTTTCTTTCTTCATTCCTCTCTCCCTTCCTTCCTTCCTTCTTTCTTTCCTGCACCACACTATGCAATATATGTACACAATCACTTAGCATTCATGTGCTGGTCTCACTAAGCCAAGAAACTAATAAAGTAGAAATAAATAGTGGAAAATGAATAAACCAAGAAAGCTTCAAATAGGGAGTATTTGTCTAAGAGACCCTTGGAGACCCCAAACTGTAGAAAGCACTGGTCAGAGACAAAGATTTCCCTGGCCTTGGTACCTTCCAGGATACTCGCAAAGACAAGCGGCTGCAGTTTCTAGAGCAGGGGTCCCCAAACTTTTTACACAGGGGGCCAGTTCACTGTCCCTCAGACCGTTGGAGGGCCGGACTATAAAAAAAACTATGAACAAATCCCTATGCACACTGCACATATCTTATTTTTAAAGTAAAAAAACAGAACGGGAACAAATACAATATTTAAAATAAAAAACAAGTAAATTTCAATCAAGAAACTGACCAGTATTTCAATGGAAACTATGGGCCTGCTTTTGGCTAATGAGATGGTCAATGTGCTCCTTTCATTGGCCACCAATGAAAGAGGTGCCCCTTCCGGAAGTGCAGCGGGGGCCAGATAAATGGCCTCAGGGGGCCGCATGTAGCCTGCGGGGCCGTAGTTTGGGGACCCCTGTTCTAGAGGCACTGTTGTATAGTGGGCACTGTCAATAAAGCAAGGACTGCAGAGGCAGACAGACCTATGTGTGAAACCCATCTCTACTGTGCACTAGCTGTGTGCTCTTGGGAATGTCATTTGACATTTGAGTCTCAATTTTCTCAAATGTAAAACAGGGTAATAATAAGGAATAATAATATTTACTTTTCAGAACTGTGAGAATTAAAGGATGCAATATAGGTAAAGCACTGATCCCAGGCCAGTGTTTAACAAAAGTGAGTTCCCTTCCTCCCCAAGGGTATTTCAAAACTAGGTAGACTGCTGTTTCTAAGAAGCCTCCTGGACTAAGGTCTTCATTCTGTGGCCTGTGTTTGAGGGGCTCTCTTTTCTCTTGAGTTAGGAAAGAATCTTCCCCATCTTCAATATCTTCCCCATCCTCAATAACAACAGCTCTCAGGGAAGAAGGAGATAGAGAGAATGACTCTAGAAGGCCTGGGTATCTGAGCCCTCCCCTCTCCCTTCCCATAGAAGTTGGGAAAGATAATGACAGAGGGAGGTGAGGTCTGGATTTTCATCATAGCTGGTACAATCATCCCTAACATCTGTCTGTGAATTTTTTTTTTTTTTGTATTTTTTTGAAGCTGGAAACGGGGAGAGACAGTCAGACAGACTCCCGCATGTGCCCCACCGGGATCCACCCGGCACGCCCACCAGGGGCGATGCTCTGCCCACCAGGGGGCGATGCTCTGCCCCTCTGGGGCATCGCTCTGCTGTGACCAGAGCCACTCTAGTGCCTGGGGCAGAGGCCAAGGAGCCATCCCCAGCGCCCGGGCCATCTTTGCTCCAATGGAGCCTTGGCTGCGGGAGGGGAAGAGAGAGATAGAGAGTAAGGGGGGGGGGTGGAGAAGCAAATGGGCGCTTCTCCTATGTGCCCTGGCCAGGAATCGAACCCGGGCCCCCCCGCACGCCAGGCCGACCGGCCAGGGCCCTGTCTGTGGATTTTAATATTTCAAAGTTTTACAACATCTATGAGTCCTTTCTATCCCTAGAACCACCCCCCAAGAATCATGTAGGTCCCTGAAACTGTCCTCAGTAAAGGCTTGCATTCAGACCTCAGCTTTTCTGCTTACCAGATATGTCTTCAGGCAAATGATTTAACTTTTCTGAAATTCAGTTTTCAAATTTAGATATAGGAGATTTCATGGTAAGAGTTAAATGGCATTTGCAAAATCTCTGTGATAGTACTTGGTACATGATAGGGACTCAATACATTCTAGCTATTATAATTATTAGGATGACTGTATTTAGCCCCATCTTAAAAATGAGCAGTTTGAGGTTTCAAAAGATCAAGACTCATTCAAGGCTTGTGATTTCCATCCTGGAGCTTTTTCCACTTTGTGGAAACTTTAGAAGGACCATGGATCAGTGGCTCTGAGCCCAGAGAGCTTTACCTGCCAAAGGTCCAGGCCGAGAATACTGATGTTATAACAGTGACAAATGGTAAGGTCAGGCTTATATTTAGGATTGTCTATTTCAGGATGAATCCACACCCCTGGGTCATTGGGATTGTCAAGGATTTGAGATTTCCATTTTCCTTAAGCAAAGAAACAAGAGTGAACATGGCATTAGTGGTTTTGTTTTGTTTGTTTTGTTTTGTTTTGCTCTTCTCATGCAATCAAAAAGACCAATCAATTTTTAAGGATAATAGTGTATTAGGTATAAGTATCCAGAGCAGGATTCCTGGAACTTTTCCCCCTTTCTTCAAGCTAATGTGAAAGACTTTTGCAAGTTCCCCCATCTATCCATAGCAAGCCAAACAAGGTGACAGAGACACATTCTGAGCTTGGTCTTATTTCTCTGGTATTTGGGGTCATTTCCTTCCTGGTATGTAGCACAGGAAACTGTGGCCAAATAAAATCATGCTTGCTTTAGTCAGTTTTAGCTCTGGACAGAGGCAGATTAAGATTGGTTAAGGCCCCAGGAGCAGAAGAAAATATTGGGCCCCTTAAAAAAAAGAGAGACAGGGAAAATAAAAATACATGTTAACAATATTTTTAAATAATTAAAAATATTATATACTATTAATGTTAAAATTGCACATACAAAACCAAACTTAATGTCATTAGAAAAACATGTGTCTACGGCCATACCACCCTGAACGAGCCTGATCTCGTCTGATCTCGGAAGCTAAGCAGGGTCGGGCCTGGTTAGTACTTGGAAGGGATAAAAAAAAACGTGTAAAGTTGGGGTTTTGCGGGGCCCTTCAGAAGTTGGGGTCCAGGGTGTGCACCCAATGCGCCCACCGTTAAATCCGCCTCTGGCTCTGGACCATTTGATAGCTGATTCCTTTCATTCCTTCTCACTTCTGAGTGGAGGTCAGGAGTTAGACCTTCTAAAAAGAAGTTGCCCCTTGCTAAAACACCTTTGGCTCACTCACGTCCTATGCTTTCCCTTTCTGGACCATTTCTGAGACTTCTGGTTCCTGACCCCAGACAATGACCTGTTGACCATATTCCTTTAGCTGCTTTCCACCACCCTAGATAAACGCTTGGGGCTGTGTAGACCTCTGCCTCCCAGCATTGACCTTTCTTTACCAGCCTACCCTCTCCCAGGTAGGCACAGTTCTTGGGGGGTCAGGGGAGAAGACCGCAGGATCTCAGAGTTTCTGTTTTATAAGTCAGAATTACATCTCTTCTGTTTTATTTCTCATACCTATTGGACAGAGAGACCCCTCACCTTATACTTCAGGTTTGGTGTCAAGGACCCTTCCCACTCTCCATCCATCGCCTCTTTCCTGTGGTCTGGCTTCTTGGTATCTGGGTCTGGGATGCACTCAAAGTCCTCCCAGTCCTAAAACAAAGTGCTCCTCCAGGAGGACAGCTGGGTAGGCTGGGATGAAACTAGGATCCGGAATATAGTCAGACTGGATCTGTACCCTACCCCTGCCACCGTTCTGTCATTACCCATAAGAAAGCCCAGTTCAGAACTCTGCAAACAAACCCAATGCAGGAGAGAAGAGCTTTTAAGTAACTCTAGCCTCTCCTCAAGTTCACTACCATGCTGACCTTGAGTATGTTAAGCTCAAATAAGATGGGAATTCCCCTTGTTTCTGATCCTCCACCTTCCCCAGTCATGTACCCTTTTGTCAAAACAGGCCTTCTAGCCTGGGTCGCTCTTCCTGAAAGCATCCCTCGGTGACCTGCCTTGTAGCCCAGCATGTTCCCAGACCTGTATCAGTCCTACTTTGTACCCCAGGTCCTTTCTATTTCCCCAGACAGTTAGAAACAGCCTCCCCCAACTTTCATATTTCTTCTGCTTGAAGCCTCCAAAGTTCTGCTCTATCTCCCCGGCAGTTCACCATGGTGCTGACCACTGCCCAGACTGACTGAAGGCTTCAGTGCCCAGCCCACCAGATTCACAGTCATTCAGTATCATTACAGCTCCAAAAGTTTACTGGTTGCGGGGCTATCTCCACTGTTTTGTGATTCCTAAAACTTAATAGTCAGCATCCCACCTGGAGGCTATGGTCTTGAAAGAGCCCTGCCTATCTAACTTAGTTTCCCTGATCTCCAGGTTCCCTCTCAGGGAGCAGAGAGACCTGCAACATCTCTTCTCTCCCCCAGGCCTTTAGCCAACTGGAACTACATCAGGTACATGGCCCTCACCCGGAGGTTAGTTTTGCTGTCCTGAAACTGCCTGCTGGGCCCAGAAGAAACCTAGCTCTTTATTTTCCCATGATGCTAAAGGCCCAGTCGCTTCACCTGCTCATCTGCCCTAATTCCCTGACCACACTTCTCTACCCCTGGGATTGGAGCCCTTTGCATGGCTGGGCCACTGCCCACCACTCTGCTGGTCTCTCCTTAGGAACTGGATTCCAGCTTCTGGGTCCCACACTGCCCTTTGCTGAACCCCGAGCATCTTCTCTGCATGAGGCTGAACCTGCTCCAACCTGTGGAGTAGCAACGTTGTAGAGAGCCTTTCATGACCTGGCTCCAACAGACCGTTCTAACCTCATCTCCCACCACTCCCCACCTTGAACTTTATGCTCCCAAATATACAACTGCTGCTTTCAGTTTTTCACACGACCATGTTGCTTTCCACCTAACTGTTGAGCCTTTACTCTCGCTGTTACCTGGGTGTGTAATATCTTCCCTCCAACCAAATTTCCCACTTTCCTCTAATGAATGTATGGTTTGAAATCCAGCAAATTATTAACATTTAAATGCTGTATATTAAAGACTTACTACATACCAGGCATTATATTATGTACAGGGGGTCCTCAGGTTACGACAGTCTCGACATACTATGTTTTGAGTTTATGATGCTCACTCTCATAAAAACTTAAAAGAATTGAGACATAAGTGTTTCAGCTTACACCATTAGCATCGTATTTATGGACTACGGGAGCAAATTAGTTTTTTTGCACGTGGCAGAAGAATACACAGTTACGCAGCATATGAATGAGGGAGTTGGCGTCCCACAGGACTCTTACCTACGCCATTTTGGACTGTTAAAAGCGCAAGTGTTCCGTTTGTGTTAGGCTAGGGTATGTTTTGACTTACACTAAAATATGGGTTATGTCACTGTTGTAGAAATGAAACTGTGTCATAACCCGAGGACTCCCTGTATATAAATAGCTCATTTAATTTTCCCAATAACCTTTGCACAGGGTTATAATAATCCCTGTCTATGAAATTGACTTTCACAGCAGTTATGTTCCTTGCCCAAGGTCTAACTGTCATGTTAGGGTCTCACAGTTAGTAAAAAGTGGAGTTCAGATTCAAACCCATATCTAACTGACCCCAGAGTCTATGCTTCCAACCCCAAGGTTAAGCATTGCCTCCTTCCCAGATCATTGCCTGCACCCCAACTCAAGCTGGGTTAGGAGCCGTTTGGGGGCTCCCACAGGATTTGGCCTCCCTGACTCTCAGCACCGACTACACGGTGGGGTTTTCATCTGTGTACTTATCTGCATCCCCTCTTAGGTTCTGCATCCCAGGAGGATTCTCAATCATGGCATTGTCCTACACTTAGCTACAAAAAGTACAGATTTTCAGTGAATGATAATGAATCAATTAGTACACTCCGACACAACCCTTATTAATGCATTTGGAGTAAAAAAGATCCAGGTTCAGACCTCGCCAGACAGCTCAGTTGGTTAGAACATCGGCCAGAAGTGCAGAGGTTGCAGGTTTGATCCCCGGTCAGGGCATACACAGGAGCAGATCAATGTTCTTCTTTCTCTCTCTCTCTCTCTCTCCCTTCCTCTCTCTAAAATTAATAAAATAAATATTTTAAAAAGATGATCCAGGTTCAAATTTTGGTTCTAACATACATGTGCTTGGGCAAATCCCTTCATTTTTCTTTCTTTCTTTCTTTCTTTCTTTCTTTCTTTCTTTCTTTCTTTCTTTCTTTTTTTTTTTAGAAAGGGAGAGAGATGGGAAAGGAGAGAGATGAGAGCATCAACTCATACTTGCAGCACTTTAGTTGTTCTTGATTGCTTCTCATATACACCTTGACCAGGGGACTCCAGCCAAGTCAAGCCAGCAACCTTGGGTTCAAGCCAGCAACCTTGGGCTCAAGATAGTGTGAAGCCAGTATCCACAGCCACTATCACAGCAGCCTGGCCCATGCAGGTTCACATTAGATTTGGACAGTCAGTAAAGAAACAACGGAGCCAAAAACTGTGGGCCATCATCTTTAATCCTAGCTTGCACCCAGAAGGCAAATAAAAACACACACTGGGCTCCAAAACCCATTCACATTCAGTGCTCACAAAGCTACTGACTTATCCGAGTTTCCTAAAATCAAAGGTTTCTAGCTCACCAGACTTATTCACCTCTGTTCCCCATCTCCTTCCTTCTCCCTGCACAAACTCTGCACAAAATAGCTTCTCACTCAGCACTCCACCATCTTGGCTGCTTCTCCTGGCCTCCTCCACATGGCCTTTCTCTGCTCTTCTCTCTGCTCTCTCCTCTAATGCTAATCTCAGGAACCGAGAGAGCAAGTTCCCGGTCTGCCCCACTTTATAGTGTAGAAATCAAAACCTTTAATCCAATATACAAAATAGGGACTCTGATACAAAGTCCACCCCACTACAAAAAGGGTGGGAAAGGCTTAGTCCTAAAACCAAGCCCCAGGCTACAAGGATCCTGCCTGCCCACAGCCCGCCTCCAACACACATTAATACAATCATGCCCATCCCAAGCAATCACCTAGGCGATGGCTTCCATGTGGGCAGCGCCATTTTTAACAAAGTGAGCATAATATATTTTATCTGCCCAACAGGCAGTGACCATGGGATCATGTCTATAATTCCATGCTCAAGCTAGTAATCCTGCGCTCAAGCTGGTGAGCTCACACTCAAACCAACGACCTCAGGGTTTCCAACCCGGGAATTCAGCATCTCAGGTTGACGCTTTATCCACTGTACCACCACTGGTCAGGCAAATCACTTCATTTCCTAAGAGTCAGTTTCCTTATCCATTAAATAGGGATCATAGCACACTGCTCACAGAGGATGCCAGAGGGATCAATAGATCTTTAACCAGTGTGAGTTGTCTCCCTCTTCTCTCCATGCCTCTTTGGGTACCATTATTTAGTTTAACAACACTCTGAGGAAGTGATGCCCTCAGTCTCTGCTCTATTGTTCTCAGTTTCCTTCTCCCATCCCTAAACCTGAATTCCCACTTGCTTCCTAGCCAACACCCTCTGACCTCAGGTTTCTTATCTTCAGGATTCTCCATTTGCAGACATTCATCTCATTTCTTTGGTTTCAGGTCATAGGGGTCTTTTATCTTCCTGGAAGGCAGAAAGTTCCAGTTGTCCTCCAGATTACCAGCTGCTACGTGCTTGTTGCCCATTTTGACCTTATAACTAGCATTGGGGCTAATGACCAAAGTATAAATGTGAATGTCTTTATTGATCTAGAGTGGGAATAGGAAATATTTTAATTCCATGTTGGACATTGTGGGTCAAATAAGTTTGCAAATATGATACACATGTTTGCTCACTTATAGTTTGCATTGGGTGTGGGGGACAGGTTGTAAGCAGGCAAGGTCTTTATAGCCTAAGGCTTAGTTTTAAGACTAAGCCTTTCCCACTCTTTTAATTCTAAGATCTTCTCAACACTAAGCTTTTCCCCACACCCTCGACTGTTGCATGATGTGGGATGGTGCACTCTTATGAGGAATCCCATTTACGCCTCAGATAAGTGGCTCTGTATCAGAGACTTCCTTATTTGTATACTGGCTTAAAGGCTTTGATTTATACACTATAAAATAAGGGAGACCAGGGGCTCGCTCTCTCAGTTCCTGAAATTAGCATTGCAGAAGAGAAGTAGCCAAGATGGCGGAGTGCTGAAGAAGAAGCCAGTTTGTGCAGAGAGAAGGAGATGGGGAACAGAGGTGAATAAGAGGTAGAAATCTTTGATTCTAGAAAACTTGGATAAGTCAGTGGCTTTGGGAGCCCTAAATGGAAAAGTTAGTGTTTTTCCACTGTTTGTATTTCTTGCCTGCCAGGGCAAGCTAGGATTAAAGGTAATGACCACCAGTTATTGGCTCCATTGTTTCATTACCATCTGTCCAAATCAAATGTGAACCTGCACGGGCCAGGTGGCTGTGATGGTGGCCATGCCTACTGGCCCTACAGACATCTTTAGATTTCAAGCATTAAATGCACCATCTAAGGCCCTGGCTTGGTGGCTCAGTGGATAGTGTCTCTCTGTGCACCAAGGTCACAGGTTTGGTCCCCAGTCAGGGCATGTACAAGAAGCAACCAAGGAGTGCACAACTAAATGGAACAAGTAAGTGAAACGACAAGTTGATGCTTCTCTCTCTTTCTTCTTCTGTTGGGCTTCCCCTCATTTTTTTAAAAAAAATGCACTACCTAAAATAGACTTTCAGTTTCTGAATGCCACCCCCTACATATATTTACAAACACACTTCACCACATTCCTCATCCTATTCTTTTGTTAACCCAAGAGAGACTCAGTCTTACTCCCCTAAGTACACACTCCTCTGTTCTTCCCTAGCTCCTCCCCTTCTCTACATCACAGCTCTCATCATTCTCTGATATTGTCTCTTTTTCTGTCTATCCCAAAGTGTAAACTTCTCAATGGCAAAGGCCCATGTCTGACTCATCCGTTGTGTCTGCAGCACGACCTAAGATGGAGGAGAACCTCAGGGAGTCCCTACGGAGAGAGGAGAGAAGAGGAAGCATGTATGTAAAGCCAGTAGCCACGGCCACCATCACAGTCACCTGGCCTGTGCAGGTTCACATTAGATTAGTACAGACGGTAATGAAACAATGGAGCCAAGAACTGGTGGGCCATTACCTTTAATCTTATACACACAGTGGGAAAACACTTCCCTTTCCATTCAGGGCTCCCAAAGCCACTGACTTATCCGAGTTTCCTAGAATCAAAGGTTTGTACCTCACCAGCCTTATTCACCTCTGTTCCTCACCTCCTTCTCTCTGCACTAACTCTGCACAAACTGGCTTCTCCTTCAGCACTCTGCCATCTGGCTGCTTCTCCTCTCTTCCACGTGGCCTTTCTCTGCTCTCCTCCAGCATGGGCTCCTCTGCCCCATTTTATAGTGTAGAAATCAAAACCTTCAATCCAATATACAAACAAGGAAGTCTCTGATACAAAGTCATTTAGGCCCTGGCCAGTTGGCTCAGTGGTAGAGCGTCGGCCTGGCATGCAGGAGCAAAGTCACTTATCTGAGGCATAATGGGATTCCTCATGAGAGTGTACCACCCCCTATCATGCAACAGTCAAGGGTGTGGGGAAAAGCTTAGTCTTAAAACTAAGCCTTACGCTATAACAACCCTGCCTGCTTACAGCCTGTTCCCCACAACCAATGCAAACTATAAGCGAGCAAACATATATATCATATTTGCAAACTTATTTGACCCACAATGTCCAACCTCTGTACAGTTTTCTTGGGGAATGCCTTGAGCCTGAACACAAGATGTCCAATGACCCAGGCCCTGTGGGCTCCTCTAGATTTGGTTCCTGCCTCTCCCCTGCATGCTACCTGTACTAAACTTTCTGCAGTGCCACTCTTTCCTAAGACTTCTTGACTTTTCTCGTGCGATTACCTCTTCCAGGAATTCAATCTTCCTTAAAATTGTCATACTCTTCCCAGATCAATTCATGTCCTTCTTTCAAAGTTTAGCACAGGGGAAACATCCTCTAGGAAGCATTTCCTAAGTCTCCAGATTTGATAGGGGGCCTATTGTATGCTTAACTTCTCTGAGCCACAGAGACCCTAATCATACTAGGTCATCACTCTCCTTTGCTTGACTCTTACCTTCACTGGACTGTGAGTTCTGGGAAGTCAGGTGCCATGTCTGATTCACTCTCTTCCCAGCCCAAAGCCCAGCAAACAGTTAGCATTCAGTGAATTCCTATTGAGTTGCTGATGAAATCCAGCTATTATCCCCCCAACCAACCTAGGTCTTTATACTGATGGTACTAAGATAAACCCACCCCATTAAAAAATTATCTTTTAATTTTTTTCTATTAAAGTTTACATTCAATGTTATTTTGTATTAGTTTCAGGTATATATCATAGTGCTTAGGCAAGCATATACTTTACAAAGTGTCCTCCTCCCCTGATGTTTCCAGTATCCACCTGGCACCGTACATACTTATTACAATATTATTGATTAAATTTTTTATGCTGTACCTTACAGCTCTGTGACTGTTTTGTAACTACAAATCTGTACATCTCAATCCCTTCATCTTTTTATCTTTTTCACATAGATCCCCCCACCTCCTTTCCCCTCTGGTGACCATCAGTCTGTTCTCTGTGTCTGTGAGTCTGTTTCTATTTCATTTATTTGTTTATGTTGTTCTTTAAATTCCACCTATAAGTGAAATCATACGATATTTGGCTTTCTCTAGCTGACTTATTTCACTTAGCATAATGATCTCCAGATCCATCCATGTTGTTACAAATGGTAAGATTTCATTCTTCCTGTTAGTCAAATAAGTTTGTAAATATGATATATATATGTTTGCTCGCTTATAGTTTGCTTTGGGTGTGGCAGACAGGCTGTAAACTGGCAGTCATTATAGCCTAAGGCTTAGTTTTAAGACTAAGCATCTCCCCACACCCTTGACTGTTGCATGATAGGGAGTGATGCACTCTCATGAGGAATCCCATTATGCCTCAGATAAGTGACTTTGTTCTTTTTTTTATTTTATTTTATTTATTTATTTATTTTTTACAGAGACAGTGAGTCAGAGAGAGGGATAGACAGGGACAGACGGACAGGAATGAAGAGAGATGAGAAGCATCAATCATTAGTTTTTCGTTGCACGTTGCAACACCTTAGTTGTTCATTGATTGCTTTCTCATATGTGCCTTGACTGCGGGCCTTCAGCAGACCGAGTAACCCCTTACTGGAGCCAGTGACCTTGGATTCAAGCTGGTGGGCTTTTGCTCAAACCAGATGAGCCCACGCTCAAGCTGGTGACCTCGGGGTCTTGAACCTGGGTCCTCTGCATTCCAGTTCGACTCTCTATCCACTGTGGCACCACCTGGTCAGGTAGATGTAAAGCTAGTAGCCAAGGCCAGGGCCACTATCACAGCAGCCCGGCTCATGCAGGTTCGCATTGGATTCGGACAGTCGATAAAGAAACAACGAAGCCAAAAACTGATGGGCTGTCATCTTTAATTCTAGCTTGCACCCGGCGGGCAAGTAAAAACACACACTGGGCTCCAAAACCCACTCACATTCAGTGCTCACAAAGCTACTGACTTATCCGAGTTTCCTAGAATCAAAGGTCTCTAGCTCACCAGACTTATTCACCTCGGTTCCCCATCTCCTTCCTTCTCCAGCATCAAACTGCACAAACTGGCATCTCACTCAGCACTCCGCCATTTTGGCTGCTTCTCCTGGCCACATGGCCTCTTTCTGCTCTCTGCTCTCTCTGCTCTCTCATGCTAATCATCCCAGGAACCAAGAGAGCAAACTCCCGCTCCATCCCCATTTTATAGTGTAGAAATCTAAACCTTTAATCCAATATACAAAACAGTGAAGTCTCTAATACAAAATCACTTCTCTGAGGCATGATTGGATTGTACCGCCCCACAGCAAAAAGGGTGGGAAAGGCTTAATCCCAAAACCAAGCCCCAGGCTACAGGGATTCGGCCTGCCCACAACACACATTAATATCACCTGGGTAACGGCCTCCAGGCCTCCACGTGGGCAGTGTCATCTTTAACAAAGTGAGCATAATACATTTTATCTGCCCAACAGTAGATAAGTGACTTTATATCAGAGACTTCCTTGTTTGTATATTGGATTAAAGGTTTTGATTTCTACACTATAAAATGGGGCAGAGGAGCCCATGCTGGAGGAGAGCAGAGAAAGACCATGTGGAGGAGAGGAGAAGCAGCCAAGATGGTGGACTCCTGAAGGAGAAGCCAGTTTGTGCAGAGTTAGTGCAGAGAGAAGGAGATGGGGAACAGAGGTGAATAAGGATGGTGAGGTACAAACCTTTGATTCTAGGAAATTCGGATAAGTCAGTGGCTTTGGGAGCCCTGAATGGAAAGGGAAGTGTTTTCCCACTGTGTGTATTTCTCACCCTCTGGGTGCAAGCTAGTATTAAAGATAATGGCCCACCAGTTCTTGGCTCCGTGTTTCATTGCCATCTGTCCAAATCAAACCTGAACCTGCATGGGCCAGGTGGCTGTGATGGTGGCCATGGCTACTGGCTTTACACTTTCCCACCCCCATTTATTTAAAAAGATTTTATTTATTGATTTATTAGAGAGAAAAGGGGGGTAGGTGAGGAGCAGGAAGCATCAACTAGTAGTAGTTGCTTCTGATATATGCCTTGAGTGGACAAGCCCAGGGGTTCAAACTGGCGACCTCAGCATTCCAGGTTGATGCTTTTATCCACTGTGCCATCACAGGTCAGGCCCCACCCCCATTTTTAAGCCCAGCATTTCCTACTTGTTTCATCCTTTCCACTGCCTTGCAGGGGAAACTAGACCATGCCAAGCATTGTTCCAAGAGAGGACCTTTATATGTCTTCCTAGACTTTTGAATCAATTGCTTCTATGTGAACTCCTATAATTTACAGCACTTTTCTAGGTCTATTTTCTAATCTTTAAAATGGAGACTATTGTATTTTGTTTATAGGGGTTTTGTAAGGATTAAATGAGATAACATACATTAAAATGCTTCTTCTTCCCCCTAGGCTGAGAACCAGCATACACACAATGTATGGCCAGTATCTGTGGCCACTATCACAGCCACCTGGCCCATGCAGGTTCACATTAGATTCGGACAGATGGTAATGAAACAACAGAGCCACGAACTGGTGGGCCATTATCTTTAATCCTAGCTTGCACCCGGCAGGCAAGTAAAAACACACTCTGGGCTCCAAAACCCATTCATTCAGCGCTAACAAAACTACTGACTTATCCGAGTTTCCTAGAATCAAAGGTTTCTAGCTCACCAGACTTATTTACCTCTGTTCCCCATCTCCTTCCTTCTCACAAACTCTGCACAAACTGGCTTCTCACTCAGCACTCCACCATCTTGACTGCTTCTCCTGGCCTCCTCCATGTGGCCTTTCTCTGCTCTTCTCTTTGCTCTCTCCTCTAATGCTAATCTCAGGAACCCGAGAAAGCAAGCTCCCGGTGTGCCCCACTTTATAGTGTAGAAATCAAAACCTTTAATCCAATATAAAAAAAGGGGGTGGGGGTGGGAAAGGCTTAGTCCTAAAACCAAGCCCCAGGCTACAAGGATCCTGCCTGCCCACAGCCTGCCCCAAACACACATTAATATCACCTGGGCTACGGGCTTCCATGTGGGCAGCGCCATCTTTAACAAAGTGAGCATAATATATTTTATCTTCCCAACACACTCACCTTGCACTTGATGGTCTCCTTCTCATGGTAGTTCCACTGGTAACAAAGGATGACCTGTATTGTTACCAAAGCCACAGATGTCGGGAGCTGGAAATTAAGCCCCAATGTTTTTTTGTATTTTGGTTTATTTATTTATTTATTTATTCATTCCAGAGTGATGGTAGGAGAGAGAGAGAGAGAGAAGGGGGAGGAGTAGGAACCATCAACTCCCATATGTGCCTTGACTGGGCAAGCCCAGAGTTTCGAACCCGCGACCTCAGCATTCCAGGTTAATGCTTTATCCACTGCGCCACCACAGGCCAGGCCTAAGCCCCAATATTTGATTTTATTTTATTCATTTATTTTTTTTACAGAGAGAGGGATAGACAGGGACAGACAGACAGGAACGGAGAGATGAGAAGCATAAATCATTAGTTTTTCATTGCGCGTTGCAACACCTTAGTTGTTCCTTGATTGCTTTCTCATATGTGCCTTGACTGCAGGCCTTCAGCAGATCGAGTAACCCCTTGTTGGAGCCAGCAACCTTGGGCTCAAGCTGGTGAGCTTTTTGTTCAAATCAGATGAGCCCGCGCTCAAGCTGGTGACCTCGGGGTCTCGAACCTGGGTCTTCCGCATCCCAGTCGGATGCTCTATCCACTGCGCCACAGCCTGGTCAGGCCCCAATGTTTGATTTCACATCACTTTTAAGCAGCTTTTCTTTTCTTTTCTTTTTTTTTTTTTTTGTATTTTTCTGAAGTTGGAAACGGGAGGCAGTCAGACAGACTCCCGCATGTGCCCGACTGGGATCCACCTGGCATGCCCACCAGGGGGCGATGCTCTGCCCATCTGGGCCACCGCTCTGTTGCAACCAGAGCCATTCTAGCTCCTGAAGCAGAGGCCACAGAGCCATCCTCAGCGCCCAGGCCAACTTTGCTCCAATGGAGCCTTGGCTGCAGGAAGGGAAGAGAGAGACAGAGAGGAAGGAGACGAGGAGGGGTGGAGAAGCAGATGGGAGCCTCTCCTGTGTGCCCTGGCTGGGAATCAAACCCAGGACTCCCGCACGCCAGGCCGATGCTCTACCACTGAGCCAACCGGCCAGGGCCACTTTTAAGCAGTTTGCATGGTCTGAGGCCAAAATAGACATAGTCTGTGTATTAATCAGGGTTCCAATAAAAAATAGCACACTCAAATTTAGGATTATTTGAGAAGACTTTAATAGAAAAACTATTTACAAAGGTGGGGGCAAAACGTTGAAAAAACTTAAGGAATAGTGCTGTGCTCTGGGCTAGGAACAGTAGGACTATTCCCACCCCAAAGCCTGAAGGGGCCAGGAGGAGTGGTTACCAGAGCCCAGAAGAAAGAGTCCTGTGGAGGGCAGCCAAAAGAGAAGCTGTGATTTTCAGTTGAGGCACACAGCTCTCTTCCTTCCCTCTGATTTCCTGCCATTGGTCAAACCCAGCTGGAAGCCCCTCCTGTGCCAGGTACTTTGTCTTTTCATTCTCACAAGTAGGTGTTACTATCTCCACTTTCAGTTTGGGGAAATTGTGGTTCAGAAAAGTTAAGCACTTTGCTCAAGGTCAAACAACTAATAAATGGCCTTACTGGGATTAAAACTCAAACTGACCTAAAAACAGCCTGAGGCTCTTTCTGCTTTGAAAAAACTTTAGAGGGAACTGTTGATCAGTGGCTCTGAGCCTAGAGAATTTAACTTGACAAAGGTCCAAGAATAGATTTTAATCTAGTTTTCAACCTCACCTCCCACGTTACCACTTTCTGACTATCCTAAAAGACACATGCACAGATGTGCTCTAGCCACACCGGTCTCCCTGTTTTCCTGCTTGACTTTGCATTTCATGACTGAGATTTTTCATGCATTGTTCTCTGCCCTCATTACATTTCCTCCACCTCCTTCTCTGCTAACTCATTCTTCAAAGAACAGGTAATACTGCCTCCCAAAAGCCCACAGTTGAACTGCATCATGCCATCTTTTGTGATCATAGGGACTCACCAACGCCTTTTTCAAATTATGTCTTTCATTCTGCCTTTAAAAAAAGTATACGGCCCTAACCGGTAGAGCGTCGACCTGGCGTGCAGAAGTCCCGGGTTCGATTCCCGGCCAGGGCACACAGGAGAAGTGCCCATCTGCTTCTCCACCCCTCCCCCTCTCCTTCCTCTCTGTCTCTCTCTTTCCCTCCCACAGCCGAGGCTCCATTGGAGCAAAAAGATGGCCCGGGCGCTGGGGATGGCTCCTTGGCCTCTACCCCAGGCGCTGGAGTGGCTCTGGTTGCAACAGAGCAACGCCCCAGATGGGCAGAGCATCGCCCCCTGGTGGGCATGCCGAGTGGATCCCGATTGGGTGCATGAGTGAGTCTGTCTGACTGCCTCCCAGTTTCCAACTTCAGAAAAACAAACACACACACACAAAAAAAAGAATAAAGAATAAAGAATGTAAATTTGTGATTTCCATATTGGGCAGCTGACCAGGTGCCCACCTTAGAGAGAACCCTGATTATAAGAGAATTTTAACAACCAGTTCGCTGAACTCAACAAAAAATTAGGTATTGGTTCTGGTGAACCATTGCAACTGGCTGAATTCCTCCACTAGAAACAATCAATAGCACAACTAAGTGGAACAACAAGCTAATGCTTCCCTCTCTCTTTCCCTTTTCTTTTTTTTTTTCCTTTTCTTATCTCTATCAAAAAAAATTATTCACATGCCTATGTCCCTCACCAAACAAAAGGTGGAAGGAAGAAACAGAAAAGGCACAAGCTTTAAAGCCAGCCAGACTGGGTTCAAATCCTGACTTCCCACTTACTCACCTTGAGCAAATATCTCGCTACCATTTCCTCATCTGTAAAATGAAGATGATAACAGCCCAAACTTGTTGTGTTGTTTGCACATTGAATAACTAATATTCAATGAAAAGAAAAAAATTTTTTTTATTATATTTTCAATTTCCCCACTACAACTACTATGCACATATGTATAAACTCCTTGTTACATGGGTGGATCTTGAAGAAAAGAGAGATGAGCAAAGGCACACATTTTAGAAGCCCAGAGTGTTGTATGGGTCAATATATGAAAGAGATAGAAAGGTAAGAGAGTTAGGGAAGAGGAAATATATGAAAGAGATAGAAAGGTAAGAAAGAGAGTTGGGGGAGAGGAGATGCAGGCAGAGAAAGGGTGGAAAGGCTGAAGAGTAGGATACAGGCAAGGTCTTGAAGAGAGAGATCTGAAGCTGCATGAGAAAAGAAAGATATGTTTAGAGAGAATTCTAAGGAAATTTTGCTCTGTGACATGTAGGACAACCCTTTCCTCTGACTTCTTACAAAAATCCACATCCTTCATCAGTGCTTTAGGGTTTGGAATAGCTGTTGTTGTTTGTTAGTTTTTAAATAGTAACCACATTAAAACTGGATTTAAGTTTGAAGCTCAGTGAGAGCTGGATTGCCCCAAGGAGGCTTAGTGACATATTGAGGTTACAGATTCAGCACTCTGGACGCATTCCAGGTGCTCGATACAGGATAGGTGATCCCTGACCTGCTGCGCCTTTTCTCACTCAGGGCAGAAGTCTTCTGAGCACAGAGGCTTGTTGTAATAGTTACATCTGAAAGTGTCTGCAGAGCTTATGACCCTTTCTCCTTTTCTGAAAACTAGAACCCTGTTAATATCATGTGATCCTCTGCCTCTTTGGTCTATTTATATTAACATTTAAGTTTAGAGTGGCTTTTCCCCTGTCTTTGAAGAGTCCTCCAGCACAGAGGGATGGAGCTATCACTTTAGAAATTTCCTGTTCCTGGTCAAGCTGAGCCTTTTGACAGCGGCAATGGCTCTCATTAAGATCGCCTAGGGCCTGACCAGTGGTGACATAGTAGTTCAAGTGTTGACCTGGGAAACTGAGGTCCCAAGTTTGAAACCCCAAGTTCACTGGCTTGAGGGTGGGCTCAATCAGCTTGAGCACGGGATCATCAACATGATCTCATGGTTTCTGGCTTGAGCCCAAAAGGCACTGGCTTGAGCCAGGGGTCACTGGCTTGACCCCAACCTGCCCCCCATCAAGGCACATATGAGAAGCAATCAATGAACAATTAAAGTGCTGCTAACTATGAGTTGATGCTTCTCATCTCCCTGTCTCTCTCTCATGGGAAAAAAAAAAGGACTTCTTAGACTACAATATCACATCCATAAATTTGATGATAATAATAATAATAATAAAGACCTGACAGGAACTGCTATCAGAGAGCTTACCAAACATGATGTAAAACTCAGGAACGAGTTTCATGTACTGCCACCACAGCTGATGCCTTGCTTGTGTTTCACTGAAAACTGAACCACCGAGGTCTCGTTCTCATTGCTGAATGGCTTAAAACTAGTTGAGAGGGCATAAAACCTGACATTTCTGCTGGTCCGGAGACCTGGTAGCAGAGAGCATAAAATCGTGAGGTCTATATATCCATAGAGCAGCCAGGGAGACCCAGCACGTGGCCTCACCCATCACTTTCTTACACATCTACTGTGTGCCAGGTGCTGTTCTGGATAGTTTACACATATTATTTTTTTTCAAGCCTCACAGAAACCATACAAATTGGGTGTTATCTTCACTTTACAAATTAGGAGTCTGAGTCATGGGGAGGTGAAGTGACCTCCCTAGGGCCACGTGGCTAATAAAGAACTATGGTGGGATTTTAAGACATGTTTGTCTAATTCTTTCTATCTCCTATACCACACTACCTCTGATTTTCAAGAGATATTTGAATATGGTTTTGTAGCTTTACAAAGCAAGGCCCTATTTCTTCTGAGGTCCTCTAGGTGGCCAGAATCAGGCTCTGCCATGCTCAATAGCTGTGGTAGAAAGAGTCCCAGTACTGCCTCTTAGGATAAATAATAACCATTGCTAACATTTACTCAATACTTCCTCTTTTCACTCATATGTATTACTGTTCTTAATCCTCATAGTACCCCATAAGGTGGGCTCTACTAATACCTGCACATTATAATAAAGTCACTGAGGCTTGTCCTGGATCACACAACCAGTCCATCTAATTCCAGAGCCCCCCATGCTAAAATTTTACCTTTTCTTCCAGAGAATATCAAAGCTATGAGGGATCTCAGTGCTTTTCTAGTCTAACTACATTACTTTACTTTTTAAATTTTATTTATTAATTTTTTTAGAGAGAGAGACAGAAACATCCATCTGCTTCAGCATGTACCCTGACCAGGGATCGAACTAGCAACCTTTGCATATCAGGACAATGCTCTAACCAACTGAGCCACCCAGCCAGGGCCTACATTTACTTTAAAGATGAGTAAACCAAGCCCCAGGGAAGGAAATTTACTTAGCCAAGATCACACAATCACAAAGGACAACATATAAGCCAAGTCTCCTGACTTCCAGGCCCGTAGTCTTTCTATTATTCCCTGCTCTGTCCAGCTAACTGGTTATGTCACTTTATCTCTCTAAGCCTCAGTTTCCTTATCTGCAAAATGTGGATAATTACCGTATTCCTGCCTCATAGATTTCCCATGAAAATAAATGGGTAAAAGATGTGAGAAGCACTTTGTAAACTGTCAACACAAAAAGCAAGGTTCACCCTGGCCAGTTGGCTCAGTGGTAGAGCATTGGCCTGGCCTGTGGATGTCCTGGGTTCAATTCCCCGCCAGGGCACACAGGAGAAATGCCCATCTGCTTCTCTTCTTTCCCCTCTTCTTTCTCTTTATCTTTCTCTTCCTCTCCTGCAGCCAAGGCTCCAATGGAGCAAAGTTGGCCCAGGTGCTAAGGATGGCTCCATGGCCTCCACCTTAGGTGCTAGAATGGCTCTGGTTGCCACAGAGCATTACCCCCTAGTGGGCATGCCAGGTGGATCCCGGTCGGCGTATGCAGGAATCTGTCCCTCTGCCTCCCCACTTCTCGCTACAAAAAAATACAAAAAAAAAAAAAAAGCAAAAAAAAGCAATGGACTATTGTCATTCATGCTTGGTGAGGGTCCTTTCTTCATGAAGCTCTCTGTACTTCCCTGGGTCACACTGAGTTGAAACTAGGTTTATTTTGGTCTCTGAATAAGTTTTAAGCTCCTGAAGAGCTGGGGCATTGTGGGGCAGCTGTGTTAGGCTTGCTCACTGGTTTACTGGCTCCGAGCACTTTGCCTGATTGGTGCATGAGCAGGTGGCAGCGCCATGTGTGTATGGCCTATAAAAAGCTATGGGTGCTTGTACTCAGGGGATTGCGGATGCGGGAATTGCCTGTCTGCCACAGTGAGGGGCTATTTTGCGGTTTGTTTGCCCCAGAGACAATTTCCCCTGCAAGTGTGAATGTCTGCCATTGTGAGACTTGATTAAAAGGAATGGCCCAATCCTTTCTGGCTCCGCAGTTTTTCTACCATCTGTCCGAATCCAATGGAAACTTGCATGGCCACAGTGGTGGCCACTGGCATTACAGGTATCTTTCTATTCTCAGCATCTAAGACACAACTAAGCATAGAAGAAATGCTCAACAAATGTGTTGAATTACACAGAAGGATCCTAAGTCCTGACTCAGATGTCTTTTAAGCATTTATTGCATAGGAGATTCTGGCTAAGAACTTTCATGTCTGATATTGCATTAGGAGTTATCTGTACTTTTTTTTTTTTTTTTTTTTTACAGAGACACAGAGAGAGTCAGAGAGAGGGATAGATAGGGACAGACAGGAACGGAGAGAGATGAGAAGCATCAATCATCAGTTTTTCGTTGTGACACCTTAGTTGTTCATTGATTGCTTTCTCATATGTGCCTTCAGCAGACCGAGCAACCCCTTGCTCGAGCCAGGGACCTTGGGTCCAAGCTGGTGAGCTTTGCTCAAACCAGATGAGCCTGCGCTCAAGCTGGAGACCTCGGGGTCTTGAACCTGGGTCCTCCACATCCCAGTCCGACGCTCTATCCACTGCGCCACTGCCTGGTCAGGCAGGAGTTATCTGTACTTTAAAGTATGCTTACTTCACCAAAGACCTCTGATGAGGCTAGAGTAGCCTGAGAAGACTTCTCTGGAGGAGGGAGTGGACCTAAGGGAAAGCGTGCTGAACCGGTAGGCAGAAGACCAAGCTTTGATTCTCTCTGCTCTACCAAACCTTGCTGTGTAGCTCAATGTAACCCCTTCTCTCTCTGAGCCTCATTTGTTCCCAAGAGTCCTTCTAGACAACCTGAGGGAACCTAATGAACCTGAGTGAGGTGAGATGTGAGGAGCAACAACCAAGAAATCAAACCAAGAGGGGAGGGTTGGCTGTGCAGTCAGTCTATCTTCTGAACCACTAAGAAGCAGTCACTCAGTCTCTAATTCTCTCTCCTCTGGAAACAATTTTCCAGAGTGGATTTAAAAGATATTTGAAATGCTCAAGCTGGTTTGTAATTCTCCCCTTTAATAAACAGGAAATTGAGATTCATAACAGTAGCCAGGAGAGAGAAGATGGGAAATCACTCCAGGGGATGATCAATGTATTCTATTTATAGGACAAAAGCTTTCTCAGACAAAAAACACTTGACTGCAGACCTTGCCCTCAGGGTGCCCTTTGCTCCCTTAATATAATTTGGCTCTTATGGCAGCCCTGCCCAAGGAGCATGGCAGGTGATGATTATTAAATCCATCAAGGCTCAGAGAAGTGAAAAGACTTGCCCAAAAGATGCAGCTAGAAAGTAATGGGAGTTTGCCCTAGGCTTGTCTGCTCCACTCTTCATTGTACCAAGCTGCTCTAGGGGAGAGTGACATTCGCAGGTTATACCATGTTTTTTCCTGTTTCAAGTGCAGTGTTATAATAAGAATTTTAGGGAATCCCTGGCCAGATGGCTCAGTTAGTTGGATCATCATTCCAAAGCACAGGGGTTGCTGGTTTGGTCCCCGGTCAGGGCACATGCAGGGGCAGCTCAATGTTTCTGTCTCTCTCTCTTCCTCGCTCACTAAAATAAATAAATAAAAAATAAAAATATTCGGCCCTGCATGGTTTGCTCATAGAGTGTTGGCCCAGTGTGTGGATGTCGTAAGTTCGATCCCCGGTCAGGGCACTCATGAGAAGTGGCCATCTGCTTCTCTTCCCACCTTCCCCTATCTCTCTCTCTTCCCCTCTCACAGCCAGTGGCTCAGCTGGTTAGAGCCTCAGCCTGGAGCCCTGAGGATAGCTCGGTTGATTCAAGCATCGGCCCCAGATGGGCGTTGCCAAGTGGATCCCAGTTGGGATGCAGTCAGTAGTCTGTTTCACTATCTCTCCTCCTCTCACTTAAAAAAAAAAATTCTAGAGTTGTGAAAAGCAGTATAATCCAGTGGTAATGAACACAGCCCTGGAGTCAGACCTAGAATCAGATTTCAACTCTACTCTGCTTCTTGCCGGCTGTGTATATATCCTTGGGTAAATTACTTCACCTCTCTGAGGCCTCACTGCAAAACAGAGAACATAATATATAGTAGCCATCTTGGAATGCTGTTAGGAAGATTCATGGGGATAATGCATCTAAGGGATTAGTTTAAATACCTATATCAATAAGGGAATACCATTATGTTTCTGGTGTTCATTCTCCATTTATTACTTTTTTTTTAACTCTAAGAAAGGGTGAGGAATTGGTAATCATGGTTAAAAACAACTGTATAAAAGTCAGAATTTTTCCAGTCAGTTAGTACACTCCTGAGTTCCAGTATTTACCTTTATCTTTTCTTTATCTCCATAAAATTTTCCTTCAGTAAGCTGAAATTTACCATAATCCACACTATATTTAGATTCCACCCATTATTTTTTCTACCTATCTCTGGGGTTAAGAAGGAAAAAAGCACTATATAGAAATTATTTGTGCCTTCTTAGAGATAACAAGATGCAGCTAAGGCTGAGCAAGACTTTTGGGGACAGTAAGAAAATATCAGGGGATAATTCCAATACAGTGGTATCTTGAGATACAAATTTAATTCATTCTGTAACCTATCTCATAAGTCAGTCAACTCGTATATCAAAGTGCTGATACTGGACTCATGTGCCAACTAGCGCACCCCGGGGTTGACAGCTTGAGCGTGGGCTCATCTGGTTTGAGCAAAAAGCTCACTAGCATGGACCCAAGGTTACTGGCTTAAGCAAGGGGTTACTCAGTCTGCTGAAGGCCCACGGTCATGGCACATATGAGAAAGCAATCAATGAACAACTAAGGTGTTGCAACGAAAGACTGATGATTGATGCTTCTCATCTCTCTCCGTTCCTGTCTGTCTGTCCCTATCTATCCCTCTATCTGACTCTCTCTCTGTCCCTGTAAAAAAATGAAAAATAAAATAAAATAAAGTAGGGGAAGTAAAAAAAAAAACTGCCATGGGAATGTATAGCTGAGAGTTGTGAGGCATTCTCACTAAAGTAGATGGGAAAATCTGGTTAAGAAAACAGCCCTTATCCATATTTATGTTTAGTAAAATAAAATAATAAAATCAGCTTACCAAGTAAAGAGATTAGCAATAGCATTTTGTACTTCTTAATGATGACATTGAACAATCTATTTCCATTTATCCTTTCTTATTGCTTAAACTTTTTAGACTCTCCCTCCCTCTCAGTTTCAAGGAGATGCTAATAAATCTGTTCTGCTTTGGCAAAGATGGCATGTAGACAAAGAGGCCTTCTTTGTTGGGACCTGGCACTTCATCTAAACATTCAGTGCCTTTCTGATTTTATGCCTTCGAGTTGCTGACTCCAACTTCCTGGGCCCACCATGGTCCCAGGGTTACAAGGCAATTTGGCAGCTTGAGATGGAAGAGGCCTTGGGGTAGCCTTTATTTCATCTCCTCCCTGCAGTTGAATAACTACTTCTCAAATCCCACTACCCAATATTAAAGGCCTTTAATTCTGCCCACTAAAACTACACATCAACACACATTAAAAATTTTTTAGAGCCTGACCTGTGGTGGCGCAGTGGATAAAGCGTCGACCTGGAAATGCTGAGGTCGCCGGTTCGAAACCCTGGGCTTACCTGGTCAAGGCACATATGGGAGTTGATGCTTCCAGCTCCTCCCCCCTATCTCTCTCTCCTCTCTCTCTCTGACTCTCTCTCTCTCTCCTCTCTAAAATGAATAAATAATAATAATAATAAAATTATTTTTAATTATTTACTGATTTTAGAAAGAGAGATAGGTATATAGAGAAATATCACTTTTTTGTTCCATTTATTTATGCACTCATTTAGATGATTCTTATATGTGCCCTGACCAAGAATCAAACCCTCAATGTTGGCATATGGGGACAATGCTCTAACCAACTAAGCTAACTGGCCAGAGCCTAACACACATAAACCACCCTGAGTTGGCTCTGTCATCTCCTGATGACACAACTACCTTCCCTCGTGAGCCTCAGAGGGTAGGCTTGCTTTCAATGGTCTTTTCCTGTCTTCCCAAGATGTGCTAGCCAGGCCAGGAAATCACAATGACCGCCTCCTCCACCACGTCTGAGGGCAGTGTCCCAGGAGGCTTTTTCTGCCTAAAGTTTCTGTCATTGAATGAGTGGATACCACTTCCCCGACCAATCCATAGTTGACCCAATGAGGGACAAGGATTGATGCCAGTCAAAAGATTTGTTATTATGTGTTAGGCTTTGTGTGGCTCCCTAAAAATGTCACCTCATTTCCTCCCATGGACAGTGCTATGAGATAGGGTTTATTAGTTCCATTTTGCATCTAGTAAATAGTACACCTGAGATGTGAACCCAATCTCTCTGATTTCAAACGCTGCCTTCCCTCTAAAGAAGAGGAAGATACAGGAAAAAATGCTACAAAGAACAAAAAAATTATACAATCATATTAATAGCTACTGTTTAGTAGCCATATGTCAGGCATTGAGTGCTTCACATGCATTGTATCACTACATTCTCATAATAGCTCTGTCATGAATGCCCTATTTTTTTTTCCATTCAAAGATGAGGAAAGTGAAGCTCAGAAGCTTGTCCAAGAGCCCAGTTGGTATCTAAGTGGGTAACCCAGATTCGGACTCCGGCCTTTGCAACACCAAAATATGTATTTTTAATCCCTGTACAATATGGCTTCCCATTAGGTCATGTGTGTGAAAAGCCCTTTATAACTTAAAGAGTGTGCAACAAATGTAAGTCATAGTAATTTACAGTTTGCAATTCATAAAGTTATTTGTGAATAATTTGAGTAATGTCTGTATTCCTTGCTCCACCACTGCGTTCTGGTATCTAGCACAGAGTAAATCACCAAAATATTTGTTAAATGACAGAATGGTTGCATGATCATGTCTTTTGCATACGCCATAAGACATTTGTAAGATTTTCAGTCTTACAAATAGATTGATTCATTTATTGGGTTTGGGGAATAAGTTCATAGCGTTTTTATATTTTCTTTTATTTTACAACGATTTGTTTGCTGTTTGGCAAAGGGTAAGTATTCATTAGATAAAACTCTTTCTGCTCTACAAAACTATGTTAATTGTATTTTTGAGTTATTTAATTTTTTATTAGTTTTGAGGCTTAGAAATGGAATACCCAAGAGGCAAAAATCAACATTTTCAACACCTGCTCTTCTTTGCTTTTCATCGAGGTCAAAAAGCTGCCAAAGCAGCCCGGGACATTTGTGACATGTATGGAGAAGGTGTCATAGGTGAGTCTACAGCACGGAAATGGTTTGCAAAGTTCAAAAATGGCGACTTTGACGTCGATGACACGTGCCGCAGCAGAAGGCCTTCTGAATTCGATGAAGAACTGGGAAATGCTCGAAAAGAATGCCACGGTCAACAAGGAGCTCTACATTGCCCAGCTACACCGCGTGAATGAGGCTATTCGACTGAAAAGACCTGATCGACATGGTCAAACCATACTCCTTCACGACAACACCAGGCCCCATGTTGCACAAGTAGTCAAAGCCGCACTCCAAGAGCTCGAATGGGAGGTCCTTCAGCATCCGCCGTATTCTGCAGACCTTGCACTGACCGATTACCATCTTTTCCGCTCCCTGTCAAACCATATGAAGGGCGTTACCTTCGATAACAAAGAGGTCCTTAAAAACTGGCTCAACAACTTCTTTGACACCAGACCAGGCGATTTTTGGCGGAACGGCATCAACAAATTGGTCGAGAGGTGGGAAGAGGTTGTAAACAGCAATGGCGAATATATAATTGATTAACTTATTGATATAATTATTGTTTTTTGTTTAAATAAAAGTCTTCGGTAAAAACGCTACGAACTTATTCCCCAATCCAATATTAATCCATTTGACAAACATTAATTGAACCTAACAAGCATGGAGAAATGATTGTACAACTTTGACCTTGAAGTTTACAGCAGGAGAGATTAGAAAAGAACTCAGAATTTCTTATAGCTACCATAATTCTTTTTCAGGGTGAACAGTATCAGTACAAATCAAACCTGACACTATTTAAAATATCTCAAAATAAGGACATGGTCTTGTTAGATTAATGTCACATGGTTTATAAAGTCCCACTTTAATGTGTCATACTTTTCTTTTTAAATCATAGCAACATCATTAAAGGCTCAAGACAGAATGACCCTTAGTGGTCACTTAATCTGACCTCCTCAAATTGCTGATAGGGAAACTGACACATAGTTATCAATTGTAGAGCTGAGACTAGAACCCAGTTATTCTGTGCGCTGGCTCTGGGTTCATTATTCCTTCATTTAACAAATATTTCTTGAGCATTCACTTAGTGCCAGGCAGCAGGCACAAAGTGACAAGAATCTGACAAGGTCCCTTCAGGGATTTACAAGCTCCAGGCAGTTCAAGGTCTGGTGGAAGAGAAATATAAACAAACAATTACAATGCAGGTAAGGGTATCTATAGAAGGAAGCCGGGCAGTGAAATTTAGTAAAACACCAACTGCTTTTGCCCAGTCAGGGTCAACTTCAGAGAAGGCATGCCTGAAAAAGTAAGGATTAAAAAGTCAGAAAAGGTAAGGAGTAGGTGTTTCAAACAGAGCAACTTGAACATGCAAAGGCCCAGAGGCGTGAAACAGCATAGTTTCACGGGAAGTTCAAGAAGTTCTATATGGTTTTTCAGGGGAGAAGAGAGTAGAGCTCTCAAGGAGAGCTCTTATTGAGAGTAGGTGAGCAGTGTATTAACCAAGGTTGGATGTTACTATCTTTTTTCCCCCTCTACTAAATCTTTCCTTCAAATTGGTCAAATATTGTATGTCCCCAGAGATCCAGCCAACAAAAAGTAATAGGCATTTGGGAGCCGACACATGTAGCTCTTACATGCACATAATCATACCCAAATCTACTGTAGAGATATATATATAGGGTGTGGTAAAAGTAGGTTCACAGTTGTGAGTACAGAGTTTATTTGTATTATTAATTATTGTGTAATTTTCTATACAAATAACTATAAACCTACTTTGGTCCCAGTTTCTTCATCTATAAAAGGGGTTGGCTAACTTAAGGGTATCTGGGAGAGCCTGACCTGTGGTGGTGCAGTGGATAAAGCATCGACCTGGAATGCTGAGGTCGCTGGTTCGAAACCCTGCACTTGTCTGGTCAAGGCACTGTAAAGCCAGTAGCCACGGCCACCATCACAGCAGCCTGGCGCATGCAGGTTAGCATTTGATTCGAACAGACAGTAATGAAACAACAGAGCCAAGAACTGGTCGGCTATTAGCTTTAATCCTAGCTTGCACCCAGCGGACAAGAAATACACACAGCCTGACCTGTGGTGGCGCAGTGGGATAAAGCGTCGACCTGGAACACTGAGGTCACCGGTTCGAAACCTTGGGCTTGCCTGGTCAAGGCACATATGGGAGTTGATGCTTCCTGCTCCTCCCCCTTCTCTCTCTCTCTGTCTCTCTCTCTCACTTCTCTCTCTTTAAAAAAAAAAAAAAATCAATAAATAAAATATTTATAAAAAAAAAAAAAAGAAATACACACAGTGGGAAAACACTTTCCTCTCCATTCAGGGCTCCCAAAGCCACTGACTTACCCGAGTTTTCCTAGAATCAAAGGTTTGTACCTCACCATGCTTATTCACCTCTGTTCCCCATCTCCTTTTCTCTGCACTAACTCTGCACAAACTGGCTTCTCCTTCAGCACTCTGCCATCTTGGCTGCTTCTCCTCTCCTCCATGTGGCCTTTCTCTGCTCTCCTCCAGCATGGGCTCCTCTGCCCCATTTTATAGTATAGAAATCAAAACCTTTAATCCAATATACAAACAAGGAAGTCTCTGATACAAAGTCACTTATCTGAGGCATAATGGGATTCCTCATGAACTCTCTATCTATTCCTCACCACCCCCTATCACGCAATAGTTAAGGGAGTGGGGAAAAGCTTAGTTTTGAAACTAAGCATAGGCTATAATAACCATGCCTGCTTACAGCCTGTCCCCCACACCCAATGCAAACTATAATCGAGCAAACATATATATATATATATCATATTTACAAACTTACTTGACCAACAGGCACATATGGGAGTTGATGCTTCCTGCTCCTCCCTTTCCCCCGTTCTCTCTCTCTCTCTCTCTCTCTCTCTTGCTCTCTCTTTCTCTCACACTCTCTCTCCTCTCTAAAACAAATGAGTAGCCTGACCAGGCGGTGGCACAGTGAATAGAGCGTCGGACTGGGATGCGGAGGACCCAGGTCCGAGATCCTGAGGTTGCCAGCTTAAGCACGGGCTCATCTGGTATGAACAAAGAGCTCATCAGCTTGGACCCAAGGTTGCTGGCTCGAGCAAGGGTTTACTCGGTCTGCTGAAGGACCACGGTCAAGGCATATATGAGAAAGCTGTCAATGAACAACTAAGGTGTCACAACGAAAAACTAACGATTGATGCCTCTCATCTCTCTCTGTTCCTGTCTGTCTGTCCCTATCTATCCCTCTTTCTGACTCTCTCTCTGTTTCTGTAATAAATAAATAAATAAATAAATAAATAAAATGAATAAATAAAAAAAAGAAAAAACAGAAACAATAAATAAATAAATAAATAAATAAATAAATAAATAAAATGTGTTTTTTAAAAAAAGAGTTTCTGGGAGAATTCAATGAAATGGCATGCAGCACAGTGTCAGCCACATTGTAAGTGCTCAAGACCACTGGAAGCTGAATCTGTATATATGAATACAGAGATATATAACATCAAAGGTAAAGAGATAAGTATTTTTAGCTTGGAAGGTTAAAGATGTGCCTTCCCTAGAACTTAGTCCTTAGCCTGAATCAGAATAGGTCCTTAAGAAAATATGTATTTTATTTTATTTTAATTTCAAGTTCAGTAGTCACACTGTCTCCAAATACAATCATCAGTTGAAATTCAACTCAACACAGAAGTTTGTGTGCCAAGTTACAGGAAACTTAGACATCATATAAAAAGTTTTGTTAGCCTGACCAGATGGTGGCGCAGTGGATAAAGCGTCGGACTGGGATGCGGAAGGACCCAGGTTCGAGATCCTGAGGTCGCCAGCTTGAGCGTGGGCTCATCCAGTTTGAGCCCAGGGTCACTGGCTCAAGCAAGGGGTCACTCGGTCCGCTGTAGCCCCCTGGTCAAGGCACATATAAGAAATCAATCAATGAACAACTAAGGAACTGTAACGAAGAATTGATATTTCTCACCTCTCTCCCTTCCTGTCTGTCTATCCCTCTCTCTGACTCTCTTTGTCTCTGCCACAAAAAAAAAAAAAAAAAAAAAAAAATTCGGTTAAAGATGGTTTTGTGGTTTTCTTTTGAGGGTGTGGCTCTTTATTGGTTGCCTGAACTCAGCAAAGAAATGGTTATCCTGATGAAATAGCAACAGCCAACCCACAGTAAAAACAGATTCTAAAAATTAAAAAAAGTATAATTACCAAAAAAATCTGTAACTGCTTCCTCCCTCCACATTTTGCTTTTTAAGCATTTTTTAAGTTTATTTTATTTTATTTTATTTTATTTTTTTGTATTTTTCCGAAGCTGGAAACGGGGAGGCAGTCAGACAGACTCCTGCATGCGCCTGACCGGGATCCACCCGGCATGCCCACCAGGGGGCAATGCTCTGCCCATCTGGGGCGTCGCTCTGCTGCAACCAGAGCCATTCTAGCTCCTGAGGCAGAGGCCAAGGAGCCATCCTCAGCACCCTGGCCAACTTTGCTCCAATGGAGCCTTGGCTGCGTGAGGGGAAGAGAGAGACAGAGAGGGGAGGGGTGGAGAAGCAGATGGGCGCTTCTCCTGTGTGCCCTGGCCGGGAATTGAACCCAGGACTCCTGCACGCCAGGCCGACGCTCTACCAGGCTGAGCCAACCGGCCAGGGCCATTTATTTTTATTTTTTAATCCTGAAAAGTAGACAGCAAAACAGCTCCTGAAAGAATTTACAACCATCATCAGATTGTCTGTGTTGGGCAAACAAGTGTGTTACAAGTGTGTTAGGCTTGCTTGTCTCGTACTTTACCTGATTTGTACATGAGCAGGGGCAGCACCATGTGTGTATAGTCTAAGTAAGGCTGCAGGTGCTTGCCCTCAGGGCGGCGGATTGTAAATTGAGGACTGCCTGCTGCCATTGGGAGGGGCCATTGCTTGCTTCTCTTTGCCAGAGAAGGGTTTTTTCTCTGCTGGTATGTTTTGCTTGGAAGTCCTGGGGCGGGGGGAGCGGTTTTCCCTGACTGCTTGCTTGTCCCCCGATGAGAGACTCTAATAAACGGAATGGCCCACTGTTTTCTGGCTCCACAGTTCCTCTACCATCTTCCCGAATCCAGTGTGAACCTACATGGCCACAGCCACTGGCCTAACAGTATGCTCCAAAAGAGAACTTGCTAGATAAACTAAAGCTTATCTCTTCAGGGGCCAGTATTCTATCTACCATTTTCAATAGAAAATTTTTGTAAAATAGCCCAACCTCTTATATAGACAATCCTAAATAAGATTAAGTGCCTTGAAGATTCAAGCTCTGTAATGGACTGTAAATTACAGCAGAGGTGTGGGTTTGCTTTGAAAAAAAGGAATTTTTGAGAGAGGCAGTGGGGAAGGGGGAGGGGGAAGAGAGAGAGAGAAACGTTAACTTCTTGTTCCACTTAGTTGTGCACCCATTGATTCTCACGGAGCTAACACCCTCGGGATTGAGCTGGTGACCCCAGCAAAGGGCTGGTGACCTCAGTGCTCCAGGAGGACATTCTATCCACTGCACCAACGCCCAGGGCTGAAATTTTTCTTACTTTGTACAGTCTCTGTTCTGCCAGGAGCACTCACTTCTCCCTGAGGTCAATGTATTTGCCTCTAGCTATGCAGCCAGCTCTCTTGAGACCAGTGGACCCATCTCCCTATTTATCTGCCTGCCAGCTGAACTACCTGCTTCCTTTTTTTCTTTCTGCTTGTCTATCTGATGTCTGCCACATAGACCATCGTCACTCAAATATTTATCAACTGGTAAAAAGCCTTGTGAGCTCGTGAACAGTACTGGATAAAATCTGAGCTTTCCTTCCAATTTCTGCATGTGACTTGAGCCAATCACTTTTCTGAATCTGTACTTTCATCTGTAAATAAGAATTATGTTCAAACTCTTTAAAGAAATAAACATTGTATACATAATAGGTGCTCAATAAATGTTTGATGAATGAGAGACTGTCATGAGAACCAAATTAATTAAGACAATAAATTAATTATCTTTGCTGTCACTGAATGGGTGCCTCTAGTGGGTGGGGTCAACCCTCCATTCATTATGTAGGCAGATAACCGTGTTTGTTTAAAGAGTGGGCATTACACCTGACCTGTGGTGGCACAGTGGATAAAGCATTAATCTGGAATGCTGAGGTTGCTGGTTCAAAACTCCAGGCTTGCCTGGTCAAGGCACATATGGGAATTGATGCTTCCTGCTCCTCCCCCTTTCTCTCTTTTTTTCCTCTCTTAAAAAACAAATAAATAAAATCTTTTAAAAATATATTTAAGGCCCTGGCCGGTTGGCTCAGCGGTGGAGCGTTGGCCTGGCGTGCGGGGGACCCGGGTTCGATTCCCGGCCGGGGCGCATGGGAGAAGCGCCCATTTGCTTCTCCACCCCCCCCCCTCCTTCCTCTCTGTCTCTCTCTTCCCCTCCCGCAGCCAAGGCTCTATTGGAGCGAGGATGGCTCCTTGGCCTCTGCCCCAGGCGCTAGAGTGGCTCTGGTCGCGGCAGAGCGATGCCCCGGAGGGGCAGAGCATCACCCCCTGGTGGGCAGAGCGTCGCCCCTGGTGGGCATGCCGGGTAGATCCCGGTCGGGCGCATGCGGGAGTCTGTCTGACTGTCTCTCCCCGTTTCCAGCTTCAGAAAATAAAAATAAATAAATATATATATATATATTTAAAAGTGGGCATTAGCCTGGCAGGGTAGCTCGGTTGGTTAGAGAGCATCATCGGAAGCACAGGAGATGCTGGTTCAATGCCCGGTCAGGGCACATACTGGAACAAATTAATGCTCCTGTCTCTCTCTCCTCACTCTCCCTCTTCCTCTCTTTAAAATCAATTTTAAAAAATAAACATTAAAATTAAATAAATAAATGAGAAGTGGGCAGTAGAAGAGACTACAAGTCATTTATTTAAATATTTACAGAGTAACTGTACTGTGCAGTGTGAGTCTGGATGCCAGAGCACTTACTGACAGAATTCCTTCAGCCCTTAAGCTTTCGAGGAGCTCACAGTCTAATAAGTGACAGATGCATAAAGTGTCTGCTTTTCTTATTTTATATTTTTTGATTTTTCAAAGCAAAATAATTTATAATAGAAAATGTAGAAAGTCCAAAGGAAGCAAATAAGCAATAAAAACATCCATAATCTACTTCCCAGAGATAAGTATTGTCAACATTTTTATATATCTCCCTCCAGCTCTTTTGTTTTTTTTTTTTTTTTTTTTTTTTTTTAATTTATTTTATTTTATTTTTTATTTATTCATTTTAGAGAGGAGAAGGAGAGACAGAGAGAGAGAGAGAGGGAGAGAGAGGAGAGAAGCTGGAAGCATCAACTCCCATATGTGCCTTGACCAGGCAAGCCCAGGGTTTCAAACCGGCAACCTCAGCATTTCCAGGTTGATGCTTTATCCACTGCGCCACCACAGGTCAGGCATCTTTTGGTTTTTTTAACATTAAAAATGGTCCCGCTTGCCTCCATATCCCTGCAGCCTCTGGAGCAATCCTTGCCATCAGTTTGTACTTGAAACCTGGAAAGGCCAGTTGGATCAGGCCTCTTTGGTTTGGGCATCTGTCCAGGTTGATTCTTCTCTAGGGCCAGCATGTCCAAGTATCCACGATCCACAGATGGTCCCAATCACTTATCAGTCTGAGGCCTGAACAGCAGGCTGTTCCTCAGCCCTGCTGGGCTGTCCTCAGTGGGTCTGAGCCAACTGGGCACAGAGGCCCTTTGTCTCAAAATGTCTCTGTAGCCAAGTTTTCATGGTCAAGTCTGAGAGCTGACAGAATTAACATTCACGCACATACCTTGTGATTTCTGTATCATTCAGCTCCTCATCTGAATTCCAGTTCTTACTGCCTGATTTTGTACTTTTACCATGGCTACTGCCATCACCATCAGCCCTCCTCTTAAACCTATTTGTATCACCAATTCAATGATTCTCCAATCCACCAACTTCCCTGCATAGTTTAATGTATTTATAATTATAGATAAATTAAAGCTTATCTTTTAAGGTGCCAATATTTTGTCAATGAAAATTAGTAGCCTATGCAAGGCCTGGGAATTTTTATTTTTATTTTTATTTTTCTGAAGTTGGAAACGGGGAGGCAGTCAGACAGACTCCCGCATGCGCCCGACCGGGATCCACCTGGCATGCCCACCAGGGGGTGATGCTCTGCCCATCCGGGGAGTCGCTCTGTTGCCACCAGAGACATTCTAGCACCTGAGGCAGAGGCCACAAAGCCATCCTCAGCACCCGGGCAAACTTTGCTCCAATGGAGCCTCGGCTGCGGGAGGGGAAGAGAGAGACAGGGAGGAAGGAGAGGGGGAGGGGTGGAGAAGCAGATGGACGCTTCTCCTGTGTGGCCTGGTGGTCGGGAATCGAACCTGGGACTCCTGCACGCCAGGCCGACGCTCTACCACTGAGCTAACCGGCCAGGGCAAGGCCTGGGAATTTAAAAGCTCATGTTTTCCCTGAGCCCACTGATATTACTACCTGCTGGCCACCTTGCACTTGCCAGCTTGCAGCAGTGGTCAGTGAATCCTTTATGAAGATTAGAGACCTGGGTTCAACAAACATCTCTGCCACTGACTGACTGTGTGAGGTTGGGAAAACCACCTTTCCACTCTGGATCTCAGTTTCCCCATTTGTACAATAAGAGGATTGAATTCTAAAAGCCTGGCACACCTTCTGGTTACTGAACTGCTCTGTGGCCTAGAATAGTCTGGGAAAACATCAGAAAGAAAGGAGCCTGAATCACACCCTGCCACAAACCCATTAAATGACTCCGCTATGTCACCCTCTCTCTGGACCTCAGTTTTCTTACCTGTAAATGGGGAGAAGGAAGCCATTTAGTGCTAGATAAGCTCTTAGCACCCTTTCAGTTCTGACAAAGCATTTAAGATTTACCTTCCTTGAGGTTTCTAAGCCCTTAAAATGTGAGCTAGGAGGCCTTCAACTTAGTGGATTCATGGGAAGAGGGGGTGGGGAGCAGGAGTAATGCAAGAAAATCATTTCAATATCATACAGTCCTGGGCTCAAATCCTGACTTTGCCATTTAATAGCTGTGTGACTTCAGACAAATTGTTCAACTTCTCTGAGCTTCAGTCATGTCTCTAGACTGGAGAAAATAGTAATGACTTTGAGCAGTCGAGGTGAAGACTAAAGTATGTGAAGCATCATGCCTAGTGAGCAATATGTGCTTTAATAAGGTTACATAAGGCATCAGATGCAGCTTAGGTGTAAAAACTAGAATACAAAAGGAGAAAATTCAGTTCCAAGGAGAAATGGAAAGACAGAATAGTTCTCTTCATTTTTAATAGTTTTTTTTGGGGGGGAGGGGGTTTTGTATTTTTCTGAAGCTGGAAATGGGGAGGCAGTCAGACAGACCCCCGCATGCGCCCGACCGGGATCCACCTGGCATGCCCACCAGGGGGCAATGCTCTGCCCATCTTGGGGCGTCGCTCTGTTGAGACCAAAGCCACTCTAGCGCCTGGGGTAGAGGCCAAGGAGCTATCCCCAGCGCCTGGGCCATCTTTTGCTCCAGTGGAGCCTCGGCTGCAGGAGGGGAAGAGAGAGACAGAGAGGAAGGAGAGGGGGGGGGGCGTGGAGAAGTAGACGGGCGCCTCTCCTGTGTGCCCTGGCCGGGAATTAAACCCGGGACCTCCGCACGCCAGGCTGACGCTCTACCACTGAGCTAACCGGCCAGGGCCCATTTTTAATAGTTTTTTATTAAAAGAGTAATGAAAGTTCATTGCAGCATATAAAGTAAAAATAAAGAAAAAAAATCTAAATTCCATTATTTACCACTTGTATTTTGGTATATATGTTCTTCTATTCCTTTTTTTCTGTGCACAAATATATTTTACATAGTGACAATATATACTTTATATATAATTTATACATTTTACCTCAGTTTGATACCTTTTATCATCACCACCTCTGAAATCTCAAATTTAAGCTCCCCTCCGCATGAATGATTGTGTCCTCCTACCCTCCAATTCTCACACTCTGTCACTTGAAGTACACCTGCTCTTTTATCCCCTCCATTACTTTTCAGGCAATTGGCTCCTTCCTGTCTAACTCTTACAGTCCTTCCTTTTTCCCTCTCTCCTTTCTCTTTCCACAAACTTCTTAGTATATGTGCCGCTGAAGTGAGCACTCCACAAACTTTTAATTGAGCATTTTCTATGTCAGGCTCTGTACCAAATACAAGTTTGTGAAGTTGAAAGAGATGGGGATCTCTCACTTTGCTCCCTCCCTTCAAATCTCTTGCCTATTCACCTTTCTGCAAAATCCCCACTAGTGTCATCAAAGCTTTCACCTTTACTTTGCACTCCAATTACCTACCTGAGCTCTACTCTATTTCCTCTCTCAAACAGAGTTCTCCAAAATGTAGCCCACACCCAGTCTATTCATTCCCTTGGTCCTCATCTATCCTTCAACCTACTGTAGTCAGCCTTCCATCACCACGACTCTACTGAGTCATCAAATGGTCTCCTAACTGTAAAATCCAATGAATTCTTTCCAGACTTTGCCCAAATTGGCCTCCAAACCACTTTTGACACTTGAGTGAGTCACTCAACTTCTCTGAACATCAGTGTTCCCATCAGTGAACAAGAGATAATAGAAAGATTCAATAAAATAATGTATAAAGAAAAACATCCACTTGCCTGACCAGGCTGCGGCGCAGTGGATAGAGCGGTGGACTAGGACTAGAGGACCCTGAGGGCACTGGCTTGAGTGCGGGCTCATCTGGTTTAAGCAAGGCTCACCAGATTGAGCCCAAGGTCACTAGCTTGAGCAAGGGGTTACTCACTCTGCTGTAGCCCCCTGGTCACAAAGGCACATATGAGAAAGCAATCAATGAACAACTAAGGGGCGACAACAAAGAATTGATGCTTCTCATCTCTCTCCTTCCTGTCTGTCTGTCCCTGTCTGTCTGGCCCTATCTGTCCCTCTCTCTGTCTCTGTTACAAAAAAAATCCACTTGTACACAATAAGCATTCAACAAAGGTTAAGTTGTGACTCATGGCATTTGGTTTTCTGAGTCCCTGACAAACTTGGCTAATATGAGCATTCTGATCTCTGGAAAAAATCATTTCTCAGGAAGAGTCATTCATTCATTCAATTAAAAAGGAAGGAAGGAAGGAAAGAAGGAAGGAAGGAAGGAAGGAAGGAAGGAAGGAAGGAAGGAAGGAAGGAAAGAAAGAAAGAAAGAAAGAAGTTTGAGCACCCAAGTGCCTGTTCTAGGCACTGTTTTAGGGGCTGCAGGTACAGCAATGAACACAACAGAGAAGGAGTGTGTTCTCAGAAAGCTAATCTAAGGGTGAGGAGCTAGACAGACAATGAATAAAAATATAAACATAAAAATATATATATAGCCTGACCTGTGGTGGCGCAGTGGATAAAGCGTCGACCTGGGAATGCTGAGGTTGCCAGTTCGAAACCCTGGGCTTGCCTGGTCAAGGCACATATGGGAGTTGATGCTTCCAGCTCCTCCCCACCTTCTCTCTCTCTGTCTCTCTCCTCTCTCTCCCTCTCTGCCTCTCTCTCTCCCTTTCTCTCTCCTCTCTAAAATGAATAAATAAAATTAAAAAAAAATATATATATATATAAACATATTATATTATACAGTAAAACGTACTAAAAAAATTAAGTATGCAAAGATACATAAGAGAACTTTTAGGGGTCATGGAAATGTTCTAGACCTGGTCCCTCCCACCCACGAGTGGGTGTTCCAGCTTTCATGATGGGCAGTAGCGGAGCAACCAAAGTATAAATAAAAAGATAGATTTACCTATAGTAAGTTGTTTTTTTTTTAATTAATTTTTAGAGAGAGAGAGAGAGAGAGAGAGAAGGGGGAGGGAGGAGCAGGAAGCATCAACTCCCATATGTGCCTTGACCAGGCAAGCCCAGGGTTTTGAACCAGCAACCTCAGCGTTTCCAGGTTGATGCTTTATCCACTGTGCCACCACAGGTCAGGCTATAGTAAGTTGTTTTATAAAGATTTATTCTGCCAAACTTAGCAAAAATCCAACATAAAGTACTTGGTAAGTAATTATTATTATATGCTTTAACTTGCTGTAACTCTGCTTTATAAATTTTATAAATTAAAGTTACTTCCGTACTTTATAAATCACCATTACTGTGGAACTGGTGGGCGGTTAGAAAACTTTACTACTGGCCTGACCTGTGGTGGTGCAGGATAAAGCGTCAACCTGGAAACACTGAGGTTGCCGGTTCAAAACCCTGGCTTGCCTGGTCAAGACACATATGGGAGTTGATGCTTCCTTCTCTCTCTCTCTCTCTCTCCCCCTTCCTCTCTAAAATGAATAGATAAAAAAATTTAAAAAAAAATAAAAAAAGGAAGAAAACTTTACTACTAACAGAGATACAAAAGTGGGCGGTAGATATAAAAAGGTTGACTACCCCTGTTCTATATATTAACTGTGGTGGTGGTCAACAGGTATATATATTTTTTCAACCATCAAGGAATGATAGATACACTTTAAATAGGTCCATTTTATTCTATATAGATAACTTCTCTAAAGGTTTATCTCTAAAAAAAATACTTCATATAAAGGGATAGTATATAAATATAGATGAGGAAGTAATTTTTGATAGAGCAAGTAAGAAAAGTCTCTCCAAGAGAAAGACATATGAGCAGAAACCTGAATGATGAAGAATGAATCTCATAAAGATCTAAGAGAAGAATATTCCAGTCCTGGCTTGATAGCTCAGTTGGTTAGTGCATCGTCCTAATACACAAGGTTGCAGATTCGATTACTGGACAGGGCACATACAAGAATCAACCAATGAATGCATAAATAAGTGGAACAAAAAAAAATCGATGTTTTTTTTCTCTCACAGCCAGTGAGCAGCATCAGCCCCTCAGCACATCCCTCTGACCTTTTTGCTTTTAGCATAAAAATACCATTTTGGGTTGATTTCTTTAAGATAGGTACTTGACTTCAACAATTACATGTCTCTAAGTACTACTGCTGGACATTCTCAGAATATCATTCTCTTCATGGGGTGTGATATTTTTTGGGGTGTGTGTGTGTGTGTGTGAAAGTTCAGTTCAATTATTCAGTATAATCCTTTACTGGCACTGTTCTTAGCCAAGCCCCAACTTTGATGCTGGAAACACAGAGGAGAGTCAGGCAAACTGACAACCATCATGTGAGTGGGGCTGACACCAAGGAAGCCCAGGGGCTGTGGGACTTAGGGGAATGCTTGTCAAGGCTTCCTAGAGGAGGTGATATCATGCAGAGCAACCTTTTCAGGACATAAATTGCTGGATTTTGTTCATGATTTTGGCCTCATCAACTATCTTGGGACTTGGGTCTTGAAGTCCCTCTTTCTCTGATTATAAGGAGTATTTCAGAAATGTTTGTCAACAACACCCTTAGGCATTTCACTCCAGCTAACACTGAGCAGGAGGCGGTCAGTCCTTGGGGGAGTGACCTCAGGTCTGTGCATGTTCTCTGCCTTCCCAGAGGAGAAGCCGAGGTGTGGGTACAACCACCCTAGGCAGGCGATTGGGTGCAAGAGCTAGCAGGCAGAGCTTAGCCTCACAGAGCTCACTGCAGAGGATGGCTAAGGTCAATCAGGAAGGCCTCCCCTTCCAAGAGGCCTGTGCTTTGTCAAAAGATTCCCCTATAGCCAGTCGTGAAACTGAAGGCTTCCTGTGTCCCATTCTTCAGCCAACTCCTAAACATCTGTCTTCTCCTCTTCTGTATCATCCCTCAACATACAGAGACATTCTGACCCCCACCCCATCCAGGCTTCTCCACTTTCACCAAGAAGTTTACCACAGCCTCCCAGATGTCTGTCTCCAATCTCTGCTTTGGTCACTACACAGTCCATCCTCCACATTTTTGCTGACATGCGCTTTCTAACACCCAGGCCAGATCTTGTTTCTCCCCTGTTCACCACCGTTACTGGTGCCGCACTGCTCAGCGAAAGGCCAGGCTCCTGAGCCCCCTTGATCTAGCCCCTGCCTGCTTCCCAGCCTCCCCTTCACACTCTCTGGTTCCCTGAAGATGCCACTGCTGGCTGTGTCATAACTTGGAACATTTGTACATGCTGCTCTTGCCGAGTGGAACACCCTTGTCTCCATCCCTGCTCATGTGATAAATTCTTATTCATCCTTCAAAATGCTCTTTGGGTTTCACCTTCTCCCTGACACCTTCTTATCCAGACCGGCGGGGCTGATTCTCCCTTCCTCTGTGCCACCTTTGTACCCTGTTCTCAACACAGTGTTACCTGTATTACAGATTGGGAAATTGGGTCCCAGAAGGGGAAAGAGTTTATCCAAGCTTTCAAGGTGGAATATGAACTCAAATTTTAAAAATCCTGATTCCTTAAAAAAAGAAAATGCTCTGGTTATATCGTTTGGTTGATTGGAACATTGTCCTGAAGCACAGAGGTTGCCAGTTCGATCCCCAATCAGGGCACATACAGGAACAGATTGATGTTCCTGTCTCTTTCTCCCTTCCCCTTTCACTAAAACCAATAAATTAAAAATATATATATTTTAAAATCCTGATTCCTAGGCAAGCCTTATTCATCACACTCTCAAAGAAATAATCAGATTTTACCACACACATACACACACAATTTGGCGGTCTGAAACAGCGCCATTGAACATCTGTCCTTGGGTAAGTAAACTCTTCCACAATTCCCTGATGTTTCCTGAAGCATTCCAAGAAGAGGGCTGGGCAAGGTGACCTCCAAGACATTCTGAGCTCTAATATTTTATGAAACACAAAAAATTTCACTACCAAAATTAGTGCTCGCATTTTCCCTCTAGAGCTTACTTGTGTTTTTAAAATGAAGGGAACAAGAACTTACTGCACACGCACTATAGATTCAGTAGGGAACAAGGCTGGCAAGTATCCTGCTCCCACAGGACTCACTTTTTAGTGGAGGAGACAAAATTATTAAGGAAGCAAATAAATCTCAGATAATGGCATGCGTTCTGAATAAGTTAAATAAGGTTACGACTTAGAGAGTTAGCAAAAGATGGGGGAAAGTCTAGGAATAGTAGGAAGTCCTCCTCGAGGTGACACTGGTTGAGGTCTGAATGAGAAGCCATTTATTGATCTGGGGACAAGTATTCCAGACCGAGGCAACATCAAGTGCAAAGGCTCAGAGAAGGCGAAAGATGATCAATGTGACTTGAGCACACAGAGAGCCAGGAGAGCAACGTCAGGAGGTGAGAAATTAAGAACTCAAAAGAGACTGTAGGCCATGGGAAGGATTTATAATTGGTCCAATGGAAGGCCCTGGAAGGGAGTGACATCAGAATTATATTGTATAAATATCACTTGGGTTGCTGTGTGTTGAATGCGTTAATATATAATCAATTGAGTATATCAAATACATCAGTGGTAGTCAACCTGGTCCCTACCGCCCATGAGTGGGCGTTCCAGTTTTCATGGTGGGCGGTAGCGGAGCAACCAAAGTATAAATAAAAAGATAGATTTAACTATAGTAAGTTGTTTTATAAAAATTTATTCTGCCAAACTTAGCGAAAATCCGACATAAAGCACTTGGTAAGTAATTATTATTACATGCTTTAACTTGCTGTAACTCTGCTTTATAAATTTTATAAAGTAAAGTTACTTTTCTACTTTATAAATCACCATTACTGTGGAACCGGTGGGCGGTTAGAAAATTTTACTACTAACAGAGATACAAAAGTGGGCGGTAGGTATAAAAAGGTTGACTACCCCTGAAATAGATGGTTAAAAAACATAAATCTAGAGTTCACAAAAGAGATCCTGGCTATAGAAATAAATTTGGGGCATATAAGTGGTTGTAAAGCCAGTAGCCAGGGCCACCATCACAGCAGCCTGGCCCATGCAGGTTCACATTAGATACGGACAGTCAGTAAAGAAACAACGGAGCCAAAAACTGATGAGCCATCCTCTTTAATCCTAGCTTGCACCCGGTGGGCAAGTAAAAACACACACTGGGCTCCAAAACCCACTCACATTCAGTGCTCACAAAGCTACTGACTTATCCGAGTTTCCTAGAATCAAAGGTTTCTAGCTCACCAGACTTATTCACCTCTGTTCCCCATCTCCTTCCTTCTCCCTGCACAAACTGCACAAACTGGCTTCTCACTCAACACTCCGCCATCTTGGCTGCTTCTCCTGGCCTCTTCCACGTGGCCTTTCTCTGCTCTCGAATGCTAATCTCAGGAACCAAGAGAGCAAGCTCCCGTTCTGCCCCCATTTTATAGTGTAGAAACCAAAACCTTTAATCCAATATACAAAATAGGGAAGTCTCTAATACAAAGTCACCTATCTGAGGCATGATGGGATTGTACCACCCCACATCAAAAAGGGTGGGAAAAGCTTAATCCCAAAACCAAGCCCCAGGCTACAAGGATTCTGTCTGCCCACAGCCCACCCCCAACACACATTAATATCACCTGGGTGACGGCCTCCATGTGGGCAGCGCCATCTTTAACAAAGTGAGCATAATATATTTTATCTGCCCAACAGTGGTGTTTTAGGTCACATAGCTAGATTAGATCTTTCTAAGAGGGAGGGGAGATTTTTGGCCAAAAATCATGCCAACTACTCCCTGGAAAACTGAACCATGAAGAGTGGGCAGAGAAAATGAAGGCAGCAGAGGAAACCACAACTGGCTCCGTAATAAAGAGTTCCCTTTAGAATTCCAGATTTGTATCCATTGGCAGGGTGGTCTTCTCTTCAAGGAAGTGCTAAGATTACAATTCAGTTGGTATTTACTGATCCCTACTGTGGGCAAGATGCTGCGCCAAGTTCTGGGGAGACAAAGGAGGATGGATGGATTTCTGCCCTTCAGGAATACTTGAGGCAGCTGGAGAGATAAACCTTTAGGCAACAAATTCGGGTCAGGGAAGCAAGAATTTGGTGCCCTAATAAAGGCAAGAAAATCAAGAGCACAGGAACAGAGATGTGCCAGTGTTCAACAGCTTCATTTGCATCATCTCATGCAGTCTTTAAAATAACAATAACCATTGTTGTCTCTATTAACAGAAGTAGGAACTAAGTCTTAGAGGCAGCAGGTAACTTGCCCAAGGATACACAATTGACAGGTAGTAAGCCTGAATACACGACCAGGTCTACCTGACTTCAGAGCCCAAGTGCTTAATGTTAATCATACTTTAAAATTTCCTGACAGTGATAGGGCTGGCGCATACTGTTCCTGGGAAGATGAGGGTCCAGAGAACAAAGTACAGAGGTCCATTGTGTATCGCAGGTGCGGGGTGGGGGTGGGGAGTTAGGTTCCAGAACCCCGTGTGATAGGCAAAAATTTGTGAAGTAGAGACCTTATATTTATTTTATTATTTATAAATATTTTAAGGCTTTATTTTGATTTAATATTCTTTTAATATTTCGATTTTAATATTCGATTAAGATATTTTAAAAATATTTTTATATTGTTTTCAATTTTTTAGGCTAGAAAAATGCTTATTTTACCACAAAAATAATTAAAATAATAAACATAAGAAAATATCTATATACCGCAAAATCCTGTGATATAGTGAAAAATCTGCGATACAAAATTAGATAGATAACCATTTAAAAATCCACGATACAGCCCTGGCCGGTTGGCTCAGTGGTAGAGCGTTGGCCTGGCGTGCAGGAGTCCCGGGTTTGATTTCTGGCCAGGGAACACAGGAGAAGCGCCCATCTGCTTCTCCACCCCTCCCCCTCTCCTTCCTCTCTGTCTCTTCCCCTCCCACAGCCTAGGCTCCATTGGAGCATTGAGGATGGCTCTATGGCCTCTGCCTCAGGCGCTAGAATGGCTCTGGTTGCAACAGAGCAACGCCCCAGATGGGCAGAGTATCGCCCCCTGGTGGGCATGTCAGGTGGATCCCAATCGGGTGCATGCAGGAGTCTGTCTGCCTCCCTGTTTCCAACTTCAGAAAAATAAAAAAAAATAAAAAAAAAAAAAAAAATCCGCGATACAGTGAGACCACGAAAAGGGAACTGAGATATGGCGAGGGACGACTTGACTGTACCAGGGCTAAAGTGAAAAGGTGAGAAGAGCCAAAGGAGTTTGGATTGGGTTCTTCCAGGCAGCATTTTGAACCTCAGCACAATTGTTATTTTAGGCCAGATAATGTTTTGTTGTGAGGGGTTGTCCTCTGCCATGCAGGATGTTTAGCACCATCCCTGGCTTTTACTCGTTAGATGTCAACAGCACTCCTCCTCCCCAGCTGTAACAACTAAAAATGTCTCTAGACGTTGCCAAATGCCCCCCAGGGCTGCCTATGCAAAATTGGTCCCCAGTGGAGAACTACTGCTCTGGGTACTGGTGGAGTTCAAGTTTTGATAGGAGTGTTTCAAGATGAGCACTGGGGGTGCTCTCTTAGCACTAATTATCTCTACCATTGTTATGCTCATAATGTGAGAAATTGTATTATGCTTCATTCTGATAAACTGGAGTCAGCTGTATCAGTTTGGTAACATTCCTGCAGCGTCTGTTCATTTTTTGTAAAACAAGGAGATTAAGTTGACCATGTGTAGCTCAAGGGCAGTGACCACTGTGGCTTCTTTATTTTTATATTCTCAGTTCCTAGCAGAAAGGAAGTTAAATAAATGGGTGAGTTTTTAATTTTTATTTTAAACATAATTATATTTTTTTGATATGCTGAGATGAGAGATTTGTCAGAAGATATATATATATATATATATAGAGAGAGAGAGAGAGAGAGAATAAGGCAAATATCTTTGTTTGCAAAGAAAGATGTCTGTTCTAATCTTTTGACCCAAAAATCCTACCAATTAATAAAATGCATAGACTTCATTTACAGGCTTATTTTCCAGATGGGAAAGGCCCACATGGTTTTTGCAGCATCTACACGGTTTTCTTCAAGCTACAACCATGTACTATTATTCATGGTTCACTGTATAAAGCACTTTGGGTTGACAATGCAATTTAATTCAGCATTTCTTTTTTTTTTTTTTTAATTTTTTACAGAGACAGAGAGTCAGAGAGAGGGATAGACAGGGACAGACAGACAGGAATGGAGAGATGAGAAGCATCAATCATTAATTTTTCGTTGCACATTGCGACACCTTAGTTGTTCATTGATTGCTTTCTTACATGTGCCTTGACCGCGGGCCTTCAGCAGACCGAGTAACCCCTTGCTGGAGCCAGAGGCCTTGGGTCCAAGCTGGTGAGTTTTGCTCAAACCAGATGAGCCCGCAGTCAAGCTGGCGACCTCAGGGTCTCGAACCTGAGTCCTTCCACATCCCAGTTCGATGCTCTATCCACTGCGCTACCGCCTGGTCAGGCTAATTCAGCATTTCTTGAGCTACGTCTATGAACCAGGCAGTAGGAAAGGAAAAAAGGCAGAGTTTCCATCCTCTAGGTCTAGGATGTATCTAATCAAAAGGAATGTCAGGCTTACCAGGGCCTGCTTGACCTTGTTTGTTCTGTCCCTTACCAGAGGTGCAGTCTTCAGTAAAACAGGGCCATATTATGACTTTAATAGGCCCTAGGCAATTTTGTCCTCATGGGCTCCTCTCTCCATTAAAAAAAATGTATTTCTTAGCCCTGGCCGGTTGGCTCAGCGGTAGAGCGTCGGCCTGGCGTGCAGGAGTCCCGGGTTCGATTCCTGGCCAGGGCACACAGGAGAAGCACCCATCTGCTTCTATACCCCTTCCCCTCTCCTTCCTCTCTGTCTCTCTCTTCCCCTCCCGCAGCCAAGGCTCCATTGGAGCAAAGATGGCCCGGGCGCTAGGGATGGCTCCGTGGCCTCTGCCTCAGGTGCTAGTATTTCTTTTTTTTTTTTTTTTGTATTTTTCCGAAGCTGGAAACGGGGAGAGACAGTCAGACAGACTCCCGCATGCGCCCGACCAGGATCCACCCCGCACGCCCACCAGGGGGTGACGCTCCACCCACCAGGGGGCAATGCTCTGCCCCTCTGGGGCGTCGCTCCGTTGCGACCAGAGCCACTCTAGCACCTCGGCCAGAGGCCAAGGAGCCATCCCCAGCGCCCAGGCCATCTTTGCTCCAATGGAGCCTCGCTGCGGGAGAGGAAGAGAGAGACAGAGAGGAAGGAGAGGGGGAGGGGTGGAGAAGCAGATGGGTGCTTCTCCTGTGTGCCCTGGCCGGGAATCAAACCCGGGACCCCTTGCACGCCAGGCCAACGCTCTACCACTGAGCCAACCAGCCAGGGCCTAAAATGTATTTCTTTAAAAATATATTTATGACTGCCTGACCAGGCAGTGGCGCAGTGGATAGAGCGTCGGACTGGGATGTGGAGGACCCAGGTTTGAGACCTGGAGGTCACCAGCTTGAGCGCATGCTCATCTGGCTTGAGCAAAAAGCTCACCGTCTTGGACCCAGGGTGGCTGGCTCGAGCAAGGGGTTACTCGGTCTGCTGAAGGCCCGCAGTCAAGGCACATATGAGAAAGCAATCAATGAACAACGAAGGTGTCGCAACAAAAAACTAATGATTGATGCTTCTCATCTCTCTGCGTTCCTGCCTGTCTGTCCCTATCTATCCCTCTCTCTTACTCTCTCTGTCCCTATAAAAATAAAATAAATAAATAAATAAATAAATAAATATATTTATGACTGCATTGGCATGAAGATAAATATAATTCAGGCTGGGTTCATTATGATATGTATAGGTATTATTATAATATTCATTTTTCTTTGGATTTTAAAAGAAATTAAATATTAAAAATTTTCTTGGGCCCTAAGCACAGAGCCTAATGGATAAGTTGGCTCTTGGGCCAATTACTGACCTCGCCTAGTTGTCATTTGCTTCTCTTTAAAATTCTAATTTTGAAAGGTTGTTAAAAGGATTACTTAGAAGCTGCAAGAGGGTAAATCAAGTCTGATTTGTTATCCACTGTGTACTTGGAACACTTGGCAAATAGTAAGCACTCAATAAGATGAAATTATCCATGCAGTGCCAGAATAATACAGTAAAACACTTGATAACTACCAGATTTCTTTCACCAGACTTTGTAGGGAACAGTTGAGGACTCAGAGATATCAGAAAGCTAAAATGTTCCTGACTGTAACTGGAATTCGGATCAGGAAAAGCTGTATGGTTCAATAAGTTCACATGCTTTTTTTTTTTTTTTTCTGAAGTTGGAAATGGGGAGGCAGTCAGACTCCGGCATGTGCCCGACCGGGATCCACCCAGGTGGCGATGCTCTGCCCATCTGGGACGTTGCTCTGTTGCAACCAGAGCCATTCTAGCGCCTGAGGCAGAGGCCATAGAGCCATCCTCAGCGCCCGGGCCAACTTTGCTCCAATGGAGCCTTGGCTGCAGGAGGGGAAGAGAGAGACAGAGAGGAAGGAGAGGGGAAGGGTGGAGAAGCAGATGGGCGCTTCTCCTGTGTGCCCTGGCCGGGAATCAAACCCAGGACTCCTGCACACCAGGCCGACGCTCTACCACTGAGCTAACCGGCCAGGGCCTCACATACTTCTTAATTTTTTGTCATTGTATCCACCTCCTGGGTCCACTTAATTGTATCATAACACAATCTGTCATTAGCTCTATAGATAGAAAAAGTGAGTATTGAAAACCATCAATTTTACACTCCTGTATGAGATATATATGATGCAAGGAGTTGTACCAGCACTGCCACGTGTCTCCAAATCTTCCGCAGATTTAATTACAAAGCTACAAAGTGAGTGCATAAATTATGCACCAAGACCATGTTTTGGAAATCACTGTGTAGTCTTGGGAATTAGATAGGAGGTTAGATCTTTGTAATTGATACACTTCCACTTAAGGATTAAAACCCTGTGGATGTGTGAGAATTCTTTTTGCCTAAAGACAGAATGTATCTGCAGTTCTGGGGGTGAGCTGGACAGTTAAAATCCAAACAATAGGTATCAGGAGAAGAACTTTGCAGTTATCCAGTCCAGCCCTCTCTAGACTCATCTCCCACCATGGGTTCTCTGGTTCTCCTCAACCCACTGCATCTGGAAGGATTTCCTAAATGCACAATATAAGCCATTGTGTCTTTACTTATACTGTTCTCTTTGGAATATTCTTTCCTTCTTTATTCTGGGAAACCCCAGGGAGAGTGCCTATTCCTAGTAGCTACTCTACAAACGTTAGTGTCTCTTCCCTGAGGAAGAAAGCAAAGGTTTCATGTTACTAAGTTCAGCTCAAATTCTTTCCCTTTGGAAGCCTTTCCTCACTTCCCTAGGAAGAAGGAAAGAAAAGGAATGCATTCATGTTGGACACCAATTGTGTATTTACTATCTTATTTAATCCTCAGGGCTATTTAGTGTGGAAAATATTATTCTCAGTTCCCAGGTTAAAAACCTGAGGTCTAAAGGTTAAGGATCATGGCCGGAGTTCCCTAACAGTAAGGGGTGGAGATGGAATTGGAATCCAGTTTTGCCTGGCTGTCTTCCTCAGGCACATCAGTTCCATTATTGGAGCTCTCAAAGTCTTCCCATCATACCCTTACCTTAACACATGTCTCACTGAATGGTAATTTATTTATATATTTCATAATCTGTCTCCTTCACTAAACTCTTAAATCAGAGACCAAATCTTACTTCTCAGTGTACCCTTAATGCCTGGCACAATGATGCTCTTACGTTGGGGGCTCAAAACGCACGGAAGGAATGAGGTGCACTTTGCAGTCTTCAAGCTATTTTCAAATATATGATTTTAGGAGCAGGTCAAATATATGATTTTACTTAACTATAAATAAGTGTAAAATAAAGTTCCTACCCTTGAAAGCTAGCAGTATAACTGAGAAAACAAGCTACAGGCAGATGGAAAAGGTAATGAACAAAATATTATTAGTAATAACAACATTATATACACATACAATGGAATAAATTAACTGAGGCCAAGGAGGATGAGGACTCCGAAAAAGATTTTTAGACTTGGAGAGAATACCACCGTAGAGCTCCATTTAGGGGACTTGGTAGGACATTCTTACTACTTTATCTTATTTCACCTTCACAATAAGCCAGTGAGTGATATTGCCTCTGTTTCCCAGAAAAGGAACAAAGTCTGTTTGAGAAGTTAAGTGTTTTGCCCAAGGTCACACAGCTGGTTTATAGCAGAGCCTATTAGTCTCTATTCCAATCTCTTAAGAGCCCTCTTCTTCCTTTTTAACTGATAGCTGGATTATTCTGTGATATCTTAGGGGGTATTAATCATTTATATGTTACTTGTTACAAGCAATAAATACAGTCTAGCAGGGGTCTTCTGGCTTAACATTGCGGTGTAATAGAATGAGTATATGTATTGGTTTGAGTTGGAATGAAGCTGACTTAGGATGTGATGTCAGGAAACCTGGGTGGGAGTACAGTGGGGAGACAGGGGTGTGAAGAAAGCCAAAAATGTATACATTATCAAGCTAGGTACCATTGTAACCAACTGGAAGTCAATTATGCCGGGAAACTGTGGGAGACAGCGTAAGTAGGACACATTCAGTATATTCCAGTGGAGGGGTGAGGAACTGGGGTACTATTCACCAACTTACCATCCATTATTGAGTTCAGGGCTACTTCTGGTGACATTAAATCTCTGAAACTCCCAGCTTGTTCTCCACATAGGCCAAGTATGTTCTCTGGCCAGAAAGAAAAACAAAAAAGATCCATCAAATATAGAACTATAGGTGTTCCCTATAAGAGGTCTTCAGTATGTAGATGTGAATGCCAAGAAAATATAGACAAGAAACCATTAGCATCTTCTACAGAATGTAACAAGATACAAATCCTGTCTCTACCATTTCATTCTACATTCTAAAAAATTAATTAGGTATTTGTTGTACATCATACACTAGGTCAGGGATCAGTTCAAAGGCAAATCTGGCCTGCTGCTTGTTTTGCAAATGAAGTTGTTTTTTTTGTTTTTGTTTTTGTTTTTTGTATTTTTCTGAAGCTGGAAACGGGGAGAGACAGTCAGACAGACTCCCGCATGCGCCCGACCGGGATCCACCCGGCACGCCCACCAGGGGCTACGCTCTGCCCGCCAGGGGGCGATGCTCTGCCCCTCCGGGGCATCGCTCTGTTGCGACCAGAGCCACTCTAGCGCCTGGGGCAGAGGCCAAGGAGCCATCCCCAGCACCCGGGCCATCTTTGCTCCAATGGAGCCTCGGCTGCGGGAGGGGAAGAGAGAGACAGAGAGGAAGGAGAGGGGGAGGGGTGGAGAAGCAGATGGGCGCTTCTCCTGTGTGCCCTGGCTGGGAATCGAACCCGGGACCTCTGCACACCAGGCCGACACTCTACCACTGAGCCAACCGGCCAGGGCCGCAAGTGAAGTTTTATCGGAACAAAATCATGTCTCCATTCATTGACCCTCGTGCTCTATCTACAACGGCAGAGTTAAATAGTTGTGATAGAGAATGTCTGGCCTGCGAAGCCTAAAATATTTACACTTAACAGAAAATGTTTTCTAACTTCTGTGCTAGGTGCGTGAGATACTGAGAAGAATAACATTATTTTCTTGTCCTTAAAGAGTTTATAATCTGCCCTGGCCGGTTGGCTCAGCGGTAGAGCGTTGGCCTAGCGTGCGGAGGACCCGGGTTCGATTCCCGGCCAGGGCACACAGGAGAAGCGCCCATTTGCTTCTCCACCCCTCTGCCGCGCTTTCCTCTCTGTCTCTCTCTTCTCCTCCCGCAGCCAAGGCTCCATTGGAGCAAAGATGGCCCGGGTGCTGGGGATGGCTCTGTGGCCTCTGCCTCAGGCGCTGGAGTGGCTCTGGTTGCAACGTAGCGACGCCCAGGATGGGCGGGGCATCGCCCCCTGGTGGGCAGAGCGTTGCCCCATGGTGGGCGTGCCGGGTGGATCCCAGTCGGGCGCATGCGGGAGTCTGTCTGACTGTCTCTCCCTGTTTCCAGCTTCAGAAAAATGAAAAAAAAAGAAAAAGAGTTTATAATCTAATGAAAAAAGACAGACATATAATCCAATAAGTGCAAGAAAGTGTTGCCAAGTACTACAGTAGCCATTCAAATGAGGGAAAGATTATTTCTAACTATTTGGAGGAGATATCAAGAAAATTTTCTTAAAAGAATGACAGATACTTCAGCAGAACCCTGAAAGATTAGTAGGTATTTTTTAGACAAACACAGAGTAGTTATGGTGTTCAACACAGAGGGGGCAAAAATAGCAATGATGTAACATAGATCAACAATAAGATGAACTTAGGAAACTAGTGCTGTATTTGGAAGTGGGAGAGGAGTGCACAAAAAGTAAGACTGAAAAGTAGGGAGTTACATTTTATCTTTTCTTTAGAAATATGAATGGCTCTCACAGTTAGTATGAAGGCCATGCTGAAAGGGGCATTATTGGAGCTGATACCTCCAGGCTACTGTAGCAAGCCAAACATGAAACAGTGCAGGCTTGAAACAGTAACAGTGGACACTGCAAGCAGAGACTGTTTCCTGTGCAGACTGAAGCACTCCACCCTGTCACTAGGCTGGCTTAGGTATCTCCTCCCTGCTTCCCTGGAACCCTTACCCACCTCTGGTTTAGCCTGAATCACCCTGTGCAGAGCCACTTCGTGTTTCCTGTCACAGTCTGAGTGGCTTGGGGATAGAAACCATGCGTGACTGATCTCTGTCCTCAGCACCTGGTCTAGGGCTTGACACACAGCTGTGGCTCAGCCAAGGCTACTTCCCTGAAAAATAAAGGACTGAACAGACACTGCAAATTCATGGTGGGGTGACTTATCCCTAAGTTTTCAAAGTTGACATGCAGCATGCAATGTCAGCTCACAGTAGAGACTTGGATACAGAGCAATGGAGAGGGCATAGGAACTCAGCAGGGCTTTTGATTGGGTCAGAGGTTCTGACAGTGTATCACTGATTGAACTGTGATGCTTGTTTAGTCCAGCTTCTGAAGAAGGCCAGCATGTTATGATTATATAAATGGTAAATGCAGAGATGACATAAGTATCGAGTGCTATTTTTTACTTTTTTAAAGATTTTTTATTTATTTATTCATTTTAGGGGGGGGGGAAGAGAGAGAGAAAGAGAGAAGTGTAGGAAGCATCAATTCCCATGTGTGCCTTGATTGAGCAAGCCCAGGGTTTTAAACCAGCGACCTTGGCGTTTCCAGGTCAATGTTTTATCTACTGTGCCACCACAGGACAGGTGGTGGTATTTTTTACTTTATTCTTTTTTATTCCTTCACAAAATGGCATTTTCCTCTTAATATAAATACAATGTCTGTGTCCTATAGAAAATTTGGAGAATACAAAAGAAGTATAAAGAAAAAAAATAAAATCAACAACAATCCCATGAATTGACTACAAATGTTTTTCTATATATCTTTATAGTCTTATGGAAAGATATGTAATTTTAAAAATGAAATTAAAATCATACTATATATAGTTTTAAAACCATTTATATCTATTTATAGATATATAATGATTTTGCATCATAACTTTTTCATTTATTCAAACAATTTTTCAATGTCCATGTAAATGAAGTATCTAGCATGGCGGCCTTACAATTTCTTGACTTCCAGGTCTTCCGTAATTGATACAGCTTCACACACTTCAGCTCTCCACTCCATGCCTCCATCACCTGAGCTAGTCTACCTCTGAAATAGAAATACCTTTATCCGGTCTCTGATTATAACCTCTACTATCTTCTTTAAGACAACCCAAATACAGTAAATACAAAATATAACCAAAAACTGTATTTCTAGCTGACCAGCTTCCCCTCACCTTTTTATCTAGATTGCCTACACTGCTTCGACTCTTCCATACTGCCCAGACCAAGGCACTCTGCTAAGTTTGAAGACGCACATATGACCGAGTCCTCAAAGAACCCACTGTCAAGGGGGACATTCACTCTCTGAACCAGTAAATGCAATAGAGGTCCCAGACTCTGTTAGAAGTTTGTTCAGGGGACAAGTGGGTCACAGGGAATGACAGGTTATTCCATATGAGAGAGGGAGGATGTTTGTGGAAATAGATAAAGCCCAGGGTAGCTGGGATACAGGTCTCTAAGGGGATGTTAGAAGAAGAGGGCAAAAGATGAGAACACTTACAGAGCCTAGATCTCCTAAAATATTTTCTGTTTCTTCCCAGGCTCCCTTCTGCTTCAAAATCATAGCCAAAACTTCCTAAACTTTTGCTCTTTAGCTAGAGGAAAGGGTTTGTGTTTTGCTTTTCTCATATTTAAGCTTGATCTTCCTTTTCCTTGACACCCAACAGAGGACAATCAAGTTTTTTGTAGGTTTCTGCATTTCCCTTAAAAAGGAAGTATTTTGTAAATGTTTTATTTGATGTCCAACAACTGCCAAATAAGAAACATGACAATAATAACAGTAATGACAAAAAGCAGTTGGTGGAAAGTTTAGGAAGAGAAGGCAGGAAACCAAGAATGCATTTTGAAGCAATTTGTACCTACAATCTCAGCTGTAAAAAGGTTGGACGTAATTTTTGCTAAAAAAAAAAAAAAAAACACACATCTTTTTTCTTTGGTACTTTTCCAAAGTGAGAAGGGGGGGCGGTGGCAGACAGACAGACTCCTACATGCGCCCGACTGGGATCCACCCGGCATGCCCACCAGGGGACAATGCTCGGCCCATCTGGGCCATTGCTCCACTGGAACCAGAGCCATTCCAGTGCCTGAGGCAGAGACCATGGATCCATCCTCAGTGCCCGGGCCAACTTTGCTCCAATGGAGCCTTGGCTGCGGGAAGGGAAGAGAGAGACAGAGAGGAAGGAGAGGGGGAAGGGTGGAGAAGAGGATGGGCGCTTCTCCTGTGTGCCCTGGCTGGGAATTGAACCTGGGATTCCACACGCCAGGCCGACGCTCTACCACTGAGCCAACCGGCCAGGGGAAAGTCACATTTCTAAACAGCAGTGTAAAAATAACAAAACTTCATACTGAGAAACACAAGGCATTTTTGTTCTTCCTTAAAAAAAAACAACTTGATTACTTAAATAATCATTGTTACACAAGTTATTGGTATTGTCTCTGCCTCCATTTATTCCTTCTTTATTTAATTCCATTGTTTAGTGAGTTTTAAAATCTTAACTTTAAAATTATACTCAGTAAGTATACAGTCCAGTATCTTTCCTACTCTCCATCCTTGCTGCCACTAAGTTTATACTCTTTCTACTGCTTGCTTGACTTTTAAATCTTTCTTTCTTCCTCTTTCTTTCTTTCCTTCCTTCCTTCCTTCCTTCCTTCCTTCCTTCCTTCCTTCCTTCCTTCCTTTCTCTCTCTCTTTCTTTTTAATCCTTTTACTTACTGATTTTAGCAAGAGAGGAAAAGAGAGAGAAAGAGACAGGAACATTGCTCTGTTCCTGGCCCTGACCAGGGATCAAACTGGCAACCTCTGTGCTTCAGGACAACACTTGAACCAACAGAACTATCCGGCCAGGGCTTAAATTTCTTAATTTATCTTCTTTTCTCTAGTCTTGCCCCTCTCTGATTTGTTCTCGGGTTTTCTGCCAGATTGATCTTTATAGAATCATATCTGTGTAATATTTATATACTAAGTGGCAGGATGAATTAGTTCCAGTTCCTGTCCTTAACAAGCTTATGCTGTTCAATGGTTAATCTTAACTCTTCCTTCTGATTCTGAACTAATCCTCATTTTCTGTGCTGCTCCAGCTGCTACTTCATTCAAAAAAAATCCAGTCACTGAGGATTGTGGGAATGAGAGCTGGTGTGTCTTCTCGATGTTTAATTTTAGTTTATGAGCTAAAGTATGTAGTTTGACACTTGGTGTAAAATGCAGATAAAGTGCTGTGCAATTGCACATGGTCTTAGGAGTAAAAAACTCCTCTCGCTCCATGCTCTCCCTGATGACCTGTGTTTGACATCTGAAGCTAAGTAGAACCTGCTGATGCCTGGTGACCCCAATAAAAGTTAAAATAATTTAGAAATTAATGATGCTGCCTGTGTCATGTCCAAGACATTTATTTACATACAGACTATGTAAATATAGCTTGCAGCAGGGGTGAAACAGATCTGGGGTGAAAAAACCTATATTCTAATTCTGGTTCTGCTGTTTACTAATTGTATGACCTTGGGCAAGCCACTCAATAACTCTGTGTCCCACTGTCATCATCTGTAAAATGGGTGTAATATAAATCTTGAAGGATTGTTGTGGGGATTGAAGGAGAAAATGTAGGTGATGGTGCTTAGCAAAGTCCTTGGAACTTAATAACTCAGTTTCAATGTAACACATGATTCATATCAAATAATAATTATTAAGCACCTTCTGTGTGCCAAGACCTGAGATAGTTTTTAGGGTTACAAAGATGAGCAAGTCTTGGTCATGCTCTTAAGAGGTTAAGGGAGGAGTAGTAATTATGTCTCAAGGTCCAACATTTTGTTTATCCCAAAAGACATCAGCAACGTGAGGCTTTCTGCTGAATAAAATTTCTATGAGAAGTGTGTCATGTATTTTGGGGAGGCCATGTAGCATAATGAAATACAGACGTGTTAATATGGACTCAGATACTCACTGATTAATATTATTAGGTATGTAGGCAGATAAATCAAAATATCTCTTGTGTTAATGGATTGGAATAATTAATATTATTAAAATGTCCATACTATAAAAGCCATCTTCAGTTCAATCCCTATCAAGAGTTCACTGGTATTTTTTACAGAAAAGAGGAAACAATCCTTAAATTTGTTTGGAAGCACAAAAGACCTGGATACCCAAAGCGATCATGAGAAAGAAGAAAAAACATGGAGGCATAACACTTTCTGATTCCAAGCCATATTACAGAGATATAGTAATTAAAACACTAACTACAGTATTGGCATAAAAACAGACACATAGACCAACAGAATAGAATTGAGAGCTGAAAAATAAACCCACACATACACAGTCAATTAATATTTGACAAAGAAACCAAAAATATGTACTCGCTGGAAAAAAAATCTCTTTAATAAATGGTACTGAGAAAATTGTATCTTCACAATTTCTCAGTACCGTGAAACTACACCTCTTTCTTACACTACTCATAAAAAGTAAACTGAAATGGATTAAAGACTTAAATCTAAGACCTGAAATCGAAACCTGGAAAGTATCCACGTTCAGGCTGCCTGTCACGACTCAGCCAAATAAGTAAAGACAAGGATTGAATTTTGATGGCACTTGATTCAGACGGCCAGGGATCTGAGAAGATGGGGCTTCTCCACCTAAATACCGTCTTAACACCTCATCTCAGCCAACCTTTTTTTATAAGGGGAAGAAAGAGATAGTGTAAGGCATTTGGAATTTAGGAATAAGTTAGTTAGAAAAAAGTTTCAGTCCAAGAATTCTTCCAGCATTTCTTCATCTACTGACCAGTAATTGTTTATGTGCAGCCTTGTCAGTGGAGCACTGGGGCTTAGATACTATCTTGCTTGTGGATCTCCCAGGCCTGAGACACAAAGGTGGATTATTTGCAGATTCATCAAGTCACGTAGGCCTGTTTGCATATCCAACTCCTGGAACAGAGCTTTTTACTTGCATTAATCATTAAGCCTATTGATTATAACTAAAAGCTATTATTACTAAAACTAAATTTCTTACTCTTGAGGTCGCCCATTATTCCCCATTGCTAGTTTTAACCATCTTATTTCTATGAGATTAGTTTCATATGGAAGTAATCATGTTGCTGCTGAGCATGTATTTTAGCATTAGAAAGCCTCGTCAGAGGTCATTAGTCAATTCAGCTGTTCCTGTGGTCAGCTGTGGCATCACTTGTCTGGTTTTGCTGCTTTTCTGGCAACTGAGGCCCAGATGTTATTTGTAGGGGTTATGCGTAAGTGCTATTTTCTGGCTGCCTGGTTCATTCCCCTGCTATGGGTTTTTTGTTTGTTTTGTTTTTGTGTGTGTGTGCTTTTTTTTTTTACAGAGACAGAGATAGACAGGGACAGACAGACAGGAACGGAGAGATGAGAAGCATCAATCATTAGTTTTTAGTTGCGACACCTTAGTTGTTCATTGATTGCTTTCTCATATGTGCCTTGACCGTGGGCCTTCGGCAGACCGAGTAACCCCTTGCTCGAGCCAGTGACCTTGGGTCCAAGCTGGTGAGCTTTTGCTCAAACCAGATGAGACCGTGCTCAAGCTGGCGACCTCGAGGTCTCGAACCTGGGTCGTCGGCATCCCAGCCTGACGCTCTATCCACTGTGCCACCACCTGGTCAGGCCCCCTGCTAGTGGAAGAAGGGTTATTCTGAGGGTGAGGTCTTTGTTTCCCCATTTTTTTTTTCTGAAGCTAGAAACGGGGAGGCAGTCAGACAGACTCCCTCATGCGCCCAACCGGGATCCACCCGGCATGCCCACCAGGGGGCGATGCTCTGCCCCTCTGGGGTGTCGCTCTGTTGCATCCAGAGCCATTCTAGCGCCTGAGGCAGAGGCCACAGAGTCATCCTCAGCGCCTGGGCCATCTTTGCTCCAATGGAGCCTCGGCTGCGGGAGGGGAAGAGAGAGAGAGGAAGGAGAGGGGGAGGGGTGGAGAAGCAGATGGGCGCTTCTCCTGTGTGCCCTGGCCGGGAATCGAACCCGGGACTCCTGCACACCAGGCTGACGCTCTACCTTTGAGCCAACCGGCCAGGGCTGTTACCCCATTTTTGCCTATTGCTAGGCACCTGGGGCTTTTCGCCCTACTGAAAAAAGTGTCCTGTGTCCAGCCTATAGTCCTTGCTCTGCTCATATCTGTATAATTGCTTATTAGAAAACCATAAAACTTCTAGATGAAAATATAAGAAAAAAAGCTTCTTCACATTGGTCTTGGTAATGATAAAAGCAAAAAAAAATAATAATAAAAGTATGTGACTATATTAATCTTAAAGGTGGTCAGAAAGTAAAAACTTCCAGTTATAAGATAAAAAAGTTTGGGGAGGTAATATACAGTATGGTGGCTATAGTTAACAATAAATATTGCATTGTACATTTGAAAGTTTCTAAGAGAGTAGATCTTAAAAGTTCTCATCACAAGAAAAAAATTGTGAAGTGATGTGATGGATGTTAACTAAACTTAATGTGGTAATCATCCTGCAATATATACATCTATCAAAAAAATTTTTTTTTGCCTGACCAGGCGGTGGCGCAGTGGATAAAGCGTCAGACTGGGATGCGGAGGAACCAGATTCGAGACCTGGAGGCTCACCAGCTTCAGTCCAAGGTTGCTGGCTCCAGCAAGGGGTTACTCGGTCTGCTGAAGGCCCACAGTCAAGGCACATATGAGAAAGCAATCAATGAACAACTAAGGTGTTGCAACGAAAAACTAATGATTGATGCTTCTCATCTCTCTCCATTCCTGTCTGTCCGTATCTATCTCTCTCTGTAAAAAAAAAAAATTTAATAAAGAAATTATCTTACTATAATTACTGACATTACTGCTTTAAAACTGTGGAAAAAAAAAGAATTTTTTTTTTTTTTTGTGATAGAGACAAATAGGGACAGACAGACAGGAAGGGAGAGATGAGAAACATCGATTCTTGGTTGGGGGGGGTGTACAGCAAAGCCAGTGACCCCTTGCTCAAGCCAGAGATCTTGGGCTCAAGCCAGCAACCTTGAGCTTCAAGCCAGTGACCCACTGCTCAAGCTCAAGCTCAAGCCCGCGATCTCGGCATTTCTGAACCTGGATCCTTCGCGTCCCAGTCCAACGCTCTATCCACTGCGCCACCACCTGGTCCAGAAAGCATGGGAAATTTTAATTTACTTGAGATCTTTACCTAATGGATTAGCTAGCAAGTAGGTTCTGTTTAGCTCCCTCAGTGATACTCTTTTTCCTACCACTTGTTATCTTCAAGAGAAGAGATTCACAATACAGTATCTTTTTTTTTTTTTTTTTTTTTTTTTTGCATTTTTCTGAAGCTGGAAACAGGGAGAGACAGTCAGACAGACTCCCGCATGCGCCCGACCGGGATCCACCCAGCACGCCCACCAGGGGGCGACGCTCTGCCCACCAGGGGGCGATGCTCTGCCCATCCTGGGCGTCGCCATGTTGCGACCAGAGCCACTCTAGCGCCTGAGGCAGAGGCCACAGAGCCATCCCCAGCGCCTGGGCCATCTTTGCTCCAATGGAGCCTTGGCTGCGGAAGGGGAAGAGAGAGACAGAGAGGAAAGCGCGGCAGAGGGGTGGAGAAGCAAATGGGCGCTTCTCCTGTGTGCCCTGGCCGGGAATCGAACCCGGGTCCTCCGCACGCTAGGCCGACGCTCTACCACTGAGCCAACCGGCCAGGGCCACAATACAGTATCTTAATAAACAAAATACATTTTAAGTCCAAAATAAAATAAAATAAAAAACGCAAAGAAAACCTCTCTCTTGATCTCACTGCCACTTATAGCTAAGGCCCTACTTCTCAGGTTCCTTTTTAGCTATTTCCCTTAATATTTGCATGGTGGGCTCTTACCTTTCACACCTCAATTTAAATGCCACTTCCTGAGGGGCCCTACCCTGACCACCCAAAATAAAGTAGCCACCCACCGGTTTCCCATTACATCAACTTAAGTTCTCTGCAAGGCTTTTTTCAGCATTAGATATTTTTCTTGTTTACTTGTTTAGTGTTTGTTTTCCATCATCGCATTTAAGCTCTTAGAAAGTTAGGAACCCGTGTGCCTACTTCACTGTTTGATTCTCACAACACTTAACAGTGTCTGCACATAGGACAATACTCACATAGTCCTTACAGGCTGAAGTGATCCGCCCTTACTTCTCTGACCTCGTCTCCTACTATTCTATCACTGGCACTCCAGACATTGAACTCCTTGCTCTTCCTTTAAAACACCAGACTTGACCCTAGCCGGTTGGCTCAGTGATTGAGCGTCGGCCTGGCGTGCAGGAGTCCTGGGTTCGATTCCCGGCCAGGGCACACAGGAGAGGCGCCCATCTGCTTCTCCACCCCTCCCCCTCTCCTTCCTCTTTGTCTCTCTCTTCCCCTCCCGCAGGCCTCTGCCTCCGGTGCTAGAATGGCTCTGGTTGAAACAGAGCCACGCCCCAGATGGGCTGAGCAGCCCCCCCTAGTGGGCATGCCGGGTAGATCCCAGTCGGGCGCATGCGGGAGTCTGTCTGCCTGCCTCCCGGTTTCCAACTTCAGAAAAATACAAAAAGGAGGAAAGAAAAAAAAAATCACACCAGACTCATGGTCTTTGCCCTTGCTTTTCCTTCCGCTTGGGAACTCTTCCCTCAGGCTCCCTTCTTCCCTTTCTTAAGGTATTTGTTCAAAAGTTAACTTCTCAGTCAGGCCTTCCATATTTGGAAATTTAAAACAGCAGCCCCTAATCTGTTTCTTTTCCTTGCCTAATTTTTCCTCATAGTCCTTGACAATTTTTAATATATAATTTACTACTTATTTTATTGCCTCTTCCCCTCAACCTCACATGAAGTCTCTGCTGAATGCTCAAAGCCTAAAACCGTATCTAGCATAAAATAGCAAATATTTAAAAAATGAACGGACTTGCGTAGTGAATGCATAAAGGAAAAGCCAGATGTGAAATCTTTTGGAAGTGTAAGGTATCATCATGGCTAGTAAAATTTATCTTGTAATAAGTAATCTTAATAGCAGCACTCATGCTGGCATTGGACACACCCCGGCACGCAGTTCTACACACAATAGGCACCGAAAGAAAGCGTGTTTTGAGGATAACTGGGGGCGTGAGTTGGCGAGTCCACGTGAAGCAGCAGCTACTAACCCCGCCCTTCCAGGTCCCGCCCCTGCCCTAGAGCGGCCACGCCCCCCGCATGCTGAATGCCTTATAGGCGAGTGACGTCAGGCCGTTTGTTGTCATTGGCGGCTCCCAAGATGGCGTCCATCATGGAGGGTCCGCTGAGCAAATGGACTAACGTGATGAAGGGTTGGCAGTACCGTTGGTTCGTGCTGGATTACAATGCAGGGCTGCTCTCCTACTACACGGTGAGTCCCGGGGCCGAAGCTCCGAGCTTCTCGCGGATCGCTATCCCTGGGTGGCTTTTAGGTTGCGGGGTAGAGGTTGCTAGGCTGGGGGTGCCGCCGTAAGAGAGGGTTCCCTTGGAGAGGAGGGTTTTACGTCCTGGATAGCCAATGAGGGTGAAGGAGATTCTGGTGCAGCTAATAAATAGGTACTGGCTGTCTGATTTATGGGTTGGGGGCGAGCCGCGTTCGTTTTTCAGGGGGTATTAAGCGATAGTAGGGTCCAACGGGGTTGTAGCTGGGCGGTGAGGGTGGTCGTAGTAGTAGCTTAGGGTCCAGTGGCGCGGTCCGGACCGTCTCCCCATGTTATCATGGACGTGAGACCGTCCACCCCAGGCCCTGTGGACAGCCGCACCCCTGAGCTCCCCTCCAGGGATTGAAAAGCGTGATTTAGCCAAGCCCATAAGTGACCAGCCCTCGGGCAATGTGAAGGTGTCCGAAATCTCTCCCGTCTGCCCAAGTTGAGTGTTTCATTCAAGGGACGCACCATTCTATTCAGCCGGAGGCGAGCGTTATCGACGCCTTAACTTTTGAGAGCCGAGGATTTCCTACACAGCAGCCGCCTGTTAGCAAGGAGAGAATGGGTGGTGCCGTGTGTACAGAAAGTTATTACCTGGAGAGGGCTGAGTTCATGGCTTGACTGTTGTTTAGCACGAATCAGTGGCCCTGTGCAGGTCCGTGAATTGGCTGTGAATCTTATGTTCTGACTATCCACGCCTACCTATATAGAAATGGAAGGTGGGTGGTATTCAGAGCAGTTATTTCCAAAGGCACTTTCTCTGAATGATGTCTAGTTAATAATAGCTAATGAGAGGGAGTAAATCACTTAGGACAAAAAAGTATGTCCTGAAAGCTTTATAAAATAATAGAACAGACAAAAATATGGAAGATGGGTAAGTGTTGATGAGATAAATGGGGACACTTGTATTTATTTATTCATTTAAAAATATTTATTGAGCTCGCCCCCACCACATGTTATTGCGTTAGGCCAAGTATGTGTGTGTGTGGGTGGGTGTGCACACTGTTGTGCATGTTAGCAAGAATCAACAGAGTTCAAGACATTTCACCATTCTCCTTTGGAGTTTATATTCTAGTCTAGTGGTTCCCTTACTTTATTGTACTAACAATAACTCAGCAAGGTAGATATTTATTATCCCCAATTTATTTTCTCATTTTACAGTTTTGGAATCTGAGCCTCTAGGCTTTTAAGTAATTTTGCTCAGGATGCAAGAGCTAGCAGTAAGTGGTGTATAATCAGAGTTCCAAATTTCTAGCTTTCTGAGTTTTTCCACTAAACTTCCCTTTCACTACAGAAAGGAGAAAAGTGCAAACTGAGTTACTTAAGGCAAGTCTGCAGGAGTAGAAAGTATAATTTCCAATGCCCTTCAACCATCAATTTCCTTTCTCTACATAATTTTTAAAGGGGAAGAGAAAAAACCCCAAACCTGAATGTGATTTAAATGTATTGTTCAAGATTATCTCTAGGTAGCCATGAAAGAGAGGCAACTGAACATTCTTAAAACTTTGGGGTTATGAAATTCCATGGCTCAGAAAAATAAAGAGTAATATTGAATTTCAATAGGAATAATCAGGAAATCCCAGGGAACCTTTTCAGCCTATTCAATGTAGAGTTAATTTCAAAGACTGGAACTATGGAATTAAATTACTCTAAAATTCCATATTTCTGTGGGTCTGCATATAGGGCCATACTAGAGAGGCCTCAAATGGATTCTTGGGAGCACTTAGCCCAAACAATGATTTTTCCTGGTTTTCTTCCTTTAGTGTATGTAGTCTTTTTCTGCCTCCTTGCCCTTTTAGTTTCTGAATACCTTGACAAATGTCTCCTTGTCTTACTGGTTAAATACAGGTTTTTCACAGATCTCCCTCCACTCTTTCCTCCCCCCAAATACTTAGCTTCTCTTCTGAGACTAGGTTCTATAAAACATCGTCCTTGCCAGCAGAAGGGGGTATCATATTTCACACTAATGGGTATTTAAGAAGTTTTTTTTTCCCCAGTTCTTTGCTGTTAGTTTCTTGCAGAGAAACAGCAGAGGACTACTGTAAAAAAAGTCATCTTGTGAAAATAAAATAATACCCAGCCCCTAATTAGAGGAGGTTCAATATAAAGATGGTAAAAAGATGGGTATTCACTCAGAAAGTAGGAGACAGTAGGAGACACATTGAATGAATGTTGGCAGTGAGTTCTATACACTTGGACATTGTTTCAGTACATTAGGATACTGAATGATGTGAAGGTTCATCTTAATGATTTGAATGTCGCTGATAACTTGGAGCTACATCTACCAGGAAAGGTATCAGAATTAGTTGCACAGCCTTTTAAGCAGAGCAGTAAATAGCAAGTCACTCTATTCCTTGTTTCAGAAATCACTTGGGCTCTGGTTTGACTCTGTGGTTGTATGTCTGTTCTAGGTAAATAAGGTGTACTGATGCTCTGTGGCTGTATGTCAAAGAATACTTAGCTATGAAAACTTTTAACTAAACTGGATTGGTCTTGCTTTAGAGTCAGCCTGTACTGAAAATTGATACTGAGATAATCTCAGGGTTGGGTTAGGATCACTGAAATTGCTGTGAACTGAATAGATTCACCTAAAGCTTACAGCAGCCTGGATCTTATTCTCTGAGTCTGGGCCTAGCTCTGGGATTGGATGGTTCTTTTACTTTATACGTTTTTTTTTATTTTCTTAATCTGTGCATTTTCATTTTTCAAAAAAGAGCTTAATATATTATTACTCTGCCTAACAGAGGAACAGAGAAACTGATTACCTCCTTCAGAAGGAAAGTAGTTTCAGGCATTCTTTTCATCTGTAGCTCAGTCTCTTCATTATTAGAAACAACATGGCCTGACCAGGCGGTGGTGCAGTGGATAGAGCATCTGACTGGGATGTGGAGGACCCAGGTTCGAGACCCCAAGGTCGCCAGCTTGAGCGCGAGCTCATCTGGTTTGAGCAAAAGCTCACCAGCTTGGACCCAAAGTCGCTGGCTTGAGCAAGGGGTTACTCAGTCTGCTGAAGGCCCACAGTCAAGGCACATATGAGAAAGGAATCAATGAACAACTAAGGCAGGGATCCCCAAACTACAGCCCGGCATGCGGCCCCTGAGGCCATTTATTTGGCCCCGCGCACTTCCACTTCTGGAAGGGGCACTTCTTTCATTGGTGGTCAGTTAGAGCTGCAAAGCGTGGCGTAGCTCACGTACAGTACTACTTCCGGTGACGCGGGATGCACGTCACCGGAAGCACGTCATATCACTTGTTAACGGCTAGCAGTGACAAATATGGAACTGGATATTGACCATCTCATTAGCCAAAAGCAGGCCCATAATTCCCATTGAAATACTGGTCAGTTTGTTGATTTAAATTTACTTGTTCTTTATTTTAAATATTGTATTTGTTCCCATTTTGTTTTTTTACTTTAAAATAAGATATGTGCATTGTGCATAGGGCTTTGTTCATAGTTTTTTTTTATAGTTCGGCCCTCCAAGGGTCTGAGGGACAGTGAACTGGCCCCCTTTGTAAAAAGTTTAGGGACCCCTGAACTAAGGTGTCACAACGAAAAACTGATGATTGATGCTTTTTATCTCTCCTTTTCTGTCTGTCTCTACCTATCCCTCTCTCTGTCTTTGTCTCTGTCTCTGTAAAAAAAAATAAAAAGAAAGAAACAACATGAAGTAATTCATTCAGCAAATATTTATTTGGGGCTGACTTTGGAATAGGCATTGTACTTTACATGCTGGAGGTACAAGCATGTAGGAGAGAGAGTTCTTTCTGTCTAAGAACTAACAGTCTAGCAGAGCAGACACCTACACTTAATTCCAAAACAATGTGATAAATTTTACAATAGAAATAAGACTAGACTGCTGTGGGAATATTGCCAGAAAAACGCCAGAGAGACATTTGAGCCTAGACTTAAAGGATAAATGTTGAAGAGAGGGGCATTTCAGGTGGTAGGAAATATGCACAAATTGGGAAGCTTGAGGACATATATGGACAGTTAAGAAGATATGAAAATTTCTGCCTGACCTGTGGTGGCACAGTGGATAAAGCATCGACTTGGAAACGCTGAGGTTGCCAGTTTGAAACCCTAGGTTTGCCTGGTCAAGGCACATATGGGAGTTGATGCTTCCTGCTCCTCCCCCCTTCTCTCTCTCTCTCTCCTCTCTAAAGTGAATAAATTAAAAAATGTATATATAAAAAAGTCTTTAATAAAAAAAAAATTTCTGAGCAGCTCTAGTGGAAAGGTACATTTGGGAGATAACAGGAGATTGAGTACAGAAAATATTTGGAGCCATAGGTCAGGCCTGGAGATAAAGTTCTGTTAGATTATAGCACAGAAGTTATTAATTGAATTTTTATTAGATGAGTTGCCCAGGGAGGACTATGGATATAAATTTGGGAATGCTATGTGATTCATTTGTGTGAATCATGATCACAAAGGAAGATGGGAAACGAAGGAAAATTGAGAGAGAGATATGTGAGGAGTTGCAAAGTAGAGGGGTCATTGCTTTTGTAAATCTATCAAATGTTTATTGAGTACCTACTGTGTGCCCAGCATTATGCTAGCAAAAGGGGTTAAAATGATAAATAAGATGGAAATTGTCCATACACTCATGTTGCTAAAATTCTACTAGGGCCCTGGTTGGCAAACTGCAGCTCGCGAGCCACATGCGGCTCTTTGGCCACAAAATACCACGTGCAGGCGCTACCTCAGTAAGGAATGTACTTACCTATATAGTTTAAGTTTAAAAAATTTGGCTCTCAAAAGAAATTTCAATCGTTGGTACTGTTGATATTTGACTCTGTTGACTAATGAGTGCCAACCACTGTACTAGGGGATGCAGCAAGTAGGAGCTGTGATAGGAGAGGCATAGTTGTTTGGGGGCTACATAGATAGATGGGTTACTTGACTCAGTCAGTCTTAGAGGGTCAGGTTTGCGGTGGCCTTAACAATGACTGGGGGTTAGCCATCTGTGTAGGGAGAGGTTTAAAATGCTTGAGATAGAAGTAATATTTTTGGAGGAGGCAAGAGTCAGGAACTTGTCCATCCTGCAGCTTGGGCTGTGATAGGTAGTTGTGAGATGAGCTGGAGAGGCAAACGCATATAATGAAAGGCTTTCTTGGTAAACTGCTAAAGAATTTGAACCCTACCCTCGGGACAGTTATTTAAGTGTTGTAAACACTTTTTATTATAGAAAAATCTTATAGAAAGTTTCAAACATACATAAAATAGGATAGTAAAATGAATTTGTTATCCAATTGATATAATTATCAACATATGGCCAATCTTGTTTTATTAATACTCCCATCAATTCCTTCATTCCCCAGTGGATTAATTTAAAGCAGATCCCAGATACCATATAATTTCATTTGTGAACATTTCACTATGTATTACTAAAAGTTAAGGTCTCTTTTAAAAAATGTTATTACAATGTCATGATTACAATTAAATATTAATAAAAATAATTAGTATTATCAAATATCCAGTGTTCAAGTTCCTTGATTGTCTCAAACATTATTCCCTCACTAGTTGGTTTATTTGAGTCAGGTTTCCAAACAAGAAACAGATCTACACATAAAATGGGGTCTCTTCTAATCTGTAGGTCTTCCTTTCCTGTTTTTTTCTTTGCCACTTATATATTAAAGAAACCAGATAATTTGTTCTGTAGAATTGTTCACATTCTGGATTTTGCTAGTAACGTCATTGTGTTATGTTTAAACTTGTCCCTTTGTTCTCTCTGTTTTCTAGAACTAGAAGCTTAATCAAATTCATTTTTCTTGTTTTGTTTTTTTCTTTTGGGAAAGAATACTCGGTCGGTAGAACCTATTACATCAAGTAAGACGTTATATTTGGTTATAGTCTATCTGATTTTAAATTTGATTGATAGGTTCAAATGAAATTTATATATTTTAAATGCTGTCATTTCAGAAAAATAATCAGGAGATCATATTTATAGGACTTAGTGATTGCTTGGATGTGAGTGAAAGGGGAGGAAGAACCTGATGAAATCCAGCGTTTGGATTTTACCTGGATGAATGCTGAAAGGGAAAATAGGAAGAACAGGTTGGAGGAGAAAAGTGGTTGCTTTGGGTCATGTTGAAATTGGTGTAAAGATGTCATATAGTCTGGAATTTCTGAAAATATCTGGGTTACAGTTAATACTGGCTTTACATATCTGGAGAGTTGAACATGAGAATAATATAGACCGTTGGAAAGGATGCTAAGAAACATTGGACTAGTTATCTATTGCTTTGTAATGAATTACCTTAAAATTTAGCAACTTAAGACAGCAAACATTGATTATCTCATAGTTTTAGTGGCTCAGAACTTTGGAGTGACTTAGGTGCATCTGCCTCAGAGACTCTCATGAAGTTGCAGTCAAAAGACACTGGCTAGGATTGTAATCATCTGAAAGGCTTGACTGGAATGGGAGGGTCTGCTTCTAAGATGACTCACTCTCACAGCTATTGGCAGAAAGCCCCAGTTTATTGCTGGCTAGTTAGAAGGTGGCCTCAGTTCCTCACCAGCTAGCCTCTCTATTGGGCACTGCCTTCACCCAGAGAGAGTGAAGCTCTTAGTCTATAAGTCAGAGCAAGGAGGAATCCACAGTGCCTTTTATGACCTAAGTCTGAGAATATCACTTCAGCCTATTCATTTAAAATGTATTATTAAGATCAGGCTCATGGGGAGGAGAATTAGACTGTACTTTTTAAAAAGAGTGTCAAAGAAATTTGTGGGCAAATTTTAGGTCACCACAAACACTTTTAAGGGATTGTCAGAGAAAAATGCCTGCATAAAAGAGTCGAAAGGGACAGCCAGAGATATAAGAAAGAAAAAATACAAGCCAGAAGTATGTGGCAATCAAGTGGGAATAGTGAGTTGGCTTGAATACTGTTGAGAGGATTGTCTAGATAAATTCTGAAAAATATCTGTTGGATTAGTCAATTTGGATATCATTGATGCCCTCACGGAGAGCAATTTCTATGGAGCAGTGCGTGTAGAAGGCAGATTGTAGTAGTTTGAAGAATAAATAGGTACAGAAATGGAGAAATTTAAGACATTTGACTGTGAAAGAGACAGAGAGGGATATGGAAAGGGCTTCTAAAATACTGTAGGAGTCTAGTTAAATAAATGTTGTAGGGAATAGGAAGCAAGGTCTGAGTTAAAAATGAGGATAGAATCCACACTTAAGGAATGTAAAGATTTACATCCGTGGCCTTGGGAACTGGATAAAGGTCCAACTAGGGAAATGTTAAAGGTTAATCTTGTTGTATGAGGAACTAGTTGAGAATCCAAAATATGGTTTATTTAATCATTACCGGTACATGTTTAACTCTTTCTTGATTTGTGTTGCTTTTGTAACATTTTGGAGAAAAAATTAGAAACAGTGAATTAGTAAGTTACCTGGACTACTCAAGCTATTCCTAGAAAAAGAAGCATTAGAGAAGTTCTGTGTTCTTTGCAATTACATACTGATAGGAAGACTCATAATGACTTTGCATTTTAAAACACATTTAAGTGTTTTGGCAGTCCTTGGCAATGTCTAGAAGATTATCAAAAACCTGCCATCTAATTTTTGCATTTTAAATTTTTGAAGAGCTTAGATATATGTATTTCTCTTGCAAAGATCTAATAGAGGTAGCCTCTACTTAGATATCAGCACCACTGCCATCAAACAATTAAAAGCAAATTTATTTTCTAAATAAACCGTTTATGAATATATCAAATGTGATTCTTATTAAGTTGACATGGTATGTGTTAATAGTCTAAATGTAATAAAGAATTTTTAGAATTATGAAAAGAACAAAATAAAAATTGTATCTAATCTAGATGCCCTGAAAAGAAAACAAAAACCTCCTAAAATGGTAAGTAGTATCAAGTGGGAAGAAGTATGTGGAAATCTTTTATCTTTTGTTTTCCTTGAACACTCTATCCAAACTTGATTTTTCCCTGTTCTAAATAATACCTTTGAGTTTTGCTTATATAAATCTTTTGGCATTTAATCATTTTACGTCTGTTACAATTAACAAGCCATATCTCTAGTACATTCTTCATCGATACAGCAAGCTTGTGCACTCTTTGATGGCAGTACTGAGCATTATAATCTTCAAGCCCTGTTATGGAGCACATTGTGCTCATTGTGAATGAAAGAATGTCCAAGGTCCTTCAGATAAGGCTTAGAGATGAGATGCAGAAGGCTGTTTTGGAATTGTTGCTTGTCCAGGCCTGTAAATTTTGCGTTTCCATGATTTATGTAAACTTGACTGAGTTTACATTAGCAACAGTGGCTTTTGTTTAATCATCCAGAGCCTGTTGAAAATATTCCCTTGAGTGGGAGCTTTTGCAGTCAGTTCTTCTTTTGCTTACAGTTTTGTTAATGGTAATAATTTGTGGAATGACAGAAGTAGAGTTGTTCTTAAACATGCCACTCCTATATGTGGCAATTGTTTTAGAATTAGATTTCAAATAATTACATAATCCCAATGTTTTAGGATTAGATTTCAAATAATTATATAATCCCAATCAAAGTTGAACATGTACAGGTGATTTAGGTTGTTAAGGATTAGGGTTAGAGAATAACAAATGGCTATCCCAATCAATTGCTTTCCTTTTTATTTATAGAGGATTCTTTCCTTAGACTAGTTTGAACTTCCTTACAAAAAAAAAAAAGGAATCAACTTTTTTGGCAAAAATTAAGGTGATAGCCCTGGCCAGCTGGCTCAGCAGTAGAGTGTCAGCCCCGCTTGGCGTGTGGAAGTCCTGGGTTCAATTCCCCGCCAGGGCACACAGGAGAAACTCCCCAGAGCCTCCACCTCAGGCGCTAGAATAGCTCCAGCCGCAAGGGAGCAACGCCCCAGATGGGCAGAGCATCGCCCCCTGGTGGGCATGCCGGGTGGATCCCAGTCGTGAGCATGCGGAGTCGGACTGCCTCCCCACTTCTCACTTCGGAAAAATACAAAAAAAAAAAGTTAAGTTTACATGGTACATGGATTCGTATAAATGGAATCATATTCAAGGAAATTATTTTGAGATAGTAATAATTTTTTCCCATTCATTTGACAATGTTAAGATTATTATGAAAGTTGATTTTCTATTTCCTGGAGTTTTGTTCACATTAAGCCTTTGTGCTAAGATTGTCCACTTTTTTTTTATTTCTTGTATTCTATTTCAGCCTTGCTGTTATGGCATAGATAGATAGTTAACATATTGGGTGACTATTTGATTTGTCATTCTTGCAGCTTTCTCTACAATTCTCTCAACCCTCCTCTTTCCTCCATCACTCATAGAAGATGCCATGCTTCCCACAGACAACAGTGTCTGTCTGGTGGGAACACTCTCAATGCCTTGTGACCCCACTTATTAGTGTATACCTACTTTCTGCCTCTCCTTGCCTGCATCCTTCCCCATCATATTGGAAGAGGTAATCAATCCTTGCATGATCAGGATTCTATCTGCTCACAAATTTTTGAGGGCCTTGGTGTATAGATTTTTCCTCTATTTGCTTTCTCCTCTCCTTTTCTCTCATGTATCTTCAACTGCTTCCTTTTTATGTATGGACTTTTGTTGTTTATTTTAAGAACATTTATTTTGTAATATAGTAACAGGCCATCTTAGTTGTAACATTTCATATGAAAAATATTTGGTAAATTTTTGGATTGCCTGTTGATCTTTGTTCTTTTTTTTATGTTTTATTGAGATATAGTTCATATACCATCTATTTGAAGTATACAGTTCAATTATTTTATTTTATTTTATTTTTTTAGTGAGAGAGAGACATAGAAAGGGAGAGAGATGAGAAGCATCAACTCGTAGTTGTGGCACTTTAGTTGTTCATATATTGCTTTTCATATGTCTTTTGACTGGAGGCTTCAGCCAACCCAATGACCCCTTGCTCAAGCCAATGACCTTGGGCTTCAAGCCAGAGAGCATGGGATGGGGTCTTGTATATAATCCCACACTCAATCTGTTGACGCTGTGCTCAAGCCGGTGATCTTGAGGTTTCAAACCTGGGTCCTCAGCATCCCAGGTTGATGCTCTATCCAATGTACCACCACCAGTCAGGCTAGTTTTATTGTTCTTGAAGAGATGACAGCATACTCTTTTTTTTTTTTTTTTGTATTTTTTTCTGAAGCTGGAAATGGGGAAGTAGTCAGACAGACTCCCATATGCGCCCGACCGGGATCCACCTGGCACGCCCACCAGGGGGCGATGCTCTGCCCATCTGGGGCGTCGCTCTGTTGCAACCAGAGCCATTCTAGCGCCTGAGGCAGAGGCCACAGAGCCATCCTCAGCGCCTGGGCCAACTTTGCTCCAATGGAGCCTTGGCTGCGGAAGGGGAAAAGAGAGACAGAGAGGAAGGAGAAGGGGAGGGGGAGGGGTGGAGAAGCAGATGGGCGCTTCTTCTGTGTGCCCTGGCCAGGAATCGAACCCGGGACTCCTGCACACCAGACTGATGCTCTACCACTGAGCCAACCGGCCAGGGCCGACAGCATACTCTTAATTTAAAAAATTGAAACAATAGTTAAAATGTATACAGTAGAAGGAAGAACAGTCCCACCTGAAATCCTACTATTTCTATGTTTTGGAGAATAGCTTTCCTGACAATTCTTTATGTTTAAGTCCACATGTATGTAGTGTGTGTGTATGTGTGTATATATATATATTAATTTTATTTAATTTTTAAAACAATTTTATTCATTTTAGAGAGAGGGGAGCGAGAGAAAGTGGGGGAGGAACAGAAAGCATCAGCTTGTATTTGCTTCCTGGCCTGACCTGTGGTGGCACAGTGGATAAAGCATCAATCTGGAACACTGAGGTTGCCAGTTTGAAACCCTGGGCTTGTGCGGTCAAGGCACATATGGAAGTTGATGCTTCCTGCTCCTGCCCCGTCTCTCTCCTCTTTCTCTCTCTCCTCTCTCTCTAAAAATGAATAAATAAAACCTAAAAATAAAAAGTATTTGCTTTCTGATGTGCCCTGACATGGCGGGGGAGAGGGGAGAAGCATCAGCTCGTTTCACTTAGTTGTTCCATTCAGTTGTGTACTATTGATTGCTTCTCCTACGTGCCCTGACAGGGGTGGAACCCATAACCTCTGGAGTGCCAGGTCAACGCTTTATCCACTAAGCCACCTGGCCAGGACTGAAATCTATTTACTTTTAACTAGCTTATAGATAATATTTAATATGATTTATACTTTTTGTTAGTCTGCTGGGCTTTTTGTCCTTTTTCCTAATGTGGTCATGGAAAGTCTGTGTATGTGTGATGGTAGTGGTGGATGGGTTTGGAGTGAGAGAGAGATACAAGTATCCCTGACATGAACTGAGCCTAAGAAAGGTACATTCCTTTTTTTTTTTTTTTTTTCATTTTTCTGAAGCTGGAAACAGGGAGAGACAGTCAGACAGACTCCCGCATGCGCCCGACCGGGATCCACCCGGCACGCCCACCAGGGGCGACGCTCTGCCCACCAGGGGGCGATGCTCTGCCCATCCTGGGCGTCGCCATGTTGCGACCAGAGCCACTCTAGCGCCTGAGGCAGAGGCCACAGAGCCATCCCCAGCGCCTGGGCCATCTTTGCTCCAATGGAGCCTTGGCTGCGGGAGGGGATGAGAGAGACAGAGAGGAAAGCGCGGCGGAGGGGTGGAGAAGCAAATGGGCGCTTCTCCTGTGTGCCCTGGCCGGGAATCGAACCCAGGTCCTCCGCACGCTAGGCCGATGCTCTACCGCTGAGCCAACCGGCCAGGGCAGAAAAGTACATTCCAAACTAGTTTGTGAATTTAATTTCAGAAAGATAAATTTAAAATGGTTATCTACACTTATCTATATTCTTCCTATTCATTCATTAAACAAGTATTTTTTGAGTCTGTATACTATACTATGTTATTATTCCCCAGGAATTTATAGGCTAGCAGGGATGATGAATTTTAAATAGTAATTTTAGATTTGTTTAATTATAGTTTAAATATTTGATGGGTTTTAAAATATTCACTTTTATTAATTTTAGCCTGAATGCACATGCAAAGTATTCGGGATCAGAGACAGATTTCATAAATGTATTGGGCTGCCTCTGCCCTAGTCCTCTCTCCTTGGGCAACAGCATAAAAACCAGGTCAGTTGTCCTACAGGTGAGGCCAAGTAACCTTGTGGAATGAGGAAGAATGCTATTTCTCTGCTTTATCACGTGGAAAGAGGCAATTGTTCCCCTCACCTCTGAAAGTATTTCCTTAAAAAGATAATAGCCTAAATCCTAACTCCAACCTTTGGTATGCAAAAAATCTCACTTGGAGCCAGTTAACCTCCTGGGTTTATAACTTAGAGAACTTTCCAAGTTCTGGGGCTTCATTTTGAGGGAGGAGGGTAGGGACATAAACACTTAGGAAGATAGCTGCTGCCCTGTTCATGTCATCTTGGGATGACAGCTTAGCTTAGGGACCTACTCCAGTCTATAATCGTTTAGTCTTCTCTGGGAAATAAAAAGTTATTTGTTTTTTTTTAATTTTTATTTATTTATTTTTTACAGAGACAAAGAGTGAGTTAGAGAGAGGGATGGACAGGGACAGACAGACAGGAACGGAGAGAGATGAGAAGCATCAATCATTAGTTTTTCATTGCGCGTTGCAACACCTTAGTTGTTCATTGATTGCTTTCTCATACGTGCCTTGACCGTGGGCCTTCAGCAGACCGAGTAACCCCTTGCTGGAGCCAGTGACCTTGGGTTCAAGCTGGTGGGCTTTTGCTCAAACCAGATGAGCCCGCGCTCAAGTTGGCGACCTCAGGGTATTGAACCTGGGTCCTCTGCATCCCAGTCCTATGCTCTGTCCACTGCGCCACTGCCTGGTCAGGCAAAAAAGTTGTTTTTTTGTTTGTTGTTGTTTTTTACAGAGACAGAGAGTCAGAGAGAGGGATAGACAGACAGGAATGGAGAGAGATAAGCACCAATCATCAGTTTTTCGTTGCGACACCTTAGTTGTTCAATGATTGCTTTTTCATATGTGCCTTGACCGCGGGCCTTCAGCAGACCGAATAACCCCTTGCTGGAGCCAGTGACCTTGGGTTCAAGCTGGTGAGCTTTTGCTCAAACCAGATGAGCCCGCGCTCAAGCTGGCGACCTCAGGGTCTCGAACCTGGGTCCTCCACATCTCAGTCCAACACTCTATCCACTGTGCCACTGCCTGGTCAGGCTGGGAAATAAAAAGTTTTTATTATCCTTTCAAGTTGGAGAAAACAACAGATGTAATCCTTGTGGTATGTGGAAATGTTAGAGGACTGTTGAGAAATCCAGGGAGCCCCTCCCCCCCCCCCCCCCCCCCCCCCCCCGCCTCCAGTACTGTAAAGGAAACGGGTGTTAGATGAGACTATCATGCAGGTAGTGGGACTTCTCATCCAGGGGTTAAGATAAAGCTTCCCTTTTTGAGGAAATGATGGATGAGTAGGAATTAGCCAGTTAGGAAGTGAAGGCAGATGAGTAAAAGACAACTCGGGTAGTGGGAATCATCTATACGTAAAAGTTCTAAGGCCAGAAGGTGACTTGGCTGGTTCGGTGAAGGAAAGACTGGGCACAGTAATGATGGGGATTTTAGAGGTACACTGGTCAGGCTACTGCTGGGGTCCCTGTAGAGATTAGATTAAGAAATTTGGTTTTAATCCATAGAGCAATGGAGAGCCATCAAAGTGGGTTTTTTTTCTTATTTGTTTTTTACTCAAGGAAGTAACCCCAGATCTATGTTTTGAAAAGACTCCTCTTACTACTGTGGAGAAAGATTGGAGGCGAGGAGTAGATGGAGAAGGGTAGAAGATAGCGGACAGATTGTAGAGATCTGGAATTGGGTGGTGATAGTGCAGTTAAATGGAAGGTTTTGAGAGATTTTAGGAGACAAAAATGAGGGGACTTTTAATGGAAGAAAGATAGTTGAGAGAAAAAATCATGAGTTAGTTTTAGACAGGTTGAGTTTGAAATGCTCATGAGAAAACCAGTTGAAAATGTGCTGAAGGACAGTGTGCCTGGTGAGAGTGGAGAAAATTAGAAATAGCCCTTGCTGAGAATGGGAGAGCAAGCCTGCTGATGAATTATTTCCTGCTAGTCCTTCTGCCTGGAACTTCCCCCCAAAAGTCTTTACTTGGCTGGCTCCACTCATTCAAATCTCAGCTCAAATATCAACTCTTCAGTCTTCCAAAATCATCTAAGTTAAAGTAGAACCCCTTTGCCCCACAACAACTTTCTTATCATCACACTATTTTTTTTAACACGTCACCAGCTGAAATTGTCTTGTTAATTTGGTTTTCTTAGGAGAAATGTCTATTCAAATCCTTTACTCATTTTTTAAAAAATCCTTTGCCCCCCCCCCACCTGTTTTTGGTGTTTTGGGGGGTGACAGAGAGAGAGACAGATAGGGACAGACACAGGAAAGAGAGAAATGAGAAGTATCAATTCTTTGTTATGTCTCCTTAGTCTCCTTAGTTGTTCTTTTTTTTTAATTTTAATTTTTTTTATTTTTTACAGAGACAGAGAGAGAGTCAGAGAGAGGGATAGACAGGGACAGACAGACAGGAACAGAGAGATGAGAAGCATCAATCATTAGTTTTTCATTGCGCATTGCAACACCTTAGTTGTTCATTGATTGCTCTCTCATACGTGCCTTGACCGCGGGCCTTCAGCAGACTGAGTAACCCCTTGCTGGAGCCAGCGACCTTGGGTTCAAGCTGGTGGGCTTTTTCCTCAAACCAGATGAGCCCGCGCTCAAGCTGGCAACCTCGAGGTCTCGAACCTGGGTCCTCTGCATCCCAGTCCGACGCTCTATCCACTGCGCCACTGCCTGGTCAGGTTCCTTAGTTGTTCTTTGATTGCCTTCTCATATATGCCTTGACCAGGGGACTTCAGCAGAGCGCGAGTGACCCCTTGCTCAAGGCAGATGACCTTGGGCTTAAGCCAGCAGCAACCTTTGGGCTCAAGCCAGTGACCATGGTGTCATGTCTGTGATCCCGTGCTCAAGCTGGTGACCTTGGGGTTTTGAACCTGGGTCCTCAGCGTCCCAGTTCGACACTCTGTCCACTGTACCACTGCCTGGTCAGGCCCCTTTACCCATTTTTAATTTGGTCTTTATTGTTGAGTTGTACGCATTTTTTATACATTCTGGGAGCTAGTCCCATACTAGATATATGATTTGCAAAAATTTTCTTCCATTCCAGGGCTTATTTTTTTCACTTTCTTGAAAGTATTTTTTAAAGCATAAATGTTTTTTGTTTGTTTGTTGTTGTTTTTTTTTTTTGTATTTTTCTGAAGCTGGAAATGGGGAGAGACAGTCAGACAGACTCCCGCTTACGCCCCACCGGGATCCACCCGGCACGCCCACCAGGGGCTACGCTCTGCCCACCAGGGGGCGTCGCTCTGCCGCGACCAGAGCCACTGTAGCGCCTGGGGCAGAGGCCAAGGAGCCATCCCCAGCGCCCGGGCCATCTTTGCTCCAATGGAGCCTCGGCTGCAGAAGGGGAAGAGAAAGACAGAGAGGAAGGAGAGGGGGAAGGGTGGAGAAGCAGATGGGCACTTCTCCTGTGTGCCCTGGCCAGGAATCGAATCTGGGACTTCTGCACACCAAGCCGATGGTCTACCACTGAGCAAACCGGCCAGGGCTAAAACATAAATGTTTTTAAGATTGATAATGTTCATTTTATTTACAGTTGGCCCTTGAACAACACAGAGGTTAGGGGTGCTGAGCCCTTTGCAGTCAAAATCCCATATAATTTTTTTTTAAATTGATTTTAGAGGAAGGGAGAGAGCGAGAGACAGAAACAGACTGAAACATTGATCTGTTCCTGTAGGTGCCCTGACCAGGGATCGAGCCCTCAACCTTTACGTTTTGGGACGACATTCTAACCAACCGAGCTCTCTGACCAGGGCAAAATCCCCCTATACCTTAAGTTACTCTTCCCCATATGAAGATTCTTAAGTGAGGATCAGAAATTGACCTTTGAGCAATACGGGTTTGTGTGTATAAGTGGACCCTCACAGTTCAAACCTCAGCTCAAGGGTCAACTGTATTTTGTTTGCCTATGCTTTTGGTGTCATAGCTAAGAAACCATTGCCTAATTCAAGATAACAAATTTTATACTTGTGTTTTCTTATAAGAGTTTTATAGTTTTAACTTATTAGTAGTTAAATGTATTTATATGATGTGGGGTAGGGGCCCAATTTCATTCTTTTCACATTGGTATATCCAGTTGTATCAGCACCCTTTGTTGGAAAGACTAATCTAATGGTCTAGGCATCCTTGTCAAAAGCAGTTGCCCAAAACTGTATGTTTATTTCTAGATTTCTAATTCTATTATATTGATTTAATTAAGCAATTTTCAACCTTTTTCATTTCATGGCACACATAAACTAGTTGGCTAAAATTCTGCAACACACCAGAAAATATGTTTTTTCCTAATCTGACCAAAAAAAAAATTTATATATATATATATTTTTTAATTTTTGATTTATTCACACAAAATGGCTGTTGTTATTTTTTAAAGGCCTTTTAAAAAATTTATTTTTATTTCTTTATTTTAGAGAGAGAGGAAGGAGGAGAGAGACATCCATTTGTTGTTCCATTTATTTACATAGTCATCGGCTGATGATTGTATATGCCCTGACCTGGGCTTGAACCAGCAACTTTGACATATCAGGATGATGTTCTAACCAACTATGCTGTCTGGTCAGGGCCAAACAACTGTTGTTGTGTTGGCTTTTGTTATTTTTTAATTTGACAGTCTAAAAGAAAAGAAGTCAGTGCATATTTCAAAAATCCTTGCTGTACACCTATTTTCATAGAATGTACTTCAGTCACTGAGTAGGATAAGACAGATCTTTATGTACAGACCTGGAGAAATATTGTATTTTTCCACCTTTATAAAGATATAACTGGTAGGTAACATTGTGTAAGTTTAAGGTATACAGTGTAATGATTTGATATACATATATTGCAAAATGATTACCACAATAATGTTAGTTAAGACATCTGTCATCACACTTAGTTATCTTTTTTTGTGTGTTTGTGGTGAGAACTTTTAAGGTCTACTCCCTTAGCAACTTTCCAAGTATTACAATACAGTATTGTTAACTATGTCACTATGGTACATGAAATCCCTAGAACATAGTTAGCTTATAACTGGAAGTTTGTCTGTGGCTCAGTACTTTGGATGTAAGGCATCAATGGTTTAAAGTAGGACAATTTTTTTAAATCATAGCTACATGATACTGGCTTCTTTTCTTTCTTGCATAGGGGAGTACAGAAAAGTACTGGTTGTTGAGGTATTGAGTATTTTGAAAACTTTGATTATTTAAGGTTTTATTTTATTTTATTATACATGACTAGTTTATTTTTAGAAATATATACTGATTGTTAACATAGGGCTTATTGTGCAGAAGATAGCCTTTACTTGGCTCAGTCCAGTAGGAGAGACATAAAGGGTAAGCAATGTTTCATCAGTATATATTTTTGGAGCACCTAATGTGTTGCAGACACTGTTCTGAAGCATAAATCAGACCCAGTTCCTACCCCCTGTTTGTCTGTGAACCCGACAAGTTAACTAGCCATATAGCACAGGGTGGTACAGGCCACGGCTGGGGGAATATACAGAAGACTAGGGGAGCCCAGGGATGGGAGTTCAAACCAGGCAGAGGTAAGGCACATGTATGATCGGTGACATTTAGCCAGGCAAAATATCAGGCTCAAGGATATTCCAAACTGAGGGATATTGGATGAAAAATCTCAGCAGCATAAAATGTGACCCATTTGGGGAATTGCAGAGATAAAGCTATAGCAATGTTCCTCAGAACGTGGTCGTCTATCTTCCTAAGTCACATTCATCTAGGAGCGTGACTTGTTCCCCAGGTGATTCTTAGCCTTTCAGGTGATTCTCAAATTCACTTAAAGATGAGGAATACTGGTCTAGAGTTAAGGTGCATGATGAAAGAATGAAAATTATAGTTTAATATAAATATATCATTCATTAAAGGTATACATAAAACTATAGGTTGATTTTTATAGACTGTAAAACATTTTCATTTTAAACTTAGCTCCTTTTTCTAAGTGATTTGGGCGGAAGGGTAATGGGGAGAAAGGAGAGATATTACTATAAATTTTGTCTCTTAATTCCTAGGTGATTCTAAAAACAATCAATAAATCTTTATTCACTGAATGCTTCTGTTTTTCTTTTAGTCCAAGGACAAAATGATGAGAGGCTCTCGCCGAGGATGTGTTAGACTCAGAGTGAGTATTATTCATTATTTATTTATTTTAATTGACTTTTGAGAGAGAGGGAGAGAGAGGGAGAGAGAAGAAGGGCAGAGGGAGAGAGAGAAAAACATCAACTTGTTCTACCCACTAATGTATTCAGAAGTTGATTCTGCATGTGCCCTGGCCAGGGAGCAAACTCTCAACTTGGCTGTATCGGGAAGATGCTCTAACCAACTGAGCCACCTGGCCAGGGCAGTATTTTTATGTAAACTAATTTTGAAAGAAGAAAAAAACTGACAAAATCATAGAAGTCTAAATTTAGTTTAGTTTTTGTTAGGCAAGCAACTAAAGTTTAGAGAGAAAAAATGATATTTCTCCATGGTAACTGCTGGTCAGTGCCAGAACCAGGGCATTGTTGTTTTGGCCCATGAATTAATGGTGTGCCCATGACTTAATGTAGCTCCTGATTTTTTTTGTTTGTTTGTTTAATTTTGGTTTTAATATCAGGGACGGGGCTGGAAAATGAGTTGTAGTGTTGGTGGTAGAGCAAACAGTAGAAAAACTCTGAAAAATTCCCACTTTTAGCTTCTTTGTTCTTTCTGTTTAACATTGTTTAAAAATGGTTGATGTAGCAGTGATGTCCAGTAGAAATAAAATGTGAGCTACATATATACATTAATTTTACAGTAGCCACATTTAAACAGGAACCAGAAACAGGTGAAGTTAATTTTAATAATATATGTTTAGGCCACTATATCTAGAATATTATTTCAACATGTAATCAATAAAATATTATTAATAAGATATTTTACATTCTTTTCTAAATACTAAGTCTTCCAAATCCAGTGTGTCTTTACACTTATGGTACATCCCAGTTCAGACTAGCTGCGCTTCAGGTGCCTAACAGTTCCCTGTGGCTAGTGGCTGCTTTATTGCAGTGCAGGCCAATAGCTTCGCATTGCTTTTAATTGCTAGTTCCATTTCCACCATTGTCCAAGTGGGTAAAGGCAAGAAAGAAGGCAGGTTTGGGGATAGTTTCAGTCTCCATTGTACCTAAGGAAAGGCTGGCTCTATCTTAACTAGGTGAATCAGCTTCTAGCCTTTTCTTCTTCAGGCTCCTTTTGCTTTCTTTCTGCTATCTTTTTTCTGTACCCTTACTTTTGAAGATGTGACTGTATTATTGCATTTATTAGAAGTAGTCAATAACTGAGAAAGACACCAAATTCAAATGGACAAATTTTGGCACCAAGATAGGTGTAAATATGGTGGAGTTACAGGGTGGGACTGAGACAGGCTTATTTTGAGCAGATAATGGTGTATATGTGATAGCGTAATGATTTTTTTTAAATGTTTACTTTTTCTTATCTTTCGTTTGGTTTTCCTTTTGTCTTTTTGATTTAATTGCTTTTCTAAGCACTTGCTTTTGACCTTAGTCACCACTCAGTCTGGTATTAACTGCTTTCTTGGCTTGAGATGGACTCAATAGTGAGTCTTTGGCAGAGCTTTGTTGAGACAGCCCTTCACTTGAATTCAATCTGAACTTGGGCCACTATCTCATTGTTTCAGTTAATGCAATATTTTTTTCTTTTAAATACAGCTTAATTAATTATTAACCCCTGTGACTACCACTTAGGTTAAGAAATACATTTTGCCAGCTACCCGGAAGCCTCTTTATGTGTCCTATTCCAGTTACAGCACCCTCCCTGTCTCCTGAAGTCAGCCCTCTTCCATTCTAGAAATCATGTCTTATTTTAAATTCCTAAATTTTATATTTTATCTTGACCATTAAAAAAAAGTAATTTATCTATCCAGACCCTTTGACCGGTATGAGTTGTATGTAGTTTTAGATTTAACTGATTGCAGCAGTTCAGCATGTTCCTCTGCCTCTGCTTTTCCTGCAGATTGGTAGTGGGATCCGGAGCCTGGATCAGACCCAGGTTTGATCCTTTTGGCAAGACTATATAGGTGGGGTGGTGGTGTGTTCTTTTATCAGCTTGCACATATGTCTGGTTTTGTCTGTTTTATTGGGAGACAAACCTACAGGAAGGGAGAGATGAGAAGCATCCACTAGTAGTTGCAGCACTTTAGTTCATTAATTGCTTCTCATCTATGACTTGACGGGGGGGGGGGCTCTAGCCAAGCCAGTGATCCCTTGCTCAGCCCAACAATTTAGGGCTTAAGCTGGTGAGCTTGTGCTAAGCCAGTGACCTTGTGGTTTTGAACCTGGGACCTTAGTGTCACAGGTTGATGCTGTATCCACTGTGCCACCACTGGTCAGGCCATAAGGTCTGGTTTTTGCTCTTTATTGATATTAGCACTATCAATGCTCTGCACCTAGATCAATTAACTTATTTGGGGTTGCAAAATTATGACATTTTATCACTTTGTTTTAATTCTTATCAGATAACTACATATGAAGACACTTCATTTATTATTTGGTTGCCCAGTGGTACAGTTCAGATAGATAGGATACAGCTTGATTATTTCCTTTCACTTACCCAATCTCAAGATAATGAATTGACTTAAAACAACATTCAATTTATATTTACAGGGTGGGGTAAAACATGCGGAACACAGAGTTTATTCTTGTATTATTATTTATTATATTATTTTCTGTGTGAACAACTATAAACCTACCTTGCCCCATTCTGTGTGTATCCAAAAGAATTGAAAGTAGAGACACAAACATATTTTGCACACTGATGTTCATAGAAGCATTACTCACAATAGCCTATATAGCTGGAAGCACTCAGTGTCCATTTGATGGCTGGATAGATGAACAAAATGGGGTACATGTAATGGAGTATTATTTAACCTCAAAAAGGAAGAAAATTCTGACACAGGTCATAGTATCTTAAGGATATTATGCTGAGTGAAATAAGCCCATCATTAACAGTAAATACTGTATGATTTTACATACATGAGGTATCTAGAGTAGTCAAATTCATGGAGACAGAAAGCAGAATGGTGGTTTCCGGTGGTTGGAAGCAGGGGATTTGGGGAGTTCTTGTTTAACGGGTACAGAAGTTCCATTTGGGAAGATGAAAAAGTTCTTGAGACCATCTGGTCATACATAATGTGAATGCACTTAATACTACTAAACAGAACACTTAAACATATTTGAATAGTAAATTTTATATTATATGTATTGTGTATTTTACCACAATTTAAAAACCCACACCCGTTTATTATCTCACAGTTTTGTAGATCGAGCATCTAAGATGGGTTCTCTGCTAAAGGTCTCACAGAGCTGAAATCAAGGGATTGAGCAGCTTGGGCTCTCATCTGGAGGCTGTGAGGAAGAATCCAAGGGAGAATTCGCTTCCAAAGTCATTCAGGTTGTTGGTAGAATTCAGTTCCTTGTTGCAGGACTGAGGTCCTTGTTTTCTTGCTGGCTGTCAGCTGAGATCTGCTTCACATACTCCTTGTTAGGCAGCCCCTCTGTCTTCAAGTCAGCATGCCACATCAAATCCTTCTAGTGTTCTGAATTTGACTTCTCATTCTGATCCCAGCTGCAGAAAACAGGCTTCATTTAAAAGGCCTCATGTGATGTGAAGAAAAGGGAACCCTTGTGCACTGTTGGTAGGGATGCAGATTGGTGCAGCCACTATGGAAGCAATATGGAGTGTCCTCAAAAAATTAATAATGGACCGCCTTTATGACCCAGCAACTCCACTTCTGGATATATATAAATATATATATTTGAAGAAACCTTAGAAAGACTAAATGCACCCATATATTCATTGCAGCAATATTTACAATAGCCACAATATGGAACCGAGCCAAGCGCTCATTAATAGACAAGTGAGTAAAAAAAGATGTGGTACATATATACAATGGAATACTACTTGGCCATTTGTGGCAGGATGGATGGACCTAGAGCAGTGGTTCTCAACCTGTGGGTCGTGACCCTGGCGGGGGTTGAACGACCAAACACAATACATTTTTAAATAAAATATGTATTTCCGGCCCTGGCCGGTTGGCTAAGTGGTAGAGCATCGGCCTGGTGTGTAGAAGTCCCGGGTTCGATTCCTGGCCGGGGCACACAGGAGAGGCGCCCATCTGCTTTTCCACCCCTCCCCCTCTCCTTCCTCTCTGTCTCTCTCTTCCTCTCTCGCAGTGAGGCTCCACTGGAGCAAAGATGGCCCGGGCGCTGGGGATGGCTCCTTGGCCTCTGCCCCAGGCGCTAGAGTGGCTCTGGTCACAACAGAGCGACACCCCGGAGGGGCAGAGCATCGCCCCCTGGTGGGCAGAGTGTCGCCCCTGGTGGGCGTGCCCGGTGGATCCCGGTCGGGCGCATGCGGGAGTCTGTCTGACTGTCTCTCCCCGTTTCCAGCTTCAGAGGAATGCAAAAATAAAAATAAAATAAAATAAATGTATTTCCGATGGCTTTAGGCGACCCCTGTGTTTTGGTCGTTGGACCCCCACCGGGGTCGCAACCCACAGGTTGAGAACCGCTGACCTAGAGGATATTATGCTAAGTGAAAGAAGTCAGAGGAAGACAAATACCATGTGATTTCACTTATATGTGTAATGTAAAGAACAAAATAAACAAAATTGAACCAGACTCATAGATACAGAGAACAGACTGATGGCTGCCAGAGGGAAGGAGGGTTGGGGGACTGAGTGAAAAAGGTGAAAAGATTAAGAAGTACAAATGGGTAATTACAGAATAGTCATAGGGATGTAAAAAGTACAACGTGTGGAATATTGTCAGTAATATTCTAAATACTATGTGTGGTGCCAGGTGGGTACTGGAAATATTGGAGGAATGCTTTGTAAAGTTAAAGTATATGGTTGTCTGATCACTATGCTGTACACCTAAAACTAATGCAAAATAATATTAAATTTAAGTTGTAATTAAAAAATAACTTTAAAATTCCTGATAAATAAATAAAAGGCCACATGTGTGTGATTAGGGTATACCCACCAGGTAATCTCCCTTTTGCTATATAACCAATCCATTAATAACTCATCCTGTAACATAGTCACTGCAGTGAGATCTCATCATTCACAGTTTCTACTCACATGCAAAGTGGAGGAGATGATGCAGGGGCTAGAGTTATGGGGTGGGGTGAGGGACAGAATTCTTCTTACCACACAGAACCAGACATACTGTGTTTGAATCTTATTTTTGCTCTTGGCTTTATTGACTGGAAGAGGGAAATTATCTGTAAGCTTCCTGAGCTTGAGTTTTCTCTTTAAAGCAAGTAGTATATTTCTTCCCTTGTAGAATTTTTTAAGTATTAGGTATCTGGTACATAGATGGAAGCTATTAATTAGTACTGTGTGTGTGTTAAGAGGCTTTGAGCCTGACCAGGCAGTGGCACAGTGGATGGAGCGTCGGACTGGGACGTGGAGGACCCAGGTTCAAAACCCCAAGGTCGCCAGCTTGAGTGCAGGCTCATCTGGTTTGAGCAAGGCTCACCAGCTTGAGCCCAAGGTTGCTGACTTGAGCAAGGGGGTCACTCAGTCTGCTGTAGCCCCCTCCCCCCCATCAAGCCACATATGAGAAAGCAATCAATGAACAACTAAGGTGCTGCAACAAAGAATTGATGCTTCTCATCTCTCTCCTTTTCTGTCTGTCTGTCTGTCCCTCTCTCTGTCTCTGTCAAAGTAAAAAAAAGGCTTTGAGGTATAGTTGACCTTTGATAATGCAGAGGTTAGGGGCACTGACCTTCTTCCATGTGGTTAAACATCTGCATATAAATTTTGACTCTCCCAAAGTTTAACTACTGTCGACCACAGCCTTACCAATAACATTTACACATATTTTGTATGTTATATATATTATATGCTTCAGTCTTATAGTAAAGTAAGCTAAAGAAAAGAAAATGTTAAAATCACAAGGAAGAGGCCTGACCAGGTGGTGGCGCAGTGGATAGAGCATAGAACTGGGATGCAGAGGACCCAGGTTCGAGACCCTGAGGTCGCCAGCTTGAGCACAGGCTTATCTGGTTTGAGCAAAATTCCACCAGCTTGAGCCCAAGTTCACTGGCTCCAGCAAGGGGTTACTCGGTCTGCTGAAGGCCCACGGTCAAGGCACACATGAGAAAGTAATAAATGAACAACTAAGGTGTTGGAACGCGCAATGAAAAACTAATGATTGATGCTTCTCATTTCTCCATTCCTGTCTGTCTATCCCTCTCTCTGACTCACTTTGTCTCTGTAAAAAATAAAAAAATAATAAAAAATAAAAAATAAAAAAAAATCACAAGGAAGAGAAAATACATTTATAATATTTATTGAAAAACAATTTGTGACTAAGTGGACCCACACAGTTCAAACCCTTGTTATTCAAGAGTCAACTTTATTTTTAAAAAAGCTGGACTGCTATTTGGATTTCTATTTAAGAAACATCTGGGGAGTTTGTTTATAATATAGGTTCCCAAATCATACTCTATAGACATGCTGTTTTAGAATAGGGTCAGGAACTTTTATTTTTAAACACATCCTCCAGATCATGTTGTACAGCCAAATTTGTGGCCACTGGCATAGTAGAAGTAATGAGAGAGACCTGGGGCTGAGTCTCATTCAGTTCTACCCAGTACTGATTCTGTGCCTATGGGCAAAGTTCCTAATCTGTGTGAAAAGAACATTGTATAACTTATAGGGTATTGGGGATATTTCCTGAGAGACGAAAAAGGAGGCTGACAACTCCAGCATTACTTCGAGTCTATTAAGGGAACTTAGATATGAGGTGGCAATGCAGCATGGATATCATCTATTCTGCACGGCAGTTGCTAATATATAGAACAAAGCAAATGGCTAGAGGTACTGGGATATGATCCACCACAGATAAGGGGGAAATGCTTTGATGCAAAAGCCTGTTCCAGCCACCAGCCTGAGCTAGCACACCTTGCAGTATAGGGCAGGGGCTGCTCAGACAGTGTCTGAGAGGATTTATGGGAAACAATTTCTGTTCTGGCCCAGATCTAGCAGGAGCTGGCTTGAGAGTCCACATCATGGAACAGTCTCTTCTCCACTTAAGGTTGTTGTGAGGCTTAGCAATTATATATGCATAGGGTTTTGCGCATAGTACACAGCTAATATACTACTACTATGGAGGATGATGGTAACAATGATGGTGACTGATAATGCATCTAATATCTAGAGTCCAAATGAGCTTTAAAAAAAATTTTTTTTAATTTTGAGAGAGCACAAGAGAGCGTGTGAGAGACAGACAAGGAGGGTGAGAGAGGATAAGAGAGGTGAGAAACATCAACTCATGTTGCTTTTATTTCAGTTGTACATTGAGCTTTTTTTTTTAAAGCATCTTAATTTTATTTTGTGACAGAGAGTCAGAGAGAGGGACAGATAGTAAGGGAGAGAGATGAAAAGCATCAATTCTTCGTTACGGCACCTTAGTTGTTCATTGATTGCTTTCTCATATGTGCCTTGACGGGGGGGGGGGGGTGGCTACAGCAGACTGAGTGACCCTTTGCTCGAGGCAGCGACCTTGGGCTCAAACTGGTGAGCCTTGCTCAAATCAAATAAGCCTGCACTCAAGCTGGTGACCTTGGAGTCTCAAACCTGGGTCCTCCGCGTCCCAGTCCAACGCTCTGGTCAGGCCACCGCTTGGTCAGGCTACATTGAGCTTCTTGTATGTGCCTTGACCAGGGCCATGCCAGTTCCCCCTTCCTGAGGCCAACAACCTTGAGCTTTCCATGCCAGTGACCTTTTGTGGGCTCAAGCTGGCAAGCTTTGGAATCTCCTGCTCAAGCCAGCAACCTGCGCTAATGAGTCTGCACTAGGAGCTCACGACCTCAGCGTTACAGGTTGTCACTTGATGTACTTACTGCGCCCCTACTGGTCAAGCTCCAGATGAGCTTAAACAGCAGATCTCCCGACTCTCCATGCATCCCATCTCATATTCCAACTACACTGTACTTCGTGTTCCCTCATTCTGTTTTTTCATTTTCATTGCTCTTAAGATATACTTAAAAATTTTTATTTTTCAATTACAGTTTACATTCCGTATTATTTTGCATTAGTTTCAGGTGTACAGCATAGTGGTTAGACACACATACAATCTACAAAATTGTACCCCCGATATTTCCAGTTGACGTATTTTTAATATGTCAGGAATTTTCTATGCCCTCGTCTGGTGAGCTCATCTTTTAAGAGACTTTTCAAATATTGCTGCTTCTATGGAGCCTTCTTGATCCACATCCCTCTTCCTCTGCCTTACCACAGCATTTGTCACGTACAGCAATGAAGGTACTTACTCCATTTTAACTTGTCTAATTTTCTACTTGATAGTGAGTTTTCACTATAAAAAATGAATAAATATTGGAGAATTGGCCTTTACTGTAATTTACATATAGAGGAGCTATGGAAGTTATCTTAAACATATGAGCCAGTTGTATGATATGTTTTCTTAAAAAAAAAGCAAACATTCATGTGGTTTTAGTCTACATAAAAGGAGAAGAGGGAAAGGAACCAGTAGGTATTGAGGAAGCTCTTACAATTAGGCACTGTGCCAGATGATTTTTCACATGTATTCGTGTGAGAATCCCATCAGGTTAAATGGTGTTACTTCATTTTATGTGTGAGGAGGCCGAGACTCAAAACTGCTTTTAGTAACTTTGCAAGGTTACACAGTAAGTAAATGGTGAATCTGGGATTGAAGTTGGGTCTGTCTTATTCCAAAAACCTGTTCAGTCATCAGTGTTACCGGGATCCTATATTTCTTGACTAGAAGAGTTAATGTAGAGACTCCCTACTTGTTGCAAAGCAGTGTAAAACCAGCTGAGGAAAGCAAAGATTGAAAAACCATTCCCTTTCCATCTACTTTTCTTTGACTTGTTGGTGGCAAAGTGTCTGCCACTAGATGGTGCCCTTGTCAAGTATTGGTTAAGTCCTGGTGTCTGATTTTTCCTCCTCCCCAACGAACTAGCTAAAAGCAAAATATTGACATTTCCGGGTAAAATCTGAAAAATGGAGATGTAGTAACATCAAAGAAGTAGTGTAGGGTAGAGACAAGAACAGGCCATATATGAAATGAAATTCAAACCTGGATTTGCTACTTACTAGCTTTTTGATTTCAGGCAACTCATCTATTTGTCTCTACGTTTTCTTTATCTCTCTAGAATAGGCATCATGTGATTTAGTTGTGGAGTTATGAGGAGCAAATTAATTGATATATTAAAAAGTATCCAAATACAGTGTCTGGATTTAAGTTCTTAATACATGATAATTACTGTTGTAATTAATAATTACTGTTGTAATTAATAATTATTGTTGATAAGATCCCAGATTCTAAGATTTCTGCAGGGCCTTAGGAATCACCCAGTAAGGTGAATTGTATTCAATATAGATTTTTGGGTTTCTTTTGTTGTTGTTTTTTACAGGGACAGAGAAAGAGTCAGAGGGATAGATAGACAGGAACGGAGAGAGATGAAAAGCATCAATCATCAGTTTTTCATTGCGACACCTTAGGTGTTCATTGATTGCTTTCTCATATGTGCCTTGACTGCGGGCCTTCAGCAGACAGAGTAACCCCTTGCTCAAGCCAGTGACCTTGGGTCCATGCTAGTGAGCTTTTTGCTCAAGCCAGATGAGCCCGTGCTCAAGCTGGCAACCTTGGGATCTCGAACCTGGGTCCTTCCACATCTCAGTCCGACACTCTATTCACTGTGCCACCGCCTGGTCAGGCTATTCAATATAGTTGTGTTTTTTTTCTTCTCTCTCTCTCTCTCTCTTTTTTTTTTTTTTGTATTTTTCTGAAGCTGGAAACGGGGAGAGACAGTCAGACAGACTCCCACATGCGCCCGACCGGGATCCACCCGGCACGCCCACCAGGGGGCAAAGCTCTGCCCACCAGGGGGCGATACTCTGCCCCTCCGGGGCGTCGCTCTGTTGCGACCAGAGCCACTCTAGCGCCTGGGGCAGAGGCCAAGGAGCCATCCCCAGCGCCCGGCCATCTTTGCTCCAGTGGAGCCTCGGCTGCGGGAGGGGAAGAGAGAGACAGAGAGGAAGGAGAGGGGGAGGGGTGGAGAAGCAGATGGGCGCTTCTCCCGTGTGCCCTGGCCGGGAATCGAACCCGGGACTTCTGCACTCCAGGCCGACGCTCTACCACTGAGCCAAACGGCCAGGGCTCAATATAGTTTTAATGCTAAATATATTGTGAGTTTTCGAAAATTATTAATTCAAGTTACTTAAAGTAACACTTTTTACCTGGTCCAGTGAAACTAAGTACTCAATTTTCTAATTGTGTTGGGTCATCAGAATTGACTAACTGCATGAGAGATGTGGGGATATGTCATTGTTCTCTTTTCTTTTTGTCTATCACAAGAGAGTCAAGCAGTGCACCATGATGGAGTATTAATAGTTTTAGCACTGACTTGTTCTGCTAGTGCCTTATTTCATTGATTCTACATTATTTTTTCACCTCTTTTATTGGAGTATATATTACAGTCATTGATATCTTAGAAGGCATTATTTTTAGGTTAGTATATATATAACCTTAAGACTGTCTGCTCTTCCCCCTCATCCTCTTAGATTTGCTTTTGTCAATTGTCTTCTTACTTCACTTTGAAAAATTACTCTATAGATTTCTGCCCTTTTTATTAATTCAGTAGCTTTTTTGCAAGTGTCATCTCTTTTGTATGAATTTGAACTAAAAATTTCCTCCCGTGGGCAAGATATAGACATTTATTCCATCCCTGTGATTGGTACATAGATATCATTAGCATTATATTTTCTGAATGTTTATAATATTTCATAAATACAAATTAAAAATTAAATAGGAAAGTGATGAAAAAGATTTCAGGAAAACGTTAATCAAAAGAAAGCTAGGACCTGACCAGGTGATGGTGCAGTGGATAGAGCATTGGACTGGGATGCAGAGGACCCAGGTTCGAGACCTCGAGGTCGCCAGCTTGAGCGCGGGCTCATCTGGTTTGAGCAAAAAGCTCACCAGCTTGGACCCAAGGTTGCTGGCTCAAGCAAGGGGTTACTGGGTCTGCTGAAGGCCCGCAATCAAGGCATATATGAGAAAGCATCAATGAACAACTAAGGTGCCGCAACAAAAAACTGACGATTGATGCTTCTCATCTCTCTCCATTCCTGTCTGTATGTCCCTGTCTATCCCTCTCTCTGACTCTCTGTTCCTGGAAAAAAAAAAAAGGCTAGGAAACAGTAGTACTATCAAATATAATAGACTTTAAGAAAACAATAAAAATTATTATGGGAAAAAAAAGAATACCAAAACCTCAGTATTGCATAGAATTAAAAGTCCTGTAATAAAACAGTAGCCACTCACTGTTTCTCATGCATACTTCTAAATAATTCATTGGTGAAAGTAGAAATCATAATGGAAATTATGAAATATTTAAACCTGAATGATAATGAAGGAACCACGTGTTAAACTGCATCTGAGGCAGTCAAGATTTATAATCTTAAATAAATATATTATAAAATAGAGATTAAAAATTAATTCAAAAAAATTAGTAAAAGAATAGTAATGAAAAAGTACAAAGAAGAAAATAACGAAGGAAATTTTTAGGACAGAGGCACTTATCAATGTGTAGATGTCAAAATCCTGAACAAAATACAGCAAACCATACCCAGTTATCTGTAAATTAAAAGTATTATGACCAAATAGAGTTTATTCTGAGAACATTAGGATGCTATCTTTAAAATTAATTCACCGAATTAACATTAAAAGAGGAAAACTACATGACCATCTGAATAAATACAGAAGAAGTAGTGAATAAAATGGAACATGCATTTTAAGATTAAGCAAACTAGGAATAAAAGAGAATATTCTAGCCTGACCAGGCGATGGCGCAGTGAATAGAGCATTGGACTGGGATGTAGAGAACCCAGGTTCGAGACCCCGAGGTTGCCGATTTGAGCAAAAAGCTCACCAGCTTGGACCAGAGGTCGCTGACTTGAGCAAGGGGTTACTTGGTCTTCTGTAGTCCCCCCCTCCCCCGTCAAGGCACATATGAGAAAGCAATCAATGAACAACTAAAGTGCCACAACAAAAAACTGATGATTGATGCTTCTCATCTCTCTCCATTACTACCTGTCTGTCCCTATCTGTCCCTCTCTCTGACTCTCAGTCTCTGTAAAAAAAAAAAAAAAAGAGAATATTCTAAACCTTTGAAGGAGTATTTGCTAAAATATTACAGTGTGCGTAAAAGTGAAATAAAGAAGTGTTCTCTTTAAAATCAGCAGTGAGACAAAGTTGCCTGCTTTTGCTGCTGCTTTGAATATTGTGTTCCTAGAGGTACTAGTGAATACTGTAAGACAAGAAAAGATGCAAAAGATAAGGCATGGAAGGAAGAACAAAATTAGTATTTGCAGATGATGTTTCTGTAACTGTACTAGATGTCCTGGTAAACTTGCAACACAATAAGGAACACAAAAGAATTCAAAGAAAAAGGATTAGAAGGGAAGAATAAACATTGGTATGTATTTGCAAATGTGATTGTCTACATAAAACAGTCCATAAGAATCTGCAGAAAAAAGTTTTTTGGCTGTGTTATCAATATGCAGAGAACATACAGTGTTCTTCTATATGAGCCACAATTAGAAAAAGTTATTCAAAAAAAGGAACTATTTATAATTATATCAGGAACTCTGAATTACCTAGGAATATATTTTATAAGATAAATGTATTCTTTTGGTGGATAAAACTGTAAAGCCATGAGAAGACTAGAGGAAGATTGAATATAGTAAAAGCTATATCCTATTCTTTTGCCTGTTAGACTCAATAACATATATTTTTACTTCTTTTTAGTTAATCTAGAAACACATGTGATTATAGTCAAAACCACAATTGGCCTTATCAAGGAACTTGACAAGATGATTCTAAAGTCATTTTAAATGGTAAAAGGGCAAGAAAAGTTTGAAGAATAGGAGTTAGGGAACTTGTCATTCCAGGTAGTTAAGACTTTGTATGAAACTATAGTAGTTAAAATGATATGGTATTTATACAAGGGGAAAGAAATAGATCAGGGCAGAGAAAAAGCTCAGAAATAGAACCACACATCTATGGGAATTTAGTACATGCCATGACACATTACAGGTCAATTTTATCACTTCAGTAAATGAAGCTGAATCAATTGGCTGCCCATTACTCCCTGTCTCATGTTGTACACAAAAATAAATTCCAGAGTTATAAGTATAAATTTTCATTCTCTACATTTAATAAGAATATATAAAAGAATGTCTTTATGATATCAGCACAGAGAAGGATGTCTTTATTAATTTTTTTTAGCGAGAGAGAGAGAGAGAGAGACGGACGGACCAACAGACAGGAAGGGAGAGAAATGAAAAGCATCAATTGTAATTGTGGCACCTTAGTTGTTCATTGATTGCTTTCTCATATGTACGTTGGCTGGGAGGCTCTAGCCATGCCAGTGACCCTTTTGCTCAAGCCAGTGACCATGGGGTCATGTCTATGATCCCAGGCTCAAGCAGGTGACCCCACACTCAAGCTGGCGATGACCTTGGGGTTTTGAACCTGGGTCCTCAATGTCCCAGGTCAATGCTCTATCCACTGTGCCAGCACCTGGTTAGGCAAGAAGGATGTCTTAAAGAATAAACCATAAGCCCTGGCTGGTTGGCTCAGTGGTAGAGCGTCCGCCTGGCATGCAGGAGTCCCGGGTTCGATTCCAGGCCAGAGCACACAGGAGAAGCGCCCATCTGCTTCTCGACCCCTCCCCCTCTCCTTCCACTCTGTCTCTTCCCCTCCTGCAGCCAAGGCTCCATTGGAGCAAAGTTGGCCCGGGCGCTGAGGATGGCTCTATGGCCTCTGCCTCAGGCTCTAGAATGGCTCTGGTTGCAACAGAGCGACGCCCCAGATGGGCAGAGCATCACCCCCTGGTGGGCATGCCGGGTGGATCCCGGTTGGGCCTATGTGGGAGTCTGTCTGACTGCCTCCCTGTTTCCAACTTCAGAAAAATACAAAAAAAAAAAAAAAAAAAGAATAAACCATAATAGAAAAGGTTGGTAGATTTGACAACAGTCAAATTTTAAAACAACAAAACGACACCACAAACAGAAAGAACTCTTGCCTGGGATAGAAAATATTTACAATGCATACAACTGACAAAGGATTAACATTCAGACTATATAAAGAACTACAAACTTGCCTGACCTGTGGTGGCGCAGTGGATAAAGCGTCAACCTGGAAATGCTGAGGTCGCCGGTTCAAAACCCTGGGCTTGCCTGGTCAAGGCACATATGGGAGTTGATGCTTCCAGCTCCTCCCCCCTTCTCTCTCTCTGTCTCATTCTCCTCTCTCTCCCTCTCTGTCTCTCTCTCCTCTCTAAAAATAAATAAGTAAAATTAAAACACACACACACACACACACAGAACTACAAACATATAAAAACAAAAAGAAAATCCAAAACAACGCATATAAATCAGTAAAAAAGCAAAAGCAAATTGTTCACCATTCTATTACCATTACCTAGAACAGTGATTTTCAACTAGTGTGCCACAATAATTTTTATAACATGCAGTTCCTGACTCAGGCAGACTGACTCTTTTTTTAAAGATTTTATTTATTTGTTTTAGAGAGAAGAGAAGAGAGAAAGAGACAGAGAGAGAGGTGGGGGGGAAGAACAGGAAGCATCAACTCCCATATGTGTCTTGACCAGGCAAGCCTGAGGTTTTGAACCGGCAACCTCAGTGTTCCAGGTCAACACTCTCTTCACTGCGCCAACATAGGTCAGACCACTGACTTCTTTTCCTTTAGATTGTCATATAAAGAAATGACAGCAGCTGACACAACAGTAGCCATCCAGTGTGAATGAATCAAAGTTATACCTATTTTTTTGTCAGATTGGCAAAATATATTTTTTGGTGTACTGCAGAATTTCAGTAATTAGTTTATGTGTGCCGTGCAATGAAAAATGTTGAAAATCGCTGGCCTAGACAATTCAATAAATACTTGCTGAGTCAATGAATGATTCTTAAGCCAGTCCTCCATGCAGCAGCATCTTTGGTGAGCAGGCTGGACCTTGAGCTTTCCTGCTTCCTTCTGTATTAAGGATTTCTTTCTTTTTGTGGACTAGGTGCTCTTTCAGAGCAGAGGTATGTCTTACTCCTATTTATATCGCTGCTCCTTTTAGGCACTGTGTCAGGAATCTATGTCCTGAAGGAGCCATCATTCCTTTTATCATCTTTGGAGCCAGTTTGCAGCCTACTTTTTCTTCTTGCAAAGGGAGATTGATCCTAAAATAGCCAGACTTCTGTTTTTTCACCCCAAGTAATGAGAGCAAAACTGTTTTTCTGAATTTGACACCAGAATTATGATTCATGTTGCAGTATATTTCTTTGTATACTAGAAAGGAGAAGAGGGAAAGTCAGGAAATTCATCTGGTTGAACAAGACTCCAATTACTTTCTATAGTGTTATCCTGTTGGCACAATGGGTCGTAGAAGCAAGCCTGGAATAAAAACTTTGACATTTTGATGAGTTAGCATACAAAGAAATTTGCTCAATGATAGAATACTATTCCACATATGGATTAGCAAAGGGAGTTTTGATTTCCAGATGTAAAAAAATAAGTAGTATAAACTCAGATAAAAGGAAAGGAAGGCTTTTTGGTAGGAGACAGCTTGGGACAATTGATAAACTAGAGGTGAGAGGTAGGCATGGAGCAAATCACTGAGGGCCGTTTGTAGGCTAGGCTATGGAATGACCATGTCCCTTAAACTGGGGCATTGTTTAGACTAAAAAGGGGTTCTGTTCATTATTATGACAGGACAACAGGAATAATCTGGAACTGTCCCAGGAAAACCAGTTTATATGATCACCTTATTTGAAGGTGACCAAGAACCATTGATTTGGTTATACATCATACGGGGAATGGGAGGTTAAAATAAAGTTTAGGTCAGAAGCATGGACAAGTCTGAGCTTTGACTGGAAGGGAATGAGAGAGGTGGGCAATTGCTAGATGTGGATATACAATTGAAAAGGATAGTTGTTGTGGTGGTAGTAATAGTAATTGTTGTTGGAAAAAGGGTAAGAACTTGAGTACATATAAATGCCATTGGAAAGGAGTCAGTAGAGAGAGAAGTTGAAAATTGGTCAAGTAAGAAACCTAAGGAAGGTGATAGGAAATAGAGCCTCTTTTACATTATGACAGGTGGAAAGGAAGCAAGAATGAGAGCAAATGCAGGGGAGTTGTTAAGTGGGAGGTTATAGCAGGTTTAGAGTTTCTACCTTAATGACTGCATATATGGGGGTTTAAAGGAAGTAGAGAAGGTTTTAAATAGCTACACTGGAGGAAGTAGAGAAGGTTTTTAATAGCTACAGTGGATGCCCTGGCTGAATAGCTTTGTTGGTCGGAGCATTGTCTGGAAGTGGAGAGGTTTGATTCCTGGTCAGGGCACATACAGGAACAGATCCATATTCCTGTCTCTTTCTCTCTCTAAGATCAATCAATCACCCTGGCTGGTTGACTCAGTGGTAGAGCGTCAGCCTGGCATGTGGATGTCCTAGGTTTAATTCCTGGTCAGGGCACACAGGAGAAGAACCCATCTGCTTCTCCACCCCTCCCCCACTCCCTTATCCCCCCCCCCTTTCTCTCTCTCTCTCTCTCTCTCTCTCTCTCTCTCTCTCTTCCTCTCCTGTAGCCATGGCTCAATTGGAGTGAGTTGGCTCTGGGTGCTGAGGATGGCTCCATGGCCTCTGCCTCAGGCACTAAGAAGAGCTCTGTTGCTGAGCAATGGAGCAACAGCTCAGATGGGCAGAGCATTGCACCCTAGTGGGCTTGCCTGGTAGATCCCACCCAGTGAGCGGGGGGGCGCATGTGGGAGTCTGTCTCAGTGCTGCCCTTCCTCTCACTGAATTAAATAAATAAATATAATAAAATCAATCAGTAAAAAGAAATTTTAAAAAATAGTTATGGTGGACAATGGGAGAAAGACCAATAATGAGACAAGGATGCCCTCTATTGAATATACTTATATTCAACATTCTCTTGGAGTCTTAAACCAGGCAGTCCTAGCCAATGAATAAAGCAAGAAAATAAATACACAGTATAAGGATTGCAGTAGAAGAAATAAAACTGTTATTCACAGCAACTTAATTAAGCATGCAGATAATCCAAAAGAATCTACAGATATACTATTAGAATTGATAAGTGAATTTAACAAGATTACTGAATACAAGGTCACTATACAAAAATAAATTTTATTTCAATACACCCACAACTAGTAATTTATTTATTTATTTATTTATTTATTTTATTTTTTTGTATTTTTCTGAAGCTGGAAACGGGGAGAGACAGTCAGACAGACTCCCGCATGCGCCCGACTGGGATCCACCCGGCACGCCCACCAGGGGCGATGCTCTGCCCACCAGGAGGTGATGCTCTGCCCCTCCGGGGCGTCGCTCTGCCGCGACCAGAGCCACTCTAGCACTTGGGGCAGAGGCCAAGGAGCCATCCCCAGCGCCTGGGCCATCTTTGCTCCAATGGAGCCTCGGCTGCGGGAGGGGAAGAGAGAGACAGAGAGGAAGGAGGGGGGGGGGTGGAGAAGCAAATGGGCGCTTCTCCTGTGTGCCCTGGCCGGGAATCAAACCCGGGTCCCCCGCACGCCAGGCTGACGCTCTACCGCTGAGCCAACCGGCCAGGGCCACGCAACTAGTAATTTAAAAATGAATTTTTAAATGTCAAAATGATCTGGAGATGTTTTCTCTGAATCTATATACTCTAATTGATCAGTGTCACCCCGTTAAAATTAATTGTCTAAATAAAATTTAATATAAATACTGAATTTTAAAAAATATAATACATTTACCATAGCACCAGAAATAATTGTGTAGGAATAAATATTAACAAAGATGGGCAAAACCTCTATTCAGAAACCTAGAAACATTATTGAAATTTAAAATAACTTAAATGGTAAGCCAAGTTTGTTCCCAGTTAGTATCATAGTGTGTGTGTGTGTGTGTGTGTGTAAGTGTAACTTGTTCAGCTGACTCAAAATATATAAAGGGCCACAAATACCCACTTCTGATCCCTGCATTCTCAGGCAACAGAAACCAATAGAAATGGCGGCTTTTTCCTCACCCATCGTAGGGAAAACTGGCTATGAGTATGGTGATGATGTTGATTTATAATTTATAAAGGCCAAGAGGAAAAATATTGGAAGACTTACTCTACCTGATTTCCAAATGTAAAGACTTCCAAAAGATAACAGGAAGCTGTTTTCATGGCCTTCAGATTGGAAAAGACTTCTTAAAGAAGACACAGAAAGCATAGCCATGAAATATAAAATCAATACATTGTACTACGTTGATGTTAAGAACTCTTCATGAGCCTGACCAGGTGTAGTGCCATAGATAGAGGATCGAATTGGGATGCAGAGGACCCAGGTTCGAAACCCCGAGGTTGCCAGGTTGAGCACAGGCTCACCCGCTTGAGCATGGGGTTGCTGGCTTGAGCGTGGGATCATAAACATGACCTCATGGTCACTGGCTAGACCCCAAAGGTCAATGGCTTGAAGCCCAAGGTCACTGGCTTGAGCAAGGGGTCACTCACTGTGCTGTAGCCCCCCAGTCAAGGCACATATGAGAGAGCAATCAATAAACAACAAAGGTGCTGCAACAAAGAATTGATGCTTCTCATCTCTCTCCCTTCCTGTCTGTCTGTCCCTATCTGTCCGTCTCTCTGTCTCTCTCTGTCACAAAAGAAAATTAAAAAAAGAAAGGAAAAAGAAAAGAACTCTCCATGAAAAGACATCATTGTGAGAGTACAAAGGCTGGGAACAGGGTGGGAGAAGATATTCGCCTAATTCATAACCAGTGGAGGATTCATATCCAGGATCTAGAAAAAGCTACTAGAAATAATTAAAGATGATAGTCTAGTCTTGTCACTGGGCAAGCAACTTCAACTGTTTCACAAGAGAGTATTCAAATGGCCAAAACAGGAAAGATACTTAAGCTCATTAGTAATCAGGGAAATGTAAATTAAAGCCATTATAAGATACCACTGCTCACCCGCCAGAATGACTGAAGTAAAAAAGCATTCGTCAAGATGTAGAGCAATTGAAACTCTTGCACACCACTGGTTAGAATGTAATTGGCACAACCACTTTTGAGAACTGGTTGATAGTTCTCTATTAAATTGCCATGTGCATACCTCAGAACCTAGCAAATTCACTCCTAGATTTGTATTAGGAAATACAAATATATGTATATAACAAAATATATGGAGGAGAATGTTATAGCAGTGTGTTTCTAATAACCTAAAACTAGTAGAACTAGAAACAACAACATACATGTCCATCTACAGTGGAGATGATAAATAAATTTTAAATAAATACTATTTATAACAACAAAGTGAACAAACTACTGCTACAATATATGCAGCAATATCAATAAATTTTACAAACATTAAGTTGAGTGAAAGAAGCCAGAGACAAAAGAATACATGATATGAGTCCATTTGTGTAAAATTCAAAGACAGATAAAATTAATTTGTAATGGGTACTGTTTATCTTTGGAATGGAGGGCAGGCCTAATGATTAGGCAAGGTTACAAGGGGAGCTTTTCATTGAACTTGTGCAGTTATGATTTTTTTTTTTTCTTCTTTTTTTTTTTTGAGAGGGACAGATAGGGACAGACAGACAGGAAGGGAGATAGATGAGAAACATCAATTCTTTTTTTTTTTTTTAATTTTTTTATTTATTCATTTTAGAGGAGAGAGAAGGGAGAGAGAGAGACAGAGAGAGAAGGTGGAGAGGAGCTGGAAGCATCAACTCCCATATGTGCCTTGACCAAGCAAGCCCAGGGTTTCGAACCGGCGACCTCAGCATTTCCAGGTCGGTGCTTTATCCACTGCGCCACCACAGGTCAGGCTGTGCAGTTATGATTTTTGTGTACGTTACCTTTCAATATAAAGTTGTTTGCCTGACCAGGCGGTGGCACAGTAGATAGAGCGTCGGACTGGGATGCGGAAGGATCCAGGTTCGAGACCCCACGGTCGCCAGCTTGAGCGTGGGCTCATCTGGTTTGAGCAAAAAGCTCACCAGATGGACCCAAAGTCGCTGGCTCCAGCAAAGGGTTACTCGGTCTGTTGAAGGCCCATGGTCAAGACACATAATGAGAAAGCAATCAATGAACAACTAAGAAGTCACAATGCGCAATGAAAAACTGATTGATGCTTCTCATCTCTCTCCGTTCCTGTCTGTCTGTCCTGGTCTATCTCTGTCTCTGTAAAAAAAAACAACCCAAAAAACCCCCCAAAAAACCTATGACATAAAGTTGTTTCCTAATGATGTAGTATATGTAAAATGCTTATTATAGTTCCTGGCTAATTGAAAGTGTTCCATAACTTGCAGTATTAACTCTTCTCTGTGATTTAGTTCTCTGTGATAACAATCTTGGGCAGTGCTGTTCAGTGCAACTTTCTGCAGTTATTAAAATGTTCTGTGTCTGGCGCTGGCCGGTTGGCTCAGCGATAGAGCGTCGGCCTGGCGTGCGGGGGGACCCGGGTTCAATTCCTGGCCAGGGCACATAGGAGAAGCGCCCATTTGCTTCTCCACCCCCACCCCCCTCCTTCCTCTCTCTCTCTCTCTTCCCCTCCCGCAGCCAAGGCTCCATTGGAGCAAGGATGGCCCGGGCGCTGGGGATGGCTCCTTGGCCTCTGCCCCAGAGCAACGCCCCGGAGGGGCAGAGCATCGCCCCCTGGTGGGCAGAGCGTCGCCCCTGGTGGGCGTGCTGGGTGGATCCCGGTCGGGCACATGCGGGAGTCTGTCTGACTGTCTCTCCCCGTTTCCAGCTTCAGAAAAGTACAAAAAAAAAAATGTTCTGTGTCTGTACTGTCTGGTTTCATAGCCACTAGCTATTGAGCATTTGAAATATGACTAGTATGACTGAAGAACTTATTTTATAATTTTACTTAATTTTAATAAGTTATCGTTAAGAATTAAATACCCACACGTGCCTGATGGCTGTTATTAGTGTAGGTATTGACATGAGGAATGAGTGACTGAAGGAGAATGGCGGTGAAGTGTATTTGAGTTGAGTGAATCAAGAAACGCAGAGGCCAGAATGTCAGATGAATTGTTCATCTGTACATTGGAGAAAGCACAGGGTAATAGCAAGACCTGATTGGAGTGGGAAATTGTTAGCTCAGTCCCAAAGTCTTACAAGAAGCATTTGGAGAGGAGTAGGACAGTATAATAATGATCAGAAAAGATGCTTTCTCTCAAATAGGTTGTCAAAGTTGCTTAGAAATGTATCAGAAGAACACTTAGGTGATGAAGAGCCATGGAGGGAGTTTCAGGAAGAAACAAACGGTCAACAGCAGTGGGTGCTTCAGAGGGGCGCTGTGTGGCAGAGCCAGCGCAGTCAGAGTCACGGAGATCTGTGAGAGTGCAGCTTCCTGCACTGGTGGGCAACATCACTAGGTTACAATAGTGGTTGAAAGGTTAAGCATGGCCACTTTTCAAAAAGCGCCTCTGTAAAAACTTTGAGAAATTAAATGGTAGTTTGGGGTTGTGCTTTTGTTTAGCAAATGGTGGGGAAGTGAGCTTGAGAACAGACAGTAAGTGAAATTGCTCAGTGATTTTTGTTTTTTGTTTTAGTATGTGGAAGAAATGTTGAGGCTGAGTACATACAGGGTCTCAGGGAGGTGAGGAGGGGAGGAGTTGGGTATGACGGTGACAAGGTTGGTTGGGCCAACCTTGAACAGTCAAAATGGCATTATGAAGAAAAAGAAATGTTGACTTTATTTAGTAGTTCATGGAAAATTGAAAATGTCTGGATCTCCTAAAAGAGTTTGTGCTTTAGAAATACTACTCTGACAATAGCAAGGACTGTGGACTAAAATGTGGCTAGACTGAAGTCGGACAGGTTGCCTTATCAAGCAGGAAGTGATAAAAGCCTGAATTAAGGCAATAGAAGTTCATAGGATAGAGAAGAGTTGATGAATTTGAGATTATAGTTCATAAGTAGGAGAAGCACTATTTTTGGTGATGGGATGAGGGAGAACAGGTATAGAACCTAGAGGTTTCTATTTGAGTTGACTAGGTAACTAGTGAACTATGGTACTTAAGGGACCTAGATTAGGGTGAGTTATAACACCTTTGTTCAGATATAATTCACATATCACCCAACTCACCTAGTTAAAGTATACAATCAATGTTTTTGGTATAGTCACACAATTATGTAATTATCACCACAATCAATTAGAATGTTTTCATCACCCTATAAAGAAACCCATACCCATTAGCTGTTACTTCCCATTTTATCCCCTCCTATCCCCCCAGCACTAGGCAACTACTAATTTACTCTTGGTCTCTATGAATTTGCCTGTTCTGGACATTTCATGTAAACAGTCAGGCATGTAGTCCCTTGTGATGAGCTTCTTAGCATGTTTTCAAAGACCATCCATGTAGAGATTCCTTTGTGCCTTGTATTATAGTAACCTCTTTGCATGTTTTATCTCCTCCACTGGAATATAAGTGCCTCAGGAGGCAGAACTATTGTTATATATGAAAGAGCACATATTTTTGTATTTAATTATGACTCAGCAAATATCTGATACATCATAAATTAGAATGTTAACTCAGTTGCCGACAAAATTAAGTTAACCAGAATGAGCTGCTCCCATGCATGCTTATCCACTGAGGTGTGTCTATATTTTTTGTCACGGAATGAGTAAGTAAGAACCATGCCAGTGGTTCTGGTTTTGCCATTACTTCTTTGTGTGACCTTGGTTAAGTTATTATGTTCTCTGGAGACACTTTTCTTATCTGAAAATGGGGTTAAAAATCCCTACTCAATCTGAAACTATAACTAAGAGAATTCAAGTTGATGGCATTTGGATAGAGTTGGGGTTCATCTAGACAGCCTCTGAAAAGTCTGAATAAATATTTGGTTTTGTTACCTAGTCATCCTGGGATAGAAGTATTTGTTTTTCAGAGGAATAGGTTATTTTGACCCCTTGAGTCATTTCAACCCCTATTTTCAAGGTCCTGGTTTCATCTGTGGCACATTGCTTCTTTTGTCACCAACCTGGGGCATCTTACCTATCCCATGTTCCCTAGCTTTTCTCTCTTGAATATTTAAGACATTTATTTCTTAAGGACACCGACCAGTAGACTCTATTTTGCCTAGCTTCCTGTCACTTCCCTTAATTTCTGTTTTCTTAATAGGATGCATGCAGTTGAATACAAAAGAATTAAAGTTTGAAACCCAGCCTTCCTGAAACAATTTATAAATGCAACCTTTCCTTCTCCCTCTTTTGGAGAGTTGTTCATGCTTTTATTTAGAAATCATACTGTGTATTTGAGTGTTATATATAAAAATAAATATAGTTTTTGACTTCCAAGATTTCACAGCAGTTCAGTGGGAGGAGACAGACGTCTGATAAACAGATAATCACAGTATGGTGTGGAAAGTGGAGTAGCAGAGCCATGTATGAGTGGTTATGGGAGCACACCTGGAAGAAGTGATTGGGACAGTGTTTTGAAGCAAGTGTCACCTGGCATTTCTGCACTAATATGTATAACACAGAAGCAGTCTGATGGAGAGCTATCTGTGCTCTTTGAGCCTCACAACAACCTGGTGAGGAGGAGGTTTTTGACTCCCAGCTAGAGAGAGAGCTAAAGGTCAGAAAGGCTCAGTGAGTGACTCTTAAGCACAGACCCTGGACTCAGATTCGGTTTGTCCCCTCTCCCTCCCACCACATCCGTGCCCTTTAAGCAAGGATAGAAAGTGCCTGTGCAGAGCACTACAGTGCCCTGCTACCTCCTCTCCTTTAGTTCTTCCTTAAGCAAAACTAGAGCCTCAGATTCCCCTTTCCTGTGTAGTTTGCTTCCAGTGTCGTCGTTGGTGCATTGAGCGTTCCAGGGCTGTAGCAGTAGTGAATATTGCTGATGTCATTGTTTGCCTTATTGGGATTTTGCTCTTTGTTTCACAGGGAGCTGTGATTGGTATAGACGATGAGGACGACAGCACCTTCACAATAACTGTTGATCAGAAAACCTTCCATTTCCAGGGTGAGCTGAAAAGAAGAGATTCTTTCTCTTCCTAGTCCCAACTGCTTCTTTCATTTTCTTTTGGGTTGTTTGCTGAATGAGGTTTTGCAGCTGATCCTGCATGAACGAGCGCACAGGAACGTTCTGGATGAAGTGGTACTGCAGGTTAGGGAGGGATTTGTATCTGCAGTGGATACAGATCTATTTGAAACGACTTTGGATCTGGCTGCAATTGGAGATTAAAATTTTAAAGGATAAAAATCAGTGAAGGGAGAGAGTAATGGGCTGCTGCTGCTGCTGGCTTGTGTTTACAGAAGGTTGCTGATCTTCTTTATCGAGGAGTATGGTTCTGCTTCTGCATGAAGTCTAAAGACTGATTGTGAAGGTTGCAGTGTTTGTCCGTGTAAAACTCAAAATGTAGATTAAGTTGAAGCTAGTGGCAACCTTTGGTTTAAAGGTTTTGCTTTGCTTCAGGAATTACAAGTTTGCGTTCATTTCACCTGCATCTCTGTGTCTTGTCTGCCAGCCTTCATTTCTCTGCTGTTATCCTTTTGTAGTTAATAACACCAATGCCATCTGCCACTGCTATGTTTCGGCATTGCATGTTATGGTTCACCGGTAGAAAGGGTAAGGTACTGTATGATCATTCTCATTTCATCTTGCTTTGAAACTGTAAACCAGCAAATAAGTCAATTGTAATGATCCTGTCCTAATGTACTGCTCATATATTAGGAGTGTCTATTAGCTTTGCTACTAATGTTCTTGTTATTTTACCTGTTCAGAATAACATATTTTATGTTTAAAGCAGTCTAAGAAACTTAGAAATGAGAAAATTTGGAGATGTTTAGCACTTTCTCTTAACTACAACTTGCAATGTACTGTGATAGAATATAGGTATACAAAGGTAGATAAATACTAAGTAAATTTATAGCTTAACAATATTTTGGTTATGAAGTCTCATAGTGACCAGATGTGTTTTGTTATACAAGATGTTCAGACAGCTATTGTCCTTCTATGCTGGGGTAATAAATTGCAGTTATTTTTCTTCATTGTCTTGCTTAAGAAATTGACTCAGAGAAATGAAAGATGCAGCTTATATACAATAAAAACAAACAGTGTACTCAAAATTGGTATATCTAATGCTTTCAGGAAAAGCATCCTTAAAAATATTTGCTGTGCTTGGTCATATTCTTTATTCAGAGCTGCTTAACTAATGACGCTTGCCTGAAATTTTCATAAAATTTATAACACTAAAAAATCTTTTTATAAAGCCTAAGGTCTTTATTTTTAAGTTAAGTATATAATGCTCCTTATAAACTAAAGCAGATGATGCCCACACACTGGAACTCTTTTCTTGAATGAAGTTGAATACTTGAATGCGTTTTTAGTAATAACTGCTGGATGCAGGTGAAGGCTGCAGTGTGGAATTCTCTCCTCTGCAGTTACTAAGAAGACACCTTCTTTGGATATCCGGAAGCTGTATTGTTTGCCCATTTAAAGGCGAGGAGACTCAGACCTCTAGAGCAAAGGCACCTCTACCTTCTGATTTACTTTTAAATTATTTATGTTAAAATGATCTCCCCTGTAACACTTCCAGATTTATGTGGCTTGCTTGTAAGGCAAGTAATTCCTTTAATGAATTATTTAAATAACAAGGATAAATACGAGTTATATATATTTAAAATAGAGTCTTAGTTCTGAGGCTATCAGATTAATTAGTTTATTTTGTAGTATAATAGTTAATGGGAGTCTCAGGTGACATGAGATTATCTGGCTATTTAAAGAACTCGGTAAGACTCGCTCTATATACATCCTTGGCAAAAATGAGATATTTCACATTCATAAGTCCTTGCTTATAAGAAATTCTTTGAAAATTTGATAAAAAGTTCTTAATGCCTGATTGATCTCATATTCTTTACTAGAATTGAAAGCAAGCTTGACTGATACACATTAGCATATGTTTAAATATGTTGAAGTTTTTATTTAATATACTAGAAATTTCTAAAGCAAATGACACATCAATTGATGCATCTATAAAACAAATTCTACGCACTCAACTATTAAAGAGAGAGCTAGAATTTGTTCAGATACATTTATTTATTCAACATCTATTTTAGACATTATTCTATGTTCTAAAGATACAGTAATGGACAAAACAGATGCTCTTGGGTCATCCATTCTGGTAGTTGAGAAAGCCAATAAACAAGATAAATTAGTAAACTATGAGTAAAGGAATGTTAAGTCTGGGTGAGAAAAAAAATCAGGAAAAGAGAAAATGAAATAGAAGTGAGGTCGTGTGTGTGTGTGTGTGTGTGTGTGTGTGTTGAGAGAGAAGTGTTGGAATTTTAGAGTGGCCAGGAAATGACTCATTGGTGCAATGCCTTTTAGTGAAAGATCTGAAGGAAGTGAGGGAACAAGCTGTATGGCTTTGTTGGGGTGGAGGGGTGTAGATTATCCAGGCAGAGGCAACAGTAAGTGTCAAAGATTGTGCCTGCCATATTTGAAGAACAGCAAGGAGGCCAGCTGTGTTTGAAATGTAAATAACCACGGGGAAGGTAGTGGGTAGTAGGAGATGAAGTCTGAGAGGCAACAGGGAGCCTGGTCATGTGAGGCCCTATATGCCATAGTAAGGACATTGGGTTTAATTGAGATGAGATACCACTAGAGGATTTTGAGCAGAGGAGTGACATGATGTGATTTTTAACAGTATCACTCTGTTCACTGTGTTGAGAATAAAATGTAGGAGGCAGGGACAGAAGCAGAGAAGCTACTTAGGAGACTGTTATAATTCAGAAGAGAGATGATGGTGGCCCCATGTGAGAAGAGGTCAAATTGTGTATGTGTGTGTTTTTTTAACTTTTTTTTTTTTTTTTTTCAGAGACAGAGTTAGAGAGAGGGATAGGTAGGGACAGACAGGAATGGAGAGAGATGAGAAGCATAAATTATCAGTTTTCCGTAGAGACACCTTAGTTGTTCATTGATTGCTTTCTCATATGTGCCTTGACCGTGGGCCTTCAGCAGATCAAGTAACCCCTTGCTCAAGCCAGCGACCTGGAGTCCAAGCTGGTGAGCTATGCTTAAACCAGATGAGCCCGTGCTCAAGCTGGCGACCTCGGGGTCTCGAACCTGGGTCCTCCACATCCCAGTCCGACGCTCTATCCACTGTGCCACCGCCTGGTCAGGCTGTTGTGTTTTTTTTTAACTTTACTGAGGTACTAACATACAATAAAATGTACACATTATAAAGTTCAGTAAGTATTGACAAATTTATTTACTCATATAACTGCTAGCACAATCAAGATACAGAACATTTCTATCACCCACAAGATTCCTTTCATTCTTTTTCAGTCAGTCCCCACTCCCAGCCCCTGGCCGCAGGCAACCACTTATCTGTTGTGACTAGAGATTAGATTTTTCTTTTGGAGAGTTTCACATAAATGGAATAATTACACAGTATGTACTCTCTCTTGTCTGGCTCTGTGTTAGCTCAGCACAATGTTTTTAAGATTCATCCATGTTGTGTATATTGGTAGTTTGCTCCTTTTATATTGATAAGTAATAGTTTGTTGCATGTTGTATTTATTGTGAAAGTGTAGCATGTGAGAGAAAGATAGGAATCTAAGTTTACACCAGAATTCTGACTCGAGCAACGAGAATGGAATTGTCATTAACTGATGTGGGAACCATTGCAAGAGGAACTAGTTTGTTGGGGGTGAGGTGTGGGCGAGGTGTGTGGGCATGAAGATCTTAGCTTTAGACATGCTTATAAACAAATTTTAGGTGCCTATTAAACATTCAGTTGTAGATATCAAGTAGGCAGTTGAAGTATGGAGTTCAGGAGAAAAGTTCACACCAGTGAAATAAATGTGGAAATCTTTGGCATATAGATGGTTTTTAAAGTCATGAGAATGCCTGACCGGTAGTGGTGCAGTAGATACAGTGTTGATCTGGAACACTGAGGACCCAGGTTCAAAGCCCCGAGGCTCAAGAGTGGGCTCAGCAACATGATCCCAAAATTGCTGCCTTGGAGCCCAATGCCTCGGTTTGAGCCCAAGGTAGCTGGCTTGAGCAAGGGGTCACTGGCGTGGCTAGAGCCCCCAGTCAAGGCACATAGGAGAAAGCAATCAATGAACAACTAAAGTGATGCAACTATGAGTTGATGCTTCTCATTTCTCTCCCTTTCTGTCTCTTTCTATGTCTCTCGCAAAAAAAAAGTCAAGAGAACTTGAGAGTAAGGGTAGAGAGAAAAGAACCAAGTTCCACGTCACAGAACTGAGACAGAACTAACAAAAGAAATTTAAAAGAAGCAGCCAAATGAAGGAGGAAAACCAGGTGAATGTGGTACCCTAGAAGCCAAGAGAGAAAGTGTTTCTAGAAGAAGAGAGGCATCAGGAACTGTCAAATGTTCCTGATAAATCAAGTAAATTGAGGGCTGAAAGATGATCACAGGATTTAACAGTTAAGAATCCATTGGTAACCTTGAGAAGAGCTGTTTGAAGGTAGGAATATAGACGGTGCTTCAAGTTCTGCTGTAAAGGCAGGTGGGAAATAACCGCAGTAGCTAAAGAGGGGATGAGAATGAGGGAATTTTTTTTAAAGATAAGAGAAATAACAGCATTTTTCTTTATTTTTAGTAATCTTTTTCTTTTTAAGATTTTATTTATTGATTTTACAGAGTGGGGAAGGTATGAGAAGTATCAACTCATAGTTGCTTCACTTAGTTGTTCACTGATTGCCGATTATATGTGCCTTGACCAGGCAAGCCCAGGGTTTGGAACCGGAGACCTCAGCGTTCCAGATTGACACTCTATACACTGCACCACCACAGGCCAGGCAACAGCAAGTTTTTATGCTACTGACGGTGATTCAATAAAAAGAGAAAATTGATGCAAGAGAGGGGAGAATTGTTGGATCAGTCTAAGGCAAGAGAGGATGGGACCTAATATGTAGGTGAGGCATTACCTTTGACTAGGAGCAAGGACAGGTCATCCATAGTAACAAGAAAAAAGGTCAAGTGTATGGATATATATGTAGGTAGCATTCCCTTCATTTCTATTATGGTTTAAATCTCTAGCTATCTTACGTATCCTATATCCTGAAATGCCATTTGTTTATAATAAAGAGGATTGGTGCCTGGAGGAGAACAAACTTTTCTGAATCAGTGGATAATTTGTCATTACAAAGATTTCCAGTTCTGGCAACTTGATACAGTGGTACCTTGAGATACGAACAGAACAACATACGAATTTTTTTTAAGTATACGAGCTGTGGCTCCATATTTTTGTTTGAGATCCGAGTGAAATTCCAAGGTACGAGTCATGATTTGGGAAGCTGCCGCTAGTTGGCGTGCTGGTGCACAGGTCCAGTATTGGCAGTTTTATATACAAGTTGACTGACTTACAAGCTCGGTTACAGAACGAATTAAATTTGTATCTCAAGGTACCACTGTATTTCAGAACATCTCCAGTTTTATTTTATTTATTTTATTTTTAGCAAGAAAGAGAGGGACGGACAGACAAGAAAGGACAGAGATGAGAAGCATCAACTCATATTTGTGGCACCTTAGTTGTTCATTGGTTGCTTTCTCATATGTGCCTTGACTGAGGGGCTTCAGCCAAGCCAGTGACCCCTTGCTCAAGCCAGAGATCTTGGGCTCAAGCCAGCGACCTTTGGGCTCAAGCCAGTGACCTTGGGTTTCAAACCTGGGTCCTCAGCGCCCAGGTCAACACACTGTCCACTGAGCCACCACCTAGTCAGGCAGAACATCTCCAGTTTTAAAGAAATGCCATGAAATTCTAAAAAAAAAAAGTCCATTTAAACTTCAATATTGAAAAGGAAATAATTAAAATTACAGTTCCAGCATGTTAGAGGTTTAAGAAGGTTTGAAAACTACAATTTTGTTCTATTCTTTTAAAGAAATATTAAGAAGAAAATACTTACCAATTTATCTTTATAAAATGACTCTTTTTGTCTTTTAAAGAAGGGCAGAAATAATCCCTTTTCCTATTAGTCAGCCATCATTATTTGCATATATAGATTCTGGACTAGATATTGGGTGGAAAGCAGTTTTGGTATTATACTGGCTGTTGGGTTCAAACATTTATTGTGCATGTAGTATGTGTGCTCAGAACTAAGGGTATATAGATGAGTAAGACATGGGCCATGTTGTCAAGGAACATGTAAGGAAGTAATTATAATACAATGTGAAATAGGCTGTAGTAGTAGAGGTAGATAAAGGGCATTGAAATACAGTTGAGAGGCAGTCACTCAGTGCTTCATTAAAGAACAAAATTTTTCTTATTGGCCCTGGCCGGTTGGCTCAGTGGTAGAGCGTCGGCCTGGCGTGCAGAAGTCCCGGGTTCGATTCCCGGCCAGGGCACATAGGGGAGGCGCCCATCTGCTTCTCCACCCCTCCCCCTCTCCTTCCTCTCTGTCTCTCTCTTCCCCTCCCGCAGCCGAGGCTCCATTGGAGCAAAGATGGCCCGGGCGCTGGGGATGGCTCCTTGGCCTCTGCCCCAGGCGCTAGAGTGTCTCTGGTCGCAAAAGAGCGACGCCCCGGAGGGGCAGAGCATCGCCCCCTGGTAGGCAGAGCGTCGCCCCCTGGTGGGCATGCCGGGTGGATCCCGGTCGGGCGCATGTGGGAGTCTGTCTGACTGTCTCTCCCCGTTTCCAGCTTCAGAAAAATACAAAAAAAAAAAAAATTTCTTATTTCCAAGTAACTTTTTTATAATAATCAAAATAAAAATTATATAATCTCTTAAATTTTCAAGTTGTTCAGAAGTATATAATGTAAAAATTAAGAGTTCCCTGTGACCAGGTGCTGTCTCTCTTCTCTCCCTCATTACCTCCTCTATCTAATATAGCTCTGAAGATTGAACAGAAGTTTGTCAGGTGGAGAGATATTGTATCGTGTGCAAAGGTATGGAAACATGACACTGCCTGTGCATGCACAAACTACAAATGTTTGGTACTATTAGAACAATGAGGAGGAAATGAGGCTGTAGAGATAGGCAGAGGCAGATGTATCTAATATAAAAAGGTTGTATTTTGCCCTGGCCGGTTGGCTCAGCGGTAGAGCGTCGGCCTGGCGTGCGGGGGACCCGAGCTCGATTCCCGGCCAGGGCACATAGGAGAAGCACCCATTTGCTTCTCCACCCCCCCCTTCCTCTCTGTCTCTCTCTTCCCCTCCCGCAGCCAAGGCTCCATTGGAGCAAAGATGGCCCGGGCGCTGGGAATGGCTCCTTGGCCTCTGCCCCAGGCGCTAGAGTGGCTCTGGTCGCGGCAGAGCGATGCCCAGAGGGGCAGAGCATCGCCCCTGGTGGGCGTGCCGGGTGGATCCCGGTCGGGCGCATGCGGGAGTCTGTCTGACTGTCTCTCCCCGTTTCCAGCTTCAGAAAAATACAAAAAAAAAAAGGTTGTATTTTTATCCTGATGTCAGTAAGGAGCCAGTCAAGCAGGACTTGAAGCAGAGAAGAGACAGAGTAAGGCCCTGGCTGGATAGCCTGGTTGATTGGAGCATTGTCCCCAAGTTCAGAGGATGCTGGTTTGATCCCTGGTCAGGGCACATATAGGAACAGGTTTATGTTCTTGTCTTCCTCCTCCTCCCCCCTCTTCCCCTCCTCCTCCCCCCTCTTTCCCTCCCCCTCCCCCTTCTCCCTCCTCCTCCTCTCTCCTCTCCCCCCTCCCCCTCTCTTCTCTCTCCCTCTCTTCGTCTCTCTCCCTCTCTCTCCTTCTCCCTTCCTCTCACTCCCTCTCCCTTCCTCTCTCTCTGTCCCTTCCTCTCTTTCTAAATCAATCAATGAATTTTTTTTTTTTCCTTAGAAGCTGGAAACGGGGAGAGAGAGACAGTCAGACAGACTCACGCATGCGTCCGACTGGGATCCACCCGGCACGCCCACCAGGGGCGACGCTCTGCCCACCAGAGGGCGATGCTCTGCCCCTCCGGGGGGTCGCTCTGCTGCGACCAGAGCCACTCTAGCGCCTGGGGCAGAGGCCAAGGAGCCATCCCCAGCGCCCAGGCCATCTTTGCTTCAATGGAGCCTTGGCTGCGGGAGGGGAAGAGAGAGACAGAGAGGAAGGAGGGGGGGGGTGGAGAAGCAAATGGGTGCTTCTCCTATGTGCCCTGGCCGGGAATCGAACCCGGGTCCCCCGCATGCCAGGCCGACGCTCTACCGCTGAGCCAACCGGCCAGGGCAATGAATTTTTTTTTAAATCTTAAAAAAAAATGACCTGGCTTTTAGATGATTAGCTGTGATTGTTAATAAGGCCCTGAATGGATAAAAGCAGTGGTAATCGGGCAGGAGAAGAAGAAATGGACTTGACATTTTAAAGAGTTAAATTTATAGGAACCAGTGAATGCTTGGAAATTGGAAATGAGAGAATCAGAGTAGTAAAGGTGTTGGCTTACTGTTTGGATGTTGTCAACATCTAAAATAGAAAATCCAGAAGAACAGAGGTATGAGGAACCTCTTCAGTTTGAGGTGTCTGTGGGACACACAGGTATAGATGGTGATGGTGATTGGATCTGAGCCTGTGCTGGACATGGAGATTTGTGCTTATTAGGATATTGCCAATAGGTAGAACCAGAAGTTGAATATTTGAATGCTTAGGGCTGGTAAATGCATGAAGGTTAAAGCTAAATGA